>NC_139219.1:109542855-110270355 GCF_055691185.1 Crinia signifera | reverse complement strand
AGAAGCCGGATGTAATTCAAACATAAAGAAATGTAGAATTTAAATAAGTGTCTAGATAATTCAGATAGGCCCATACCACACTAATGGTGCATACAAACGGGGAGATTTGAGCTTTATTTCGAAGCAATCTGGCTAGAGTGGTCGTATTTTTTTTAATAAAGTTGATTTTTATTAACAAGAAAAAGTCATTGTGGTACTGTAATATCTGGGCGCCCGATTTTTTCATTGCATCGCATCGCATGCAATATAGTGGCATACAAATCATGCGATGCGATTTTTCATTGTAAAGACCCGATTTTTTATTGTATAGTCACCCATGGGTGATTTCATACCCCCACTATCCAACCACACACGGAGTTGATTTTATATAGTGTGGCGAGCGCAGCGAGCCACCGAACCCAAAGCGTGGCGAGCGCAGCGAGCCCTGCGAGGGGATGCAGAATACATGTAAAGTAATCCGCGTCCCCTCGCAGGCTCGCTGAGCTCGCCACGCTTTGTGCTCGGTGGCTCGCTATATGGTTGCTGGCGACCATATTGCCAGTGATGGGAGTGTTGCCCGGCGATAAATCGCCGGGTGCGTGCTCCCATCTTCAGCCCCGTTCTAATCACTGGTCGCAGGAGCTTGCTCCTGCGACCAGCTGATTACCTCTGCGGCACCGCCGGCAGAGGTTCCCTTTCATCACCGACCATCTTTTCGCTGATGAAAAGGAGACACTGAGCAATATATTTCTCAGCAATATATTGCTTGCAATATATTGCTGAGCAATATATCTCCCCCGTGTGTACACACCTTTACTGACAGGTTTGGAAATGGCAGGGGACACTTTTTAATTTATTTTTAATATTCCGATAATGTTCTAGCATTATACTTTTTAAAGCTCTTTTAGTTTGACCCACTTATCTCTTCCCACATGCACAAATCAATAGGTACACAATGAGTGGTATTACATTTTATAAACCCTCCCACTTTATATTCTTTGGAGTCCAGACTTCTTTTACTGTTTTTAACCCCTGTATCCCATGCAGACACATTTTACATTTGCCGTATGTATAGAAACCCCAAAAAGAAAGTAGGATTCTTTACGAGTAGATTGTTTTTCAATAAGCTTGGTGACAGATAACTCTATAAAGTATTATTTGGTTTGATTCCGAACTAGAAAATGGCCTTTGTGTCTAAATAGGAGTATAGAGGATTTTTTAAACACAATGCCAGATAAAGCTCCAATACCCAAAAAGACAATTTAGGCAAGATTTGCTATATATTGGGGGGTTGGCGGTGCTCCCCAAAGTCAGAAAAGCAGTATAAGAAATGCACAACGAAAAGAAAACTTTGGTTGGGGGTACTATAAACAGAATTATGATGAAATTGTTCAAATATTAAAACTTAACCTTTAATTAATTAATGATAAGAAAAAAGTCCTATGAGTATGACCTGTAGGGTATTGATGGTCAGGACAAATTTTGTACTTAAATTGCGCACACATAAAAACATACATACAAAAACATATACACAATGTAATTGGACTGTTAAAGTGAAAGCAGTCAGGTGTGGTATGTAACTGGACATCCTGCACCTTGTAGAATACTGAAGTGCTGCACGAGTATCGGCGGAGGCTGAACCGGGTGCACACTTCCGTTTTTTTGAATTGGAAACTGACACGATCTTACACAGGTGAGCCTGCTTATTCATTCATTAACTATTGATGGCAGCTATATAAACTAGGTCTGTTTGGTCATCCAGTCATGCTCCTGATGACGGATAGACACCCTCCGAAACGGCTGTAGAGCATGACTAAACATGACCTGTCCATGCAGTGGTTCCATGTTTGATTGTCTTCCTATGCCACTATTGATGAGTATATGGATTTGCTGATGCCAGTTTGTGATTACCACTGCAACCTTTTGGATGTTTTTTCATGTTTTTCTATATAAAATATTTTTTGCAGATTTGGATGTGCTGACCTCTAATTACCAGACTCTAACCCCCTTATGTGGTTTGGCACTCCCATGATACTATGGATTGGTGTGCGGATGATCTAATGCTCCTTATATATATAGATTGGTGCATTTCATTTTCTTTTTTTTTGCATATATATATATATATATATATATATATATATATATATATATATTGTGCAGCAGGTCCGGCACTCCAATTGACAAAGGGCCTTATTCTAGTGCACTCTCCCTGACAAAATCCTTCTTAGACGGTCAAAACCATGTGCACTGCAGGGGGGCAGATGTAACATGTGCAGAGACAATTAGATTTGGGTGAGTTATTTTGTTTCTGTGCAGGGAAAATACTCTCTGCTTTATTTTTACACTGCAATATACCAGATCTCACTTTGAAGTAGATTCCCACTAAAATATAATTCTCTCTGCACAAGTAACATCTGCCCCCCTGCAGTGCACATGGTTTTGCCCATTTAAGAAGGATTTTGTCAGAAAGAGTGAACTAGAATAAGGCCCAAACTTACTGGGGTGGGTGCCCGCTCGCTTCCAGCATATACTCCCCAACAAAAGAGCAGCTCTCCGTCCAATTTGTAATCCAAGAATACATTTTATGTATCACCACAGCAATGTTTCAATGTTTTTACATTTTCATCAGGGGCCCACATGTCAGGGACAGAGGAACACATGGGAAGGGGCACACATGGGCAGGGACACAGGTACACACAGGCAGGGGCACAATCCTTCTCCCCTGTAGCCCTGCAGCAGTCTCCGCCAGAGCAAATAGCAGGGGAAGCACACATATAAACAAATGGTGGGTGAGAGGAGAGCAAAGGGGGAGGGAGGACCAGACACAGCCAACTTTTAGGGGGGCCGGAGGTTGCTGGAAAGTGGACACAGCTGATGGGTCTGGATCTACCAGGGGGGCCGGAGACATATAAAGTGGATATATATATATATATATCCACAAAGAAAATGGGTGCACTCACCGGTCTTTTTCCAAATGCAGGTGTTTATTTACATACCACAGCCGATAATTTCAGGTGACAGTGGGCATGGTCAACGTTTCGGTCTAAGCATAGACCTTTGTCAAGACCCCCTTACTCCTGCCTCCACCAGTGCACTGGTGGAGGCAGGAGTAAGGGGGTCTTGACAAAGACGGCTGTGGTATGTAAATAAACACCTGCATTTGGAAAAAGACCGGTGAGTGCACCCATTTTCTTTGTGGATATTCTGTGGAAGTGCCTGAATATTTTGGGACTTTCTGGTTTTGTGGCACCCTGGCAGCTGGCTGTATGTAAGGAGTGTGCTGTCCTACCTGCATGGATATATATATATATATATATATATATATATATATATATATACCAAAATCCCTTTTAGTTAATATTTCTACATGAACTTGTGGGTCGCTGTTAACACTAGATCCCCTACTAGTGGGATCCCCTCTCCTTATCTCACACCAATAGTGTTAAATAGCGCCCCTGTTCAAATTACTTTATGTTACTTTAGTCTTTCCATATACAATTAATAGTCAATTGTTCATAAAACATTTATTTAAAAAGTTTTTCCAATTAAAATTGACAATTCACCACCATTCATAATCATTAGGAGAGATTTTCTTGGTTCTTTAGATGAAGAATATAAACCTGACGCGTTTTGTCTCACAGCGAGACTTCATCAGGGGCAAAGTGCACAAGTATATCTCTTGATTTTTAGTTTTGGTTCCTATTAGTCTGAAGGTGATTGTACCGCTTGCTCACACCTCTCTAAGAATTTTGATGAGATACCTTTATATAGTTTCCTGTTCTTATTGAGGACCTGATAAAAAGTACCGGACGAACCGTTCTTCATAGGAATTTGTTACTTAATATACTTTCTTATGTGGGTACACAGTGGTTATCCCTCTGGGAAGACTGGAGGAAGGAGTAATTATTACCCTCTCGGCTTCTAACATATTGTACCCATTAGAAGATTTAGGAAAACAGGTATATATCCTTAAAAAAGACAAATCCTTGAAAAGGTGAATTGTGATAAAAAGGCGTAGGTTGGTCACTCCTGGCTGCAAGTAGTAGTATGCTCCTCAGAGTCCCAACAACAAGATATATATATATATATATATATATATATATATATATATATATATATATATATATATATATATATATATAATGTTGTAGGGCGGCACTCCAAGGTTTTGACAAAAGAGACCACACACGGCCGATCAGATTGCCAACGTTTCAAATCGTTTACTCGATTTTTCGTCAGGGATCTATAACAACTAATGCCCACAAGGAATGTGTAATTGGCATAATGGTGTGTTCCATAATGTGTAATGGGCATGATGTTGTGTTTCATAATGTGGTAATGGGCATTACAGTGTGTTCCATAATGTGTAATGCCTCCTTTTTGTGATGCCATGCCTCCTCTCCATGAGGCCATGCCCCCTATTCACTGCGCGGCATCGCCGTGCAAGGGTCCCGCCTGCTACAGGTGGGCCTGTGTGCTCAAAATGCCAGGGACGATTTCTGGTCAAAGTCACAATGGCAGGACCCATTCTGCACATGCGCAAAACAGGTCCTACACTTGTGCCGTTTCCCTGTCATTGCATTTATCCGATAACCATTACACCTAGATTGTGCAAGTATGCATTAATTAACTGAGTATTATTAATTGAGTGATACTTGTCTGGGTAGTTTTCTAGGTATATATTAATTGTATATACATCACTACTTTTCACAGTTTATTATGCATTTCAAAGTAAACATATTTATTCCAGGCTTTATGTCCTACCTATAGCCTTATGTGTCTTGAAGAGCAAATATAACATTCATATAAAACAAACCCAGCATAACAAATTTATGAAAGTTGATCTGGGGTTAAAAATGTAACTAAAGTGACAACCAGAAAAAGGTGGATTCACTAAGTAGCTGGTGAGTGATCCCCTTTAGCAGATGGGATAAATTCAACCTGCATGTGACCGGTTTTAAGTCACAAACTTCTGTTTTGTGTTGAAAGAGGAAAAGAGACAGGGTAACCGGTCAGCTGTTTTTTTGGTGTCCAGCTGTTGTCATAGTGGCCAGATTTATCTGTCTCCTCTACAGATACTATTAAATGCAAACTCAGCCTCCTTTGTAGTCTGACCTTTGTTTGTTTAATGCTGAGGTTCCCACTTATTGTTCAGAAGTCCAGAAACATTTTCTGTAGTAATTGCCAACAAAGCAGAAGGTATTGGCATATTTTTGTTGTTTACCATGTGCCATAAATATTCAAAATAATCACCTATTTTACTCAGTAAAAGATAGAAGGCGCACATTTTACCAGGCAGTAGTTTTGGAAAGTGAATGCATTTCTTGAAGTTGGTTGATTTGGCCTAATTCTAGCATACAAGAACAGTTTTACGCTTTCATATAAAAAATGTGGCAAGAGGCCACCTTGGATTGGAGGGAACAGTTGAAGACATTATGGGGCTATTGAAAAGTGAGCACCATACCAGTTGATATAGTTTAGCTGTACCTCACCTGCCTCACTTCACCACATATCAGTGTTGCAAATACAGGGGCAGATGTATTAAGCCTTAACAAGAGATAAATGCAAGGGTGATAACGAGAGATAAATGTCCAGCCAATCACATCCTAACTGCCATGTTACAGGCTGTGTTTGAAAAAAGTCAGTAAGGAGCTGATTGACTGGATGTTTATCTCTCCTTATCACCCTTGCACTTATCTCTTGTTAAGGCTTCATGCATCTGCCCCACAGTATGATGGTGATAAACAGCAACAGAGCCTCATTGATTCTATTTGGATGATTGTGGAATCACCAACACAGCTGACACTATTATAGATTGACCATGCATACCGGCTGATTGAGTGATTGCTTGTTTCTAGAACTGTTAGCATAGGGAAAGTTTACTGAGAGATAAGCAAATGTTTTTTATTTCCCCTTTGTTTCCCATACTTTTTGCATGCATGTATTACTCAGTTGTCTGCCAATATTAATGCTGTGATGTTTTCACTGTAATTTTATCTTGCTACACTTGACTGATAGCATTGTTGTTTTTAAACAAATAGCTTTCCTTTTTGTGCAGGTGGCACAATAAAGTGTGTTTCATGTTGACATAGTATCCATGCTGTCATAGTGTTGCATTGCTGAACAACAGAGCCACCAGCGAAGATGGAGCCGCAGTATTCTCATCAAGCAGTAGGTTGGTAGATTGTGGGCTAGGGAGACACACACTGGTTGGGTGCTGGTTTAGAGGGCTGGAGCTGAAGTGCCACAGAGGTTGAGCTGGATGGAGGATGATAGGGATAAAAGGGAAGCTGGCAGAAACAGCTGGAGACTAAAAGTCACAAGTGAAGCTTGAGCCACAGGGTGTGATTGAGGGACACAGGGGAAAAATGCTGGCCACACATCAGAAAGATATCGTTCCAACCAGCCAACTTTTGGCTGGTTGGAATGATAATCTTTCTAGTGTGTGGGAGCAAAAGATTATCAGCCGTTTGCTCCCACACGGGCTAAAACGCAGATAAACGGCCCAAAACGGTCGTTCCAACTTGCTGGGAAAAATCAAACCTGTTTGATTTTCCCCAGCTAATCGTTCTGGTGTAGGGGGAAAGTTCCCCCAACCAAACGATATGTAGGCAGACACTGACAAGCAGTGTCCACCTACTTCTGCCGCTGAAAGCCCCATTGTCCCGTCCCCACGATCCCCCACAGAATCCCAGCCCAGTGTACTTACCGGCCCCCGCGATCACCCAGCCCTGGACATGCAGGCGGCAGCAGCAACAGTAACAGCGGTGGGAGGTGAGAGGCCGAGCCAGCGCAGGACATGTGAGAACAGCCCCAGCAGAATCCCCATTGTCCCGTCCCCCTGTGATCCCCGCAGCATCCCCAGTGTCCCGGGGTCACCTGTCATCAGTGCCGGTCCCGGGGTCACCTGTCATCAGTGCCGCGGGTGTCCTGAGCGCAGCACCGTGTTCCGGGACTAAGTAAAAACCGGACCCGGATAAGACACCGGAACGCCGGACCAGACATCAAACTCTGCATTCCGGAGCTTATAGTGTCTGGTCCGAGGGGTGTCCCATGCGGGGGGTGTCTTGTCCGGGGGGATGCCTGTGATTGCTCACACCAGGGACATGGGGAAGGGGAGATTACAGCCTCCCCGTGTGGTCTGGACCGTTCCAGTTTTTATTACACCCCCGGACCATGTGGTGAGGCTGTATTCTCCCCCCTCTCCTCTCCCAGGTGACAGGTGCGAGAGCAGCCTCATCAGATGGAGCACCCCCGGACAGGACACCCCCGGACCGGATACTACAAGCTCCGGAATGCAGAGTTTGATGTCCAGTCCGGCATTCCGGTGTCTTATCCGATTCCGGATTTTACCCATACCCCCGTGTTCCCTGTCATCAGCGCCGGGTCCCGGGGTCCCCTGTCATCAGCGCCGGGTCCCGGGGTCCCCTGTCATCAGCGCCGGGTCCTGGGGTGTCCTGCAGGCAGCGCCGGGTCATCATCACCATCCCCTCCTCATCCATCTGCCGCCGCGTCCTCCATCTCCAGCCCAGGTAGAGTAACCAGCTACTTCTGCTCAAGGGACCAGGTTCTGCTGCTCGGGTGTAGTTACAGCGGGGTGCTGGGGGTAGGTATCCTCCTCCGGCAACTTCCACCGGTCCCCGACATTTACCCGTCCCCTGGCAGTGGTAAACCCTCCCCTCCTCATCCATCTGCCGTTGCCTCTCCATCTCTCACCTCCAGTCTACCCCTCCACTCCTCACCTCCAGCCTTTATCTCTCTCTCTATCGCTTCTTCTCTCTCTCTCTCTCTATCTCTCTATCGCTCTCTCTCTATCTCTTTCTCTCTCTCTATCTCTCTTTCTATCTCTCTATCGCTCTCTCTCTATCTCTTTCTCTCTATCTCTCTTTCTCTCTCTCTATTTCTCTCTCTATTTCTCTCTCTCTTTCTCTCTCTCTCTATTTCTATCTCTGTCTCTATTTCTATCTCTGTCTCTATTTCTATCTCTGTCTCACTCTCTCTCATATATTTGGGTAGGGAGAAGATAATTGTGCCCAACAGGTGAAAGGTTTGCCACATACATGGGGGTAATTGTGACAGGAACAGTAGGTGAGTAGGTACTGTATATGGCCATGGATAATGGATGTTTGAATGTTCATTAGGCCAATGCCCCTGAATCCCCTTTTGTCGCTGTTATGTCACTATCTCGCATCCCCCGCTGTTTCTACCCCCTGCGTCCCCTGCTGTCTCTGCCCCCCACGTCCATCCTTGTCACTGCCCCCGCGTCCCTTGCTGTTACTGCCCCCCGCTGTCACTGTGTCCACTGTCACTGTCCTCTTGTCCCCCTCTGTCACTGTCCCCGCTGTCTGTCCGTGTATCCCCCTTTGTCACTGTCCGGCATCTTCTGCTGCCTTACCCTCTCGTCCACCGTCACCTTACCCCGCCTCCCCCGTCGTCACCTCACCCCCTCTCGACTTCCGTCACCTCACCCCCTCGCGCATGCTGTCACATCACCCGCCATCACAACACTCGCTCTTGCCCCCCATCACCACACACTGGCTCTTGCCCCACCTTCGCCACACCAGTTTTCACCCTCGTCACCACCACCGCTCTCACCTCATCACCCATCTCACCCCATGTTACCTCACCTATCACCACCTCACGTTCTCTCACCTCTGGACTTGTCACCTCACCCTCCGTCACCACACTACCCCCTTCACCACACTCACACTCACTCTCGCCCCCAGTCACCTCACCATCCTTTGTTTTTTTACCAAAACAGTGGATGCTACATGGAAAGAAGAGGACTTGATCTTCGCTGGAGGACCCCCAAGAGTATGGATTCCTTCCACAGGTACCCATATGGATTTTTTTCAATGGGCTCTGAGTGTAATAAAGATTTATTTTTCTGCTGTGTGTGTGTGTGTGTATTTATTTAACTATTGGTTCTGCTGTGGAACGAAGAGTCTCAGCAAGCCCATTAATGGGCCGCATGCTGGGACTTGTGGTTCTCCAAGTCCCAGTATGTGTTCCAGGCTTGCAGGGACTAATAGTTCCACAGCAAAACCCAATGGTTTTTTCTATTTTTACACAAATAATCAGCTCGATGCCCACCGCCCAGGGCTTGTTCTGTGAGCCTGGGGCTTCATATTATTATTATTATTTTTTTACACACTGAACCCTGCACGGATCAGTCAGATCCATACAGGCTTCTGCCAAATATGCAAGGAAAATTAAGAGTATTTTCCTGGCATATTTGGGCGGCAATTAGTGGCCGTTTACCGCTTATCAGCGCCCATATTGTAATACGGCCGTTTAGTAAATTATGAATCACCATTCTTTTTAATGGCGATTCCTATTCGTATTTTCCGATGGCATATACATTCGTATTTGTAAATACAAATATGAATTTGCCATAAATACGAATACGATTTTACATATTTTCAGGATAGTAAATCCTGAAAATACGTATACGCCTAAAAAATTCGTATTTTACTATACAAATACGAATTTTTTGCACATATTAGCCTTAGTAAATTTCCCCCAATGAGGTGGCACTCAAACGGGTTTTCTCCTAAAAAAATAATGCAGACCAACAACTGCAGCTAGATCTGCATTAGACCTAGCTGCAGTTGTTGGTCTGCATTATATTTTTTAGGAGAAAACCCGTTTGAGTGCCGCCACCAGAGGAATATTTTTTAAAAGATATCGCTTATAAGGGCTAAAATTACCAATATCTTTTAAAAGGTAATCTAGTGTGTATGGGGCTTATGTTGCAACACTGAGGAATATTGTTATAAAGTATTTGCAATTAACAATTTGAATAGATACATGTAACTTTGAGGAGATTGCCTGGTGTGTGAAGCAGAGTTTCATTTCATTTCACTTTTTAATTGCTGTCTACTACATAAAGATGGAATTAAACCATTTTATTAAAGTAAATGAAAAAAAAAAAAAATAGGCAGAACCTGCCCGCCCACTTCTGTGACATCAGAAGTTGGACAGAAGTTGGCTGAACTAAAAAAAAAAAAAAAAGTTTACTAGTTGGAAGAAAAGTTGGTTAGATGTGTGGGGAACTGTTTTTAGTTGGACTGTCAAGTTGGATAGTTGGAGGTTTGAAGGGTTTTAAAAAAGTTGGTCAGAAGTTGGTCTGATGTGTGGCCAGCATCAAACCTCCAACCATCCAACTTGTCTGTCCAACTAAAACAGTTCTCCACACATCTAACCAACTTTTCTTCCAACCAGCAAACCTTTTTTTTTTTTAAGTCCAGCCAACTTCTGTCCAACTTTTTTTTTTACATTTATTTTAATGTAATTAAATGACCGGCTCAATTGAGAGTTTTATTACTCCCTTGTACAGCTAATGTAGATAATCGGTGTCCTGATGACATATGATATGATATTATCCCATCGTTGTATTTTATATACCCGTAAGAATAGGCTGCACATTATATAGAGCATACATCCCTCTGTTCAGGTTCACTACAATTATGTGTGGAACTATAGCAGTAAAAGTTCCAAACTACAGATGATTGTGGGAAATTATCATTGTATGTCGGGCAAGGGAGATTATTCTCTTGCTCCGTATGTCCACGAGGATTCATGTCAGCCTAAATCAAAATGACAAATTCTACACGTCCGGCAGAGAGAACTTTCTCCTGCTCTGTGTTGGTAGCAGTGAGAATAGTGTCACCTATTTTTTTGTCTGTCAGCCCAGTATGAAAAAAAGCACTTCAATTTATTAAATGTATGCAATGTATTCAGATTGTTTCACAACTGGCTCTGTGCCCAGGATTAGTACATTTTCAGTATCTCTTTGTAGTTTCTGTTACTGTTAAACCATTTTGAGTGACTTTAATTCAGTGTGTAATATCAAAACGATTTGGAGAATAAATCATGTGCTTCAGTTATATAACTGTCACTGGTTTATATCTGTATAATTTGTGTCGCTTACAGATTATATTTGGAGTTCTATTATTCCCCCAGTTTTACAATGCAGTCAATATGAATCGGGGGTGTCTTAGTGATGTGTGAGATGGGTGTAGGGGCGCTGTGGTGCCTGCTGCCGTGCAGGTGTCGTCGGACCACTTACCTGGCGCCGCACCCTCTCACCTTCAGGCCATGCCAAATCACGTTCCTGGAATTCTCCGGCACCCGGACACGAACACCTAGGAGGAAGGAGAGTAGGTGAGAGCTGTTATTCCTGGATGAAGACCGATGCACCCTCTGTCCCGCGACGTCTCTACAGAGGTACCCTCCGGGCTCCGGGAAACATCATCATCGGCGCACTGCCTCAGAGCCCGGAGTGTCACCTATTGGCACTTGCGCACCTAGGTGAGGCCTTGACCTTGCACGGGGTACAAGGTCCGCGTACGCCCTGGATGGAGGAAGTAAGGGAGATAGGCAGGAACACACACACAGGCAGGAACACACACACACACAGACGGACAAATAAGATGACACTCACCGTCCTCACTCTTGTACTGCATCCGCACTCTTGTACTCCAACCCTCGGTTCTCCTCACAGGTCCCTGTAAGGAGACAAACACCAGACCCGTGCAGAGCCTAATGAACCTAAATGTGGCACGACTACATAACTACAACACAAAGCCCTAGAACTGACTAAGTGTATGTGGTGCAACACAACTACGAAAATCTAAACAACTTTGCTCTGCACGGACAACAGCATACAATACAGTACAAGACCTTACCAACCAACTGCTCCTTTAACCTTTGCCTGTATTCAGATGTACTCCCTTCCTGACTAGAGCTGGCCAGCGTATGCTCACTCTAAAACGGTACCAGTTAGCTACCTGGAGAACCACAAGGGGACTGCCGCGGAGCACGTCTACCTGTTAACCCCAACCACCCACCTGAAACCTCAATATGGGTCCTAGGGCCCTTTTACTAACCACTTACACCAGTGCCTTCACTACTCTCACTCCTAACTGGTGGCTAGTGCCTGTCTGTGTCCACAGGCCTAGTGCCTGACTGGGGCACAGACCTAGAGGCCTGATTCAATTAGCCCCCAAGTTATGGGGGCCTCGGGCCTTACGCCCGGCTATTTTGCTATGGGCCTAGTGCCCGGCTAATTGGGGGAGAAAGAAAGCCAGGAGGGCCCAGCTAAATACCAGGGGCCAGGAGGGCCCAACAATCAATTGGCCACGGGCCGAGAGGGCCCGACTACAATGCCCACAGGCCGGAGGGGCCTGAAAGTACCCACGGGCCTAGTGCCCCGATACCCGGTGGTCTAGGGTAGGGGTAGGTGGCCTGGGGGCCGCCTACCTGAGGTTGGGAGAGGCCGCAGGGGGGAGCTTCGTCAGCTCTTCTGCATTCCACCCCTGCTGGCCTCTCCGGATCCGGCCGCCATCTTCTTTCTTCTGCCACTGGCCTGTCCTGGCCAGCGGCGGCGGCACTTCTTCTCTGCAGCCAGACGACGCCGGAGATCTTCTTGCTTGATCCCGGCGTCCTCCTGCGTATGCCAACGGGGTCCTCCGCTGCGCCGCCGTCTTCCTTGTCCAGCGCCGTCTTCTGTCTTCAGCCGGGGCACTCCTGCGCTCCGCCGGTGTGGGGACCTCCTCCTTCTTCGCATCCCAGCGGCGTCTGACATCAGACGCTGGGGGCGGGCTTGGGGACGGCGCGGCGAGCGCTGACTTGCTCGCCGCGGCCGTCTGCCATTGGCCGCCGACTAGGGAGCCATGATTGGCTCCCGAACGGCGGGAGATTTAAACCGCTCTGTCCACCGCCGCTTCGCCGCCCGCACTGTCAGCGCTGGGATCCGTGCGTTGATCCCAGCGTTGTTCCTCTCCGCCGCTGCCTGCACTATTGCCACAGGGATCAGACAGCTGATCCCTGCGCCGGGGGAGGTGGTGTCCCGTGGGGGACCCAGCCTTACCTCTCCCCGTCCCTGCTGCGGCTGCTCCGGTGCTGGGAGCAGGGGAGCTGTCCCAGCACCGGGGCACTTCATTACAGATGTATAATATTGGTGTCCCGTATTACGGTTTTATTATATGCCTATAAAGAGAGACTTTACATCATATAGGGTGTACGTCACCTGTTCCAATTTATCTCAATATGAATAGAGCACTAATAGTGGACATCTCAAACTGTACCAGCCTTTGTAGCGCTGGACCCTGGATTGGTAAGTATATTGGTGTAAAAGTGAGGTGTTTGTGTGTGAAATAAAGGTGTACTTTTCTGTGTGTGTGTCTTTTCTTTTAACATTCTTTTTACAGGTGGACTACAAGTCCCAGCGGGCCCTTTAATGCCCCGCATGCTGGGATTTGTGGTTCTCCAAGTCTCAGCATGCGGGGGAGGTCTGCTGGCACTTGTAGTTCTCTTGCATAAAGCAATGTTAGGAATGTGTGAATTAATCCTATCAGGCCGGCATCCACTGGCCACGGACGCCGGTGACAGCCCCGGGCTTCAGCCCCGGACGGGTAAAGTCTGGGGGGGGTACCCCTTTATTGGGGGGGTCCCCACTCCTCCAGGTACCCCGTCCAGGCTGACCAGCCACGGTGCTCATGTTTCGGCCAGGTCACTTGACACTGAATTAACAAGTGAGTTCAGATGATTAAATAGATAGATCAAAGGATCACACTGACCTGGAGATAAGCCAGCAGCTAGATGAAGCAGTCAGGGACACTGAGCATAGATGCTGCTAGAATACAAGTTCTGGGAGAATGCAAGCCTGCAGCTTCAGAATTCAGACTAAATCTGTAATCAGCAGTAACAAACTATCACCAGTAGGGAATAAATGGGCTAGAAGTGATTTAAACACTGTCCTTCCAATCAGAGGCTGCAGCAGGTCATTAGTGATGATAAAAGGTAGGTGTCACACACAGGGCCGTTTCTAGAGGCGGACAAGCCGTGCAGCAGCCCGGGGCGCCGCACGGCTTGTCCGCCTCTGTAAACAGCCAGGGCGCCCGGCAGCTCCCCCCCCCAACCCCGACGCACACGCTGCCGCCGCCTGCCGCACTTCCTTCCCCCTCTCCCCGGCCGCCACAGCACAGCCCCAGGATGATTTCCCTTTGGAGGGGAGGAGAGCGGAGCGCATCGCCCGTCTCTCCTTCCCCTCGGTCACTGGGCTGTCAGCCAATCAGAGCTCGCCTCGCGGGCCGGCAGCCAATCAGGAGCCAGCCCGCGAGGTATGAATGGCTGACGGCTCAGGTAGTGGTAGGGTACACACAGTGAAGGGGAAGGGAAGGAGAGACGCTCAGCTCCCCTCCCCAGGAAAGAAGAAGAAGCAGCAGCAGCACCACCAGCGATGGCAGGGGACTTGAGGGGGAGACCCATGGCCACAGTGAGTTGTGCTGCTTCTGGAACTTTGGGGGCATATGTGTGGCACTTTGGGGGCATATGTGTGGCACTTTGGGGGCATATGTGTGGCACTTTGGGGGGCATATGTGTGGCACTTTGGGGGGCATATGTGTGGCACTGTAGGGACATGTGTGGCACTGTAGGGGCATATCTGTGGCACTGTAGGGGCATATCTGTGGCACTGTGGGGGCATATCTGTGGCACTGTGGGGGCATATTTGGCACTGTGTGGGGCATATATGGCACTGTAGGGGCATATGTGTGGCACTGTGAAGGCATATTTGTGGCACTGTGTGGGGGCATATTTGGCACTGTGGGGGCATATTTTGCACTGTGGGGGCATATATGTGGGGGCATATCTGTGGCACTGTAGGGGCATATCTGTGGCACTGTGGGGGCATATGTGTGGCACTATGAAGGCATATCTGTGGCACTGTGGGGGCATAGTTGGCACTGTGGGGGCATATTTTGCACTGTGGGAGCATATATGTGGCACTGTGGGGGCATATCTGGCACTGTAGGGGCATATGTCAGCGGCGCGGGACTGGAGGGGGAGACCCAGGGCCAGAGACAGTGAGTTGTGCTGCTTGTGGCACTGTTGGGGCATATATGTATGGCACTGTGGGGGCATATCTGGCACTGTGGGGGCATATTAGTAAACGGTATCAGTTGTACGGCAGCGGCGCGTGGGGCATAATGTGTAATAGGCATTCGTGTGGGGAGTATTGTGTAATTGCCATCACAGTGTGGGTGTAATGGGCATCACAGTGTGGGGTCTAATGGGCATCATGGTGTGCGACATAATGTGTAATTGTCATCATGGTGTGCGACATAATGTGTAATTGTCATCATGGTGTGCGGCGTAATATGTAATTGTCATCACGGTGTGCGGCGTAATGTGTAATTGTCATCATAGTGTGCGGCGTAATGTGTAATTGGCATCACGGATAAAAAGTGTATAATGATTTAAGTAGCCTGTCATTGTTTGGCCTTGATCTGTGAGGCGTACTAGGTCACTGTGTGGGCCTTTATATTTTTATGTCACTGTGTGGCCTTCAGCCGGCCAACTTAAATGCGGGAGGACAATGACAATTCTTGCGGTAACCAACGTCTGGACATGCAGGTTGCAAAAGTGAGATGTAAGGTACTTGTTTCCCTGCTAGACCATGCCCTTATATTAAGCCACACCCCCTATAAAAATAAACCACGCCCCTATTTCGCCGCGCGCAATTTCTTATGTGTATTTGGGGGGGTGGGGGCGCATTTTTTATTTCTTTGCCCTGGAAGCTAAATTGTCTAGAAACGGCCCTGGTCACACAGCAGCCTGGCTAACTAGGCAACCATCATGGAAGTGACCCAGCATCCTGGTTGTTTAGAGACAGAAGAATTTCTGTACTAAATGATGCAGCATCCTGATTAGTGGATAGCCACTGTTCCTCATGCCGGAAACCAGCAGCAATGTCAGTAGGAGACCGTACATTGCTGCTAGAAGGGAGAGCCAGTGTTGGGTCCTTGTCCAATTTCACGGTATAACAGCTAACAGACATAAGATCTCCCAATCCTGCTAACAGACATAAAGGGTGACATTTAATAGAATGCAATTTTTAGTAACATTTCAAAATCGCATCTTATCGCACCATATGGCACTTTTTCAAATCGTATTTTTGCCTCCAAAACCGATTATTTAATGGGATGCGCTAATGCGGCCAAAAAGTGCAGTGAAGTGCAAAGAGATGTATTGTGGAGCGATGTGGTGTTATGTGATATGATTTTATGACACAGTAATGTGCAATTTCCGGCACTGGTCATGTGCAATTTTCTGACCTGTGCATGCAGAGGTGTCATGAGCCATGGGAGACACCAGTACAGTATATGGTAACATATGTGCATTTGGTTTACATGAGCAAGGGGGCAGAGGCGTAACTAGAACTTTGTGGGCCCCATAGCAAAATTTATAATGGGGCCCCCCTGGCAATGCCCAATACACATTATGCAACACACTGTAATGCCCCTTTCAGAATATGTTACACACCATAATACCCTTACACATTATGCGACACAACGCAATACCTTTTCACAATATGCGACACACCGTAATACTCTTACACATTAGGCAACACACTGCAATGGCCATTATACAATATGCAACACACTGTAATACCCTTACACATTGTGTGACACACTGCAAGGCCCAGGGGTGTAACTAGAATTTTGTGAGCCCCATAGCAGAATTATTAAAGGTCCCCCCCCCTCCAGGAAGGTGAAAAAAGGGGAGTGAGAGACAAAGACAAAGAGTGTGTTGTAGGAAAAGAGAAAGATAAAAAGAGGGAATGAGAGAATGAGGAGAGAGATATATAGGGTGTCAGAGAGAGAGAGAGAAAGAGAGAGAGAGATGGATGGGTGCGATTGGAAGTGAGAGAAAAAATGCCATGGAGGTAGAGAGAAAGTGGGGGCAATAAGTGAGAATGAGGGAGAGACAACAGAGAGAGGATGTCAGTGTGAGGTAAAAAGAGAAGGACAGACAGAGTCAGGGAGAGAGTGCCAGAGAGAGAGAAAGAGTCACGACGTAGATAGAGGGGTACTATCTAATTACAGTACGTGACATGGTGGGGGTCAGTCAGACAGAAGATGGACAAAGGGGGAGGGGGACAAGTACTGACAGATAGTGCACCATATGGGGCATAAATGGGGAGATGGATGGACAGGCAGAGAGCACCATATGGGGACATTGACAGTACAACATATTTGGGCAAAGATGAAAAGATTGATGGGAGATGGGTATAGACAAGATGATTGATGGACAGGGGGCATAGACTAACAGATGGACAAATGGGGGTACAGATGGATGAACAGAGCATAATATTGTGGCACAGATTTACAGAGTTAAGGGGTGGGGAATAGAAGGACGGATCGCCTGAGCCCCATATGGGGCAAATATTGACGGACGGATGGTCAGACAATGAGGGCATAGACCGAGCACCATATTGGGCACAGACATACAGATGGACATGGGGGGGGGGGGCAGCATAGATGGTCGAACAGATGGAGGGGCAGTATAGATGGACGGACAGATGAAAGGACCATGGGTAGGGGAGTTCTAGGGAAGCAATACTGGATGATCCATGGGTTTGGCGCAGCATAGATGGACAGTCTGTGGGTGGGAGGCCGCATAGATGGATGGATCTGCGGGGGTCAAAGATAGCTCGTTTACCGCTACCTTCATTGCCTGCATGCATTGGCTCAGGGCAGCGGCTCCGCCTCCATCCACTCACTAACAGCTTCCGGGGCACAGTGGCAGTGACAGTGTGTCCCAGGTATAGGCGCCGTCCTGCGCAGAATAAATGCATTTATTTATTCATATACTGTATATATATTTTTAATAAGAAGAGGGTGCAGAGGATTGCCTGCTGGGCACCGGGCTCCCCCAAGCTCCGGGCCCCATAGCAGCTGCATCCCCTGCACCCTCCATAGTTACGCCACTGCAAGGGGGACAACACCAATATTCAAAGACGTCTGGTAAAGGAGAGGGACTGATTACACCTATATATTGGACATATCAGAAGAGACTACACACTAAATTGCCACTTTAGAGTTTAAAAAACATGCGCTATAGTACAGGGTACACTTATTGTTGGTAATTAGTGGTTTTAAAAACAAGCATACCCATATTTTAGGCAGACTGACATCATCAGCTTTAAAAGTGATTGAGGGTTACATACATTTGTGCGTATAGTTTACACACTATTGGCACACTACACAGGAATGTAATAATTGTTTAGTATGTAAATGAACACATTGTAGCACTATACATAGTGGGCAAACATTTATATATAATAAAATGTACTTACTAAGTAGCCAACCCTACGGCATTTGGTGGTCCTGGAATCGGTCCCAGAGGGCTAAGTGATGCAGAATATAGGCATCATGGCAGTTCCCTGGGTAGCCTGCAACCACACTGAGTATTTTGAGGTTGGCATTACATACCATCTGCACGTTCAGAGAGTGATGCCCATGCCGATTGACGTAGCTGTGTCCCCTCACGTGTGGTACCCGAAGCCCAATGTGGCTGCAATCTATGGCTCCCAGCACATTTGGGAATGCTGAGAGCCGATAGAAATCCACCTTAAGATCCTGCCACTCGGACTCACAATGTGGGAATCTGATATATGTGCGCCACAACTTCTTGAAAACAAGTAACACTTGGAGTGAAATGCTTAGAGAAAGTGGCTTGTTAGACCCCCAATGACCATGAGGTCACAGACTGAGTGGAGCCTGTGGGCAAGAAGTAGAGGGCACACATTAATTTCTGCAGCCCAGACACTACATAGTTGGCACCCCCATAAGGGTCCAAATCATCTCTCACCTGCTCATATAAGTTCAAAAGGTTATTGTGGTTCAGCCGAAACATCCCCACAACCTGTTGATCAGAGAGGGAGTCGAGGTACAGCCTAGCATACCTACGTGAAGCATGCAGTAATCGGGGAACCTGGATCTGACGTGCAGCTTTCTCCCTCCTCCTGCGCAGCTCCTCCAAACAATCAAAGTCACAAAGAGCCAGCTCCACACCACTCTGCACAATCTCCATCTATCAAACCCTCACAGGTGTCCTTAATGATGTTTGGGTATATGTAGGAGAGTTTATGATTAAAATTGAGGACACCTGTTTGAAAATTAACCATTTCTGCATTTGACCAAAGTTGTATTTGGGTCAATTCGCCCATCAGGACCTGGTCTGCATCATTGATTTTTAGACATTTTTGAAATGCGAATTCCATTTGCGCATTCCATTTAGAGGGAAATTTACTAATATGGATTCGTAAAAAATAGGTGTATTCGTAGGCAGAAATACACCTATTTTTTACACATTTGTATTTTCGGGATTTACTCTCCCGAAAATACAACAATTCGTATTCCTAAAGATGGCACATTCGTATTTGTATTTACAAATACGAATGTCTACACCATCGATAGGATACGACAGGAATCACCATTCAAAAGAATGGTGGTTCCTGATTTACTAAGTGTGTTGTAGGAAAAGAGAAAGATAAAAAGAGGGAATGAGAGAATGAGGAGAGAGATATATAGGGTGTCAGAGAGAGAGAGAGAAAGAGAGAGAGAGATGGATGGGTGCGATTGGAAGTGAGAGAAAAAATGCCATGGAGGTAGAGAGAAAGTGGGGGCAATAAGTGAGAATGAGGGAGAGACAACAGAGAGAGGATGTCAGTGTGAGGTAAAAAGAGAAGGACAGACAGAGTCAGGGAGAGAGTGCCAGAGAGAGAGAAAGAGTCACGACGTAGATAGAGGGGTACTATCTAATTACAGTACGTGACATGGTGGGGGTCAGTCAGACAGAAGATGGACAAAGGGGGAGGGGGACAAGTACTGACAGATAGTGCACCATATGGGGCATAAATGGGGAGATGGATGGACAGGCAGAGAGCACCATATGGGGACATTGACAGTACAACATATTTGGGCAAAGATGAAAAGATTGATGGGAGATGGGTATAGACAAGATGATTGATGGACAGGGGGCATAGACTAACAGATGGACAAATGGGGGTACAGATGGATGAACAGAGCATAATATTGTGGCACAGATTTACAGAGTTAAGGGGTGGGGAATAGAAGGACGGATCGCCTGAGCCCCATATGGGGCAAATATTGACGGACGGATGGTCAGACAATGAGGGCATAGACCGAGCACCATATTGGGCACAGACATACAGATGGACATGGGGGGGGGGGGGCAGCATAGATGGTCGAACAGATGGAGGGGCAGTATAGATGGACGGACAGATGAAAGGACCATGGGTAGGGGAGTTCTAGGGAAGCAATACTGGATGATCCATGGGTTTGGCGCAGCATAGATGGACAGTCTGTGGGTGGGAGGCCGCATAGATGGATGGATCTGCGGGGGTCAAAGATAGCTCGTTTACCGCTACCTTCATTGCCTGCATGCATTGGCTCAGGGCAGCGGCTCCGCCTCCATCCACTCACTAACAGCTTCCGGGGCACAGTGGCAGTGACAGTGTGTCCCAGGTATAGGCGCCGTCCTGCGCAGAATAAATGCATTTATTTATTCATATACTGTATATATATTTTTAATAAGAAGAGGGTGCAGAGGATTGCCTGCTGGGCACCGGGCTCCCCCAAGCTCCGGGCCCCATAGCAGCTGCATCCCCTGCACCCTCCATAGTTACGCCACTGCAAGGGGGACAACACCAATATTCAAAGACGTCTGGTAAAGGAGAGGGACTGATTACACCTATATATTGGACATATCAGAAGAGACTACACACTAAATTGCCACTTTAGAGTTTAAAAAACATGCGCTATAGTACAGGGTACACTTATTGTTGGTAATTAGTGGTTTTAAAAACAAGCATACCCATATTTTAGGCAGACTGACATCATCAGCTTTAAAAGTGATTGAGGGTTACATACATTTGTGCGTATAGTTTACACACTATTGGCACACTACACAGGAATGTAATAATTGTTTAGTATGTAAATGAACACATTGTAGCACTATACATAGTGGGCAAACATTTATATATAATAAAATGTACTTACTAAGTAGCCAACCCTACGGCATTTGGTGGTCCTGGAATCGGTCCCAGAGGGCTAAGTGATGCAGAATATAGGCATCATGGCAGTTCCCTGGGTAGCCTGCAACCACACTGAGTATTTTGAGGTTGGCATTACATACCATCTGCACGTTCAGAGAGTGATGCCCATGCCGATTGACGTAGCTGTGTCCCCTCACGTGTGGTACCCGAAGCCCAATGTGGCTGCAATCTATGGCTCCCAGCACATTTGGGAATGCTGAGAGCCGATAGAAATCCACCTTAAGATCCTGCCACTCGGACTCACAATGTGGGAATCTGATATATGTGCGCCACAACTTCTTGAAAACAAGTAACACTTGGAGTGAAATGCTTAGAGAAAGTGGCTTGTTAGACCCCCAATGACCATGAGGTCACAGACTGAGTGGAGCCTGTGGGCAAGAAGTAGAGGGCACACATTAATTTCTGCAGCCCAGACACTACATAGTTGGCACCCCCATAAGGGTCCAAATCATCTCTCACCTGCTCATATAAGTTCAAAAGGTTATTGTGGTTCAGCCGAAACATCCCCACAACCTGTTGATCAGAGAGGGAGTCGAGGTACAGCCTAGCATACCTACGTGAAGCATGCAGTAATCGGGGAACCTGGATCTGACGTGCAGCTTTCTCCCTCCTCCTGCGCAGCTCCTCCAAACAATCAAAGTCACAAAGAGCCAGCTCCACACCACTCTGCACAATCTCCATCTATCAAACCCTCACAGGTGTCCTTAATGATGTTTGGGTATATGTAGGAGAGTTTATGATTAAAATTGAGGACACCTGTTTGAAAATTAACCATTTCTGCATTTGACCAAAGTTGTATTTGGGTCAATTCGCCCATCAGGACCTGGTCTGCATCATTGATTTTTAGACATTTTTGAAATGCGAATTCCATTTGCGCATTCCATTTAGAGGGAAATTTACTAATATGGATTCGTAAAAAATAGGTGTATTCGTAGGCAGAAATACACCTATTTTTTACACATTTGTATTTTCGGGATTTACTCTCCCGAAAATACAACAATTCGTATTCCTAAAGATGGCACATTCGTATTTGTATTTACAAATACGAATGTCTACACCATCGATAGGATACGACAGGAATCACCATTCAAAAGAATGGTGGTTCCTGATTTACTAAGCAGCCGTATTTATAATACGGCTGCTAATTGGTGTAAAACAGGCACGAAAATATGACAGGAAAATACACCTTGATTGTCCTGTCGTATTTGGCTTTAGCCTGCATGGATCAGTCAGATCCGTGCAGGCTTTAGTGTAAAAAAAATAGAAAAATAAATAATTTAAAAAAAAAACAGCGTGGGGTCCCCCCCACAGCTGTAACCAGCACCAGGCTGAAAGAGCCGGGGCCGGTAATTAAAAATCAGGGAACCCGACAAATAGGGGATCCCCGATTTTTAACAACCAGCCCCAGGCCAAACCAGCCAGCAGGGTAATGCCACAGCCGGGGGGAGACTTTTTATACAAGTCCCCCCGGCCAAAGCATTAACCC
Source organism: Crinia signifera (assembly GCF_055691185.1). Lineage (NCBI taxonomy): Eukaryota > Metazoa > Chordata > Amphibia > Anura > Myobatrachidae > Crinia > Crinia signifera. The sequence goes on along the minus strand of NC_139219.1, from coordinate 110,247,961 downwards.
TACCGACCAGTCAGCCTGGCCAGGGGTCCTGGGGGAGTGGGGACCCCCCCAATAAAGGGGTCTCCCCCTCCAGGACTTACCTGACCAGGCTGAAGCCTGGTGCTGTCCGGTCCGTGGCCCTGTGCGGTGGCCACCGGGCTGATCTTGGTGTAAAAAAAGATGAATAAACTATTGTTTTAAACTGTGGAACTATGAGTCCCAGCAAGCCTCCCCCGCAAGCTGGGACTTGGAGAACCACAAGTCCCAGCCTGTGGGGCATTAAAGGGCCCCCTGGGTCTTGTAGTTCCACAGTAAAAAAAATAGTTAAATAAATACACACTGACACCTGAAAAATAAAAGTTTAATACATACATTACACACACACTGATACTTACCTATCTTGATCCCGTAGGTAGGTCCCAGAGTCTTGATCCGGTGCCTTGTCCTGCTTTCGGATCCATGTTGGCATTCTTCTGCATGTCGATCTTCATGTCGGCATCAGCGTCCGGTCCGGGGTCCGAAGAAATCCATGGTGGACCTGTTGAAGGAAATCCTACTCACCCAGGTCCTCCATGGAAGTTTTTCTGGCTTGATCCGACATAGTCCAGGGCTTCTTTCTTCTTCTTCAAGCTGCCGGCGACTCCGGCAAGCTCCCCGCTGCAGACTGTCAGAGGCGCAGAGATCCTTCCTCCTCTGCGCCTCTACTCAGAATGAATTCTGGCCAATCAGGAGCCAAGAAAGTCGGCTCCTGATTGGCCAGAATTCATTCTGAGTAGAGGCGCAGAGGAGGAAGGATCTCTGCGCCTCTGACAGTCCGCAGCGGGGAGCTTGCCGAAGTCATCGGCAGCTTGAAAAAGAAGGAAGAAGCCCTGGACTATGTCGGATCAAGCCAGAAGAACTTCCATGGAGGACCTGGGTGAGTAGGATTTCCTTCAACAGGTACACCATGGATTTCTTCGGACCCCGGACCGGACAGCACCAGGCTTCAGCCTGGTCAGGTAAGTCCTGGAGGGGGGGGACCCCTTTATTGGGGGGGTCCCCACTCCCCCAGGGCCCCTGGCCAGGCTGACTGGTCAGAGGGCTGAATGCTTTGGCTGGGGGGACTTGTATAAAAAGTCTCCCCCTGGCTGTGGCATTACCCTGCTGGCTGGTTTGGCCTGGGGCTGGTTCTTAAAATACGGGGGACCCCTAGTCATTTTGTATTTTGGGAACCAGCCCTGGACCTGGAGCCTGGGGCTGGTTGTTAAAAATCGGGGAACCCCTATTTGTCGGGTTCCCTGATTTTTAATTACCGTCCCCGGCTCTATCAGCCTGGTGCTGGACCCCACGCTGTTTTTTTATTTATTTACTTTTTCTATTTTTTTTTACACCTTGCAGCCTGCACGGATCTGACTGATCTGTGCAGACTGCCTGTAGGAATTCGTATTAGCGGCCGTATATATGGCCAGCTAATACGAATCATTACACCATCGGAGGGTTACAAAGCAGTCGTATATGACTGCTTTGTAAATCCCCCTCCGGAACACGACTTTGCATACGACTGAAACAGTCGTATGCTGTCGTAGGGAAAATACTAATACGAAAAACTAGGTTTTTCATATTAGTAAATTTCCCCCTAAATATGCGATTTGTATACTTTTCTATGCGAAAACATCTGGATGCGATAACAATGCGAATTTAAACCGGCAAGTGAAAAAGTGCAAGTTATCGAACAAAATGTGCGATTTACGTGACTTTGCGCACCCTATGAAGTAAGCGATTTCGCCAAAATGTGTGAAAACGCCATTTTGTTGCCTAAAAATCGCACAATTTCAACTAGCGCATCCTATTAAATGTCACCCAAGATCTCCCAATCCTGCATATAATCATTGCATTCAATCATTGCTGGGTCATGACATCTGCAAGTTGCTCCTATTTTTATTTCTGTTCAGTTGCAAATATATTTTGGATATTGAGGCGGCTTGAAGAAATGCTATGCTTCTATTGTATGGCAGCACATCACTGGAATCCACAATATAAAATATCATCAATGGAAAGGGAGTTACATCATTTGTCTACAGAAGAGAGGTTCAAGACAGAAGAGTGGGATTGCTATGTAAAAAATAACTTTTACTACCCTATACTCTGCTACATACCTCCAGGTAAAGATGGTCTACTCAACATGGTTCGCTGTTCCTGCAAGAAGAAATGTGGTACTTAGGGGGTTATTCTAGTTCACTCTTTCTGACAAAATCCTTCTTAGATGGACAAAACCATGTGCATTGCAGGTGGGGCAGATGTAACATGTGCAGAGAGAATTAGATTTGGGTGGGGTTTTACTTCAAAGTGAGATCTATATTGCAGTGTAAAAATAATGCAGCCAGTATTTACCCTGCACAGAAACAAAATAACTCACCCACATCTAATTCTCCCTGCACATTTTACAACTGCCCCCCTGCAGCACACATGGTTTTGTCCATTTAAGAAGGATTTTGTCAGAAAGAGTGAACTAGAATAACCCCCTTAATGATGTAGATGCCAGCGTAATGGATTGTCATATGAAACAGAGTGTGGAGAGTGCCAAATCAGTGGTTTTCGATAGCAAACACCCCACTGCCAACAGTGAATATGATGAAAGTGGTGAAGACGATTAATTTCATTTGTATTTTACTAAGTTGACTCCTGTAAAAAACAGAATTCTGTGAATAATTTCTAACAACAAAATTACATTAGTTTGTATCGAAGTATATTATTGATCTTGCTCGATGCCAGGGATTACTTGCTTGATGCCAGGGGCTTCATGATCGCTACATGCTAGTTGCCTTGGCGATTTACATGCTCGTTGCCAGAGGAGCTATATTCCTGTAGGCACAAGGCATGCCATCGCTCCTGGAATCAGCATTTTCTGGTAGCACTAGGCACCCTGACAGAGGTGCAGGAGGCCCTCAAGCTCCTCACTCATCTATTGTGGCGGACAATTTAAAGGGGCACTGGATCTCTCTCTCTGTACATGGGCGCATACATGGGGCATGGGAGGACCTGATACAGGGGAGTGGGGAGGATAGAGGACGGAGGGCACATAGGACATAAGCACACACATACCGTACATACACACAGGGCATGCACGCACACAAAGGGCATACACGCACACATACCATATATACAGACAGGGCATGCACACTATGTACACACAGGGCATACACGCACACATACAATACATACACACACACAGGGTATTGTATACAAGCACACGCACCATACATACAAACTGGGCATAAAAGTACCATACATACACACAGGGCATACATGCCCATCTACCATACATACACACACACACACACACACACACACACACACACACACACTCGGCATTCACGTACACATGCCATGTAAACACACACATGTGGCATATACAGTAGGCAAACATAACATATTTATAAACCTACACAAGCTATAGACACACACATAGCACACATACACACAAAGTATATATACACAGTACATTCATACACACAGCATACTGTACTTAATGTTTACAAAATTATTAAAGCAAACCATACAAGCAATCCTAGATAATGCCCCACACAACACTGCAGCTGCCAAGGCATCAGACTGCTCACTGTGCCAGCATAGTACTGTTATTTAAAGTGCCTACTCCCCACTTCCAGCCCCCACCACCCACATCACGGGTCCACCTGGATAGTCAATCACCTCACCGGCACCCAGCCTGCCCAGCAGCAGATACATCTGAAAGCCCCATGTTGTGGTAAGTCACGGTGCATACTTGCCTACTTTTGAAAGGCAGTTTGAGGGAGATTTTAGACTCTAGCAAAATGCACCGAGCGCACGCACCATTGAAGGGGCGTGTCATGTTTCAACCAAAGGGCATATATATGTGTATATATACATACAGTATATATATATATATATATATATATATATATATATATATATATAGGTACTTGTTTCCTATCTGGGCGCCCAGTACATTAATTGCGTTCCTATGTATTCTCCGTACTGAAATCGGATCGCATCGCATCGGATGTCACATATGCACACACACGATATTGAACGATGCGATGCGATCCGATCCGATTTTGTTCCCGCTTCTATGGTTGGCCCATAGAATGGCCCATCTGATTACTACAGTGTTTATTTACCCTTGAAAGCCCTCCCCTTGTCACATCTGCACAGAAACACTGAAAATAAAGTGTTTTCATATGTACATGCTAATCCTGCCCCCTTCAGTTTCTGCACAGTTACACATTACATCATCATTATCAGTGTCATGACAGCTGCCCCAAGCCGGCCCCCTGTCACATCTAATCTTTGTGGGTTTGTTGGTGATAAGAGAGGTTGATATTGTGAGAGCTGCTGATTTTTGAGAGATAATTGACGATTTATTGGAATTTGGACTGAGTTTCATTCCCCCGACTTCCTTTGCTGATTCCAGTATCCATCTGAATTATATTGGTGAGTTATATTGGTGAATTATATGTGTAATAATAGTGGTTAAAATATATTACAGATAAAGTAGTGATGGTGGATTTTTCATTTTATTTTATTAGTGCTTTGGACTGAGTTTCATTCCCCACACTTCCTTTGCTGATTCCAGTATCCATCTGAATTATATTGGTGAGTTATATTGGTGAATTATATGGGTCTTAATAGTGGTTAAAATATATTACAGATAAAGTAGTGATGGTGGATTTTTCATTTTATTTTAATAGTGCTTGCATATATTACAGATAAAGTAGTGATGGTGGATTTTTCATTTTATTTTATTAGTGCTTGCTTCAGAGATGGCATCTGCCCCTAATTTGTTCTCACTGCCTAAATCGGAGGAGGATGCGATTACGTTTTTCCAACGCAATAGTCTGATCCCTTCCGTCATGACATGTGAAAATGGGCATAACATGAAGATGTCAGTGAAAGAGATGAAGTGGCGCTGCCACGTTAAAGTGTGCCGCAAAAAAGTGAGTGTCCGGGCCACCTGCTGTTTCCCAGGAAGCCGCATGCCACTTGTCATTATGGCAAGATTTATTTATTCCTGGACCAAGGAGCTCACTTCAATCCAATATTGTGCGGAAGAACTTACTATGTCCAAGAAGACTGCTGTACTGTATAACCGCACTATGCGAGAGGCCTGCACTTGTGACCTCCTGTCGCAGCCACAGCGCAGAATTGGTGGTCCAGGAAGGATCGTGGAAGTCGATGAATCCTTATTTGTGAAGCGAAAATATAATGTTGGCAGGATTCTCCCACAGCAGTGGGTTTTTGGGGGCATTTGCCGTGAGACAGGCCAGTGTTTCCTGTGTATGGTGGAGCGGAGGGATGCCGCCACATTGGTGGCCGCCATTATTGAAAATATTGAACCAGGGACTGAAATATACAGTGACTGCTGGAGGGGCTATACGACCCATGAACTGACACAAGCTGGTTACTTTCATGCCCAAGTTAACCATAGATTTAATTTTGTTGACCCAAATACAGGTGTGCATACACAAAACGTCGAACGCATGTGGGGTGCGTGCAAGTGGCGCAACAAATGCCACAGAGGAACAGCACGCCACATGCTCAAATCATATCTCCAGGAGTTCATTTGGAGACAGACATTAGCCAGGGATAATCTTTTCCAAAGGGCAATTTATGCATTAACCCTCCTCCCTAAGGATGAATAAACCATTAATTGTTCTGTCTGCATTTAAAGTTATATCTTAATCACATAATATAAAAAAAACATTGTTAAAGCAGGTAATCTTTACTGTCTCAGATGGATGATATTATTGATACGGTATGATATGCTTGATTACAATCTTTTCCTCCACCCCTTTCCACCCCCCCCTCCTTCCCACTGGCCTTCACTTCACAATGTGTGCTGAGTGCAGTTAAATAATTTGCCTCATCTTGTGCAGTCACGCTGCGCTTGCCACACTTCTGCAAAACATGTTTAGTGTGTGGGCTAAAGGGGGGGTTGAATATGGTGTTGGATTGTGGATGGGGGGTTTTGGTTGTGGTTGGGGGGAGCAGTGTAGGCTGGGGTATGGGGTGTGCTGGGGTATAGAGCACATTACAAAAGCAGTGTAATATTAAATTGAGTGTGGTCGCATCTTATGCCAAAATCTTATGGCTTAAGATGCGATGACACACGATTTCATATCGTTTCCCATAGGTTTCATATGTTAAGTCAGTCGTCTCAGTCAATACATATAGCTATGAAATCGCGTCGCGTCGCGTCGCATCGTCTGTATAGAGGCGACGCGATTTCCCGCCCTCTTGTCAATCACATTGTACAGGCGCCAAAACGTACATGAAACCAGGAAATCACACAACACACTGCCCGACAGAATCGGTGGCTGGCTCCCTGGCTGACTGACAATAAAGTAAGTACTTGAAAGTGTAATCCAGCACATAGCTGCACGTTTGGGGAGATATGGGGGTGGGGGGATGGGGATGGGGGTGGGGGGATGGGGGTGGGGGTGGGGGGATGGGGGTGGGGGAGGCATGCACAGGGTGGGGGGCATGTTTATGTGGCTGTGGGGAGAGGGGGTTGTGTTTGTTGGGGGCTGAGGTGCAGCTGTGGGGATTCAGAATTGAAGGTCGACATGACTTAAGGCCAACATAGGCCAAGGTCTACATGGGTTTAGGTCAACAGGCATTAGGTTCCCAAGAGGGTTGCACTGTATATTGAGCCGACATGTGCCAACAGGCAGTATTTCATGCCCTACCATGCACTAGGACGTTATTGTAAAAGAAAATAGTGTGTGCAGTTCAACTTCAACTGTCTCCATGTTGACTGTGTCAACTTTTTCACAAAAACACAGTGAAAAACTCCTGTTGACCTAATGCCTGTTGACCTAAACCCATGTCAACCTTGGCCTATGTTGGCCTTAGGTCATGTCAACATTCAACCCTGTCGACCTTATGGTGTCGACTTAATAAATGTAGATCTAAGTCTGGTATAAGGACCACAAAAGTTGATTGCAATTTTTATTGGACTGATAATGTTAATTTCCCACCCCATTACCATCGACACCCCCACTATCCACGCGTACCCGAAGCGTGGCGAGCGCAGCGAGCCCCGCGAGGGGCGGCGGTACGCGTCCTCCGACCTTTTCATGCCCTACTATCCACGTCGGCGTGGAGTTGAGAATATAATAGTGTGGCGAGCGCAGCGAGCCACCGAGCCCGAAGCGTGGCGAGCGCAGCGAGCCCCGCGAGGGGACGCGGATACCTTCACAGTTAAGCGCGTCCCTTCGCGGGCTTCACAGGTGTCCGTGGCGACCCGGACACCTGTGAAGGCCGCGAAGGGACGCGTTTACCTGTGAAGGTATCCGCGTCCCCTCGCGGGGCTCGCTGCGCTCGCCACGCTTCGGGCTCAGTGGCTCGCTGCGCTCGCCACACTATTATATTCTCAACTCCACGCCGACGTGGATAGTAGGGCATGAAAAGGTCGGAGGACGCGTACCGCCGCCCCTCGCGGGGCTCGCTGCGCTCGCCACGCTTCGGGTACGCGTGGATAGTGGGGGTGAATTTCTATCTCATTGAATTATGATTAATGATGTGTTTTTTATTTTTTGGGGGAATTGAAGTTGCTGTTATCGGAGATTTTCGACGATTTTAAAAAGAAAATCTAGATTTCGTGTTTGACCCCTAATAAGGTAAGTCTTCCTTAAATTGTGCTTCTAATAAATTTGTAAATGTAACCCAAATGCATTTTTTTCACAGTGTACCACCCCCACTATCCACGTGAACCCGAAGCGTGGCGAGCGCAGCGAGCCCCGCGAGGGGCGGCGGTACGCGTCCTCCGACCTTTTCATGCCCTACTATCCACGTCGGCGTGGAGTTGAGAATATAATAGTGTGGCGAGCGCAGCGAGCCACCGAGTCCGAAGCGTGGCGAGCGCAGCGAGCCCCGCGAGGGGACGCGGATACCTTCACAGTTAAGCGCGTCCCTTCGCGGGCTTCACAGGTGTCCGTGGCGACCTTCGGGCTCGGTGGCTCGCTGCGCTCGCCACACTATTATATTCTCAACTCCACGCCGACGTGGATAGTAGGGCATGAAAAGGTCGGAGGACGCGTACCGCCGCCCCTCGCGGGGCTCGCTGCGCTCGCCACGCTTCGGGTTCACGTGGATAGTGGGGTGGCGTTAACAATTGTGGGGGCCATTTCTGAGTTCACAGTGACTATTTAACAGTGCATTCCATGATTACATAAAGCAATGTTTTTGTTTTCTTTGCATTTTTTTAGACATGCCACGCACATACAGCAACAAATTCTGGTCTGGATTCCTTGCAATCTTCAAGGAGAACAGCTGCCTTTGGAATGTGGAAAATCCTAACTATCGGAACCAGGGAATGCGGAATCGGGCATACAATAAATTAGTGGATTATAGCAAACGTAAAAACAGTGCTGCAGACTGTAAATGGGTTCGGCGTAAGCTGACAAATATGAGGACTGTGCTAGTGAAGGAGCACAAAAAAGTTTTCGACGATTTTAAAAAGAAAATCTAGATTTCGTGTTTGACCCCTAATAAGGTAAGTCTTCCTTAAATTGTGCTTCTAATAAATTTGTAAATGTAACCCAAATGCATTTTTTTCACAGTGTACCACCCCCACTATCCCCGCGAGGGGCGGCGGTACGCGTCCTCCGACCTTTTCATGCCCTACTATCCACGTCGGCGTGGAGTTGAGAATATAATAGTGTGGAGAGCGCAGCGAGCCACCGAGTCCGAAGCGTGGCGAGCGCAGCGATCCCCGCGAGGGGACGCGGATACCTTCACAGTTAAGCGCGTCCCTTCGCGGGCTTCACAGGTGTCCGTGGCGACCTGGACACCTGTGAAGGCCGCGAAGGGACGCGTTTAACTGTGAAGGTATCCGCGTCCCCTCGCGGGGCTCGCTGCGCTCGCCACGCTTCGGGCTCGGTGGCTCGCTGCGCTCGCCACACTATTATATTCTCAACTCCACGCCGACGTGGATAGTAGGGCATGAAAAGGTCGGAGGACGCGTACCGCCGCCCCTCGCGGGGCTCGCTGCGCTCGCCACGCTTCGGGTTCACGTGGATAGTGGGGTGGCGTTAACAATTGTGGGGGCCATTTCTGAGTTCACAGTGACTATTTAACAGTGCATTCCATGATTACATAAAGCAATGTTTTTGTTTTCTTTGCATTTTTTTAGACATGCCACGCACATACAGCAACAAATTCTGGTCTGGATTCCTTGCAATCTTCAAGGAGAACAGCTGCCTTTGGAATGTGGAAAATCCTAACTATCGGAACCAGGGAATGCGGAATCGGGCATACAATAAATTAGTGGATTATAGCAAACGTAAAAACAGTGCTGCAGACTGTAAATGGGTTCGGCGTAAGCTGACAAATATGAGGACTGTGCTAGTGAAGGAGCACAAAAAAGTTTTGGATTCACAGCGTTCAGAAGACGAGACTGTTCCCCGTTACAAGCCAACATTGTGGTATTACGAGGAAATGAAGTTTGTCGTGGAACAGACACCAGGGAGAACACCAGAGGAAAGTTGTAATGAGGATGCCTCTCACTGCAGTGATTCTGAGAGTGCAGAATTAGTAAGTGTTTCATATGCCATTTATTGTATGAGACCAACTGTAAATTTGTATTTTTATGTAATTATGTTTTTTTTTTTTTTTTCACTAGCAATTTTCCCCTGAGCCACAGGAAGAAGCTGGTGAATTAGCAGAAGCAGCGCCTCCTCCTCCGCGTGAGGCTTCTAGAAGAACTGCTGCTTCTTCAAGGAGGCGAAGGAGTAGAGAAAGCTCCCAGCCGACCAGCTCTCTTTCTAGTGGGCAACAGTGTGGCTGTATATATGCGGAGGAAGCACGGAAAAATCCTCCAGATTCTTTCCAACGTTTTGGAAATTACGTCATCGATGAGATGCGGAATATGGATCCACACCAGTTCCGCATTTTCAAGCGTCTACTGCATGTTGGTCTGATCCGCGCATCAGACAAGACTTTGATTGATGCGTGTGATATCGTACCACATGCTAGTACCCCAAGTCAATTGCCCCCACCACCCCAATACCCACATCCACATCCTATGTACTATGCGCCGGTTAATCCTCCGCCTCCCCCTTCTTTTTATGCGGCGGGACCCCATATCCCATCTACCTCTGCCACTGACTCCTCGACATTATCTGGGGTTGTGTATACATCTTTGGTGAGTACACAATCACCTTCCTCAGATGATGCGCGTTTCTCTTAAATTCTCCCCAATTTGGCATTTTAATATTTTTCCTAAATTATTATACAGCAATGCTGTTGTTGTTCTCCCTGTGTTTGTTCCATGGACATTATTTATTTCCTCTGTTGTACCACAATTTTGGCTTATTCGAGACACAGTCCCGAACTTCTGAACGTTGTGAATCCCTACTTTTTGTGCTCCTTCACGAAGCACTGTTCCTCATATTTGTTGATTACGCTGAACCCATGTGCAGTTTGCGGCACTGTTTGTATGTTTGTATGCCCGATTCCAAGTTCTCTGGTTCCGGCTGTCTCTTCCCAAAAGGCAGCTGTTCTCTTGTTATTTTGCAAGGAATCCAGGCCAGGGCCTGAAATGGTTCATTAAAAAAAAAAATTAATATTCAAATAAAATCATTTGAATGAAATTAATGTGTCGTCTCATTATTTTATTATAATTGTATTGTAAAACCATTAATAAAATTGTTAATTTTATTAATGGGTACCAAAGTGTCTTCCCTACAAAATGTAGTCGGATCGTATCGGATCTGACGGCATCGTACAGCATTGTGTACCGCATGCGATGCGATCCGATTTAAAATGAAATCGGATCGGATCGTATGGTATGCCATCGTACATCATCGTAGACCGAATCCGATGCGATGCGATCCGATTTCATTACGGTGCCGTACGTAGAAAAGCTGGGCGCCCAGATAGGAAACAAGTACCTATATATATATATATATATATATCTACACATGCATACATTTATAAAATTTTAAGTGCCCCTTATAGGAATACACGGGCAGGCAGACAGCTAGTGGATTACTGGGCACATGTCCATGACAGGACAGGTATTGGGTGCCAGTAGGGGGTGGTGAGAGAGAGGAACAACAGTAATAGATCATGAAGCAGGCTTAGTGGGTGGGGGAGCGGTACGTTGGTTAGACTTACTACTGCAGCTGCCCCTCCTTACACTGCTGAGTCTGACACTTGTGCACCTGCTGCCCGGCTCTCCTGGTCCCTCCTGCCGCTGCTACACCTCTTTCTACCTCTCCATTGCCTCTCCTCCTAGCACTCCCGCTCAAGCTGCTGCTGCCGCCACCACTCTTGTTCCTGTTCCTGCTGCCGCACCACATAGATTCTCCACACCACGTAGAGCCCCGCGGTGGCAGACATTCAAATATCGTGAGGGACATAAGTACAGCACAACGTCGTGCACGCAAGCCCCGTCCCCAGAACATCACGGTCGCGCATGCGCAGTCAGGTTTTTTATGCAATGGGACAAAAAACCGGGAGGAACCGAGGGGTTTGCGGGGGAGCAGGAGGATGATTGAAAAACCGGGACCCTCCCGCTAAATGTGGGAGGGTAGGCAACCCTGTCACGGTGTAGAAGGAAAGAGCTGCCTGAGAGCAGAGGAGCTGTGCACTGCAGCGCCACATACATGCAGTTCTACAGCCTCCTTGCTCTCCTTTCAGCTCCGCTGTATATAAAAAAAAACTGTCATATTGGCTAGCTTGATTGAGTATCGGGCAAGGGGAAGGGGTGCGTGCGGGAGGAGAGAGGATTCCAAGGATGGAGGGAACCGGAGGCGCACTGCTTCCCTATACATGTTCCAGCCGCTGGCTGCCATATAGATTGTCAGGCTAGGTACAGCGTCAGCCGGCAGAAGCAGCAGGGAGAGCGCCTCTGCAGGCTGGCACCTCCCTGCTTTGCATCCTCCACTGAGCTGGTAGCGCCGGCCCTTGCTGGTACTTTGGGCCTTATACTGGTTCACTCTCAGAGGCAAATTCCTTCTCAAATGGACAAAACCATGTGCTCTGTAGGTGGGGCAAATGTAATTTGAGCAGAGAGAATTAGATTTTGTTGGGTTTTGCTTCAAAGTGAGATCTATATTGCAGTGTAAAAATAAAGCAGTCAGTATTTTCTCTGCCCCACCTGCAGTGCACATGGTTTTGTCCATTTGAGAAGGAAATTGCCTCTGAGATTGAACCAGAATAAGGCCCTTTATATTTGTCTACTTTATCTCTCTCCAAGAATTAGTACATAGACCCCTATATCTGAAACTTAACTGGGCACAGGTCTGTTTTTGTTGCTCAGTTAAAATTTGGTGGTCCTTTTCTTACAGGTAGCAGCATAAGGGATTATTGTGTTTTGGGACTTGTTTTGATTAGGGTTAGCTGTCGGTTTTTGGTAGCCAAAGGTATCTACATGATAACTTGGGGCTCATTATTTAAAGAGGAACAGTCTGATATGGGCTTCCTTGAATTACTGGAATTTTCCCATCTCCTCTCCCAGTTTATAAATATTGTATTTGTGTTTATGGGTTTTGTTATTGGGGTATGAAAGTATGTCAATCAATGGCGATAATCAATACATGAGATGGTCAAGAGCACTCTGATGTATAATTTATAACTTTTGCACACCAGGGGGTGACAATACCCCTTTTATAGCGCTCCACTGGGGAGCAAACGTAGAAGTGGTGTGATCCCCTACACCTGGTTGCATAAGGATAAGTGCTATAATCCTGTTTGTTGTTGAGTGTGACCCATATTTGGGCCATATCTGCTCATGTTTTTACTTACATTCAGGTGTTTAAATTAATACAATTTGACTTTTATATTTTTTATTGTTAGTAAGTGCTCAGTGTCCCAGAATGCAACTGTGTGACATACCAGCACCTACTAGCACTTTAAGACTGTAGCTGGGCTACAACACTAGTTGAGTCTAAATTCAAGAGGGCTAAATGACCTTTCCCATCCACTTACTCTAATTCTCCCTTCCCACAGCCTATCCCTAGCCTTCCCATCCTCCAGCATCCTAACCATAACCATCCCATTCCCCAACTGTCTACCATCCCACTGCAGCCTCGCCATAACACTCCTGCCTCCCCCAGCATAACCATAACCATCCTTCACCCCCACTGCCTAACCCTAACCATTGCCTCCCATAACCTAACCCTGCCTTTCCACAACATGATCCTAACCATATTCCCTCCCCCTAAATATTAACCCTAACCGTCTTCCCTTCCTCCCGCGGCCTTAACCTAACCATCCCCTTCCTGCAGCTTAACCCTCTCCCTGACCTAACAAAGTCATTTCTTTCCTTTTATTGAACTATAAAACATTTTTTTCAACAATGTTCCTGTAATAGTAAATGCTCCCTAAAATAGTCCCCAAACGGATATGACGTTTAATCACCCCTGTTCTCTTAAGGACATGCCCCTTTTTAGACATGCACAACACTCTGAAATGAACACTAAGGGGTCGATTCAGGTTGCCTTTGAACCGCAATATACATATCTAGATATTCCTCTGGACCTGCTTGTTGTAATGTGTTAAAAAATGAACTGGATGGCATTATAAAAGCTACATAATATGATCTGGAGCACTGTAATGTGGCAGAATACAAAGTGAAGGCACTACAGTGTGACTTAATATGATCTTGGGACTCTATAATGTTACATTAAGTAATAGGAACTGGAGGCACTGTGGGCCTTATTCTGGTTGGAGCGGCCGGGCCGTACGCGTACGTCCCGGTGTTTTTCATGATCTGCGCATTTGCAGATACGCTAATGCGCCGGCACGAACACTCCACAACGCTTACGGCCGGGGTCTCAACGTGCGAAAAAACCTGTACGCGAGTGTACGGGTAATGGGGCGGCATAGGGGCGTGTTGATGGGAGCGGCCGAAATAATGAGGGAAAATGGGCGTAAATATGGGCGTACACGGGGGTGTGCACCAAAAATGAGCGGTGCTACTACCGCACGATCGCCTAAAGCACCGTTCATTTCGGACACTAGACAGGCGCCCGGCAACCGCCAGCTCAGACCACCCCTACAGATACCGCATGCCAGCGTGCACCTGGGATTGCTAATTAACGCTAATTACTACTCAAACACATACACCTGAATGTAATAAGCAATGCTGCAGTCTATTAAGTCCAAAGCATGATTTCACTACCTGCAAGCCACACATACAGCACGCAAACACATTGGAAGCTTCTCTTTCTATACTTCTCCACATTTAAACGTTTGTTTAATTTAAGGTAAGAATCTTTTTAAGACCTGCTTATATACGCTAAGGTAGGGATTTGCTAAACAGTTACACACATTCACTACGTGCTTTCATAGACTTTACACAGTAGCACACTCAATCTACACAAGTCGACATGTGTCAACGTGTTCACTCTAATACAAACATAGGTTTTCTATTTAGGATACAATAACATAAACCACATCTAACACCTACAAAGGATGTTTCAGCAATGTTTGAAGGCCATGACCACTATTTTGCACACAATCTTTGTATAGTACCCAAAATACTGAACTGTACCACTATCTTATCTGCTATGAATTGGATTTGACTACACTCTGGATGTAAGATGCCACCAATCACATTATTGCACTCACATCTCTCTAACAAAGGATTCCTACATCTGCTTATGACACTGTCAAATCATATATATTTAAAAAGTTATGCATGTTTGTTCACAAGCTATTTTATCATGTTTGGCCCATTCACACATCTTTTTTTAGGGAGGACACATATGCATTCCTACACAAATGTACCTTTTCACCCTTGTTTCTCTGCCTCACCCACTCCATGAGGAAAGCATTGTTCTGGACCTGCTTTTACCTACTACTGTAGGAGCTACCTCACCTGCACACAAACTGCTTTCTCACCTATGAAGTTGCTCTGCACATGTGCTGACACAAACTAATTAGCTGGGAAAAGTTGGATAGGAACATGGGAATGGCCATGGAGAGGGTTACACATGGGAAACTTCTACCACACTTCATCAAATGTTCAAAAATACCCTGGTCAGTAAGTACACATAAATCTAGTATTTGTTTCACACAAGAAATTACACAGACCACAATTTTTATTTAATTGGGAAAAGAAATTTATTTGCTGTTCAGCATCACAGCTTATTTCACACTTTAATGTAAGAAATCAAATAAACAAATAAAATAGACACAAAAATAAAAAAACTGCCAGAACAAGAGGTTGCATATCTCCAAACATGTGTTACCCTGCAAATGCAATGGTGAAAGAAATGGGGACACCAGAATACGTACTGCAACAACCAGGGTGAATACTAAGCAAGATACACACCACCAAAAAAAAATACCCTGCATTTGTAGAGGTCAAAATACGAACTTTCATGCCCATGGCACGCAAATGGATCGATGGCAAACTCAGGAAGCGGATGTCCAGTGCAATTTAAACCTTTGGGCTCCAACCACAGAGGAAGTGAACCAGGTCTCATTTGGGCCCTTTTTTGCCCCTTTTAGATGGGGCCTTGGGGACAGGGGCCTTTGGCTCAGCTGGCTTTTGGCGTCTTCCCCTAGTCGACACAGGAGGGTCATCAGAGGTGGAAGGTTGGGGAGCAGCTTGGGGTGGGGCAGCAGATGGGGGATTGTCCCTTAGGGACCTGGCGGTGGACAGCTGCTCCGCAAGAAGTTCATTCTGGCGGCTGAGGTGTTGGCCAATGCTTACTATGCCAGCCGCCAGAGTTTCATTAATGCGGTTCAAGGCCTCAACCTGCAGCTTGTTTGTGGCCTTCCACTCCGCCAGAAAATCCGCCACCTGCTGCTGACGGATTGCAGCATCCACCCCTTGCTGCTCGATCCTGTCCAGCGTCACCAACAGGCTCTCATCCCATGTCTCCTGTGGCTGGGGCTGGGGGAGACGTCTTGGTGGAGGCTGGACCACTTGCTCCACCTGTGGCTCTGCAGAGGAAGATGCTGCCGGTACATCCTGGGTTTCTGCTTCTGCTAGGATAAGAATTGAAAACAATGTCACCATCACATACGCAATAAAAAATATCTTTCTAAATACAATGCATTACTGTGACTTACCATCAAAAGCAGCAGCAAAGACCTCCGCCGGGAGCTCACTGTCCATATTGGAGATCCCCCTGATCTCCCCCACATCAATCACGTCCAAGGAGTCCTGCTCCAGGGGGGTATACTCCAAATGGTCAGGCATAGGACCTCTCCCGGTGGACATGCTGTGGTTGTACCGGTCAGTCATCTTCCTCTTCAGTGTACTTTTGAAGTCAGTCCACCTACAAGTTTAAAAATACAAATATCACCATGAGATATGTGCACCACTGTGCTACGTGTAGGGTTACCACCTAGTCCCTTAAATTCCGGACACATGTTAATTACACAGGTTCTGTGGCAGTTTAAAATTAGGTGAAGTGGAGTCTTGAAGTCAGCCAGCCACAGAACCTGTGTAATTAATATGTGTCCGGAATTAAAGGGACTAGGTGGTACCCCTAGCTACGTGACATTTCCTAGTGTGGGTGATCTTATGTTTTTTAGCCATATGTGTCCCACACACACATTCATGTCTCCATTAGGAGGCATTTCAGTGTCTCATCACATTCATTAGGCCACTAAATGCACATACATACATCACTATGCAGAAATGACATCATCCATGGCCAAATTATGCACCTCCACCTGTTGTGAAACTACACATTCCACCATAGCTTGACAATGTGGTTATTATGGAGTAATTTAACTATGGGATGGCATACTGGGATGTGTAGTTTCTCACCAGCTACATGTGCACAGTTTGCTCATTCTTGTTTCAGTAGCATCATATGGAACATGTTACAACAACTCTTTCAAAAACACACTTTCTCTTGTCCCATCACATACTTCACATGAGCAGAACTGTGCCCATAACCTCACATCACACCAATGGTGCATGTTTCATATATCAATGTGGGTTATTAGACATGGTTGTGTTCACATGTGACATTGAAGTGTAGCACTATCTACAAACACACCTTTCTATTAGTCTCAAAACATACATGTAACATATGTACACACATATGACATCAGGGGGACAAAGACCAGGGCAATTTTTCAGCAGTCTCCAGCAGGAACTGAGGCCCTTATTCTAGTTCACTCTTTCTGCCCAAATATTTCTTTGATGGACAAAACCATGTGCACTGCAGGTGAGGCAGGTGTAAAACCCCACCCAAATCTGATTATCTCTGCACAAGTAACACCTGCCTCACCTGCAGTGCACATGGTTTTGTCCATCTAAGAAATATTTGGGCACAAAGAGTGAACTAGAATAAGGGCCTCAGTTCCTGCTGGAGACTGCTGAAAAATTGCCCTGACAAACACACTAACCTTTTCTTCACCGCGTCCCAATTTCTGACCACTGGTGCCACCTGGTTCACTTCCTCTGTGATCTTCTCCCAAAGGTTTCTCCTTGCACTGGCACTAGGCTTCCTGGTTGCCAATTCAATCCATTCGCGTGCCCTGGGCACTAGAATTCGCATTTCGGCCTCTACAAATGCAGGGTTTCTCTTTCTGGTGGTGGTATCCTGCTCAGTCCTCACCCTAGATGTTGCAGCATGTTTTCTGGTGGCCCCAGTTCTCTCACCATGCACCTGCTGGGTCACACCTGTTTGGAGAGATGCAACCTCTTGTTCTGGCTGGTTGCTTGGCCCTTGTGGAGCTGGTGGAGGTTCAACAGGGCCTGTTACTGAGGGGCCAGCTTGATCTTGCAGGCTACTCCTCTCTTGGGCCCTCCTTCTCCGCTCCTGTTCCCTCTTGTTCAGTGCATCAAGCAGGGATTGTGCTGTAGCTCTCTGCAGAGCGTCCTCAGCTGCGGAATCGTCTGAGTCAGACATGTTTGCAGCAATTGTGGGCTGTATCTGACTGAATATTTATATGTTAATCTCCCGCCATGAACAAGGGGGCGTATATTTTTCCACGCAATGTAGATGCAAATTTACGCCGATATTTCCCGCCGATAATTCCCGCTTACATTACGCAGGTCTCAACGCACCTGATCAATCACCTGTATATGCACATACACAGGTTGTGGAGCATTGTGGGCTACATCGTGAAATGTGTGCACCTGTCATTCCAATGATGAGTGTTGTCAGCTGGTATCTGTTGGAGTTCGTGTATGCTTTGTGAGTCACATTTCAAAACATCACGTTACAATGCTTTCCTTACATATGTAATGTGTATGAAATTGTCATACAGCAACATGTCGCATTGTGGCCCTTTAAGCAGCGTAGTTATAAGTAGAGGGTTGCGTGTATTATTTTCCGCACACTGTAAATACAGTACTCCTCTCCATGGAAATCGGTGTATCGTGCCCCCTTTAAGCAGCGTAGTTATAAGTAGAGGGTTGCGTGTATTATTTTCCGCACACTGTATATACAGTTCATCTCTACATTGAATGCATGCTGTTGGTTGTGGTGTGTGTATATCGGAACGGTCCGCGTAAGTTTCTATTCGCATCCAGTTTGTTAATGTAAGAGGGATTAATAAAGTTAATACCAAACAAACAATTTTTTCGACCAATCAGCAAGCACCAAAAGTGATATATATACCTGCAATTAATAACTGCGCCATTGCCACTATGACTTGTCCTCGAGCTAGGCCCTTTTCCACCTCTGAGCTTTTGGCCCTGGTCGACGTTATGGACCGTCACCTGGGGCCCAGGGGCCCATATGTTAGTAATGCGGACAAGCGGCGGGCGTATACTGCTGCCCGCCGCCTGATCTTCTCCACGACCGGCGTCCGCAGAAGCCTGGGGCAGGTTGAGTGGCGCTGGTCAGACCTGCGCCGGCGGCAGCCAGTTTTGCTGAGCACCCTTCGCCGCCATATTGCCCGATGTAAGTTTTGATTACTAGTATGTCAGCGTTTTTTAGCAATGTTTTGTGTACTTTTTATAACTATGTTCCTGAGTATGGGGGTGTATATGGGTGTATATGGGGGTGTATATGGGTGTATATGGGGGGTATATGGGTGTATATGGGGGTGTATATGGGGGGTATATGGGTGTATATGGGTGTGTATAGGGGGAGTATATGGGTGTATATGGGGGTGTATATGGGTGTATAGGGGGTGTATATGGGTGTATATGGGGGTGTATATGGGTGTATATGGGGGGTATAGGGGGTGTATATGGGGTGTATAGGGGGTGTATAGGGGGTGTATGGGGGGTGTATAGGGGGTGTATAGGGGGGGGGTTTAAGTAGTTGCTCAGTTTTTGGGTGTAGCATATCAATTAGTTTGCATGATAAATGTCTGAAATATAACAGCAATGATAATTTGGAAGGTTATGAGCATGACTAATGTGAATTTTTCTTTCCCCCTTTTTTATGCAACCCAATCTTCGATTTCGATGTCATCAACAATTTCAGCACGGGCAAGGGCACGCATGGAAGCCCGGGAGCAGGCAGCCCGGGACCAGGCAGCCCTGGAGGAGGAAGAGGAGGAGGAGGAAGAAGAGGAGGAGGAAGAGGAGAAGGAGGAAGAAGAGGAGGAGGAAGAGGAGAAGGAGGAAGAGGAGGAGGAAGAGGAGGAGGAGGAAGAAGAGGAGGAGGAAGAGGAGAAGGAGGAAGAGGAGGAGGAAGAGGAGGAGGAGGAAGAAGAGGAGGAGGAAGAGGAGAAGGAGGAAGAGGAGGAGGAAGAGGAGAAGGAGGAAGAGGAGGAGGAGGAGGAAGAGGAGGCCGAGACAATGGCTCAAGCTTGGGCCCATACAATTTCCCCATCCCCTTCCCCCACCCCCTCCCCAACCCCCACCCCCACCCCCTCCCCAACCCCCTCCCCCACCCCCCCCCTCCCCACCCCATTTAGAACCCCCCTACACCTCTCCACCACCCACCCCCAAACCTCTCCAATCCCCACTCACACCCACTTCCTCAACCCAAACTCCAGGACCAGCCCCCTTGCTCCTGACCCCCCCAACCACCGCACAGCCAACCAGCCGCGACCAGGATGGCTCAAGTAGCCGTAAGTAAATAATGTGTATAATGTTGACCTACACATTTCTACACATCAACAATCACAACAACCACATATGTGTATCCAACATCAACATTAGTTGCAACATATCACTGCAGGGCGACCATGAGGTGTGTCCTGTCCTTCTCCAGGAACAAGGGTCCCCTTGGTGGGTTTTTTGAGTGTGGCCATGCCTCACCCCTTGAATAATTGACATAACAGTACATCCAATGAGATATCCGACATTAGTGGTGTGGTAGTTATGTGGCTCCAGGTGTTGGGTAACTCCAGTTCCCAGCATGATGTGCAACACAGGGCCGGATTATAATGGAGGCACAAGGGGTCAGTGCCCCTGGGCCCCCCTCTAGTTAGGGGCCCCCTGTGGTTGGCATGTATTTTGTAAATAAATAATTGATTATTTTTTTATTTATTTTTTGGAGCTAAAGGTTTTGTCCATGAGTGGGGTAGTGCTGCAGCTTCACCTATCTGCCAATGTGACAATGATTTATGGTGCTGAACATCGGGAGCCAAGGCACACTGATTGCACAAGTGTGCAGTGCATTTCTGGGACTTGACTAAGTCCCCTGACACTTTGCACCAGAGGACAGAGGCTGAGAAGTTTGTGCTGAGCTCTGATTGGTGGAGCTCATTACATGCTTCTCAGGTCCATGGAGAACAGCAGCAGCAGCTTAGTCATGGGAGGCTTTGTAATCAGAGGCAGCACTAGGACTGTGAGGTCTCCTCCAGAGTAAGGGGCAGAGGGACAAACACAGGCTTTTCATGTGGTGTGTGTGTGTGTGTGTGTGTGTGTGTGTATATATATATATATATATATATATATATATATATATCCCCTGCAGTTAACCATTAACTAAGTTTACTCTGTGTTTTGACAGTATAATATTCTCCCATGCAGTGTGCGGACAGTAATGACAAGTGCAAGGGGGCCCCCCGGTCTAAAGTACCCCGGGCCCCCCAAAGGCTTAATCTGGCACTGGTGCAACATAAATGTAGAGATTGTTTTGTTAATAGTGTGTGAGGCCATGCGGATGCATGCTTTACAAACATAGGTGTAGGCCTATAATTTGTACAGCAATGTCCTAAATTTAAAATAGTAAGGAGTGCTTAAGCCAAAACAATGTCATAACCCTTAAATAGCACAGCCTAATTGTGAGGTTAGAGGACAGTCCCCCAAAACCAAAGTACCAATTGGGATACAGCATACATTCATCCATGAAGGAGTAATTGAATTAATGTTATTTACTATGTACAGTATGTGTGTGTTAACATATTATTTTTTAGTACTGTGTTTACAGCAGACCCATCTTCAATGTAGTTTAAAAATGTATGTGGCCTTCACACATAACTCTGAACTTTTTAGTATGTACAAATACAACAAACATTTGTGTATGTTATATATTATTATTTTTTTTTTATCCCTTCACTACAGACACTGAACAGCAGCAGGAGGAGGTGGCAGCCCTCATGAGGGAGATACTACTGACCCTCCTGTACCTCCAGATACTATTTGGACTGTTGGAGGCCAGGATTTAATTTTTTTTTATCCCCCCCCCCCTTATTATTTGTGCCCAAAATAAACGTTTATGTACAGTTCGAAATTGCCTGTGTTTTTACTAATAAATATGTAAGAGGGCTTGTAAGGGTAGGTACATACAGATGGGTACTGTTCGTTATACTTGTAATTTGAGGTGAGGGGTAATGATTGATGTGTGAATGTGTGTGTTTTTGAGTAAAATAACACATAGTGAAAATGCATGCATGTTTAATGTTGTTAGATTAAAACATCACACATAACATCAGGGTAGGTATACATGTTACACATTGTGGACAAAGTAATTATGGACATAATTTAGTACATATACAGAAACACCAACATCACTTGATGTAAAAGTAACAGCAATATGGGGACACATAGATAGTGATTAAAATGCCACATTAGAACATAACAAATATACATGTAATGAGGGTTCTAATGTAGTTTTATTAGGTCTTTATTAAGGTAGACAATTGAGTTAATAGAAAACAATAATTGAATAACAAATAGATTAATTAATCAATTGTCAGATTTGTAGTTGAAAGGCAAGATTTGCAGGTCCATATATGTGAAGGGTATGGCAGCGTACACGGACGTACGCTCACTCTCACGAGCGGTGACATAACCTGTGTTTTCCATTGAAAACAATAGGGACCCGTCCGTGCAAGCTGGCGTACGCTCAGATCTCCGCAAGAAGTCGGTGGGAAGACGGACGAAAGACGTCCGCGTACGTTGCCGTACGCTCATTTGTACGCCAGTTGTCGGGGGGGAAAGGGCTGTGCCGGCCGCGTACGTTGCCGTACGCTCATTTGTACGCCACTCCCCTTCTACGTTGTTTCTGCCCGTACGTAAGCGGCTGATTTGTGGGTGGACTTAACCCTAACGGCCGCGTACGGCTAGCGTACGTTAATAGTGAACGTACGCACGTTTGGCCGCTCCGATCAGAATAAGCTCCAGTATGTCATAATGTGAATTGGAGGTATTGTATTACATAATATGTAATTGCAGCCCTACATTGTCACAAAATGTGAACAAGACACTACTATACTGTAGTTCATAAAGTAAATTAGTGCACTAATTTAGGGTTATTAACTAAAGTACTACTATAATTCAGAAAATTAACTACATGGGGCATAACATTACTACTATAGTTCAGAAAATGATCATTGGGCATTACTTTAATAACTGCTGTGGAGAGATATCTTTCTGGGACACACAAAGCAAATGTTGCTATGGGGCACACTACCAATCTAAAGCCCCCCCCCCCCCCCACACACACACACACACACACACTAGGGCAAGGTATCGCATGTGAGCCTTGCATGTGATACCTCTTAATAGCAGCTGATCAACAGCTGGATCGCATGTAAAATGCGGTCATTTTGCATTTTAAGGTATTGCATATGTTCTTATTCACCACCCAGGATATGATAAATCCTTGTTGCAGCACTGACAATGTCTAGATCATGACATACGATTTGACACTTTTCACATGATTTAACGGCTCAAAGCATTGAAAACATGTAGAAAAGGACCAAATCATTCTAATGTATGGCCACCTTAATTGCGTGTTACAGAATACAAACTGTTCGATTGCTAGCTCTTTTGAGGAGGACTAACAATCATTTGTCTAATACTATATGTTATTACTAACCTGTAAAACTATTTTACTTTTATTTTACCATTGTAGAACACTGTAGAATACAATAAATAATGATGTTAGTACAGTATAACTAACTAAACACTTAAAATTGTAAAAACGGGTAAGTCACAAGCAATAAGGACCTGTGACTTTAATATCCTGTCTGATGTGTAAGAAGAGCGCGAAGAGTAGGAACATCTGTCAGGCTGCAGAGAGCAGGTCATCTGAAACAAAAGGGAGGATTATTCCCCCTATACCTCTTCTTTAGACTCAGCAGGCAACTTTTCCATCTATTATACAACTCAAGAACTGCAGCATTATACACTTCTATTTTGCCATTAAAGACAAATGAAAAGATTTTTTCTTTACTTTGATAGACAAAAGAAGACATTAAAAAAAAAGTTTGCACTAACAAAGCGTGAAAGAAGGATGATATAGCACACGTCCAGAAACAACCACAGATTGCTAGAATCAATAAAAACATCAATATAATGAGATAAACCGTATTTTTAAATCACCATTATCTTTTTTTTTTTATTGAGAACTATGTTTTGAACACCTGGCCTGTGCCACATTGCTGAAACATTTGCAGTTAAAGGAATAAACCACATAAATGATGCAACCAATCATTGTAATTTAAAATCTGGTATGCTAGTTTCTATGAAAATAAACTAAAATGAAATATATATACTTCTATTATGATGAAAGCTCCATGTTCTGTATTATCACAATGGTGTTTTTTTGTGGAGATGGCTTGGTAGCTGGACTTGCTGATAGGTCAACGGAAGGGGGTCTGAATATAGCTGGTCGAATATACTTCCTGCTCATACAGCCCAGCTGAAGAGGTGAACTTGAACTCTGTAGGCCGGCAACAACTTAAAGGCCAGGCACAGGAAGGCAAGTAGGAAAGTCTGTAGCCAAAGTTCAATCTGCCAGAAAGCTGGAGCTATATGGGAATATGGACTGGTACGGATGGAGAACTGCTGAGTGAAAGCTGAGTTGAAACCAGGAGTCTGGATTGGTAATGACAGGGATGCTGCAGAGTGAACCAGAGTAATAACCAGGAGTATGGACGGGATCTGACGGAGCACTGCAGAGTGTAAACGGAGTAGTAACCAGGAGTCTGGACCAGAACTGGCAGGGACAATGCAGAGTGAACCGGAGTAGCAACCAGGAGTATGGCCTGGACCTAATGGGGGCACAGCAAAGTGTACTTGTAACAATATACAGGGAACAGGCTGAAACTGAAGGGGAATGTTCAGCAACAAAAACAGGTGCTGATCTAAAATAAAAAACAGAACAGAAAGCAGCGCTTAAATGATGAGAACGGGTGAATCAATTATATAAAAATGCGATTTTAATAAAGCATATTATGTAGCCCAATGAATAAAAAACACATTAAAAAACAGCATCAGATTAATCCAGACTGTTGGAATTGATAAATTGACCCAAAAATAAGGTTAATGTATAACCTGCACTGTCCACAATAACAGCAGTCCCAATTTATGATGGAGTCCACACAGCGTTTAATCCTGGGAGCTGTATGAGGGAATCCCAATTAGATGGCTTGGATGTGACTGCGACCTCTGAGCAAGTTGTATTCAGATAGTACCAGCTTTGATTCAGCCAAAGACATCCAAACTTTGGGGGACCTGGTGGTCAACAAAATCAGCAGGTAGGTCCAACAGCAATGGAGGGTCCGACAGTACTGGTTCTGAGTGAAGCACCAACGTGTTTCATTGGACTCAACGTCAGCTTTATCACCTTGATATGCATACATATAAATACTGCGTGCACACACATATAACATACATACATACACAGAGAGCATAGATATACACAAATCAGCTTTATTGGCCAGGTATACGCGTATAGTAGGAATTTGTTTTCGGTTTGCTGTGCAGCAGCCAGGTGAGTAACAAGTAAACAACATATAGTATAAACAATATAACCAGATGGGGAACATGTACAGTCATACAGAAAGTTATTCCGAGGGGACACCGTGTTAGATTATATGCAAAGGGTTATGGCGTGACTAGAAAGTGAGGTGTTCATGAGTTCACATGTCAACAGGTGAACCGCTTGATGGAAGAAACTTGGCAGCAGGTTAAACAAGCCATCGCCAGGATGTAGTTGGTCCTTAGCTATCTTTGTTGCCCGCTTTTTTGCTCTGGACAGGTACAGGTCCTGGACAGAGGGAAAGTCCGTCACAATTATCTTCTCCGGAGTTCTGACTACCTGACTAGTTCTGACTACCTTTTGGAGACTACATTTGTCTCTCTCGCTGGCAGAGCCGTACCAGACCAGTATTGAGGAGCACAGTACAGACTCCACAATCGCGGAGTAGAAGAGGAGCAGATTGTGGTTCCTAGGAACTTGAAGTCCACTAGCAACACCACACTGTCAGCAATTGTTAGCGGAGGAACACCAACAGCCTTCTTCCTAAAGTCCACTACCATCTCAATGGTTTTGAGTGGGTTGAGCTCTAGATGGATGGGGGGGTCACGGGGCACAGAGACTTCTGGACGGTGAGTAGGAAGACCGGTGAGCGAAGTATGCCATGCCCTGATGCGTTTTGTCACAAGGACTTCATCAGAGGTCGTCATATATTATATATATATATATATATTGATATTTAATCTGGCACTCATCCAATATGCAAACAGTGTACTTGCCCAGGTGCTCATGTTTTGCCTGCAATCAAAGAAATGTCACTCCGAGTCTCACTTATGCTGCAAAAGTGGCTGTAATTTATTTGTCAATGATATTTCGGATCGGAGCCCGTCCCCAGGACACTCAACTAGTGACAACAGTGTAAAAATGCTCCCTTAACCAGCCGGGACTTTTGTAACATCACATCCGGCTGCTGACCGAAAGTAGGTGAAGCCAACCTGGACGGAGGACGGACCGAAGAAAGGGGCTTCATGGGTATGTATCCTATTTATTTTCACTTTTACACTGTTGTTACTAGTTGTACTGTATGTCCTGAAGATGGGCTCTGTCCCGAAACACCGTTGACAAATAAATTTCAGCCACATTTGCACCATATGGAGACTTGGAGTGACACTTTTTTGATTGCATGTTATATATAAATATATATGCATCACATCTTGTATCTAATCAAGGTATGTCTAAAAATTATACGAAAACCAGAGTTGTTATCTGCTCACATTGTCTGCTGTCCTCTATCTTGCTTTTCTTAATTTTTTTATATGGTGAATGTATACATGCTACAACTGGATGTTAATATATAATTCATGTATATAAGGTCTGTTTTTTTTCAATATTGTAATCACTTATGTCAAATTATCTTGACAATTACAGATATGCCTCTGATGAAGTCTCTTTTGAGAAAAAACGCATTGGGTACTTGTACAACTATGATTTGATTCAAGCAACTGTGAAGACAGGGAAAGTTGATGCAAAACAATGTTATGCTTTTTATGGACTGAACTGAGAATTACTTGGATGCATTATTACACAGACCTTGTTTAGATTACAATGTGGTGACCATGTGGTTGGCGCCAGTCCTCCAGTGTTGTAAGTGTGGGGCACAATTTTGGCTATGGGTTTAAATGAATGCTGGGTGCCTTAGCTTTGTTGCTCCAGGTAGTCAGGATAAATATGCTGATTTAAGAGACAGGACAACAGTATGCAACACAACTGCTTCCATTTTATTGGATGTGGGTAGAATGGCAGAATCAATCAAGTACTGAATGTAGATTTATCTGTGGCAACATAGCTTATAAGGCAATTCTGTGTTTATTAGCACCAACAAAAAAGTTACAAAATATGGTACTTATGTATTATCTGGGCTCCCATGTTAAATGCACCCCATTTTTCATACCCCTACTATCCAACTACGCATGGAGTTGATTTTATATAGTGTGGCGAGCGCAGCAAACCACCATGCCCGAAGCGTGGCGAGCTCCGCGAGGGGACGCAGTCTCATAAGAAAAACGGGAGCCCAGATATTACATAAGTACCCAAAATATTACTTACATTTGAGTAATGCAAACTCTCGTCTGCTAAGTGTAGCAGCCCAGAGTTACCAATGCAATCATTGATCAAAGAAATGTCACTGAATATCTCACTGTTGCAATACTGTGCACCTTACATGATTCCTCAATTCCCGCTGGTGCTGGTTGGCCATGCAAGGCAAGTATTGACAAAGGTAATCAGGGTTCTTACAGGACCATCACCCTGGCACCACTGAGATTGTACTGAGGAACACCAATCAACTATACCACTTGGCGTTACTCTTCTATGCATGCAACACAATTTGGTCTTATGCAACAACACATTCCCAAATTTCAACCTGTAAACATGTAATACTTCAACACTTAGTATAATTTTTGTCCCTACAGCCAGTTCTAAAACCTGACCTGTGCACAAGATTTAATGACGTTGTGATTTCAGGCCCCTTTTCCTTTAGGAGTGCAATATGTATATCCAACAGTTATAATCCCTGGCGGGAGGACAAAGGCTTTGGTGGAGGAAATCTAATGGTGCATAGGGGGCATTGGGAGTACTGGGGCTGGATGAGTCCAGTAATTCCTATTAAGCCGAAAAGCCGTTATTTAAGTCTCTGTCGCAAGAGGGCATGGTTGCTCAACTTATTCACTTTAAAGCTGATGAATGTCTATCAAGTTCTGGGCTTCAACTTAAAGAGGTGGTCTGTGGAGTTCTTCAAGTATTACAGGGAGAGTGGGCAGGTTATCCACCTGGTATGGGTCACAACGGAGGCTGCAGCCGGGTACTAGCTTCCCACTTCACTTGCCAGGGGTCCAGGTCTCTTGTCTCTGTCTCACGCACTGCTGCCACTGGTTACCTGGAGTCACTGGCCGCACCACCTTACACTGCCTGTAGCCACCTATGACTTGTGTGGACTGGTATTAGCTGGTGCTGTCACTCTGCCACCGGCTCCTTGAGGAGTACTGGAGGGTTGATTATGCCTGCTGCTCCTGCCTCCATCTCTTGTCTCTGTCGCGACGAAGGTCTCTCAACCTCACTCCCTCAGCCCCCTCCACACGATCTCCATCCTCTGTGCCACACATCACTTCCTCCCCCCTTCATGCCACACACTCTCCCAATTAGGTCTCTCCTTCAACATGGCTGTCCATCATCTCCCCAGCTGTCCTGCCCTCTTTGCAAGTTCTTTAAAGGGATACTGGGGGGGGTAATTAACCCCACAGTATCAAAACAGCAGTCGCCATCTGGGTTGGAAACTGGAATGCCTTTATGTCACTTTGTGGAGTATTACATATGTATTTGTATTTTGGTCCCTGCCAACAGCCTGTTTGTGTTGCCTCCCAGGCTGAAAGTTGCCAGCTAGTCACTGAGTTGGAGTGTGGAGTTTAAGTTGAAATCTTTAATGAAGAAGTTGATGGAGTAAGTCTGACCTTTTGCAGGCTTGCAGTGGCAGGGTCATTGCAAGGTCAAAGAGACTGCGAATGCGACACAATCCTTGTCCTCGCAACACATGGAAATTGAGGGAACAAGCCCCAGTGGTACTTGTGCAGTTTCACGGCACCAGCCTACGCTACGTTTGAAGCTATGCTAATAGCATAGCCCAACGGATGCCTTACTTGTTTAGTTTCACAGCGGCAGCCTATCAGTGTAGGCTGCCACCGTGAAACTACACAAGTAACTACCGTACTGTTGCTGGGAACTGCATCTCTGTTCCCGGTGTCCCTGGCAAGCCTAGACACACCGCAAGTCTCTCACACCGCAGGTACCAGCATGATCCCCTCTCTTTGGTGGAGAGGGGATCATGCTGGCACCAGCAGAGAGGCGCTCCATCTATTTGAGATGCAGGAGTGTCTCAGACGCTCCAGCAATGAGACGCTCCTGTGTCTGAGTAGCTATTGCGGCAGGGTACAGCAACCCTGCCGACAGGGTTAGGGGTTCTGAAGCGCGTGCGTCTCCTGTCCAAAGAGGGGGTGCAGATGCAAGTACATCTCAATCACAATGAGGGAGGCATTTGCCCATGCTCCATGTTACATACTGGCAAATGCCTCCACGCTTTGGGTTCGCTTCGGGCTCGGTGGCTCGCTGCACTCGCCACACTATATAAAATCAACTCCGCGCCAAAGTGGATAGTGGGGGTATGAAAAGGTTGGAGGACGCATTATGGCATCCGCTCGCCACACTTTGGGCTGCCGTGGATAGTGGGGGTGTTTCAGGAACACATTCACACCTGCCATATCATGCATCTAAGACAGTAATGACGACATGTGTTAACTTGTAACTGGATTTTAGTTAATAATAATAATAATAATAATAATAATAATAAGAAGAATTAAAGCAACTTAGCACATTACAGTACAATCATCAAGAATAAATAACAAAATGAAACAGTAATTAATCACAATAAGCATTGACAGAAACTGCAGCAGAGGTGGATGCAGCTGTCTCTGCATCTGTGTCATCTCCTTTGTCAGTCTGTGGGAGCAGAGAAAGTGCATAAAGAATCCGCTCAAAAGGGTTTTCTGTGCCGACAGTCTTTCGCCAGATGAATTCCTGTAAGTAGGAATCGAGATTCTGGCGCGCAGTTCCCCTTTGGCGTTTGTTGCGCCACTTACAGGATCCCCAGAGGCGTTCGATGTTCTGTGTGTTAACCCCACTCTCCGGATCAACGAAGTTGGACCTGTGGTTCACCCGAGCATGGTGGTACCCTGCCTGCTCCAGCTGCTCGGTGTTATAGGCACGCCAGCAATCAGAGTAGATAGTTGTCCCCGGTTCAATGTACTGGTTGATGGCGGCCATCAGGGTGCTGGCATCATGCCTTTATACCGGTGTCACAAAGCACTCAAAAGTGTTTTTGGAATAGCCTCCGAATATCCACAGTTGAGGCAGTGTTAGGGCCAGCAGAGGCACGTGCGGCGCTAGACTTCACCTTTAACCGACCCGGCTGTAAGGGCGAATTAGGTCCGCCCAGACTCCGTTGCAGTCAGGTCTTATGAGGGACGTGTTCACCGAGGTGGCCCGAGCGCAAAAGGATAAACTAACTAACAGGATGGACAGGCCGGAACAGCATCACGGGCAGATGAACACACGGCTGGAGACTCAGACTGGAAGCAAGATCCAGGAACCAGTAACACAACACTGGGACAAGCACAAGGCAGGATCCAGGACGTTCAGCAGAAGTGCTAGCTGGAGTTCACCTGGCTGTAGCAGGATACCATGAGGCTAGGACAAGGCTAGCAAGAACTCTTCTAGGAAATAGGAGCTCAGACCAAACAGACTAGCACACAGGACTAGGAACAAGGAGCTAGGAGCTATAACTGGCTGGTTTTTGTACAGGTCAGAATGCCTTATGAAGGCCTCAGATAATCAACACACCTGTGACCTCCAGCCCAGCAAGGATAACGAGATCACACTAGTGCATAAATTATCCACAGAGGACTGGGCACAGATTCACCACTGGAGGCCACCAGAGAGTCAATTACCAACATAGACTGAAATTAACCCATGAAAGACCAGACAGATATGAGTAATTGATAATGACTCCTAACAGTAACCCCCCTTGAGGAGGGGTCAAGGGACCCCAATATCAGGTATCCACAACATGGATAATACCAAAAACCCTGGCATGCGGGTACTAACATACTGTACAAAAAAACCCCAGAAACAAGCTGCAACTGCAGCTTGTAACAGTGCGCCCTCCTTGAAGGTGGCCATGAGACATAACATGACCAGACAAGTGCAAATAACAAGCAAGGCAAGGTAAAAGGTCAGTGCTTATTCTTCTTTTTCTTCTTATTATGTGAATGATTGGAATTGCAGTGAGAAGAAGAGAGAATAGCACATCCTGCAGTCAAGGCAATAGGCTTAGACTCTTGTACCAGCTCTACAATATCTTGAGGACTTTCAGCGGACAAGACAGGCGACTTAGGAGAATTTGAGCACAATTCTTTGGGACCAAATCTCTTAACAACTGCATCACCAAATGCCTGGACATCCTTAAGAATGGAATCTTCAGTTTTAATAAATTTGGACGCCCATTTGAAATGCTTCCCTCTGAAGGAGTAGATCAAATAGGGCACAACATTATTCGAAGTGATCCCTAAAAATGGTCTGGACTCCATAATGGTGACATAGTGTTTAGTGAGCGCAACATATTAGGCTAAGTCCCCATCAAAGACTATAGATGTAGAGACATCATCTAAAGAGTCAAAATTGGCTTCATTATCAGCTAACTGACCGGACTGCATAGCAGGGGTAATGGCACTTGAGGCTGTGACTTTAGGGAACCCCCTTAGAGGTTATGTCCTTTAGCATCTAGGACTGTGAGCCTTTCTGAGACAGTGGCCTTCGGAACCTCGGCAGAGGCAGTGGCCTTCGGGACTTCATTTGGGACTAGAGACTGAGAATGTGGGCCCCCACTTGGGGCTGCAAACTGAGACTGTGGGCCCCAACTTGGGGCTGCAAACTGAGACTGTGGGCCCCCACTTGGGGCTATGGGCTTTGGATCCCCACCTGGAGCTGTGGCCCTTGGCTCACTTGTTGGGCCCCGAGCATTCCAATCGCCTGGCGCGCCCCCGGCATCAGACTCGCTCGGTGGGCCCCCGGCAATGGATTCGCCCACGGAGACCAAGACATTGGGTACCAATCCGTAACCCCCAATATTGGAGGCAAATCTGGGACCCTCAACATCAGAGGCAACTCTGGGACCCTCAACATCTGAGGCGATACTGCTAGACATCCCACCTGAGCCTATCACCTGGGATTTCCCCTTTGGGGTTTGCAACTCTGATTTTACAGGAAAAGTGGAAGATAAGGTAAACCTCCTCCTTTGATTCCTGAATCTATACTGGGGCTCCCTAGTCCTAGGATCCCAATTATTGCTCAGAGTACTTTTTGTGTGGGTTCCAGGACAAGTACCTCTGCCACAGTAGAGACAGGAATAGGTCTTGAAACCGGACTAAGCTTGGCCAGAAGACAGGGCTTGTCACCACATTTTGGCCTGCGCAACTCACATGTCTGAATATAGTGGCCTAAACCCCCACAATATAGGCACAGGTTTTGGTCTCTGTGCTGCTTTCAGTCCTCTAAGGAGAGTTTGGGCCGCAGACACCCACTATGCCTCTTCTGAGCCTCCTGGTCTGAGGACTCACTGTCTAATGCTTTCTAAGACAGGGTTTCATTAGGGGTTGAATGAACCCCAGTGACCTCTGGGAGGATCAGAAAAATCTCGGTTAGGAGTTTTTGCAGTTGCAGTGGGGACTGCTGCAAAACCTCTAACCGCCCAGGTTTAAAAGCAGTGAACGCCAAATTTAGAGTCGCTAATGCTTCTTGCATGGGATCACCCCAATGAAGGGCTCCCCCCTCCATAATTAACCCTGCCCGGCAGGGGCATAACTAAATATTCATAGGCCCCATAGCAATAGTTTGTAAGGGCCCCCTATTTAGCAATTGATGGTGACAATATATGTAAAACATTACTTAAACAGCAAAGATGGGCCCCCTGCAGCTCTGGGCCCCATAGCAGCTGCACCCCTTGCACCTTTGGTAGTTACGCCCTTGCTGCCCCTACTGAAGCCCAGGGCTGTCCCTGGTGCCCCAGGGCATTGGGCACTGGGCTGATTCCAGTGTAAAAAATAGATTAAACCATTGTACATTGTTGTGGAACTACAAGTCCCAGCAAGACTGCCTTCTACCCTGTAGAATCCAAGTTTTAGGGTACCTGTAGAAGGAAATTATACCAGCTACTATGTCATGGATTGGTCCTCTTTGTTCCAAAGTAGGCATCCCCAGACTTAAAAAAACAAAAAAACTTACGTGAAGCCAGGATGAACTGGGAGAAGCGCAGAATGCTATTGTTTACATACTGCGCTCCTCCCGCAATTTGTGCAATGTGGCAAAGTTTTCAGAAACTCGACTCATGCTTGGCCGCTAGGCGTCCAATCACACACGTCGGCGGGAGGCCCGTCAGGTAGCAAGCGCGTCCATACCTGCTTGGGGCGGGAGGCTGACATCACATGACGTCAGCGCCCGCCCCCATTTTGGACATTTCATTACTTTTATCTAAGAAGGAAGGAAAAATGCTTTTGATGGTGAGCGACCATCAAATGATCTTTCCTCCTTGAGAACACATGCGAGCGGATGTGTAAGTTTACACATCTGCTCGCATGCTAGTGCTGCTATTGGCTGGGGGGGGAGGAGCGAATGTACGCTGCCTGAGGTCTGAATTGGGCCCTTTGTGCAATTCAAATTACTTGAGAAGCCAATAATAAAGCACCTTTGATATGAAATTGGGGTTGATGTACAGTAATAGCCTGCGAGCGTCGGAGTAGCTAGGTGACATCATGCCCGATTCAACAGCATGTGGTAATTTTTCCTTCTTAGTAATACTCCTTACACATTATGCCACACAAACCGTAATGCCCATTACACAGTATGCCACACACTCCATAAAGCCCATTGCACATTATGCCAAACACAGTAATTCCCATTACACATTATGACTCGCACCATAATTCCCATTGCACATTATGACCCGCACCATAATGCCCATTGCACATTATGCCACACACCATAATGCCTGTTACACATTATGACCCACATAGTAATGCCCAGTGCACATTATGCCACACACCATAATGCTTCTGGGTAACACAATGCTTCTGCATAGTCTGTAGGACACCCATCACCATTTCCAAGCAGGATACCCAGGTGATGGGTGTCCTACAGACTATGCAGTTTCATTGATGCATTTGGACCTTGATAAGTAACCTTCCCACTTGTTACAGAAAATGTTTTGATACAGTATGTTGCCATGTGCCATATCTTTTTAACTTTTTTGCTTATAAAAGCTTTTTTCATATTTTCATAAATTGGTGTGCTGACCATTTTTTCACCTTGTGTGGGAATATACCTATGATATTGTTTATATGATCAGGCACCCACCATTGGGAACAGAATTTTTTGTGTGCGGCTTCTCTACATGTATATATATATATATATATATATATATATATATATATAATATATACACTAAACATCAGCACTCACCTTTCCTAGTTTTGGGGTGCCCTATGGCTTGTGACCACATTGTTTAAACAGACATTGTAGGGGCTCTGCACACACTAAATTAACTGATAATAAATAGTGGAGATGTGGTTCATGAATTGATCAATGCATTTAAGCCTGCAGCCCCCTTCACGGGACCCCACTTTTCTGCAGGTATATATATATATATATATATATATATAGTATATATATATATATATATATATATATATATATATATATGTGTGTGTGTGTATGTACGTACGTACGTACGTACCTACGTATGTACATGTTAGGAAACCCCCATAAAAATCCTGCTTTTGCCCCTGCATCCCCCCACCTAATCCCAAACCCACACAACCCTAATCTTTCTCAGCTTCAGATCCTGCTTTCAGGTGCTGACTTCTTTTGTTCTCCATCCCACTGGCCTGGCTACTGGCTGCGGCTTTCTGCTGGCTCCTGGCTGCTGCCTGCCTTGACTTGTCACTTACACAAAAGAGCGCAGAGCACTTTGAGCAGGCAGGTCGTTTTCAGAGCACGTGCATGCTCATTAAAAGTACAGGAGCCGGAGACTGAGGCCACAGCACCAGCACAGCCAAGCAGGGTGGCCCCGGGCTGTGTGCACACACAGAGTAGACGGCTTGAGCGGTGGGGTGCACACACAGTAGATAGCAGTGGCACACAGTCAGACTCAGCCAAACATAGACAGCGCACAGTAGACGGCCGGGCCACGGGGATCACTGACAGGCAAGCTAGTACAGGCAGCAGCAAGGCTGGGCACAGAAGCTCTGGGGCCCTTCAGATTGCTGGGGCAAGTCACAATTACCCCCC
Organism: Crinia signifera; assembly: GCF_055691185.1. Taxonomy (NCBI): domain Eukaryota; kingdom Metazoa; phylum Chordata; class Amphibia; order Anura; family Myobatrachidae; genus Crinia; species Crinia signifera. The sequence goes on along the minus strand of NC_139219.1, from coordinate 110,212,979 downwards.
TTGACCCCCCCTATTGCCGGCCCATTGACCAGGGGCAGCAGGGGCTTTATGACTGAAATGGAAGTCTACTGCAAAATGTCGGAGGGAAGGCAATTTTTGGGTTAATTACTATGTGCTTTCTCTTAACTGTGTGTAATGATTGATAACTCATCTGTCCAGGGGCATAAGGTTATCCCAGTCTGGAAAGTTGGAGTTTTGTATCCCCCTTCCTAATCATTGCTGATTGTGAGCTATGATTCCCTTCCCCCTCCTTTTCTTTACTGTATTTGTTCCTTTTGATGTGCGAATGTATGTGTGTTTTTATTTAACACAATTTATGGAATTATATAGATGGCACCCTCTGTCGGTCTACAGAAACAAAAATTAATTGGCCAGGATCAGACTCACAAGATTCAGCCATCTGCAGAATTGAGAATCAGCATTCACTGGTGGTTCCTATCTCATGGTCCTTCAGCAGCAGTGGTGGGAGCAGGGTTACTTGCTGCATTACATACTAAGCATTACCAGGCAGGAGCCATCCTTTCCCCATTTGCAGTCGCCTCCAATGCCTCTGGGATTGCGCCTATTGGCTAGCAGTCCAGCAGAAGACTTAATTGAAAATAGCTGCGGACAGGGGCAGCTCAGCCGGGTAGAGAAGGGAGCGGGCAAGGAGCGGGAGGGGTTCCCCCGTGGCAATGAGCAAAATAGGTCCCCCTGGAAACGAGCACATTAAGTCCCATTGGCAACGAGCACATTAAGCCCCCTTGGCAACGAGCACATTAAGTCCCCATTGGCAACGAGAACATTAAGTACCCATTGGCAAAGAGCACATTAAGTCCCCCTTGGCAACGAGCACATTAAGTCCCCCTTGGCACCGAGCACATTAAGTCCCCCTTGGCAATGAGCACATTAAGCAGACATGAAAAAAGGGTAACCAGCGCTGACTTTAGATAGGGTGAGCACTATCTGTAGGGGGGGTGGGTATCAATTCCCTTCAGGTTTTCCACGGAGTCTTCCAGACCATATGTGCAGATCCCACTAGGTCCCACATATGGTCTGGAAGACTCCGTGGAAAACCTGAAGTGAATTGATATCCCCCTACAGATAGTGCTCACCCTATGTAAAGTCAGCACTGGTTACCCTTTTTTCATGTCTGCTTCTTCTGTGTATTAAGGTTGGGCGTTAATCTTGCTAGGGAGACCAGCTGCTATTTCATTTCAGCACTAGGATTGGATCCCAATTTGTTTTAATAGAATGAGCACATTAAGTCCCCCTTGGCAATGAGCAAATTAAGTCCCCCTTGGCAACGAGCACATTAAGTCCCCCTTGGCAACGAGTACATTAAGTCCCCCTTGGCAACGAGCACATTAAGTCTCCCTTGGCAAAGAGCAATTTTAGTCCCCCTTGGCAAAGAGCAATTTTAGTCTCCCTTGGCAACAAGCTATTTCAGTCTCCCCTGGCAACGAGCATGAAGCCCCTTGGCATCAAGCATGAAGCCCCTGGCATCGAGCATGTAGTTCCTAGCAATGAGCATGTGGCACTTACAGTATGTGTCAGATGTGTAATGGGCATTACGGTTTGTTTTATAGTATGTAATTGGCATCATGTGTGACCTTATGTGTAATTGGCATTACGGCATGTGGCTTTATGTGTAATGGGCATTACGGTTTGTTATATATAGTATGAAATGGGCATTACAGTTTGTTATATAGTATGTAATGGGCATCATGTGTGACCTTATGTGTAATTGGCATTACGGCATGTGGCTTTATGTGTAATGGGTATTACAAAGTTTGCTAAAATATGCAATGGGCATTATGGTGTGTGGTATAATGTTAGGCCATGCCCCCTTTTTGCGGCGCAAGAGCCCAACTACAAATCGGGAGGGGGGGGGGCTGTGTGAAACCTGCCCTTGCTCCAGGCACCGTGGCACCTAGCTACACCACTGGGATACAGAAACCCTGGGACTAAATGGAAGCCTAAAAGATTGCTCTAACAATGTGATACAGTAAACAGTAAGGTGAAAATGGAATAGCAGTATGAGCCCTAGCTATAGACTTCAATTATACCCAATAAGATACAATGCAAAACTATACGGCATACAGATGGTGTGCTGTGAATATATCATGTATGACCAGCAGATGGTAGTGTTACTACACTAACATAATAGGATCTCAGTATAATTAAAGTCAGCGATCATGGCCATGAAAACCAGTAGTAAAACAAGATGAATATGTTGTGAAAATATTAATTTGCTATTCCGCTATCAACAAACAAGAATAGTGTAGAAAAGCATCATTATGGTAGAGATGTATCAAGCCTTCTAAAGATGTTTTCCATTGCACCCAATTAGATTATATCTATAATTTTGTAGAATGTTTTAGTTAAATCAAACCTCTCACCTGTCCTGTGTGTGACTTGTGGTTACAGCACTCCTGTGAGGCCACACCCCTAAGTGTCCCTCCTCCACTGCCACCAATATTGGGAGGTATGGTTAAATTAAAGCTAGAATCTGGTTGCTATGGTCAACATCTTTACACATCCTTTTTGATAATAATAATAATAATAATAATAATAATAGTGTTATTTATATATAGGCTTTAAACTGTGATGCTCATGGATTACATACAGATGGCACCGGCCTTATTATTGCTGGCGGAGCGCCAGGACCGTGTCCCTGGCGATCCGCCAGCAATCTGGCGCTCTGGCTGAATGAGACGCTCGTGCGTTTCCCACGCACGAGCGTCTCAATAGCCGGGCGGCGAGGCGGCGCGGCGGGTGCAGTCCTGCCCGTCTCCAGCTTCAGGGAGACGGGCAGGGCTGCGGGGGGCTGCGGGGGGGCGGTGTGGACCGGCGGGGACCCGGGGAAGCCGGCGGGGACCCGGGGAAAAGCACCGTCGGAACGGGACGCGCGTGCACCTCGTGCACGCGCGTCCCCTTCCGACATACAGATGGCGCGGGGCGGGGGATGGCGGGTGGCGAGTCCTCCGCCATCCCCAGCAAAGACAAGCCCGGCGCCATCTGTAGTTCTGTGGCTGATTAAAACCAGGTGAAATGCACGCTTAAAGTTAGCCAGGGGGGAGTAGGCTATCATAGATAGACTCATCATAGACAGTCATATCGTCGACCACTAAAGGTCGACAGGGTCTTAAGGTCGACAGATAAAAGGTTGACATGGTGAAAAGGTTGAAAGCTAAAAGGTTGACAGTGAAAAGGTCGACATGGGAAAAGGTTGACATCCAAAAAGGACGACTTGAGTTTTTAATGTTATTAGGGTGTATACATAGGTTGACATGGACACTGTCTAAGTGTACCACATCCCCTCGCATGGCTCGCTGCCAGAGGCGGGCTGGGCTGGGGGTGCAGGGTGCCATGTGCCCCCCGGGCCAGTACATTTATGCAGCACTAGGGCCGCACTGACAGCCAGGAAGGAAGGATCTTCTGCCTGCTTCCCTCCCCAGCTGTCAGTGTAAGGATGCGGCCGCCGCTACTCAGCGACTGGATGCAGACGCTGCTCACCTTGCTTCATGAGGGGGCAGGGATACAGTAGCTCAGCCGGGAGCTGGTAGCGGCAGGAGCTGTGCGGAGCATCATTAAAGGCAGTGGGAACGGAACTTTAAACATGGCCCTGAATCGGGGCTGCGCATGAGCAGCAGCAGCAATCCCTTCTCCAATGGGCACTTGCAGGGGCAGAACTTCCGTTTGTCCACCGAAGAGTGTAGCAGGACTCAGGAGTGGCCAAGTAAGAGGAGGATGGTACTCCCATGCGCTGCAGCCCGCCACCGCACCGCTAAGATGTAAGACCCGGCAGCTTCTGCCACTGACAAGCTGTTCCACTCCACAAATTGCTGGCTCTGTGCCTCTGGGGATGGAAGACCACGCCACCGCTGACACGCTGTGTGCGAGCTAAAACTGACAGGGGTAGGGGGTGCACTGTATAAAATCAGGGGAGGTGCACTGTATGTAAAAGCAGGAGGGGGTGCACTCTGTGTAAAATAGAGGGGTGCACTCTGTGTAAAATAGAGGGGTGCACTCTGTGTAAAAGCAGGAGGAGGTGCACTTTGTGTAAAATAGGGGGGTGCACTCTGTGTAAAATAGGGGGGTGTAATGTGTGTAAAAGCAGTGGTGAGGGTGCACTGTATGTAAAAGCACTCTGTAAAATAGGGGGGTGCACTCTGTGTAAAAGCAGGAGGAGGTGCACTCTGTGTAAAATAGGGGGGGGGGTACACTCTGTGTAAAATAGGGGGGGGGGGTATAATGTGTGTAAAAGCAGCGGTGAGGGTGCCCTGTGTGTAAAAGCGGAGGACTGCACTCTGTAAAAGCAGTGGTGTGGGTGCTGTGTGTAAAAGGGGTAAGGTGTGTGTGAGGGGTGGTTTGCGCTGTTTGCGCTTAATGTGAGAGAGCAGCAAGTGCTGGAGTCAATAGGTCTAGGAAACAAAGCAGGGGCTTAGAGTGCTGGGACAATGCATTTGAGATGCCCCCTCTCTCCTGCTCTCCCTTCTCCCACTATTCCTTCTCTCTTCCTTCTCCCACTATTCCTCCTCTCTTTCTTCTCCCACTATTCTTTCTCTCTCTCCTGTCTCCCACTATAGATTGTCTCTCCCGTCTCCCACTATTCCTCCTCTCCCATCTCCCACCTTACTTCTCCTACACTCCCATCTCCCACTATTCCTCCTCTCCCATCTCTCACGGTTCCTCCTCTCTCCTGTCTCCCACTATTCCTCATCTCTCACGGTTCCTTCTCTCTCCTGTCTCCCACTATTCCTCCTCTCCCATCTCTCACGGTTCCTCCTCTCTCCTGTCTCCCACTATTCCTCCTCTCCCATCTCTCATGGTTCCTCCTCTCTCCTGTCTCCCACTATTCCTCCTCTCCCATCTCTCACGGTTCCTCCTCTCTCCTGTCTCCCACTATTCCTCATCTCTCACGGTTCCTCCTCTCTCCTGTCTCCCACTATTCCTCCTCTCCCATCTCTCACGGTTCCTCCTCTCTCCTGTCTCCCACTATTCCTCCTCTCCCATCTCTCACGGTTCCTCCTCTCTCCTGTCTCCCACTATTCCTCCTCTCCCATCTATCAAGGTTCCTCCTCTCTCCTGTCTCCCACTATTCCTCCTCTCCCATCTCTCATGGTTCCTCCTCTCTCCTGTCTCCCACTATTCCTCCTCTCCCATCGCTCACTGTTCCTTCTCTCCCATCTCCCACTATTCCTCCTCTCCTCTCCTCTCCCACTATTCCTCCTCTCTCCCATCTCCCACTATTCCTCCTCTCCCATTTCCCACTATATATATATATATGAAACACTTTGTCTATCTACTATATACACTGGCCTTTGGGGGTGTTTTACAAGGTGCTAAGTGTCAAATGGACTGGGAATGGACTTCAATATATTGTTCTCAGAATTTATAGATAAACAGCGTATTCCTGCATGCACCCTCCTGCTATTAGTATTCCATTTTGGCATCTGAACTACAGTGGATATATGGAGGATATTATATCTCACTGACAGGATACAGTATATATCTATTTATCAGCCCATTCCACTATACCACCTATTTGCTACAAAATACTGGTATATAGAGATCAATGGTCTCTCTGACCATCAGGGGCTGGCTGGCAACTTTCAGCCCAAGGGGCCAACATTAGTATCTTCCCACCCAAGATGGTGGGAAAGTCTCCCGAATCACTGCGCTGCAGCCCCCGCTCCCCCCTTCTCCGCTGTATGAAATCCCAAATTTTGTGTGTATGCGTGGAGGACAAGGGGCTAAAATGATGCAAATCCCTACTTCAGCTACTGCCACACAGCACCCCCCTCAATCCACTCAGTGTCCACACTACACAGTGTTTTCCCACCCCGTTCAAAGTACACACTTAAAGCAAACCCCCCTCCCCAGCACTCTCCCTGGGCCTCCAATATTCAATCCCCAGAACACACAAATTTACCTTTTCCCTAGTGTAGTGTGGCAGGCTGCTCCCTGAGGACAGCACGCTCAGCCTCCCAGCTTCTCAGCATCACTAAGTATTACAGTGCAGATCACCAGGCAGGAAGCATCCTCTGTGCCTGCCTCCCTCACACAGCCGGCTGTGAGCAGTGTGGTCAGGGACCTGAGAGCAGGGCTGAGCAGGGGGAGGTGAGCGGCAAAGCTGTCCCCTTTAAACCCACTGTTCCCGGTCCTGGCTGATCGAGCAGGAGACGGACAGTAGAGCTTGGCTGTCAGGAGGCACGCAGGCTCTACCAGCAGTACCTGACAGCCTCTTGACTAGCTGCTGTTGCTCTCGGAGGCTCTCAAGCCTGGCACCAGCATTCTCTACCCGGGAGCCGCAAGCTGAGCTCTACTGTCCATCTTTTGCATGACCCAGCTGCCAGGCACACAAAGCCAGGCCCAGGACAAAGCAATACATACCGGCCCGGGGGGCATGTGGCACCCTGCCCCCCGGCCCAGCCCGCCACTGCTGACCATGCCCTAATATGGTTTTCCCTGTCACCTAGTGCTTATTGCGGCTCTTATAGACCATGGAGATTTCTGGCATACATAGTCAATTCCATGACATTCAGGAACATGTTGTAGGCTAAGTGGATTGAATTTGAATTCAACCACAATTCCCATGCCTTCATATTGGCAAGCTGCCAAATCTATTATTAGAGGGGACATTATTTCATGTGTGTCTAAGTATAAGAAGGATTGTTCAGCACTATATTTACAGGCCCCAGCAGATCTCACCACTACTTATAAAGCTTTACAACTTCAATCCATGGCCGCCGCAAGGGAAGTTATTTAAAGGCTAAATCACATTTGAATTCAAATAAAAAATGTTGTATAAAAAAAGATTTCCTATTTAAAGTAAACATTACAGGTCATTATGATGATTAAAAATTGTTAATACACAAGCATTCCACAGCTTTTTCCATTGTATCCCTTCTGGACCAGACAGGTACCGTTACTAAAAAGGTACCGTTACTAAAAAGGGGCAAAACATAGTTAATCTGTTCAGGGATTTTTCTAAATATTTTTAGTCCAGATGACTGAAAAAAAATGTAGTTTTGGAATAAAATACCCCCTCTCACATAACACTGAAGTAGGCAGACTCTCTTGTTACCTATATCATATCTGATGAAGCATTAGCGTGTATCAAAACATAAACATATAAATCACAAAAAAGTCCCGGCCCGAATGGTTATTCTGCGGAATTTATTAAAATACTGCAGAAAATGAGCTCCTCTTTAGTTGCTTTCTATAACAATATTCCTCAAAATCTAGAAGTACCACATAATTTCAACTCTGCTGTTATTAGAATTCTGCCCAAGGGCGTAACTACCATAGGTGCAAGGGGTGCAGCTGCTATGGGGCCCAGAGCTGAAGGGGGCCCATCTTTGCTGTCTTATTAATATGTTTTACATACATTTATCACCATCAGTTGCTAAATAGGGGGCCCTTACAAATTTTTGCTATGGGGCCTACGAATATCTAGGTACGCCCACTTCTGCCCAAACCAGGCTGCGACCCCTTTGCTTCCAGCCTCATATTGTCCTGTTAGGCGTTGACTACACACTTTTTATGAAAATTATTGCCAATAGACTTAAAATGAAACTGCCTAATATAATTGCACCATATGAAACTGAATGTATATGGGAACGTCACTCCACCATTAATCTCCGTTAGGTGATCTTAGTGATACAGGGGGAGATTCTCTAACCTTTATCGCTGCGTTCTGCCGTCTGTAATGGCGCTGCTGTGAGATCTCCGTATTCTCTATCCCCCTGCGGTGTTGTGCTTTTCTCTGCACTTCCGCATTCCTAAGTCTTTCGGTGCGCGCTGCTCTCTCCATAGACTTGTATTGGAGAGGCGCGCGCACCCTATGCTGAAAGACCCGCCGCGCTCTTTTCAGCTGAGTTACAACTCGCCTCATCAGTGTAGTATGTATTTAAATCAAGTGTTCATGCCTAAAGTAGATTCATGCTGCTGTTGTATGTATTTAAGTAAATACATTTTTATTTGTAAAGTGGTTTTTTTTTTGTCAGTAAGATCTTTTTCTTCTCTGTTATGTGGTATTTTTTTTTTTAAATAGATGTGTCTGGTGGTTATGAGGCATTTTTGAGGTCCTGCAGCCTGTAACCACACACAGTGCCTTTTTTATTTTATTTTTATTTGAATATCTTTTAAATATTGTTAAATTGTAAATTAATTTTAATTTGTTTAACCTTTAACATAGAGGGGGCGTAGTAAAGTCCATTTATCTTTGCACTGTTATGGCATTGAGCGAATAGATTGATTATAGAATGACTGTGCACGCATACTGTAGGCACTGCGCATGTGGGGGGGTGAATAGCGACTGAAAATGCATATACATGTAGGTCATAAATGCAATGTTGCTGGAATTTGTAGGGGATGTTCTAACATGCGCACCCTAGCTCCACCCCCTTTCACCTCCCATCGCATTCATAATTATCGCATATGCCAGTGGTTCCCAAACTGTGTGCCGTGGCTCCCTGGGGTGCCTCGGGACTCATGCAGGGGTGCCCTGGGTTGGTAGTCCAGGACCAACTCAAATTATTAATGGTTAATTATTTATGAGCAAAAGCAATGCTGGTGGCTTCCAATAATAAAACGTGTACAAACAGAAGCAAATTCTGCCCTTTACCAAATTACTGAACCTAAGAATCACAGATAAACCCAATCTAATTCATTTTTTGGGGGCCTAGGGGTGCCGTGAAAAAATTCTGATACTCTAGGGTGCCGTGAATCAAAAAAGATTGGGAACCCCTGGCATATGCACTAAAATATACGATAATTATGGCAAAGGACAGCTCTTGCGTTAAGAGTTGTCCTTTGCGATAGAGTCAGCGGGTCCCATGGGGACCCGGCGGCTCTCCCCTCCCTCCCATACCCGGCACTGCTGCTGCTGCGCCGAACTCTCCTCCTCCATGCACCCTGAAGAGGATCAGTGCAGGGAGGAGGAGGTCACAGGTCTGGGCAGCACAGCACTGTGCTGCCCGGACACAGGTGAGAGGGGGGGCCATGCGGGGGGGCCATGCGGGGCGGCGGTGGGTCGGTGCGGGGCAGCGGAGGGTTGCGGTAGAAGCCCATAGGCTTCTATGGGGCATCGGCAGATTTTCTAGTGATGCCCCCCGGCGGGGGATACTTACAGCATCCTAAAATGTGGTAAAAACCCAGATAACAGGGTTTTTACCGCATTTTTAGTTGAGATAATCCCACCCTAATTACTCATTTTTCTCACATGTATATGTGATAGCAATATTACCAGTCAGATACCACCGTGGCTCTTTTAATGGAATGTGGCCCTTAACAATATTGTCTATCCTAGACCTAGCCCCATTTGTAGTGGCCAGGCTCTAATATATATATATATATATATATATATATATATATATATATATATATATATATATATAGCCTTAACAAGTGTGGTGAGTGGTAGCAGTATCAGCATTTCTGCTCCCGGGGTAGATTTTCTGGGTTATCCCGTTATCTGGGTTTTTACCGCATTTCTGTATGCTTTAACCCCCCTCTGCAGTGGCAGCGCTGTGGAGGGAATCGCCAGCAAAAGCTGGTGATTCCCTGCAGAAGCCTATGGGCTTTTCACCGCAGTGTTGTTTGAGTGATCCATCACGGATCCCTCCGAGCATGCCCTGTGGCCGGCGCCATCACTGTGCGCATGTGCAGATGGACTCCCGGATCTCAGACCCGGAAGTCCAGAACCAACACAGCATCGCAAGGGCTGGCTCTTATCGCAAGAGCTGTCCCTTGCGTTAATAACTGCATATTTTAGATCATATGCCGTTATTAAAAATGCAGTGGCCGGCGATAATGGGCAGTGGATATTACAACATACCGACAGACCCTTTTTTCTGTTTTTTTTTTTTTTTTAAACTGTTCCTTATATAATGAATGGTCTGTACCCGAAATGCGGTTAAAAACCCCTTTATTGGTGTTTGTGGCCCAGTAATGTTGGGTTTATTAAGCACAGTGCTTTTTGTATGAGTGTTGGCAATTATTAAAAATGGGTTTTCCAGTAAAGAATGTCAATTCAGGGCATTTGATGTCATAAGGGGGTAGATTCTCTATTAAAGAAATGTGGTTAAAACCCTGTTATGGTTTTTTGATGAAAGCCGTCTGGAGATGACGCAGACCTCAGCACACCACATCACAGGTATCGTAGGTGTCTTCGACGCTGTGGTCTCGATGCTTGCTGCATTTTTTAGTACATTTGCGGTGGCATCGCGCTGGCTGGGTAGAGATGTGTATTAATACATCCTGCAAATTAACCTGTTACCAATTTATTACCAGTTTCCTTATGGTAATATGAGCAGTCTAAAAGGTCCAGAGTGAATTTACCATTTTCAAATAACTAGTATTATATAAGGGTTAAAAAACAGGCTTCTTCCTTTTTTTGCGGGGGGGGGGGGTTACCTGTCAGAATGGTTCTAAAACGGTACTCTGGCAGCAGTGATCTCTATTGGTCCCCAGCGCAGTGCATATTTTTGATATGGCTATAGCCCATTGTAGCCTATGGCCTATGGCTACACATCGCATTGGCCGATCTAGACAGTACGTCAGAGAGGTCGGCGTGGTTTAAGTCATAACCGCGCTTGCACTGACTCTAAAGGCTTCCGGGTCGGTGCTTCGCTGTGACTGACTTCTTTCAGTGCCCAGTCCCTGCTCCCTGAAATTGATAAATCCCTGCAGTATCACATGATACCACAATGCGATGGCCGGCGATGTCATCACACCGGCATCGCTATATAATGATAAATGTGCCCCTATACCTCCAAATGGTCATTGCACATGGAATCTCTAGGATGTCTCAATCATTTCACACATGGCAAACCTGTTTTAGTCCAGGTATTATCATACGATGTGAAATGGGTAAATTTTGCTATGTTTCTTTTTTTAAATTGTTTCACATACCTGATCAAAGGAGGTTTTGCGGTGTGTAAGCAGCATGTGACATCCCGCACATAAGCCACTAAAACACCCTTCCTTCCCAGCAGAGTACTTTGTACAAGATTTTTTACAGTTCAGTTGAGGGTACCCAGCAGCTGAAGGGTAGTAGTATTTGACATCTAATGCAGGTACCACAGCATTAGCTACAGACAAGCTTTAGGGTCCCTTTGGCCAAAATTGCTGCACATCTCACCCAGTTGGCTTGATGCTTTTCCTGGCTTGTGTAGGGTGATGGCAGGAAGGATGCCTTTGTGATTGGGCCGGGGGGGGGGGGGGGGTGGAAGGTTATTGAATGTGGTTTTGTTGACTATGAAACATATTAACGTGGTGCAGTGTGAAGTGTCAATTTTAGAATGTTAAATGTGCTGACTTCTCTAGTTTTGGGTAAAAGTAGTGGGTCAGTCTAATTGGCTCAATGTATGTCATGTTACAGCCCGGTGGCCATATACATCTACCAATGTTTGCTGAGAAACCAGCCAATATTCGGTAGTTGTGCTGCCTAAAAAACAGCCGAAGGTGATTTTTCTATCTCTAGGTTGCAGGGAAATGATCTAAAACAGAAATGTTGTTAAAACCTCTTTTTTGGGGATTTAAAAACATATTTCTACAGTATGCTCTGTTTTCCCTCCGCATTGTCAACGCTACGGAGGGAATTGCAAGCAAAGTTTTTCAAATCCCTGAGGTAGTTTATGGGCTTTATACCGCGGCAATGTGCGAGGGATCCATCAGGGATCCCTTCAAGCAAGCCCGGTGGCTTGCACCGTGAACAGCACATGCGTAGATTGACTCCCAGGTCACCTAACCGGAGGTCTGGCATCAGTGCCTCATCATAGTGGTCAGCTCTAATGGCAATAGCTGGCCGTTGAGGTAATGACCACATATGTTAGTGCATATGCGGACATTAAGAATGCGGTGGCTGGCGAAGGGGGGTGAAACAGGGCTGCGGATGTTAGAATATCCTGCACCATAAATTATGTAAACTCACCGGTTAATTTGCTGTTCAAAAAATGCAAAAAATGAAGGTGAAGCACTGACATACAGGCCCCATTAAATGCTGTATTGTATGTGATAATTATGACAAAGGACAGCTCTTGAGTTTAGAGCTGTCCTTTGCGTTGAGAGTCGCCTGGGTACCAGCGGCTCCCGGTGGCTGCTCCCTCCCTCCCTTACCTAAAACTGCTGCTTCTGTGCCATGTACTCCTCCTTCCTGTACCCGGAAGAGGATCAGTGCATGGAGGATGAGGTCACAGGTCCAGGCAGTGCAGCTCTATGTTGTCTGGACACAGGTGAGGGGGGGGGGTTGGAGATGGGGGGCACCGTGTGGGGTGGTGGTGGGTCACATTACAAGCCCATAAGCTTCTATGGGGCATTGCCAGATTTTTCAGGTAATGCCCACCACCGCGGTAATCTGATGGAGGATGTTTATTGCATTTCAAAAATTATGTTAAAACCCTGATAACAGGGTTTTCACAGCAATTTTAGCTTGGATAATCTCCCCCTGTCCGTTTTCAGGTGATTTCATTTGCAAATCAACTATTGTGTATAGGCCTTTAGTATAAAATTTTGTTAGAAATTTGGTTGTCATACGTGCTTTGATATTGATTACTAGAGCGGGTCATAGTAGATTTTTGAAGCTTGATTTTAACATAGGTACAGTAATGTCTTTGAAAACTCTGGGTTTTTGTGTTTTGTGTTTTTTGTCTTGTGTCAGTGCTGCAGTTATTTAGGGGGAAATTTACTAAAGGAAATTTGTAAAAAATAGGTGTATTTGTATCCAGAAATTCACTTATTTTTTACATTTATTATCCCGAAAATACAGCAATTCGTATTTATATTGATAGCACATCAATACGAATACGAATTGCCGTATTTTCGGGATAGTAAATGTCAAAAATAAGTGTATTTCTGGATAGAAATACACCTATTTTTTTACAAATTTCCTTTAGTAAATTTCCCCCTTAGTTAGAGTAGCAGCCTTTCCAGTATCTGCGTTTTTTCCATGGAGCAGCGTAGTATTTGTCCAAGTAAGAATCAATGTAGTATACCTGTGGAAGGATACTTAGGGCTACATTAACAGTGTAGCTTATTCTCCCCCCTCTGAACTACACAAGTAATTAATCAGGTTTTCTGAAAAGAATCGACTTCATGTTGTTTTCATTTTGTGGTAACCAATGACCATTTAAACCCATCTGTCATTACAGTTATGAATGTGTGCCCGAAAGATCTCCTCTTTCATCACCATTTTGGAGCATGGCTAGTGTGGAGAGCCCTGCAGGAGGAGTTGTAATGCCTCCTCCTGTCCTGTTAATCCCCACCTCTTTCTATGCTGGGTTGGCATTGAAAAGTTGAAATAAAGTGAAATTTGTATGAGAATAAATTAAATATATGTTAATGTATGAATTTAAATGTGCGCTAAAGAAAATGTGAGTTGCAGTGTTGAAATTCCAAAAGAATATGCTTAAAATTAAAATTTAAAGATGAAATTTGCCAAAGATTAATATATGTTCAACGCTCCCTTGAGCTTTGTCGTAGTCCATGGGATCTGAACTAACCCTAACTCTGCACAAACGGGGTGTGTTGAGTATGGTCCTATTTTGCTGATGTGGCGTGGAAGCATAGCTGGGATAAACTGTTTTGCAAGTGCACTTGTAAATCTTCACTTGACCAAACACACCCGGTTTTTGCCGAGGTAGGGTTAGTTAAGCTCTTACGGTCTTTACCAAAGCTCAAGAGAGCATTGAACATATAGTAATCTCTGGCAAATTTTATCTGTAATTTTAAGCATTTTCATTGGGAATTTCATTGCTGCCACTCACATTTCCCTTAGCGTTCATTTATTAACAATTTATAATGTATTTTTCGATTCAGAAGCTGGATGTTCAACATGAGATATTTTCGACATTGGTTATAACGGCTATCATTCAGTTGTCAGGGTTATTTTTTTGAATACAGACAATAAGTAAAGGTAATAGTATCCAACTTGCTTATTTAACCAAACCATTATTTTTAAACATGTACAATTTAAAACTAGTCACCATAATCAATACACCAAATAATTGTGTCTCCATGGTCACAATGTTCCTAATTAGGTGTCTCTCAGTGCGTGTCACATTTTTAAAATATCTTTATAATGCTTTAGAGGTTGATAGGCCTAGAATTTCCACCATGGTGGCAACTGTAGTCTACTAAGTTTTTTTTTTAATTCAAATGTTTACTTGTGTGTGCGCTTTCCCCTTGTCAACCATTAGTCCCGGTGTACAACTAATCATGTTGCTGTTACTACATCTTCACCTATTGCAATTCATTTTTTAAGCCATGTCGACCAGCCTGCATGATTCCCATATGTAATATTCCTAATATTTGTCAAATAATTTGGGGCCTTTAATAAAAATAATTAGTCCTCCACAAGTTGGCATAGTGTACAAATGTTTAGAATCTGCCCCTGCTTTTGTATGTGCTTGAACAGGCACATGGTGCATGAATCAGCATTGAACTTTTGCTTAACTAGTAGACTCCACCCTACATGCCGAACAAAGGGGTGGAGGTGGATGAGCCTCGCCGGGCACCCCCATTTCCATGTTGAGATGGCCACCATTTCATTGGCAAGCCCAAGTTGATGCTTGTTAAACCAAGGCAAATGACGTGACTAGCATGCAAGTGACGTACAGCTGACATCTAGTGTTGTCCGTGTTTTGATTGTCCAGTCTTTATAGAGATTATATTGGACATTTTTATACTAAATACACTGTTTAAATCAAATCATGGATAGCTACCATCAAATTATTGTTCACTAGCTGCAAATGGATGAATAAGTTATTCATCCATTGACAGCCGTGGGGGGGGGGGGGGGCCATAATGCCTGGCGGTACAAGGGTGTATTCTGATTGACAAGCAAGGGCAGATAATTATTAGTAGACTTGAAAGTTAATTTGAGAAATGTGTCTGTTGAAGAGGAATTGATACTAATGTATACAATGCTACCATAAGTATTTGTTTTTACTGATGCTAGCTATTGCTTGAACTTATGTCCTTAGCGTAGAGGTTGAATTGGACCATATTCAAATATTTCTAAAATCAACAATATGCAGATTATTTAATGCATTTATCTAATTAAAAAAAAAAATCAACACCAAATCTAAGCAGCACTTTTAACCCTGCAACCTCTCCACCATTTTTTATTTTTGTGTCTTCGGATTTCTATTTGAAAATGTCCTTACATATTCGCTACATAAAGCTTGCTACAGCTCTTGTGGTTTGAGCCTCCAATTAAGCGCTGTACATTTTGAATGTAGCTGACAAGGTACAGTATAGAGTGGAGTAGTTTATAATTCACATGTGTGGAAGGTGATGTAAAAGGGCAGACTGTTGCACTCGCTTTGTTGGTGGTTAGTTTTGTAGGGAGATAAGAGGGCCAGGGATTTCAAGAAGTGGGTATTGAGAGACGAAAGTAGTCCCCACAATTGAAAATGTCTTCGGAATTGGAGGTTTGAAACATATTAATTAGTAATGAATTAAATTTATGATGTATTAATGAAGACTGTGGAAGTCAAAATTGCAGCTCTATTCCATTAAAGTATTACGACTGCCCACTGCGCAATTCCATGGCGCCACTTGCATCTTATTAGCTTAAACGTAACTACCAGGGCCGGACGTTAAACATTAATGGTAAATTCTTTTTGATATGTTCTCTTTTGTTTTCTCTGTTTGTGTGGAACTCACTGATTAAACCCCCAATGTTGTATTATTTAACTTGTTACAATTGCCGTCAACAAGCTGCAGAGGCAAGTGGGGGTGAAACAATTCACTATACCTGCCCTCCCAGATACCAAAATCAATGTAATCAGATGAACCTTTGTGTGTAGTGAAACCAATGACCACCCATCTACTTCAAACTGGTTTCCTAGGCTCTGTCCAAATACCTGAAATCATACCCATGATGTGGAGGACCAATGAAGAGATGCCCAGTCAACTTTCTGCATCCAATAATATCCCAGCCTGTCCCCACTCCCTTTTTGGTATATAGTGTGGTGTTAGGATGAGCCCACTTGTGATCTATTTCAGAGCACAATTCCCAAGGCCCCGGGAAACCCCTGTCCGCTTATGGTGTCAGCTCTTTTTTTGACGGTAATTGATATATTTCCTTACTTGTGCCAGTTGTATGTTAGCCGAATCTGCATTTATATCTATTGTAGTAATGTTTCTATTCCATGT
The DNA here is from genome assembly GCF_055691185.1 of Crinia signifera. Taxonomy (NCBI): domain Eukaryota; kingdom Metazoa; phylum Chordata; class Amphibia; order Anura; family Myobatrachidae; genus Crinia; species Crinia signifera. The sequence goes on along the minus strand of NC_139219.1, from coordinate 110,196,830 downwards.
ATAAGCTGTACTGTACTATTCTATAGTTTATACATATATGTATTGTGTGTTACTCTGTACCCCCCTTGCGTTCACTATGGACATCAATAATATAATGCACGGGGTCAGATCTGTGATCTCCACATAACCAATGTCTGTATTATTTCTTCATCATGGTATCAGCGTTTTAGATGCAACATCAGGTCTAACCATAAGCAGTTTGTATATTGATTGGTATAGTTAGTAATATTAATTGCCTAAACTCTAATTGAGAGACTCATATGCTGATGCATCTGTATAGTTCATTTTAATAGCCGTGCGGCTGCATTAGACATTATAAAGGGTATAGCTTTAATTCCTTATACAGCAGTAGAAGGGTTAAAACAGGTTATACTTGTGGTGGTCACTACAATGGATCCAAGAACATCTATTCATATGCTAATGTGTTTTACAGCCAAGGACATTGTCAGTGAATGGAGAGGCTTCACTGAGCTATTGATTGCCCAAACTGTGACAACCTCCCGTTGCTAGGGGTAACCAGTCGCATGGTTTAAATGGTAACGCATACAGTATGATTATTAAATTATCCACTGGTTTATTAAATTATCGTTTTTAATAAGACCTAGTGGGGATGTTCTAACATCCGCACCCCAGCTCCGCCCCCTATCCCCGCCAATCACATTCAGATTTATCGCATATGCACTAACATGTGCGATAATTATGACAAAGGACAGCTCTTGCATTAAGATATTATATAGTGTGGCGAGCGCAGCGAGCCACCGAGCCCAAAGCGTGGCGAGCGGCCGCGCATTACTTCACATGTATTCCACGTCCCCTCACGGGGCTTGCAGCGCTCGCCATGCTTCGGGCTCAGTGGCTCGCTGCGCTCGCCACACTATATAGAGTCAACTCCACGCTGACGTGGATAGTGGGGGTATGAAAAGGTCGGAGGACGCATACCGCCGCCGCTCGCCACGCTTCGGGTTGGCGTTGATAGCACGGGTGGCGTGGGGGTGCTTTTAACATTGTAAGCACCTATTACGGTGCTTATACAATTATTTATCTTATAGGGGGCACATTTAACATTAAAAACACCCATTAGGGTGCTTATACAATTTAAAATCTTATACCATTGTATATGCCATACAATGGCATACAATTCGATGGTATACAATTTGAAATTGTATAACATTTGCTAACATTTTATTGCATCGCATACCATCTTATGCCTTATGGTATGCGATGCGATGGGCGCCGTGATAATACACAAGTACCAAAATTTTTCCTAAAATTGTTTAAATTTGCACTATTAGTAAGATACATTATTAACCATTTACTTCATTTATGTATTCAATTCTAGATGAATTTCCATTTAGAACTACTTCGAATCCTTACGGTTTTAACAGTTTCACAAGTTGGAAGTACAAAAAGTTCTCAGAGAAATCGTACCACAAATGCCGCCAAGAAACAAATAATTAAAAGAATATACCGCAAACGAAAAACTCTGAAAGGATTAAGGGAATCGAAAGTTATAAAATTATTTCAGTTAATAAGCAAGGCAATTCTAGAGTTATTTGACTAAATCAAAAAAGATATTTCTCCTCGGACAAGGAGATGCCATGCTATTTCAGGCTTAACTAAACTTCTTGCTATGCTTCATTTTCTTGCTTCGGGTTCATTTCAGAGTACAGCTGCTGAAGTAATTGGCGTCAGCCTATCGGCTTTCAGTCGATTTTTTCCAAAGGTTTTGGATGCAATATTAAAGCATTGTAACGATTATATTCATTTCCCATCAAGTGCTTCAGATTGGATAAACTTAAAAAAAGTTTTTTTTCCAAATAGCCAAATTTCCAAATGTTTTGGGTGCACTAGATTGCACACGTGTGCTAAATTCCCTCTCTTGAAATGGACGAGGTATCCCAAAACAGGAAACACACACATTCTATGAATATGCAAGCAACATGTGACTATAAAATGCGCTTCATGAATATATTCGCAGCATTTCCGGGATCTAATCATGATGCATAGATCCTGAGGCATCTAAAATTTATGAAAAATTTGAAAGCCAGGAGTTTCCTGATGGGTGGCTTTTAGGTAAATATTTTTTGTTTGTTTTATAAAGAATGTGAGAACATTCGTTTTAATTCTTCTGTATCGAAATCAAGATACTTTATTATTATTTTTAAGGTATGAAATATAATTAATATTTTTACAATCTATTTAAGTTTTATTTGGGCACACATTATGTAGATGATCTACGTAATGGTGTACTGAGAAATCCAATACACCATAATGCAGGATAAGTAATCCACACAATCTACGTTCCGTAAGTAATTTGCTTAACAAGGCCTATACTTATACATAATGTATCATAAACCCACTATCCACATTACACTCTAATTATTTATGGGGGTGTTGAATACATTTTTTAAAGTTTGTAGAGAACAGCATAACCTGCATACAAACGTGGAATTGCGTCTGAATCACAAATGCTTTGGTCTCATAGGCTTGTCACACAATACAGAATTAATTCCACACCCACAAAGATAATGGCTGAATGACGTGGTTAGTGCGTATATGCTTGGTTCAATGAGTATTGTGTGTGTAGTGTCTGTGCAGAGCTTTCTACTTACATATGTGGATTTCACCGCCGCAAGTGTTCCCCACCTCCGGCAATTTTATCCGCCGTGACTGTCCCTGTGAATTTTGCATTTATGGTTTTGATGTTTTGATGTTAGTGGTGTGATGCTTTCATAACAGCAAGAAATGACTTTCAAGTGCTGCTGGGATTTCCCCTCTACCAACTCCCACCATTAATGCTTTGCCACTGTCTCATCAGCCTGCCCAAAGTAATAGCAGGACTCACGTAAGTATTTGCATCAGTACCCTCTACCCATTTGCCACGCTGCTCATGCCAATTCACACAAGAAATATATAAGATGTGTAGCCACCAGTAGCTATGACAACACCGTAGCCTATGATACGTTGTGAGTGTAGTGTAGGCAGACACATATATACCGAACTAACAAAATTTAAATAATGATAGATGTTAATTTTTTTTTTTTTAAATGTCTATGGCAAAATCCCTCAGTATATCTTTTTTTGGAGTGGAGGATGCAAATTTTTTGTATAATAGTGGTCTGCTTCAGCAAAAACCATGCCAACAGCCGCATCAGTTTCTATGATGGATGCCACACAGCCCTATGTATCAACATGGGGCAGCGCAACATCGCTCCATTAAGTTGTTGCAATTCTGGTATGGGAATATCCAATGGATGGCTAGGGCTACACATTGTACTGGTAGGGCATTAGTCCAGTCATCAGGGTTGCAATAGGGGTCAGGTCATTACTGAACATGCACAAGCCTCCTTCCATTTGGACTTTGTAAGGATGTGCACAAACGTAGGGCCAGACCGTTTGCTGAGGGACAGGTTTGTTATACACCTTTTAGACTTTTTATTACGGTGTGTAATAGAGCGTAGTTTTGGATTACTAAAAAGTTGTTTTCACTGCCTCTGTAAATCTGGAGGTGCATTGCAATACTCACCTGGGAAAGTCTGTAAGATTTTTGCCGTTTGTGCAATTCTACATAACATCTGCATAGATAACAACATACATTTTCAGGAGCCATACATTCCTGAGACAAATTTATCTAATGTTCCAGTTTCCAATGTTTTCGAAACTTTGAAAGGACACCAAGTGAGGGCACGATTGATTTAAAATTTCTTAACAAAATAAACCAATATTAATTATTGAGACTTTAGAAATGACTTCCAAAACATTAATATTTATGTTTGTATGCTCGAACAATAATTTATGTTATTTGTTATGTTGAAAGTTGTAAAAATGTTAAACTGTATAACAGTAGCTATTTACGCCAATGTACATATTTAAGATTTAAAATATGGAAATAGAAACATATATATCTATAAATCTAACAAAATAAATAGCTGCAAAGACAAGTGAAATTTTATTTGAAAAATACTTAATTACATTTTTTTCAAAACCAATGTTTTGCATATTACTTTTATTGCAAATACTTGAAACATTTAACAATTACATATTTGAAGTGTATAAATTATACAGAGTATACCCTCCATGTCTAATGGATTACTGATGATACATTTAAACAGCATACATCCCCGGATGGTATTTAACTCCCACTAGTTAAGGATAGAGCATACTCCTTAATCTGTTATGTATAACTGAAACTTTGAAATCAATTTGTAATATCACATGCTTCGCCAGATTCCAACTTTGAGGATTAAAGTTTTCATTGGATATTAAAACCATTAGCACATGAGAACATAGCAATTTTTTAAATTAAAGATAGTGAACGTTCCAAAAATGTGTTGTTAACACTTACAAAAAATAAGTTCTGATATGCACATCAACAATTTTTCTTAATATAACACACTGAAAGATGAAAAACGAATAATTTATATTTAGACAAATATCTCTCCGTAGAATAGCTAAATCTGTCTTTTAATGTGAAGATATTCAAGATTGTAAATATGAAAATATTAAAGTTTATTGGCTGAGTGTGAATGATGAAAATCTGTAGGAGCAAGCTCCAGATTATGTGGTTAACCTAGGTGTATTAAACTGGTGCTACCTTCTGGTGTTTCAATGCAGATGGACAATTTTAAAACACATGATACAATAACGTAGTGCTGTGGTTATCTACCTCATTCCAGATTCAACCCCATAATGTCTCCATAGAAAAGACACCACACAGACACATCAGTGACTAAACTAGCAACACCTCATAGCTTTTTAAATTTGTAATAGACCAAGGATGACAATTGAGCACCTGTCATGAGAAATTAATAACGTGTACTGTGGTGGTTCATTAAGGATATAACAATTAAACAAATGCAACTTTTGCACACAGTTACAGAAAACATTTGAGAAACTTAAACAACAGCACCAGTGTTTAAGGCATTCACATTTTAGTACTCTATGGTCTTTAGATTTTAAATACAATATACTTCAAGCCAGACGAGATCATATATATAATTTCAAATAAGGCTGCAATAAATTGTGCTCCTGAAAATATTATAATTGAACTATTTTTGGGTAATAAGTTTACCATAAATCAGCATTCTTGTACATTACTAATACTATTTAATTATCTGATGTTAATAAAACGAATAATTGTGTGAACCATCAATATTTTCCCAGGGAACTCTGGAACCTTGGTAGAGTTACTGTAACATGTTCTAAGAAGTCTGTAAAAAATATTTACATTTTTTTTTGTAAAAATGCATATTGAACTCAGCACTAATGACGCAATCTTGTCACAATGTATTAATGCAGCCCAATCATAAGGTCAAATAGTATATGAAATATTTTAAATACTCTCAATATCTATCGATGACTTTTTACAAACAGTTTCAAATCAAGAGATGGAGGTTGTAAGACAAGACAAAGGGCCACTTATAGTGTTTGAAATTTTGGTAGACAGATACTTTTTAAAACATTGATTGCCGAGGGTTGTATACGCATTTACAGATTCTTCATCCAACCAAAACAATGATTGCACTGTGGAGGGAATTTCAAAACAGGATAATATAGGATAATAGCGTCATATCTAAGCCAATTGGATTACAAATACAGCAGATTATGATAGATTAGTTATAATTCAAAACCTGCATGTCCTGTTGTCAAACCTAAAGCTAGATGCATGTGCAGCTAAAATTAACGGAGTCGAGTTTGGTGTTTTTTTGCTGGGCCAGATCAAACCTACAAGGGCAGGTTTGTCCTGCCTCAGCAAATCCAAAAACAAGAAGTTGGAAGCCCCCCTGCCCACCCACCTCACCGCTGCTCAGGCGTCAGTACCAAGTGTCAAAATCAACAATGACGTTGGCAAGAGGCAGAGGGATGATCACAGAGGCTCGGGTGTACTCGGGTGCTTGACCGCTCCCGTGTACCCCCGAGCCTTGACGACCATACCCGAGCCTGACACCAACGTCACTGTAAAAAGAGTAATGGCTAGCGCGCGGGCGTGTCAGGGCAGGGAGCTACGGTGCAGCAATCGCCTAGGAAAAGTTGATCGGTGAAACTGGGGGAACTAAAAGGATATGAGCAAGGTGGCTAGGATCAGCATGGAGTAAGCAGCTGCAAGCTGTAACTTCTCTCCTACCTCGTGCAGATATCCTTACCCCTGGCAAGCCGAGATAGGTGACTTCTGGCGGGGGGCGATAGCCTGAGCACACAGGAGGCCCTTGTGAAAAAAAACGTTGGAGAAGGAGTTGGAGGAGAGCGGACGCTGAGACCCCCTGCGAGCTCCAGGCACAAGCTGTGACACGTCAGCTGGGTGATATCCGGCTAGATGCAGTAGATCTGGTGGTGACGGAGAGACCACGAATCCAGAGAGGAGAGCGAACGCCGGGACCGCCGGCGAGCCCTAGGCGCAGGCACAGGCAGTGACGCGCCAGCTAGTTCACATCCGGCCAGACGCAGCAGACCCGGCGGCGACTGAGAGACTCCAGGCTGGGAGACGCGGTGTGAGGGGCACAATCAGGAGCAGGTCCCGGATCCAGAGGCTGCCAGAGGACCCCCTTTGAGTGAGACTTCGGGCTGGGAGCCGACGTGGAAGCGGAGGCACAGCACGAGAGAGAAGGGCACAATTCGGTGCAGCTCCTGGGCTGCAGAAGCTGCCAAACGGCCGATAATTCTGGGGGCATTGGAGACAGTTGGAGGAGATTGAAAACAAGTCTCCCAGACGCCCTAAAGGGGGTTTCCTAGATGCTTTGGAAATACTCCAGTGTATATGTGAGTGGCCAAAGAGGAACCTGAGCTAAGGACATACTGGACCGAGGTGAAGTAAAAATATTTATTGCCTTATTATTGCCTTACCCAGAAGAACTGTGCATATACCTCCATGTGTATATATCTCTTGCTGGAGAGACACTGTGCTACATTTAAATTATAGTTAACTGTGCAATATAACCAGCATATAATATGGTGAAAGGTGCAGCAGCAGCAGCAGCAGCAGCTGCAGCAAAATTAGAGAAATATACGCGCTCTGTACAAACAAAACAGGGGGAGACCAGTCTGTCTCCATCTGTGGTGGAAAGTGAAACCTCAAAAACCTCTGATACTCAGCACTCCACGCAACAAATTTTGCAGGCAATTACTATCTCAGAACAGAGAGTCATGAAAAAGATTGGGCAGGTGCAGGTGGATGTACCACTGCTTAGACAGGATATGCAGAAAATTAGGGAGAGAGTGACAGAGACAGAACTGCGTATTTCCTCAATAGAGGACACTGCCTCCCCTATGCAAAGTAAAATATCCGAAATGTCTACGCAGATAAAAAATATGCAAGTCAAGATGGCCGACATCGAAGGTCGTTTAAGACGCAATAATATCCGATTTATCGGAATACCCGAAAAAGCAGAAGGCACCACACCAGAAAATTTTATTGAGAACTGGCTAATTAAGCTGTTTGGAAAAGCAGCATTTACCCCCCAATTCTCTATAGAAAGGGCGCATAGGCTGCCGGCTCGCCCATTACCACCTGGTGCTCCCCCTAGAACCATGATAGCAAGGTGTTTACACTACAAAGATCAGGACGCAGTCCTCCAACTGGCACGCATAAAGGGCCCTCTACAAATAGATGGACAAAATGTCTTAGTGTTTCCAGACTACGCCCAAGAAGTGCAGAGAAGTCGCTCACAATTTGTGCAAATAAAGAAAAAGCTCCGGGATAGAGGCATCCAATATTCAATGCTGTTCCCGGCTAGATTAAGGGTGGTGTACGACAATGCCACTCATTTCTTTATTTCACCAAAAGAAGCTGAGAACTGGCTGGAGAGGCAGCCAAAGGAGAAATAAAAAAATAAAAAAATGTGTTGAAATATTCTATGCTTGAATGATATAAGAGTAATGGCTTATAAGAAAATGTATTATCTGCTTTTTTTTTGTTTGTTTCTGTTTTTTTTTTTAGGTGGTGGGGGCGGGGGGGGGGGGGAAGAAAAGGGGGATTGGGTTTCTTTTTCCCTCCTCCAATTTTCCCTTTACTCCCGGGATCCACCATTGGATTGCAGTATGTGCCAGGGGTCATTATAAAGATATATGGAGAGGAGATCCAGCTGAAGATAGCATAGGGGTAAATAGTATGCCCCTATCTCCTAACTCAAAAGTCTATTTATATGTGTTTTGTCTTTTATTATTATTATTACGTTATTTTTTGGGGTTTAATTTTTTGTATGATCTAATAGAGGTCTCTTTGGATAGGGGATACAGGTATACCTTAGGACTTAAAGGTTATACAGGGAGGGTATGGGGAGGGGTTATTAATTTTAATTTTTTGGAGGATTTAGGGAATCACTATCACAAGGAGAAATGGTTAATAAGGTTCTTGAATGGAAGAAATTATATAAAAGAAAGTGTTTGGAGAAGGTCGCAAAAGGCACAAACTTGTATGAGAATGGATAATAAATTGCAGAAAGTAAATTGTGTTGTCAAAGAGGGGTTATTAAAGCTGTATGGTCATTTCCCCCTTTGCAAAAAGGTCTTAATGATTTGGGGTTATTTTTTCTTTTTTTATTAGAATTATGGGGAGAGGAGAAATTCATATGGTAGGATGGAATGTGAGGGGGTTAGGCGACAGAATTAAGAGGTCATTGGTTTTGGCGCAAATAAAGAAATATGGAGCCGATATAATCTGTTTATTTGAGACTCATATGGTGGGTAGTAAAGTATTAGCATTAAAAAAACCATGGGTAAGTCATATATACCATTCCACCTTTTCTAGTAATGCAAGAGGGGTATCTATTATTATTAAAAAAACAGTACAGTTCCAGGTAGAACAGATCGAAATCGATGAATTGGGGAGATAAGTTTTTTTGCGAGCATATGTTAACCGTAAACTAATGCATATCTTGGCAGTGTATGTTCCCCCTCCATATACGAATGATGTTCTGCGGCAAGCGGTTAAATTTGTCGCAAACTCACCTATGACCCCCATAATATGTATGGGGGATTTTAATAATGTTATGGATGGAGCAATGGATAGATGGCGACAAACAAAATTAAATAACGATCAGACCCCCTCCCCCACGGCATTTGCAAGATTTGTAACAGAAATGGGATTAATAGATGTTTGGAGGGAACGGAATGGGGGGGTTAAGGAGTTCTCCTGCTACTCAGCAACCTCTCAAGAATAGATTTGGTACTACTCACTCCTGACTTAATGCCAGAAATAGTAGAGGTAGATTATCTTTCGAGGGGAATATCTGATCACTCCCCAATATCCCTCACTATCGGGGTAAATCCAGACCAGGGTATGAAGTTCTGGAAATTAAATCCCTTCTGGTTAACCCTTATGGGGGAGGGTCAAGAAATAGTTTCACTATGTGAAGAATTTCAAATGAAAAATAGAATAAGTACAGATCCTCTGGTTAGACACAAGGCTTTTAAAGCATATCTACACGGTTTGTTTATTAAGCGTGTATCCCAAATCAAGGCAAATAGTAGAAAAAAGGAAGAGAGATTGGAGGCGGTTGGTAGGCAGCTCAAGTCTCAATATATTAATTCAAAATTAGATGCAGATAGAATATTATGGCAGGATGCACAACGGGAATGGGTGGATCATATATACGAAAAATCTAGGCAACGGCTCCTGTTCTCTGGGCATGAGAAATATCTACATGCCGAGATGAACGGTAGCTATTTGGCATATTTATCACGGGCTGATTTAGCCAGCAGTAATATCATTCAAGGAATAAGGAACTCGGAAGGGCATTTATGCCACTCCGGGGTGGAGGTAACAGGAGTATTTTGTGATTTTTATGATGCTTTGTATACATCCAGGGCATCATATTCAGATAAGCAATTATGGGATTATTTAGATTTAGTGAAACTTCCCTGTTTGTCGAATACAGAGGTAGAGGCCTTAGAAGCTCCATTCAAGATAGAGGAGATAGAAGAAGCCATACTATCAATGCCATCCTCAAAGGCCCCTGGATGCGATGGACTTCCAGTGGAGGTATACAAAAGCATTCAGGAATTTTTTCTCTCCCTATCTGCTAGACTTATTCAATACTCTGTTTGAGTGGGGGTCACTTCCATGGTCTATGTCAGAAGCAAATATTATAGCATTGATAAAGCCAGGGAAGGACCCTACACTTCCTGAATCTTATCACCCCATCTCGTTATTAACGACGGATATAAAAATACTAGCAAATGTTATAGCGGCTAGATTGAATAAAAGTATTGGGTCGATAATACATCCAGACCAAACTGGCTTTATGCCAGGGAAGTCGACTAGCCAGAATTTACGAAGATTATTTTGCCATCTTCAGAGGAGGGATTCGGCAGAGTCGGGGGCAGTGGTGGTGTCCTTGGACGCCGCCAAGGCCTTTGACTCTATTGAATGGAGATATCTGTGGGGGGTAATGAGGAAATTTGCATTTGGACCAAGATTTATACGGTTTGTACAGATCTTGTATACGAATCCAAAAGCAAGGGTGACCATAAATGGATATACATCAGAGGTATTTACATTCGGAAGAGGAATGAGGCAGGGATGCCCCCTCTCCCCAATTTTGTTTGCGATGGCCATTGAACCACTGGCATGCCTGCTAAGAGATAGGGAAGAGGTCTGTGGGATTAGAATTGGTGGAGTAGAAGATGTAGTGGCCCTATATGCGGACGATACTCTTCTCTTCCTGCAAGATGCAGAGAGCTCGCTTAAGGCTGCACTCCAAATAATTGATAGATTTGGGTTATTTTCTGGGCTTTTAATTAACTGGGAGAAATCATATATATTTCCCATATCGTGACAAATCCCTGAAATAGAGCGGATAGCCCACCCTTTGAAATGTACTAAACGATTTAAATATTTAGGGATTTGGATCACACCACAGGCTGCTGAATATGTATCGCAAAATATAGATCCGATAATTGTAAATTTTAAAGAAAGGGCGCAGGCCTGGAAAAAATTGCCATTGTCGGTTCTGGGCCGTATCAATCTATTTAAAATGGCTATGCAACCCAAATTTGTATACTCGTTGCAGAACTCCCCAATATATATACCGAAGCAAATATTTAGTAGAATAGAAAATGTAATGTTGTCTTATATTTGGAATAATGGTAGGGCCAGAGTCTCAATTAAAACTCTATATAAACCACAGACTTTGGGAGGTTTGGGATTACCCAACCTCAGATTATACTATTTTGCTTCACAATTGGTGCATTTGTCAGAGTGGGTAAAGGGTACTTTGGACCCAACAATGATGGTTTTTATTGCTGAGCAGGTGAACTCCTTTTCCGCTGTTTCCTTTTCCCCTCTCCAATTTTTATTTTTAGGCTTGACACCAAGTAAGCTTCCACATATAATTCGGCAAGCTTTAGTAATATGGAGATCTGCCCATACATACTATGATTGGTCGGCTCAGGATAGATCTACACAGCTATGGTTCAATAATAGATACCCGGAACTTTATAAGTTGTCAGAAGACAACATATGGCTTAATTGTGGCCTATTGGATATAGGCCAGATATTTAGCGAAGGCAAGATTAGGACCTTTCAACAATTGAAAGAGGAATTCGGAGTTTCAAATAAGGCACTATATAGATATTTTCAGCTAAGACACGCTGTAACAGCCCAATTCCCAGAAGGACCACCTGTAATTTCGGACTCTCCAGTAAAAAAGTTATTATTGAAATTGGGGCAGAAGGGAAGAATGTCTGCAATATATGCGGCAATGAATGATGAAGGTGTGTCGGACCAAATTAAAAAATTGAGGGTGAAATGGGAAACAGATCTGGGGTCTCTCTCGGAGGAGGTGTGGGACCAGATTCTGGAGTCTACGACACATACAACCCCGTGTATTAGATTTAAACAAATTGCTTTCTATGTTTTGCATAGGGTATATTGGACACCTCTGTCCCTACAGAAGGCAAGCCTCGGAGAAAATTCTAAGTGCCCTAAGTGTCAAAGGGAAGATGCAGGATTTTGGCATATGATATGGGAATGTCCAGATATTCATGACTTTTGGGGTGCGGTCTGGAGGGATGTGCGGGTAACAGCCCCAATGCTGCCTGAGTTAGATCCATTGATATGTCTCTTTGGTGTTGAAGTTGAAGAAAATTTTTCGAAAAACATGTATAAATATGTGCTATGTCTAACAACAATGGCTAAAGTAATAATAGCCAGAAATTGGTTTACATCAGTAGCCCCAAATATAAATAAGTGGAGAGGGTTGGTTAACGAAGTAGTACGGCATGAACGACATATGTTTAAAGTACGTGGGGCCACTAATAAATTTTCCGAAAAGTGGGAGAGATGGTGTACATCTGGACTAGGTAGGGAGGACAACATAATATAACATGAAATCTAAGGGGCTATGCTATCCAATATATGGATAAAATAACATGGAAGAAAGTATAGGTGTAGATAGGATCTTACCTTTTTTTTTTTTTTGCTTCCTTTCTCTAAGGATAGTATATAGAGTATGCTCTAAGTTCAAGAGGGAAAACAAGATCAATAGGTAGAAAGTGTGATAGAATAAAATTAATCGAGAAATATATAAGGATATATGTGTCTGATTTTTTTTAAAAAAATTTAATTTTTTTTTTTTTGGAACTGCTCCGGGACAGTTTTGGGCATGGGCATGGTTGAAGAGATGCATGGCAGGAACTGTGGGGGGGAGGGAGGTAGGGAGGTTAAGCAAGCACATTATACCAATCACAAAATAAGACGAGTAACGCACACAGGGGTAGATAAGAAAATACACATAAAATAAAGGAACAACACAGAACCACACATAGAAATCACAAGGGAGGGGTACACGGATACATATATACTAGTATACACTAAGATTTAAGGGAGGGAGGGGGGGGGGAATAAGGATAAGGGGAATAGAGGGAGGGATAGGGGGGGAAAGGTTTAAATCAAGATAGGGTTCCCCTGCCATGCATGTCTCCACAGATGCGGTATGCCCGAGACATTACAAGATGAAAGATAGATTAAGTAAGCTGCAGTAAGAGATTGGACTGGAGGTCTCGAAATACTGTACCAAATTTTAGTATTTGCATTATTTTTTTTGTATTTAAGGGCCTTATTTTGGTTCATTCTTTCTGACAAAATCCTTCTTAGATGGACAAAACCATGTGCACTGCAGGGGGGGCAGATGTAACATGTGCAGAGAGAATTAGATTTGGGTGAGTAATTTTGTTTCTGTGTAGGGAAAATACTGACTGCTTTATTTTTACACTGCAATATAGATCTCACTTTGAAGTAAAACTCCACCCAAATCTAATTCTCTCTGCACATGTTACATCTGCCCCACCTCCAATGCACATGGGGCCTTATTTTGGTTCATTCTTTCTGACAAAATCCTTCTTAGATGGACAAAAACATGTGCACTGCAGGGGGGGGGGGGGGCAGATGTAACATGTGCAGAGAGAATTAGATTTGGGTGAGTAATTTTGTTTCTGTGCAGGGAAAATACTGACTGCTTTATTTTTACACTGCAATATAGATCTCACTTTCTAATTCTCTCTGCACAAGTAACACCTGCCCCACCTGCAGTGCACATGGTTTTGCTCATCTAAGAAGGATTTTGTCAGAAAGAATGAACCAAAATAAGGCCCATGATTTTGCCCATCTAAGAAGGATTTTGTCAGAAAGAGTGAACCAAAATAAGGCCCAAAATGTTTGAGTGGTCAGTATCTATACTGTATGCTACGCTTTGTATTTTGATGTGCGATTTGAAATGCAAAAGGGTTATGTTTAAGTATGTTTTTTTATTTTTTTATATGTATGTGTATGGAAAAGAAAAAAAAAACGAATAAAGAAAAACTTGATAAAAAAAAAAAAAAAGGATATGAGCAAGGGTGAGGGGGGGGGGAGCTAAAGAGCAGGTGCTTCAGTGGTGCACACCGGGACACCACTTGCACACACTATAATAAATTAGTGGTATGGCCGGAAAAAAGGGACAGCCATCTGTGGCAGCACAGCTTTGTCTAGAAAATATACCACTCAAGGAGTTCGTGCACAATGAAAAGTTGGTGATTCCTTTTTCAAAGTCTAAATTCAATTTTTTTAAATTTACTTACTTGATCTTATTTGCTAAGGTCTTGGAAATGGCAAGGTTTTTTGAAGACACGCCTTGGTCGAAGGTCATTTCTTTCGTCAGTGTTACTATTCATTTATTTTTGTTCTTTTTCTATTTTTCCATTTTCCTCTAGTGTATCTTCGTCATTAACGTTATGATCTTCATTTAGTTGAAAGCATCCATGGTCATGCCACATTTTTTTTTTTTTTTCGGATTTCCAAGTATGCATTCAGTGATTTTGACATTTCAGAGAAAGCATTTGGTTATTTCCCCAAAATATCATACTGCTGAGTTCATTATTTCTAAGCTCCTTGTACTGTAGCTTTTGAAAGCCTCTCTGAATTCAAAAATCTCAGTTTGAATAATTTTGACCTCTGCATGTACTTTGTTGGTATTATCCTCAACAGCATCTTTAAAAATTTCACGAATAGCACTTGTGCTTGGCTTATTCATTCAAATAGGGGGACTATCATTAACAAGTAGTGGTGATTCTGAATTGGAACTATAATGAACTTCACAATAATCGGAATTTACCATAACATTGTTATAAGAACTTGGCTTTGACCGTTTGTGTACTGTAACTGGGGAAACTTGTTTCTCATTACTTGAGATTGCAACGTTTAAAATCAGTGATTGTGAATTAGAATCTATTTCGCCACACAATGCAGGTTTTTTCTTTGTCAGGGAGCTTTGAAAATCTGAAATGTAATTTAAAAGTATTTTTTTTTTAAATAGCACAAAATGTATATTTAACATTCTTGATTTACAGAGCATTCATCCGTGTTAACTCCAACTATTAATAATTAAAATTTACCTTAACAGACACAAACTATTTTTATACATTTAGACAATATTTACATATTATTGGATATACTCTTCAAGATATACTAATCTCGATCATCTAAACAATTTCACTTAATAATCTGTTTTAGATGAATCAGTCTTTAAACCGGTCAAATATAATTTTTTGGTGAAGTTTCATTTGTAACTTTACATACTGTAGCAAAATACATTTTAAATAACATAAATGATATCAAATAATTCAGTAAGGGGGATATTTAATCTGCTGCCGCTATTTTCAACGTGGAAAAATGGTGCAAAACGCTATTCAATGAAGTCATTCACAACATTGATGAGGTATCATGGCAGAACGGACCCAACTTTTGAAGCTGTCGGGCCCGTTCTGCCGGTAAAGGCCATGGTTTGTCAGTATCCAGCCCGCAGTTTAACAATCTAAGGCCGGTTCAGAGGACACACACCCTTTGCGCCCATCGGCTGGCATGACATAGAATACCATCTGACAATCAGTGGTCGATCTAACAGCAAACGGGCCGGGTTCACAGCTAGCGGCGGAGATCGACAGCCGTAATCCTAGATTGAATATACCAGGGGTTCCCAATCTTTTTTGAATCACGGCACCCTAGAGTATCAGATTTTTTTCATGGCACCCCTAGGCCCCCCAAAAAAGCAAAATAAATATAACATTAAGTAGATTGGGTTTATATGCAATTATGTGGGTCAGTTATGTGGTATAGGGCAGGATTTGCATCTTTTTGTACACATATTTTATGATTAGCAGCCACGAGCACTGTTTTTTCCCCATAAATTATTAACCATAAATAAGTTGAATTAGTCCTGGACCACCAACCCGGGGCACCCTTCCAAGTGTCCCAAGGCACCCCAGGGAGCCACGGCACACAGTTTGGGAACCACTGGAATAACCCCTTAATACATGGATGAGAGTAATGCATATTTTTTGAACAAACACTTATAATAACTTACAAGGTTAGTGATTCCCAACCCGGGTACTCAAGTACACCCAACATTCCATGGTTTCCAGGTCACCCAGCAGTTGCACTCATTATACAGGCACATATGTAAAGATCCACAGGTGGTGCAAATAAAAACATTTGTAATTCGGTCTGGAGACCAGCTGCATTACTGGGGGGATTTGAGGAACAGGGTTGGGAAACACTGGTCTAGGTTGTCTGACTACATTACTTTTTCAACACCTGATTCAAGGCAAGTATGAAACTGAGACACATGCATTTCATCATACCATAATGATAAACTTAGTTTGCCTTGCTAGATTTTGTTGGTACGTACAATGATTCAAATATTACGCATCACAGCCTACAGAACATCAGATACATTCTTAGTGTGGGATTTAGAGACCCTTGTTTATTCAATATATTATAAAATATGTTATCACATGGTTTCTTTTGAATTATTTTAATTTAGGGGGAAAAAAACCTATCAATATGTTGAATTCTCCATTGAAGGTTTGGGCAGTGAACCCAAATCTGAGTAACCCAAGAACTCGATTTCATCCTTACCTTTGGATCTGATTTTCTTACTTTTAAAAATTGACTTCGAATTGGAATTTTTAATTGCCGCAAAACCTTTAAGAAAAGGGGAATTTTTTTATTAAAAGGTCAAATAAAATAAAAAAAAACACATAATGTATCTGTAGTAGTGCTAACTAACTTTTTCCGTTTAGGTAATTTACGCACAAATGCTCGGCTTTGAGATTCATCTGCAAAATGAAACAAAATATGACTAAGGGTTACTCATTAAAATCATAATTTAAGATACCGTATGTTAGAATGTACAAGAGATACATAGCACCTTGCAAACATAATTATTTAGACCAAAATAGCATTAATATTTGAAAACATTTATAACTAATTACCTGCAGCAGCAGCACCCAGGTAAGTGAGGGATGTGTGATCCGCTGGAACCCGAGGGGACACACTGTCTTTCAACATAAAGGACAGCTTTTAAAGCAAAATAAATCCTTTGCCAAAATTAACCACATATTTAAGGCTTTGTACACAGGAGGGCAATTATGGAGTCAGTTTTCCACTGTCATGCTCCACCTTCAGTTTCTTTTCAGTTTCACCCAGAGATAGACAGAAAGACATAGAGGCCCTTATTCTGATCGGTGCGTA
The DNA here is from genome assembly GCF_055691185.1 of Crinia signifera. NCBI lineage: Eukaryota > Metazoa > Chordata > Amphibia > Anura > Myobatrachidae > Crinia > Crinia signifera. Next base: position 110,179,828 of record NC_139219.1, on the reverse strand, counting down.
CTTTCCCGAATTCTTACGTAGCGGGCCGCACGCCACGCTGTGCGGACACCGTCTGTAGAAACGCCCACCGAGCCTCCGTATTCGGACGGACTCACTGTTTAAGAAGAGAGCGTGTTTACGGACGACATCCAAACCTTGCGTGTGCGGTGGACACACACAGATTCTGCACGGTCTTACAGTGTAAGCACGGTCTTACCGCGTCAGAATGGACGGAAACCTGGCCGTACGCACCGATGCGGTGTATTTACGCACAAATCACCACTATTATCAGAACACCCAAATCTGTAACATGACCCACTTATGCAATTAGGCAACCTCATTAAAAAGGGATTGTTTGTATTGGTCATCTATTATTTATCTAATTGATAATTAAACACTTTACTACCACTTTAGATTAACCCTATATCTCTTATATATTTAGCCAGATCTGTCACTCAACCCCTGTGGAGAACATTCCTGTGTAGAACAGTTTCACTTTCATGTGTCTAACGTTCCACCCCCTTGACATCACCTCCCCCCGCCCAGCCAGGGCTACAGTACACGCCCACCATCCACCATTACTCCACAGCCACCATCCACCATTACTCCTGCACATCCCTACCCTCTGCCAGGACCCCCGCGACCCCCCTCCCGCGATTCGCGGGACCCCCGTGACCCCCCCTCCCACGATTTGCGGGACCCCCCCGCGACCCCCCCTCCCGCGATTCGCGGGACCCCCCGCGACCCCCCCTCCCGCGAATCGCGGGACCCCGCACCCCCCCTCCCGCGATTCGCGGGACCCCCGCGACCCCCGTCCCGCGATTCGCGGGACCCCCGCGACCCTCCCTCCCGCAATTTGCGGGACACCCGCTTTCCACCCTCCCGCGAGTCGCGGGACCCCGCGACCCCCCTCCCGTGATTCGCGGGACCCCCGCGACCCCCCTCCCGCGATTCGCGGGACCCCCGCGACCACCCCGGTATCCGGACTATTGTTAGACAGCACTTACATCGACAGCCATTACATCGACACCATTAGTTCGACAGCTCAATAGGTCGACATGGTTTTATGTCGACATACCAATAGGTCGACAGCTCATTAGGTCAACAGCTCATTAGGTCGACAGCTCATTAGGTCGACATGTTTTTAGGTCGACACTGCCATTAGGTCGACAGTGTCTATGTCGACAGTCAAAAGGTCTACATGGGTTTTTTCACTGTTTATTGAGCCGACAGGCGGTATTTCATGCCCTACTATCCACTAGGGCGTGGTGGGAGAATAAAATAGTGTGCCGAGCGCAGCGAGGCACCATGCCCGAAGCATAGCGAGCGGCGGCGGTACACTTCAAACTGTGTCCATGTCGACTGTGTCGACATTTCGGCCAAAAAAACAGTGAAAAAACCCATGTCGACCCTTTGACTGTCGACATAGACTCTGTCGACCTAATGGCAGTGCCGACCTAATGAGCTGTCGACCTAATGAGCTGTCGACCTAATGAGCTGTCGACATAATGACATGTCGACCTAATGGTATGTCGACCTAAAACCATGTCGACCTATTGAGCTGTCGAACTAATGGTGTCGATGTAATGGCTGTCGATGTAAGTGCTGTCTAATATCCGTCCCAGACCCGACCACCCCCTCCCGCGATTCGCTGGACCTCCGCGACCACCCCCTCCCGCGAAACGCGGGACCCCCGCGACCCTCCCGCAAATCGCGGGACCCCAGCGACCCCTCCCTCCCGCGAGCCCCCTCCCGCGATTCGCAGGACCCCTGCATCCTCCCCTCCCGCGATTCGTGGGACCCCTGCGACCCCCCCTCCCGGCATTAAAAGGGCCCCCCGCGACCCCCCCTCCCGCGATTCACGGCACCCCCCCCCCTACTGTGATTTGCGACCCCCCTCCCGCAATTCGCGCCGCCCCCTCCCGCGATTCACGGAACCCCCCGTAGCGCCCCCCTCCCGCGATTTGCGGGCCCCCTCGGCACTTCTCGCGATTTGCCACCGCCCCCTAATTCACACATTCGGGGACCCCACCTCCCGCGATTCATGCCCCCCTCACGCAATTCACAGCACCCCCCCACACCCCCCTTCCTGCGATTCGCAACCCCCCACGACCCCCCCTCCCGCGATTCACGAAACCCCCCGTAGCGCCCCCCTCCCGCAATTTGCGGGCCCCCTCGGCACCTCTCGCGATTTGCGACCGCTCCGTAATTCACACATTCGGGGACCCCCCCTCCCGCGATTCATGCCCCCCTCACGCAATTCACGGCACCCCCCCATACCCCCCTTCCTGCGATTCGGAACCCCCCCTCCCGCGATTCATGCCCCCTCCCACGATTCACGGACCCCCGCACCACCCCCCTGCGCCCACCCTCCCTTGATTCACGCCCCCCTCATGCAATTCACGGCAACCCCCCACACCCCCCCTCCTGCGATTCGCAGCCCCCCCACGACCCCCCCTCCTGCGATTCATGACCCCTCCCGTGATTCACGGACCCCCGCACCACCCCCCCTTGACTCACGGCACCCCACGCGCCCCTCCCGCATTTCACGGACATCCGCAACCCCCCCTCCCGCAATTCACTAACCCCGACAACCCCCCTCCCGCAATTTGCGGACCCCCCTTCCCACGATTCAAGCCCCCCCGCGCCCCCGCCCACGATTTGCGGACCCCCGCCCCCTCCCGCTAACCGCGGATCCCCACACACCACCCCCCTCCCGCAATTTGCAAACCCCCCAGACCCCCTTCCGGCAATTCCACCCCCCCAGCGGACCACCGCGGCCCCCGCTCCCGCATTTCACGTACCCCCGTGACAATGGGGGATCCTGTACCACCACAAGCAGGTACCGCCCCTAGGTGGGAAATCCGGCCCTGGCTGCCGCACTGCAGGTTTCCCCACTGCCCTCTGCACCAGCGCCACAACTTTTATCAATGTCTTGCCCACATACCACTATTATACAGCCTCCTGCTCTCATGCACCCTCACTCCCTCCCAGTGGGAGGAGACGCTCACCCACTGCCGGGAGCTGCATACTGTCCCCCACCCTCCTCCAGTTCTAGGGATGCCCATCGACCATCAATGATTTTCAAATAATCGATGGTTTATGGCCGATGTTGAATACTTTTGCCATCAATGTGGGAGGACACTGCCCTACCTCCTGTTCTCCTGCCCCGTAACTTCCGCCAGTGGAGACCCGCTCACCCTGTGTTGCCCACATTCCCCTATCATGCTTTACCGCCCAGCCTCCTGCTCTCATGCACCCTAACTCCCACCCAGTCGGAGGAGACACTGACTCAGGGCCACCGTCCGGTACTCCTGTGCTGCCACGCTGGACCCTCACCCACTGCCAGAAGCTGCAATACAGGGCATCTTTCATACAATTCTAACCATATTTCTCACAATACAAATGTTCACAAATTAAGGGGCGTAGCCCCTTACGCCGGTGTGAAGAGCGCCCGTAGGGCGCGATGAATCACCTAGTACTGTATATACCTTTTGCAACTTACTTAAATAAACAGCACTATTTATACTTATATACTTATATTTATACTTATACTGTAAAATAATACAATAACACACAGACCACTTCTAACTTTTAACACAAAAATGTATTAAACATACAAAATAAACATAAATTAAAAACAAATCAGAGCAGGAGGTCGCACAGGTCCTGCACCTCTGCAGCCATCACGACCAGGTGCTGCCGCAGCCTGAGGAGGGCCCCTCTCACTCCCTGGCCTTCTTCCCTCTGGCCATCTGTGGGCATGTTAAAAGGGGGTTCAACATTAATTATACTATTCAGGTAGACCTTGTACAGTCAATCCTAAGTACCTACAGCATGAGAAATCATACATACAAACAATTACATAGGCAATACTGTTTCTAATGGAAAAAAAAAAAAGATGGGGCCACACACACACACACACACACACACACACACACACACACACACACACAGTGGGTTACACTACAGAATATGTGACTGATAAAATTGGCAATGTATGTATCAAAATCATAACAACACTTGAGCCTCACTTACACTTCTCCTGCCTTAACACTGACCAATCTACTACAAAGCTACACCCACTACAACATGCCACATTTTGCCATACATAAATACCTGCATGTCACTGCTTAATAGCTAAACTGCATGATAGATAGATACATAGATGGATACATAGATAGATGGATGGATGGATGGATGGATGGATGGATAGATAGATAGATAGATACCACATTTAAAGGCTAGCCTAGTCCCTCTACCCCTTACTTCCTGAATCATTGTCACATTGCCAGATAGGTGAAAGTTCAGCACTAATCCGCTTCCATACACAAAACAATTTCTAAAGTCAATCCATCCTACAAAATAGCTTTCAAAAATACATGGCAACAACATGGGCCAACTGGCTAGAGGGGGGCCCAGGGGAACTGGCCACTTGTGACTCCATTATAAATCAGGCCTGACCATACTCCATTGATGTTTTATTTGTGCTTGTATAGAAAGGCCCTCCATAAATAAACACTCATCACCTACATGAGCCTCCAGATTCAACGTTTTCAGCTTGGCCCTATAACCCCTAGGTGTGTCTGTTGTAACCCACTTTTGTTTATTAATTAATAATAGAGTAAAACACACTAGATTCAGCAGTGGTACATAACAAATAGTAGTACCACCAATTATTAAAGATGCCTTATGTTTACCTACCACTTTCTTCAACCTCAACCACCTCACACGCGTCCTCCTCGCCCACGACCTCCTCGGCCAGCTCCTCCTGGCCCATCACCTCTTCGGCCAGCTCCTCCTGGGCCACCACCTCCTCGCCCACGACCTCCTCGGCCAGCTCCTCCTGGCCCATCACCTCTTCGGCCAGCTCCTCCTGGGCCACCACCTCCTCGCCCACGACCTCCTCGGCCAGCTCCTCCTGGCTCATGACCTCCTCGGCCAGCTCCTCCAGGCCCATGACCTCTTCGGCCAGCTCCTCCTGGGCCACCACCTCCTGGCCCTGCTCCTCCTGGCCCTGCTCACGGGCCTGTCTTGCACGGTCACGTGCTGTAAGAAAATAAAAAATGCAGAGTGTTAAATAAGGCACATGATTTGTTCATCATGCAGCAAAAACAATGACATATTAGACCCACATTACAGCATGTCAAACAGGAAGTACCACACATATAGTGTATGCAATGTTTAACTCGTAATCAGCCAGGTTACCTTATTGGCAAAATAAAGGTCATGGAAGTAATAATGTACAATTGGCCATTTAATGTGTAAACACTCACATCGTGCAATGCTGGCCCTGATTTCCTGGAGCAATTCCGGCTGTCTGCGCCTCAGATCAGACCATCGCCGCTCCAGCTGTGCGATTGTCCTGCGCACCTGGGTGCGCGCGAATATGCACCTGCGGGCCGCGGCATAGGCATGGCGCTTCTGCCGGTTTGTAATAAAAGGGCCCTCACGCCCCAGCCTGGTCTCCATAACGGAGACCAGTGCCCTCAGCTCCGCAGGAGAGAATGGGGCTGCTCTCCCATAGGCCGCCATCTTAGCAATGGCACAATTCAAGCAATCATGTCCTGTAATTGGTTGTTCAGAGTGATATTTGGTATTAACTTTATTGTTCATTTTGTCATTAACAGCGTGTATGCGCCACAACAGACGGCTAAACCATTGCATCGCAAAACAACACTTGCTGTAGCTTTGCATAGTTGAGCAGACCATGCCATTACTAAGTATCTCCAAAACAGACAGGGTGAAAGAAGTTTGCAAGCCATTATATATAATCTATTACATTCACCAAACATGGGTGAAAACAACAGGTGAAATAGTGTGCATCACTAGCCAGTTACACCTAACTCTACAAGGTACTAAACTAGACCTTTTCCCAATATTAGGCCATCGTGCCATGTGAACATTTACCTTCTACCGGCCCACACTAGAGATGTGGAATGAAATGTACCTAGCATCAAGCCAGTATTTGGAGACCTTTCCCATGTGATTTGAATGCAAGCACTGATTACTATTGCCTGAATGGTGGACTGGATTTACATTTGGAATGGGTTAGTGTCATTTGTAGTACATACCAAACAAGTGCACAGTACAAATGTACATTCACATATACATTTCATGTCTGGCCACAGTTTGAGGTGTTTATTGGTGTTCAAATCTGCCATTAACTACTAAATCAGACTTAGCAAGTATGCCTGGATTTGTTTTTTAGTTTTTTTCCGCTGGTATGGGCAAGGTCTACGCTGCCTACGGAATGCTGCCGCACGGAACGCAGGGTGTCGCTGATGTACGCCAATTACAGAAATAGTATATAAAGGTGTGCTAGAAAACCAAAATGTTGTTGCAAACATGGCTGGATCTCAATCTGAGGGAGACCAGGAGTGCCAGGAACTTTTTGAACGCCTGGACTCCAGCACCTCCTATGTGCCCCTCAACACAGACCAGCCAGTGGGAGAAGAGCAGGCTGCTGGGCCATCCACATCAGCCCAATCTGCAGCTGGCCCATCTTCTGCCTCAGCAGAATCATTAGGAACACAACAGGTGGCTTCCCAACAGAGTAGCCTGGCCAGCACTTCAAGTACAGCGACAGGTGGCCGTGGCCATGGCAGATATAGGCCAACGGAGGAACCAAGCAGCAGGAACATGGCATTCGAACCGCAGGAGCTTGCCATACTGGTACCCCGCGCACGGGATTGGATCGAGTGTCCACAGGACAGGTTGACACACACAAGGAGATGGAAGATTTGGGAGGACATAACTGCAGAGATTAATGCGGTAGCTCCACAAGTTCGTGAGGCAGAGCACGTTAAGAAGAGGCAAGTTCATGTGTGTTACATTTGAGCAGTACAAGACCAGTAATGTTTAAAATAGATGTTAGATGGAGTTGGTAAATGGCCGGTCACGTTGCTTGGAGCCACAGACATGATTGCCATGTAATTTAATCGATAGTTATTGTAGGGTGAGTGTGAATGTATCTTCTAAGGTTTGTTTGTATATTTTAATAGAATGTAAGTTGTGTGTAATGAAGCACATGTTGTAATCTGTTGCAGATTGCAATGGTTGCTACAGCAAACATCAGGAGTGACATGTAGTAATATGTACACTTTGATTGCAGGTGGCACGACTTCAAAACCAACCTCAAGAAGAAATTGACCAAACGGTGGGAACACAGCCACACCTCTGGGGCTGGCCCCATGCCAGGCCACCTGAAGCTCACCCCCCAGGAGGAGATGGCCGAGTGCTGCATTGCAGTAGAGGAGGTCAGGTGGGTGAGCAACATGGATAGTGAGGCCCCAGCGGAAGTCTTTGCTGCTTTTGTTGAAGGCCATTATTTGCCATGGCATAAGTAGTTGGTACTAATTTGCTTGGAATGTGTTGTAATTGTAATTTTCTCTTTCACCAGCATCCCCACCGCTTGGTCAAGAATCTCTTAAGGAGGTGGTGGAGTCTGTGCCACCTGCCACCAGTGGGAGGCATGTGCAGCAGCAGCAGCCACTGGCGAACCGGAATACGACAGGTGGGTGCAGGTGCTTGGGCAGATTCACCAGCAGGGAGACTTAGCATCAGAGCGGATGCGTAGGACTGAGGAGGTCATGCAGGGTTTGGTCAGCACCCAGCAGACAATAGCTGGGAGCCTGCAGGCTATGGCTCAGGCCCAGCAGGCCATGGCTGCCAGCCAGCACTCAATAGCTGCAAGCCTGCAGGTGCTGGCAGATCAAGCCCTGCGCCAAAATAACCTCCTCCTCCACCATAATGAGCTTATGGTGGAGCTAGTTTCCAGCAATAGGGCCATATTGTCATCCATTTCTGGTGCATTTCCACCAGCAGCACTCCCTGCTGGCAGAGGGGGAACACCATCCCCCCCTCACCAGCATCTGCTCCACCTGGGCCACCATCCCAACGTGGCCGCGGCCGAAGAGCTGCTGCACGTGGCAAGGAGCCTACCAGGGCCAAACGTGCCCGCAAATGAACTTGTGTCCGCATTAATCTCCACCTTTATGTCTTCCCAAATCTTTCATTGAGCTGTGTGTGTCAGCTTCCTGTGTCCAATCCCGTGCAGAGGGTACCCACATTTGCCCTCGGTTCGAATGTCTTGTTTGGTTGCCCTGTTGGCCTCTTTCGGCTAGCATTACTGTCTGCTGTACTTGAAGTGTTGGTGCTATACTTTTGTTGTGAAGCCACCTGATGTGTTCCTAATGATTCTGCTGTGGCTATGTATGTCACAAATACATTTTTTTTTATTATTATTTATGTACATTCCTGCCATGGTACCTTTTAATTTGCTGCATGTGAGAAATAACATGCTTTCCATTTTATTTTTGAAGTTATTGTAATAAATTTATATTTTTATCCCCAAATGTGTGGTTTAATTGTTACATGTAGAAGTGACATGTCTATTTCTATTAGTGATAGTAAGTTCTGTCCATTGGTTGCAGTGTAAATGTGTGTCCAAACTGCAGCATATATGTGTGTGTTTAGTAATGGTCCATTTAAGCTACAATGGTTCCAATTGAAGCAATGAGAAGCGTGTAATTAATGAGTAATGAGTAAAGGAGTGGATTGTATTGTGTTCAGCTGACATTGGTTGAGGTGCGCCCGTAGTGATTGGGCGTTCCGATTGCCTAGCGCATGACCGAGTGGTGTCCGCAAAGAAATACTTGCTTATGGACACCGCATATTTCAAACCTTTTGGTTCTTGTGCATTCGGTGTGCTGTCCGAATGCACGCCTACCAGAATGAGTGCACTCCCTCCTGTCCGCCCATGTTTACGCCCTGTTTAGCCCACTTTGAAACTACGCCCCTGTGTATTTCCGAATGACGCCCATAATACGCCCATATTTCCCGAATGATTGCGGTGCACATTTCTGTACGGTATTAGTGAGAACAAGTATGGAGACCATGCGTGGCACATGCGCATAGCGTTGCCCACGCATGCGCAGACGGCTAAAAAACACCATCCGAAAGAATTCGGAAATTTACGCATCAACCAGAATAAGGCCCCATGTGCACTGCAGGTGGGGCAGATAGAATTACATTTGGGTGGGGTTTTTCTTCAAAGTGAGATCTATATTGCAGTGTAGAAATAAAGCAGTCAGTATTTTTCCTGCACCTAAACAAAAAAACTCACCCAAATCTAATTCTCTCTGCACATGTTACATCTGCCCCACCTGCATTGCACATGGTTTTGTCCATCTGAGAAGGATTTTGCCTCTAAGAGTGAACTAAAATAAGGCCCCATGAGTCTTTTTGCCAAGGGAGTGCTTGTCGTTCTCTTGTGAAATCATAAAATAACCACACAGTTTCACCTTCGAGACAGTTTTAAGTCAACTCCACAGTACATGCTTTGTGTTTAAAGCAGAATAATACACATCAAGGCCATTTCCTCCTATAGGGATACAATCTGTTCTCTGGTGGGTGACATTTTTACAGAGGTTATTGCAGAGCAGATGACTGGATCATCTATGGGTGCGTAATGTTGGCCAGTGTGCACTGCAAACTCTTACAACTCCCAGAACTGGGGAGGATGGTGTAGAGTTTTTTGTGCCCTAAGATATGAGGCATGTACATTTTGGCACAAGTCCATGCCCACTAATGCATAATTCACCCTTATTCACCCTCCAGGAGCCACTAGGCAGACTCCATTCTATCCAGTGAGTGCGTGCACAGATCATACATTTCATGCTACTCTGTAGAGGCAGTGTGCCCCAATCCCAACACCCTTCCCACCTGTGGGACACTGCAGCCTGCATGTGTAACAGAACGGGTTGAGATCATTTGGTCTACAGCATGAGGGTCGACAGTCATTAGGTCGACACCATTAGGTCAACATGGGAAAAGGTCGACATGGGTCTAGGTCAACATGGGAAAAGGTCAACATGGTTATAGGTCAAAAGGTCATTAGTTCGATAGGTCATTTGTTCGACAGGTCATTAGTTCGAAAATATCTAGGTCGACACTCAAAAGGTCGACATGGGGTTTTTCACTGTTTCTTATCTGAATGTCAACACAGTTGACATGAACACAGTTTAAAGTGCACCGCATCCCCTTGCATCGCTCTGCGCTCGCCATGCATCGGGCACGGTGCCTCGCTACACTCGGCACACTATTTTATTCTCCTATTATGCCCTAGTGTATGTTAGGGCATGAAATACCGCCTGTCGGCACATGTTGACTCAAAAAACTGTGAAAAACCCCATGTTGACCTTTTGACTGTCAACCTAGACATTGTCGTTTAATGACCTGTCGAACTAATGACCTTTCGACATAGAACCATGTCGACCTTTTCCCATGTTGACATAGACCCATGTCGACCTATTCCCATGTCGACATAATGGTGTCGACCTAATGACTGTAGACCATTATGCAAATGACCGCATCCCAACAGAACAACAGTGCCTAAAATGTGGGAAGTGGGATTGTCTTTATGAAACAGCCAGCATTTACCCTGCAAAGAAATAATATAACTCTCCCAAATGTAACTATTTCTGCACATGTTACATCTGCCCCATCTGTAGTGCACATGGTTTTGTCCAAAAAAAGCATCCCTGTGATCAGGTCTGAATCAGGACCATAATACAGTGCAGAAACAATGAAATCCAAAGAAAAAGAGTGGTGGAGTTGTCAGAACCCCTCACTCTCAACAGTGTGCAAAAAATGCAAACCAATAATGATCAGGGGCAGAGCTTCAATGGCAACATATAAAGGCAAAGTCACCTACAGGTACAGTAGTTTTCAGTCTACCAGGCTCGTACTGGCCCATCGGGGGACCGGGGGATTCCCCAGTAGACTCTGGTAATTTGACCCCAACCACTGTTTGAGGTGGGCAGGGTCTGGTTGAAACTTGGTCATCTGGTCCCCCTCCAGACGAGTGGAGCACACATGCCGAACTGAGCGCAGCCGCAGGCACCTGGCCGGGAGACTAAGCAGGGGAGCGGCAGCAAATCCGGAGTGAAGGAGCTGGGGAGGGAGGCAGAGTTAGAGTGTGGGAACTGGGAGCAGCAGCACGGTGCCTAGGAAGCGGGGGGAGAAGAGCACTGATGTCTACTCTAAATACAAGAAATGACTAAAGTTACTCGCGCTCACGAACAGAGATTGCTGCTGGAAATACCACCGAATTGGGATACCAAACCCAAAAAGAAATAACACAAAGACAACAAGATGTGGAACTCCACAGCGCTAACTCCGGAAGTGTTTCTTGGTTCCCTATGTATATATGGGAAAAGACTCCAACAATATGGAAAGGAAATAACAGTACAGATTCCAATTAGTGAAGGTCCATAAATTCAATTTCAAATCCCTCCAGATCTCAAGGTGACTCACCTAGTCTGGCTAGGAGATGTTCCTATAAAGGTTTCTTTCTAAATATATAGGAAATGGAAACTCACCAGAGGGCAGTGCCCTATTTTCATCCAAAGGTATCTTTTATTTTCAATCCAAGACGACAGGACAAGCTGTATCATCCACAAGGTCACAATTTATTCCTTAAAAACAGGACATTCAACCTCCCACTGTACAAGGAAGTCCTTCTCCCACCCGGAATGGCAGAAGTAAAGTCCAAGTATTGTAGGTGGTATTACACCAGTGGATAGGGGGGCAGTCCAACTACAAATAATCCTCTAAAAACACCAACGCGTTTCGAACTCATACAGTTCTTCCTCAGGGTGAAGAGTGTAAAACAGAGTGTCTCTGATGGGGTATTTGTACCATATACAGTCATGGTCTATGCTAAAACATGGATCAACTAATAAAAGATCATTCAATAAAACACATAGAATTTACATTTCATTTCATTATTAAAAATAAGCACTGTGCCTATGTCCATACATTACAATCAAACACAACATGTACCAATGCTAAACCTAAGTGAGAGGTCTTACACACAATCGCTGATACTCCGTTTCGTGTATTATCTTTCCTATCTGCTGAATGTCATGTCCGGCCAGCAAAACGTAACTTCCGGGTCCGGCTTGTAATAGCGTGGAACGCAGCTTGCGTTCCAGCCGCCTGGATATTGTTTCCGGCTGTAGTGTACTGAATTTAGCCGGAATCTTCGTCACTTCCGGATCCGGCTGATAGTAGCATGGAACGCTTCTTGCGCTCCAAACGTCCGGACTTCATTTCCGGTCTAGCATACTTCCGGATCTTGAAACGCACGCCGGGTGTAGATATGACCCGCAGCGTCGATCCCAGGCATATAGCTACGCACCTCTTGGGGGATATCAGCCAGTTCTTTGTGTTATTAGCTCAAATGCCTCATAATTTTGATCCGTGTGGACATACAAACATTAAGACAGAAAGGAATAGTTAGAAAGAATTCCTTGAATTACATTCCATAAAAACATCAATATAATAAGTCAACAGTGACATCTAGTGGTAATTTTTGATAATTACAAGAGTTGCAAAATAAATAAATAAATGGAAAAAATTCATAGAAAGCATTTAAGCTCAAATTCTACATTTAAACCCCTGGGTGTTAACGTCTTGAGCTCATAAATGAGTTTCATTTCCGTTTGTGATAACCTGAGCTCTCTATCATTTTTCCTCCAATTTGCTTGCACAGCCCTAATTCCACAGAAAGACCTAATGTGGCTCGGATCACATCCATGTACATTTTTAAAATGAAGGGACACATTGTGGGTCTCCACCCCCTTTCTGATGTTTCGGACGTGTTCTGCTGTTCTGGTGTGGGAAGAGGGGGACATCTTAGCTACGGCTGATGTTACCTCTCTTTACACCATTATTAAACACGATAATGGCCTGAGGGCGGTTGAATACTTTCTTGATCTTGAGGAGACTCCCACCAATCTGAAAAGCTTCATCCTGGAGGGCATAGCGATGATACTTATGAACAACTATTTCTGGTACGAAGGGTCATACTATCTACAACTGACGGGTACCGCCATGGGCACCAGGCTGGCGCCAAGCTACGCCAATCTGTTCATGGCGTGGTGGGAGGCCACTTCAGTTTGGAGTGGCCACCCATATGGTGCCAGCCTGGTGTCATGGTCCAGATATATTGATGACGTGTTGTTCGTCTGGAGAGGAGAGAAGACATCGATGGACCTGTTCTGTGAACATCTGAACGAAAATTCCCTCTCTATCAAATTAACTTTTGATAGTAGCCAACAAGAAGTCCACTTCCTGGACCTCAGTATCTATGTCGAGGACAGTACAATCAAAACCAGAGGTTACACGAAAAGTACAGACTGTAATTCATATATCCCGTATGATAGTAATCACCACAACAACTGGAAACGGGGGGTCCCAAAGAGCCAATTCTTTAGGATCCGCAGGAACTGCACTGACATGGAAGTTTATAAAGAACAAGCAAACACCATGAAAGAACAGTTCATATCCAAAGGATATGACCCTATATTGGTGGATAAGGCCTTGGAAGAAGGAGAACAGCTGGACCGAATGGAAGTTATCAAAAAGACCAAACATAAAAAGAATGAAGAGGGATATAGAGGGGTCCCCTTCATAACTAAGTACAACTCCCAGCACAAACAAATTGAGAGTATCCTTAAAAAACATTGGGGAATTCTCGGGAGGGATCCTCTTCTGAAAAAAACATATAGGTCCTACCCCTAAATTCATCTATAAGAAAGCAGACAACATAAAAAATATTGTAGTTAAGAGCGCCATCAATACACCTAAGATTGGGAATCGTATTAAAACAAAAGGATTCCACAGATGCGGCAACTGCAGTGTCTGTAGAATTTGCAAATCCAAGGATACTAAATTAACTAATTATAAATCCAACCAAACAGGCAAGATGTTCGAGGTAAAGGACTTTATTACTTGTGACACCAAGTTCTGTGTTTACCTCTTGACCTGCACTTGTGATAAACAATATGTGGGAAAGACCTCTCGAGCCCTGAAAGTTCGCCTGGCAGAACACGTCCGAAACATCAGAAAGGGGGTGGAGACCCACAATGTGTCCCTTCATTTTAAAAATGTACATGGATGTGATCCGAGCCACATTAGGTCTTTCTGTGGAATTAGGGCTGTGCAAGCAAATTGGAGGAAAAATGATAGAGAGCTCAGGTTATCACAAACGGAAATGAAACTCATTTATGAGCTCAAGACGTTAACACCCAGGGGTTTAAATGTAGAATTTGAGCTTAAATGCTTTCTATGAATTTTTTCCATTTATTTATTTATTTTGCAACTCTTGTAATTATCAAAAATTACCACTAGATGTCACTGTTGACTTATTATATTGATGTTTTTATGGAATGTAATTCAAGGAATTCTTTCTAACTATTCCTTTCTGTCTTAATGTTTGTATGTCCACACGGATCAAAATTATGAGGCATTTGAGCTAATAACACAAAGAACTGGCTGATATCCCCCAAGAGGTGCGTAGCTATATGCCTGGGATCGACGCTGCGGGTCATATCTACACCCGGCGTGCGTTTCAAGATCCGGAAGTATGCTAGACCGGAAATGAAGTCCGGACGTTTGGAGCGCAAGAAGCGTTCCATGCTACTATCAGCCGGATCCGGAAGTGACGAAGATTCCGGCTAAATTCAGTACACTACAGCCGGAAACAATATCCAGGCGGCTGGAACGCAAGCTGCGTTCCATGCTATTACAAGCCGGACCCGGAAGTTACGTTTTGCTGGCCGGACATGACATTCAGCAGATAGGAAAGATAATACACGAAACGGAGTATCAGCGATTGTGTGTAAGACCTCTCACTTAGGTTTAGCATTGGTACATGTTGTGTTTGATTGTAATGTATGGACATAGGCACAGTGCTTATTTTTAATAATGAAATGAAATGTAAATTCTATGTGTTTTTATTGAATGATCTTTTATTAGTTGATCCATGTTTTAGCATAGACCATGACTGTATATGGTACAAATACCCCATCAGAGACACTCTGTTTTACACTCTTCACCCTGAGGAAGAACTGTATGAGTTCGAAACGCGTTGGTGTTTTTAGAGGATTATTTGTAGTTGGACTGCCCCCCTATCCACTGGTGTAATACCACCTACAATACTTGGACTTTACTTCTGCCATTCCGGGTGGGAGAAGGACTTCCTTGTACAGTGGGAGGGTGAATGTCCTGTTTTTAAGGAATAAATTGTGACCTTGTGGATGATACAGCTTGTCCTGTCGTCTTGGATTGAAAATAAAAGATACCTTTGGATGAAAATAGGGCACTGCCCTCTGGTGAGTTTCCATTTCCTATATATTTAGAAAGAAACCTTTATAGGAACATCTCCTAGCCAGACTAGGTGAGTCACCTTGAGATCTGGAGGGATTTGAAATTGAATTTATGGACCTTCACTAATTGGAATCTGTACTGTTATTTCCTTTCCATATTGTTGGAGTCTTTTCCCATATATACATAGGGAACCAAGAAACACTTCCGGAGTTAGCGCTGTGGAGTTCCACATCTTGTTGTCTTACTGATGTCTACTCCTTCATGACGTCACATGTCGGACCCGCCCCCACATCATGACACCACGTGTCGGACATCCCCCAGTGGGCCCTTACCCTTCCAGTCTGACACTGCATTCTACCACGCTCTGTTAATATAATTAGGCACACCAATGAATTGCGATTAGTGCAGGCAGGCTCATTCAAATTGTAGACTGTAGCTTACAAAGGGCACCACTGTGCATCACTACTTTTGATGCTTTCCTCATATGGTCAGCAGTAAATGTCTGCTACTGGGAACAGAAGACTTTACCCAGAAAAGTATAGATGGCAAAAAGTTTCAGAGTTGATTATAGTTCTACTAATGGCTATACTTTTTTTTTTTTTTTTGTCTTTATTTACATTTTCAACATACAAAAAACGTACACATAACACATATATTACATTGCAAACCACATCATTTAAATCCAGTCCCTCAAACAGAGGACGGTGGACCCTTTATAAATACCAGGGACAGAAGACGGGTATTGAATGGGGGGGTTGCAGGGGCAAAAGCAGGATTTTCAGAAGGGGGTTTCCAGAGGGTGGAGCAAAGCACGGAGATGGACACTTAGGTGACCCAGTATATGCCGGGTCAGTTAAAGTATTATAGATAGACCAAATGTATATAAAGAATAATAATAAAAATATATATATATAAAAACATATATATATATATATATATATACATACAGGGGCATCAACAGCAGTGTAGGCCCCTGGGCATAACAATGTATTGGGGCCCCTACCGATCCTCCAGCGGTAGGGGTGGGGAAGCTTTGATGTCCCGCAGGTGGTATTATATCAACCGCTCAGCATGTAGGGCCTTTACTGCACAGGTGGTGGGAGATGGGGTGGGAGAAGACAGCATTGGGCTGAATGAAGGGGCCTGATACATAACTTCCAGGGTTGTACAGGATGTTTAATATGCAGAGGAGGGGTGTATAGTGGAGTGGGCTTATTATTCATAATTTTCTGGTGGGACGACAGCTTGCTTGACTGCAGATATCTCCAGTTCCCAGAAATAGATTTCTTAGATTTTAATGGAATTAAAGAGAGAATCCCACCTACCAAATGGTACTGGGGACTAGGGGATCAGAGTCCAGGAGGCAGAGCAATCTGCCAATGAGAATATAAAACTACATACCAGGTGTGTGGAGCTGGAGCAGTAACCAGCTGCTGGAAGGCTGATATCTCTGGTTCTGGGAACAGTAGAGACAAGCTACGAGAGTCCTTCAATGGTGAAGAATCCCAGCTTTTGGAATATACCCTGGCAGAACCTAAAAATCTGACTGGGAAAGCAATTAACAGGCTTGGATGGGGACCACTGATTTGAAGTCAGATATCTCCGGTTCCCAAGGGCCGATTTTTAAAATTCTTGTACTAATGGAAAGAGGGGACCCTTAGCGTTCAGCCTAGGGCCCCTAGACTCCTGGGGGGGGGGGGTTTCTGGGTACTCATAAACCCCCCTGCGTGCACTACTGAGTTGAGGGGGGAGAAGGGAGAGTGATCCACTGTATGGCAGAGGTGAAAGATATCTGTATATATTGTATTATCATAATATGACTGACTTAAAGAGAAAGGAGAAAATTTATCTAAAAAATACTGTTAAGTCTATAGTGCTTAAGGTAACTATCCAACAAATGTATACAACTTAGAGTGATACCGTGGATCCCAAATTAAATAGAGCTTAATGTATCCCCCAATGGAGGCATTGTAAACCTTTTTGTGCTTGTACAGATGTGCTCACGTACATCTTGGTTTTACTGCACCATGTATGGCACAATATGGCACACCTTGGACTCTGCAAAAGTCACGCTTTGTGAGTTTTCTAAAAATTAGCTTCTCTTATCTATTACTTTATACAAGTTCTACTGCTTCAGAAATTTCTAGTTGCTACATTTGGAAAAAAAGCTAAGCCGTGTTTTAGATGTTATGACAAATTGAGAAAAAAAGCCAAGATTTATGTGGACAATAGAATTGACTAGATTGGTCCACTCTAAAAATACCGGACCCTTTTGTGCAATCCAGTGCCGTGCAGTAATCATCTTGGCCGAAGCCGTGAGATTTAGTAGGGGAGAACTTAGCTCTCTGGAAATATGTTCTCCTTGCCGTGTCACCAAAACCATATTTTTTCCCGTGAGAATGCGTGTTATCCCTATGTCCACCAGGACCTGATGTATTTTGTCCCAAAATTGTCCTATTGTGTTACAGGCCCATAACAGGTGCCAAAGGAAGCCCCCAACTCGTCGCATTTCGGACACCTGTCTGAGACTAATAAAAAAAGAATACTATCACAATATGACTGACTTGGACGTCACGGGTCAAGGGGAAAAGCACGCTAACAAAACATAATGAGTAAAGAAAAAGCATTAAAGAAAAAATAAAAATAAATGTATCTAGCATTTACTGTTAAGTCTATAGTGTCTCGAATAGCTATCCAACGAATTTATACAACTTAGAGTGATACCATGGATTCCAGATTAAATAAAACTTAGTGTATCCCCCAATGGTTGCCTAGTAAACCTTTTCATGCTCGTATATAGAATTGACTAAATTGGTCCACTCTAAAAATACCGGACCCTTTTGTGCCATCCAGTGCCGTGCAATAATCATCTTGGCCGAAGCCGTGAGATTTAGTAGGAGAGAACTTAGCTCTCTGGAAATATGTTCTCCTTGCCATGTCCCCAAAACCATAATTTTTTCCGTGAGAATGTCGCGTGATATCCCCATGTACCGTAGTTGCTCAAAAGATTTAAGACATTTGTTTTGGTAGAGATGACCCAAAGCATTGACCCCATATTGAGACCATAGTTTACCTCCTTGCTGTTTATAGACCTCCTTTGCTGTGGGCAGGAGAAGAAACGAGGTATCTGGGTCCACCCCCTCATATCTATAATACAGGTCATATTCCAAATTCTAATAGCTTGGATAATGATACCGGGTAGTTTCTTTGGAATGTACCCAGGAGCAGAGTCTGGAGGGGTGTAATGTTAGGGTCTACACATTTTACCAATCTGATAAGATCTGGGGTATATTCGTCTGGCCAGCCCAAGAGCTAAGATGTACTAGTTGAGCCACCATATAATACATTTTAAAATTGGGTAAGGCTAAACCCCCATTATCTCGACTTCTCCAAAGAGTAGCGATCTTCACCCTGGGGCACTTGTTACCCCATATATAGGAGGATACGATGCTATTAAGATTTCTGAAATATTCGTCCTTTATATAAATGGGGGAATGTGGAAGTAGGTACAGATTTTTTGGAAGAATGGCCATTTTGATCATATTTACATGACCCAATACTGAAAGAGGGAGTCTGGCCCAGCTCCTGCATTTTGTCCTGACCACTATTATGGCCGGGAGGATGTTATCGCTCAGGTAATCTTCTGTCTTTCCAGAAACCTCTACTCCTAAATATTTAACCCCCTGGGCCTTCGATAGTGGTGCGTATGCCTCCCGCTCGCTTTGGCTATCCTTTCCCAGAATCAACAGATGGGATTTATCCCAATTTACAGTGAGCCCAGAGAAGGATCCAAATAAGCTAAGTTGATCGACTACTAAAGGAAGTTCTAGCTTAGGGTCAGCCAGACCCACCAATAGGTCGTCAGCATATAGTGAGACTAAATTGTATCTAGTGTCTCTCAATGGATCAGCCTCGATCTTAAAAGGCAAGCGAGGGGCTCGATCGCAACTGCAAAAATTAGTGGAGAGAGCGGACAGACCTGCCGGGTTCCTCTGTTTAGTGAAAAAAGGGAAGATATATAACCGTTGATGGAGACCCGGGCCCTTGGATTCCTGTATAGTAGCTTCATCCATTTAGCGAAGCCTGGCCCGAAGCCGAAGGCGCTAAGGGTGACATTTAATAGTCGATCTGTGTATTTTTGCGATATTTTCGCATAAAAAACGTTGATTTTGCATTTTTTTCTAATTTTTTGGGCAATAAATCGCACTTTTTAAAGGTGCGTAAAAAAATCAGACTTAATTCGCATCCAGATGTTTTTGCACAGAAAAGTATACAAATTACTTATTTAATGGCATGCGCAAACGGAAATTGCACTTTTTTGGTCGATATAAATCGCAATTTTTTCAGACCAGGGTTGAATTGATCACAATGATCTGTGCATGTTTCTGGTGTAAGAATAGAGTAAAACAAAAACATAAAAAAAACTGCGTGAGGTCCCCCCCCCCCCCCCGGGCTCAAAAAGCCAGTCCTGGTTTAAAAAAATCATGGGTCAAAACAAATAGGGTTCCCCTGGATTTTATAAAACCAGCACCAGGCTCAAGGGATGCTCCTGTTCCCACAATACGGGGGACAAAATGAGTAGGGGTCCCCCGTATTTCAAGAACCAGCACCGGGCCCAACCAGCCAGCAGGGTAATTCCACAGCTGGGGGGAGACTTTTTATACAAGTCCCCCTGGCCAAAGCATTCATCCCCCTGACCGGTCAGCATGGGCATGGGTCCTGGGGGAGTGGGGACCCCCCCAAAGAAGGGGTCCACCCATCCAGAACTTACCTGCCCATGCTGAAGCCCAGGGCTCTCCTCAATGCACCTGGGCGGTGGGCATCGAGCTGATATTTTGTGTAAAAAATAGATGATCAACTATTGTCTTATACCATGGAACTATGAGTCCCAGCAAGCCTCCCCCGCATGCTAGGACTTGGAGAACCACAAGTCCCAGCATGCGGGGCATTAAAGGGCCTGCTGGCACTTGTAGTTCCACAGTAAAAGAAATAGTTAAATAAACACACACTGACACCCATTAAAAATAAAACTTGAATACATCCAAAGCCCATACATACTGATTCTCTTCCTTGCTGGTGAATCGCCAGAACGTCAGCGGCCTGCCTAACCATCCGACTGAGACGCGCGTGCGTCTCACGCGCACACGCGTCTCAATCTCCGTCGGTGGGGCGACGGGAACCCTGTCCGTCTCTGCCTCAGGGCGACGGTAACCCTGTCCATCTCCGCCTCAGGGAGACGGACAGGGTTGGGGGGGAGCGGGCAGGCGGCGGGGACCCCGGGTTACCGCCGACAAGCCGGCTGTGACCCGGGGGAGCGGCTGGAAGCGCCGCCGGAAGGGGACGCATGCGCCTCTCGTGCGCGCGCGTCCCCTTCTCGCTATGCAGATGGCACTGGTGGGGGATGGAGGCTGGCGTCGCCATCGCCATCCCCTGCCAAGATGGGACCTGCCCCATTTGTACCAATATGGTGCGATTTTAAAAAGTGCGAAAAACTCTCATTCTATTAAATGTCACCTTAAGGGTACTCCAGAGATAGCTCCACTTGATGGAATTGAACGCTTTGTTCGCGTCGAATGAAGCTATTGCAGCGTTCCATCCTCTTGCATTAGCATGTTCAATGTATGTAAATACCCGTCTTATATTGATGGATGTGGATTTTCCGCTCATGAAGCCCGATTGATCGGGATGTACTATCCCTTGGATAACTTGACTTAGTCTATTCGCCAGGATTTTTGTGATAATCTTTGCATCAGTTGATATTAGAGAAATTGATCTATATGAATCGACCCTGGTCAGGTCTTTACCCTTTTTTGGTATAAAGACCATAGAGGCGTCAGCCATTGAAGCAGGAAAATCATCATCCATCAATATATCCTGACAGAGTGTAACTATACGTGGGGCAAGAATTTTAACATATTTTTGATTAACCTCTCCCGACAGGCCATCCAGACCAGGGGCTTTATCTATGGGCAGAGAGCTGATTACACTTTCGACTTCCTCGAGTACTATAGGTGTGTCCAATAGGCCTTGGGCCTCTAGGGAGAGGCGCGGAAGATCTAAATCCACAAAAAACTCCCCTAGTTCCTCATTGCTCACTGTCTCACAAGATTGGTATACCTTTCCAAAATGGGCAACAAATTCCTCCACTATTCTAGGGGTTGTGGTCAAAGTTTCGCCCTGATCCGTTGAAACTCTGACTATAACATTAGAGGGCCTATCTGTTCTAGATAATAGTGCCAGAAGTTTTCCCCCCTTATCAGCGTTGGAGTGCCATTGATGTGACCGTGACTGGAGCCTACGTCAGTTTACATCTTGGAGGTATTCCAGTCACTTAGCCTGCATGTTTTGCCACTCCAGCTTGTCTGAATCCAACTTGCTTAACAGATATACGTTTTCTAATTCTAACGTACGCTCCTCGAGTTTACGCGCCTTCTCACGGTGGAGCCCCTTAAGATATGAAATCCTCTTAATAAGTATGCCACGTAGAAAAGCCTTAAAGGTATCCCAAATACCAGAACTACATGTAGTGGCCGACCCTTCGTTTAATTCAAAGAAGGCCATTATTTCTTGCTCTCCACCTGATTGATCTGGGAAAGCCAACATGGTTGAAGCTTCCAATATCTGAACCCCACTATCCCTGTTAAATCTAACTGCATGACTAAGGGGGAGTGGTCTGATATACCCCGGGCCTTGTACTCGATTTGTGTAACCCTGTTAATAACTGTGTCTGAAGTAAAAATCATGTCTATTCTTGAAAAAGCGCAGTGTGAAGCTGAAAAACAAGACAATTGAGTGAGATTCGGATTTCTTATTCGCCATGGGTCTTTCCACCCAATGCCGTCTAAAAACTCTGCAAAACTCCTCCCACTCCTATGGACATCTTTATTGGTCCTAGACCATCTATCTAACTGAGGGGAAACAACATTATTAAAATCCCCGAGGCAGATCAAATGGTTTGCAGGATATGATAAGGAAAAATCTACAGCAGCCCTCAATAGATCATAGGAGAAGGGAGGGGGGTTATATACGTTTAGCAGCGTTATATGTACGTGCTTTATACTGCAGTCCATGAAAATGTATCTGCCCCCAGGGTCAATCTTAAAATTACACCCTTCAAATACCACCGACTTCCTCACCAAGATTGATACCCCTCTTGCGAGGGATGTGAATGGGGCGTGAAAGAGTGCTCCTATCCAGGGCCGTTTGTCAGCTTGTCCCCGTATAAATGAGTTTCTTGAAGACAAATGATGTCGGCCTCTAGGGACTTGCAATGATTCAAAACTAACGATCTTTTAACTTTATCGTTAAGGCCTCTGACATTCCATGTCAAGAATTTAACCATGTCCCTTTAGATTAGACCTTCTTTCCCGTTTGTTCTTAACCATCCTCCCATTCCTCCTCTCCCTCCCCCCACTCCCGACTTCCTGTAAGATTACAGGTTTGCAATAGACACAAATACAACAAAGACGTACATAACAAACATAAACCCCAGCACCCCTCCCCCACCCTGCAACACCTTGAACTCCTGGCGTACCTAGAACACACCCCATTACCTCCACCATTAGCGCGGCCGACTCTCCTCTAGTTACCCCCAAGGCAGTTAGACCCGATATTTTTACCTTATAACCCCTTCCTCCCCCATGCACGTATCATCGCAAAGATAGAAAATAATCAAAAATAAAAAAGAACACCAACAGGCCGCCTGGCATAACTGTTGTTACAGACATATTTCTAACATAACTCTAAAGATTGGCCAGCTTTTTTTCCCCTGGGTGGGATCCATCCAGCCAGCCAGCGACGTCACCTGGTGAGAAAAAGAAAATAACAAAAAATAGAAGACAAAAACAAGAACACCAACTGGCATAACCGTTGTTACTGACATATTTCTATCATAACTCTAAGGATTGGCAAGCTGTTTTTTCCCTGGATGGGACCCATCTAGCCAGCGAGCGACGTCACTTGGTGAGAAAAAAAAAATAGTAGTCCCATTCACTTTGTCTCATTGTTTAGATGGATAGAGCATAGAGTATTTTAGGCCCAGCTCTCTAAGCTTGGCTTTGACATCCCTAAATTTGGCTCTCTCTCGCTGTATTTCAACTGGAAAGTCCGGGAAGGCTGATATTTTTTTGCCGCTATGTCCAAAGTCTTCTTTATTCCTTATCAGACAGTCTCGATCTTTGTAGTTCAAGAACCTAGCAATAAATGTGCGTGGGGAGGCCCCCGGGTGGGGCTGGGCAAGTTGGCACACAGTGGGCTCTCTCTCTATTGCAAATTGCTGAGAAAAAGCATCTCTACCAAAGTCCTGTATGAGCCAGTCCTCCAGGAATTTCTCTGGGTTACCCCCCTCTGCCAGACCAATAAATCTAACATTGTTCCAAAGAAAGTCTCCCCTCAAAGTCCGACATTTTAAGCCACGTTGGCCAGTTGGCCAGACATCACCTTAACTTGCTCTTGTAGGAAGCGGTACATCTGTCAGAACAGACTTAGGTCTACAGTCATTAGGTCGACCCCGGAAGGTCGACTTGCCCCAAGGTCAACAGGGTTAAAGGTCGACATGGGTCAAGGTCGACATGACTTAAGGTCGACATGGGCCAAGGTCGACATGGGTTTAGCTCGACAGTCATTAGGTCGACATGAGTTTTTCACTTTTTTTTGCCGAATGTGGAACGCAGTCGACATGGACACAGTTGGAGATGCACCGCAGCCCCTCGCATCGCTCGCTTTGCTCGCAATGCTTCAGGCACGGTGCCTCGTTATGCTCGGCACACTATTTTATTGGATGGTAGGGCATGAAATAGGGCATGAAATACCACCTGTCGGGTTTTAAATAGCTGAGATTAGATAAATGGTCCCCTACGTATGACATGGCTGAAATCCTACTTGCAGCATTTCACATGTGCAGGTGTTATAACCAGTGGCACATTTTACCTATGCAGCCCCCCCAAGTAAAATCTGCTGCCCCAGTCAGTGTCAGTGAAGCCAGATGCAGTTCATGAGACTTCCTATTGGAAGTCCTAACTGCCTGTCACCCGCATTACAGGCAATCCCATCGGGAGTTAATCCAGTACAGCCTAGGCCGTGATAAGCAGAGAGCTGTAGGAGGTTATTTCCTGCCTCTAATGCAGCCCTAGTCAGCTTTTATGGTCTGATGCCGATTGGCTGGTACTATATTACACTCCACTTTATCACTCTCCAAAGCTTAGTAAATCTCACTCAGGGCAAGATGTACTAAGCCTTGAAAAGTGATAACCAACCAATCAGCTCCTACCTTTATTTTTTCAAACACAACCTGTGACATGGCAGGTCACAGCTGATTGGCTGGTGGTATATCACTCTCTATTTTCACTTTTCAAGCTTAGTACATCTCACCCTCAGTGACTTCATCACTGTTGACCTCCCATACCCAATCCTGAAAAATATTTGACTATAAAAAGCATTAAGTTCTCCTGCACCACTAAAATGCTAAATTATATTTTTTATTTGGCATGCTTATGAGTGTATACTATTATTAAAATCCTTTAATTATATGGTACCACAAGGGATCCGCAGTGCCCAAGTACATAAGCAAAAAATTAAAACAGGTACATTGGAACAACATATGACACTGAAATAAGTATCAGCGTGTCAGCAGGGCTGGCGCCACCACTAGGCAGCGTTAGGCATTGCCCTGGGGCGCCGGCCACTGGAGGGTGGCATTTGGGAGCAGCTTTCCCCCTTGGTTGGAGCCAGGTAAGTAGCGCCCGCACCAAACCCCCCCAACCGACTACATCCCCCCCCTGACACAGCGGCGGTGGACGTAACACCCCCTCCCCCTGGACTCAGCAGTGGCAAGCTCCCTCCCGTAGCTCGGCAGCGGCGGTCGCTTCACCCCCCCACCCCAGGACTCAGTGGCAGCCGCCGCATCACCTCTCACCCCCTCCGGTGAGCAGGTGAGCAGCGGCCCCCCCCCTGGGGCGCTGCGGGGCGCTGCGGTGCATTGCACCGGCGCTGCATGGCAGAAAACCAATGGTTTTGCTGCCATCAGAGATGGTTTAAGTAATAGAAGAAAAAGCACATGAGGGAAGAGGGTTTGCTCGTAAGACCTTACATTATAAAGGGGCGAAGCAGACAGACGGGGCGACACAGATGAAGTAGACAGTCTGTGTATACAGTATTTCTGTATGGCTATGCTCTCTGACAGCCTTATACTTTAGAGTGTGGCAAAAATAAGAGTTACTTATTTAATATACAGATTCTACCAACATAACTAATAATAAGATGCTATAAAGCATGGTGAAATCTACAATGGTTTATTTCATGAGAGGTTTAAAGCTGACATAACATACAGATAAATGCATGTGTATGCACACATACTTCTATCAACAGTCCTTTGCAGGATTATTCTTTTATCTCTTTGCTCTGGGAGTGTGACAAGTAATGGTGAGGTATAGAGTTAAAAGCTAAATTGAAGTTCCTCCCTTTAATAGTAAACACCAAGCTTCATTTGCTGCAGAGGAAATGGTCATTTGGACTTCTCACCTGGCTGCAATAGCTACTACAGAGTGGGCCTTTTGGAATCGGAGACCCTTGTCCCACTTGCTCCTTTAGCCCTGCTGATAATTCATCTTCACAACTGCCAGTCTGTAAGTTTAGGTCTGTAGCTCAACTTGCCACAGCGGTGTTAATTTCCAGTGAGGTTCATGGTGAAGAGTTCTGGTCTCTTTGATCTCCAGACGTCTTTACATTAAAGGAACGTAGTAGGTGAGGATTCCCAGTTCATCAAGAAGGTGTAAATTTTTTCCAAGCTAATTAGTTCTCCCACCCCAAGGAGAACATGGTGGGAAATAGATGCTGACTGCTTCACACTAAGCTAACCCAGAATTTTTATTGATAATGAGCTGTTTGGTTCCTTTTTCTGTGCTTGACTTTTACAAGTGCTAATTTCATTTCACACATTTGTGCTGTAGTGATTGCATGACACCCAACCACTGATAAACTGCTACTCTTTTACTATACTCTGTCTAATCACATGGAAGCCTTCTTATCAGGAAAACTGATTGGACTGACTTACTAAGAAACGTTATTAGGATTTTTTTTATACAATTAAAATTACATTTCCAATGCCTGTACACAATGTCCAAATCATCTGCAGTGTAAATCAACACTATGTTTAGCTTTTTTCACCATATACACTATTAAGATATTTCTGCCTCCACTTTTCCCTATAGCTCTAGCACTGTACTTTCTTTCATAAACGAATGCATCAATCAGCCAAAGTAAGTCACAAATCCATGCGTCTAATAGTGCAGCCTATCCTGCCCACTGTTCCAGCATACACAAATGCAGCTTCATCCTTAGTATTGCCACTTGTACCAGTCCTATGCTAGGTGCAAAACATTTGCCAAAAACAGGCTTCCCTTCCCAATACACACAACTCAGAATCACACAGAGCTTTAGATGCAACCATACCAAACTCCCGTGGCACTCCCAGCAGAAACAGATGCTCTGTGCATCTTAAATCTTTCTGCAAATAGCCATCCAGAAATGCTCACTTCACACTAGTCCATTCAGACAGCATGCAACACACATGACCCTATTTGTGACTTGGGACACATAGGCTTACATTTACTAAGATGGGATGTTGACAATACCAACCAATCAGATTCTATGATTCTTTTATCTTCTAGAAGGTTCTAAATAAACAAGAAGTAGAATCTGATTGGTCGCTTTGTGTAACATTCCATCTGCAATAATACTCCCATCTTAGTACATTTACCCCATAATGTGGTGCATGTTCACATCATGTTTTGTGGTTTAGGTGCATTTGTAGCTGGTCCAAAATCTGGAGATGGCCAAATCGCCCCTTACCCCCCAGTGGACCTTCCCATTGTCGTTGGATACCCTCACCCCCACCAGTTGCCTCAGGACTTCCGCTTGTGGTCTGTTGCACCTGCTCCAATAAACATTTCTCTCCCAAAATGGCCGACTCCTCTAGGATCCCTAATGATTGTCTCCATTGCGGTGGTGGACATTTTTGGACTGACATTTTCAAGGGAAATAGGCACTATGGACCTGTAAACAAATGTGTGCATGTCCAGGAAAGGATGTAGCAGCCCCCGAAGACACCCAGGGCCTCCAAGCAACTGTGGGGGATACATCACTGATAATGGTGACCATTGCCTCAATTGGTAGACAGCCCTAGGCCTTTTAGCCTAAGCTAGTTGTGAAATAATGAAGTTGTCAAAGAGCGTGGAATCCCTCTAAAAATTAGACTTACCAGCACTAGACAATAGGGTGGGTACAAAGAAGATGATTGTACTGGGCTGTGAGATTCCAAAGGGCCCTGATAACTCAGTGGCCCACTGAAACCTACCAGCACCAGAGCAAGCTCAGATAGTAATCTGTACAGTTGCACGATTTAGCAGGTCACTGGCATGAAGGCAGGAATCCTTTTATCCAGGGCCGGCGCCACCACTAGGCAGCTTTAGGCATTTGCCTAGGGCGCCGGCCACTGGAGGGCGCCAGCACACGCTGCCAATTGAGTTGAGGTGACTGGCGAGGAGCAAGAACTAAGCAGCAGGACAGCCGCCGCTGAGGGGAGCCTCTGCAATCAAGTCAGACCCTAGCCAGTGCTGGCTGCGGAGGAGGCTAATAGGTAAGGCTGAGTACGGGCGAGTGAGGACTGGTGCTGGGGGAGGCGGGCCCAGGTGTGGTTGGGGGGCTGCTGCCGCTGTGAGTCTGGGGCGGGCTCCGTGTGAGCGGAAAGTGGATAGTGGGGGTATAAAAAGGTCGTAGGACGTGTACCGCCGACCCTCGCGGGCTCGCTGTGCTCGCCACGCTTCGGGTTCACGTTTATACTTGGGGGTGGCGTGGGGGTGCATTTAACCATTGTAAGCACCCATTAGGGTGCTTATACAATTTAAAATTGCATCGCATTGTATGGCATTGTATGCCATATACAATGGCATACAATTTTAAAATTGTATGCCATTGTACAACATCGGCCGATATCGCGTCACATCGCATACCATCGCATGCGATATGGTCTGCAATGCGATGGGCGCCGTGATAGTACACAAGTACCGGACCTTCTAAGCGATCTGACTAGATCACTTAGAAAATTACCCAAAAATAGCTACCTGTGTAAGGGACATAGCGATAGCAATGTGCGACCCTGCTCTATCTCCCGTCTAGATTTATACTGCATTCACTATAAATCTAGTCAGATCGCCAGTGTTCTCACCGAAGAATACTGACCTTGCCAAATCGCTCAGCACACATTGCTGGGGCATTGCTGTATGGCGAGCGAACTTACTGAGTGATCTAGCATCGCTTAGATCACTGGCGCACATTGCTCCATATATATCAGTGTATATGGGAGATCTAGACTGTGGGAAATCTATCACACTAAATTGCTCAAACCACATCTCTTGTGCAAATATCCATTATTAAAAGACATCTAAAAGTTGTCTTCAAAGAAACAGCACATGTTGAAGAAAAAGTTGGAAGCTGATAACTGGACATATCAGCAAAATACCTTACTTTTATTTTCATTAAAAAAAAGGGCAGCTCCCCTGGTCTGATACGGGAGACATGGGGGCAGCCCTGGAATTATACGGCACACATGCGGGCACCCCAGGACTGATACAGGACACATGGGGGCACCCATGGAATTATATGGCACACATGCGGGCACCCCTGGACTGATATGGGATACATGGGGGCACCCACAGAATTATACGGTAGTAGTAGTACGTTTATTTATAAGGCGCCGCAAAGTGTCCGCAGCGCCGTACATAGCAAACAAAAAAAAAAAAAAATTACAAGGTAACGTACAGGGTGTGTTGAAAGATACAGTATAAATAGGGGTATAGCTGGTAGAACTAAAATCGGTACACATGGGAGCACCCATATAATTATATGGCACACATGTGTGCACCCCTGGACTGATATTGGACACATGGGGGCACCCATAGAATTATATGGCACACAAGTGGGCACCCCTGGACTGATATGGAACACATGGGGGCATCCCTGGACTGAGAGGGGACACATGCGGGCATTCCTGCACTGATACAGTACACATGGGGGCACCCCTGGACTTGTACAGCACACATGTGGGCACCCCTGGACAGATACAGCACACATTTGGGCACCCCTGGACTGATACAGTTCACATGCGGGCACCCCTGGACAGATACAGAACACATGTGGGCACCCCTGGACTGATACGGGACACATGCAGGCACCCCTGGACTGATATGGGACACATGCGGGCACCCCTGGACTGATATGAGACACATGCTGGCACCCCTGGACTGATACAGTACACATGCGGGCACCCCTGGACAGATACAGCACACATTCGGGCACCCCTGGACTGATACAGTACACATGTGGGCACCCGTGGACTTGTACAGCACACATGCGGGCACCCATGCACTGATACAGCACACATGTGGACACCCCTGGACAGATATAGCACAAATGTGAGCACCCCTGGACGAATACAGCACCCATGAGGGCACCCAGGAATTATACTGGGCACTGGCAGCAGTAATTAAAAAAACTTTTTTTTTTTGCTTTAATTTTTTTTTATTTAAATAAAATAATGCAGCCCCCTCTGTAGCACTAGCAGCCCCCTCTATGCATAAATCATCCCCCTCCCCCCCAGCAGGTTTCCCCCTCAGCAGACAGCACGAACACATCCGTGCTGTCTGAAATCACCAGCCTGTTTGAAAATGGCGCCGACCGCCGTGAACTATATATCCCCAGATCTTGTGAGAATCCGACAGCGGGAAGATGTCGTTAGGCTTCGTTTTGGACTCGGAAAAATGGCGGCGACCATCGAACTCCTCGGATCCGACGTCAGATCAGGTAAGTTCGGGGGGGGGTTGGATCTCTAGGATCCGAACCCGCTCATCCCTACAATAAACAGACTCCCTTAAGTGGACCCTTAACCCCTTGAGTTGTGGATTTTCCTGGGGTAGGATAAACCTACCGGGGCAGGTTTTTCCTACCCCAGAAATACTCACCACAGAAGGGGCAGCAGCTGCCTTTTGCATCAGTGCTGCTCCTCCGGGGCTGCTGCTGCCGGCTTCAGCTGTTTGCAGCCAATTGGGGAAGTTCAGTGCCATTTGGGGGGCTTTGGAGTGCTTAAGTCAGGCATGCCCAAAGTCAGGCCCGGGGGCCAATTGCGGCCCGTGCTGTCATTTCAAGTGGCCCGCAGCTTCCAGCTGGAAGCGGGCAGAGCATCAGATGTGGGAAGCACAGGACACTAAAGGTGGGGCCCCGGGGCACTTGCTGTCTGTTGCAGTGAGGAGGTACCGGCCAAGGTACCGGAGGAGGTACCGGCCGAGGTACCGGCCGCCACAGTCAGATGTGTTTGGAGTCCTACCCCTGCTGCTGCAATCGTATATCACCCTTCTCCACAATCAGTGACAGCAGTGTTTGTTGAGGGGGGCAGCAAGGGGGAAGATTGCTCCCGTAACATGCAGAGCGGAGGAGGGAAGCATACAGAGAAGGGAGGGGGCAGAGTGGGGGACATACAGTGAATGGAGGCAGTGATGACCATTCAGAGAAGGGGGAGCAGGGTCAGGCTGGGGGACATACAGTGAATGGGGGCAAAGTGGGATACATAGTGAATGAGGGTCATACAGTGAATGGGAGTCATACAGTGAAGGAGGGTCAGGCTTGGGGACAATGAATGGAGGCACTGATGGACATTAAGAGAAGGGGGCAGGCTGTGGGACAGAGTGTGGGGAACATACAGTGAGAATGGGGGACAGACAATGAAGAAGGGGCAGGCTGGGGAACATACAGTGAATAGGGGCAGGCTGGGGGAAATACAGTGAAGAGGCAGGCTGGGGGACATAGAGTGAATGGGACAGAGAGGGGGACCATTCTGATGTGATTAATGATGTGAAAATGCCCCCCACATTTTCACCTCACCAAATCTGTCCCTCGTCGCAAAAAGTTTGGGGCATTCAGCCATTCGTCTGTTCGGGCATTCGTGTGTTTGGACGCCCAAAGACATGAAAGGCACATGGCAGCTGAACCTCCCTGGGTTGCCCTGATGTTCCCCGAGTAGCCCTGATCCTCCTCGAGCGCCCCGATCTTCTCCGAGGAGCAATGGGTAGGATCGGTGATGGGGAGGATCAGCAATGGGGGGGGAGGGATAAGCGACAGGGGGGATGGTGGTGCGCCAGTGGTTCACTGGGGGAGGCACCACTGGAGCACCCATTCTTTACAGTGGCATGCCGGAAATTTCTCGGGAGAGCTGGCTCCTGTAACACAGCTTAGCCCAAGAAATTTCCGGGCGGATCCAGGATAAAATGACAGGGGGTGCACCATGATAAAAGAGGGTTTGGGTGGGGCGGTGTTGGTGGTGCCAGTGTACATGCTAAAAGAGCGACATAAAGAGGGTGGGAATGGGATTAAAAATAGGCCCTGGCATTTAAAGTATGCAGGCCCACCATGGTGACAAAAGTGAAGGATGTAGTTGTGTGCGCGCCGAAGGCGCACTCCGGAAAAGGGTGTGTGGCCACTCAACAGGGGGCGTGTCCTTGAGTGTAGTGTACTACACCATATACAACTTCTACAAATTATGCAACAAAATACTAGACCCCATTATACTTGCCCCTTACACATGATGCCAAATAGAATGAGACAAAATTCACATAATGCCACATGGATTGAGCCAAAATTCAAATAATGCCACATGGATTGTGTCAAAATTTACATAATGCCAAACAGATTGAGCCAAAATTCACATAATAACGCACCGATAGAGCCAAAATTCACATAATGCCAAATGGATTGAGCCAAAATTCACATAATGCCACATAGATTGTGTCAAAATTCACATAATGCCACATGGTTTGTGTCAAAATTCACATAATGCCACATGGATTGAGCCAAAATTCACATAATGCCAATACGGATTGAGACAAAATTCATAAAATGCCATATGGATTGAGTTAAAATTCACATAATGCCACACGGATTGAGCCAAAATTCACATAATGCCACACAGATTGAGCCAAAATTCACATAATGCCACACGGATTGAGCCAAAATTCACATAATGCCACACGGATTGAGCCAAAATTCACATAATGCCATACGGATTGAGCCAAAATTCACATAATGCCACATGGATTGAGACAAAATTCACATAATGCCACACGGACTGAGCCAGAATTCACATAATGCCACACAGATTAATCCAAAATTCTAAATACGCTTCATAAACAGGGACATTGTGCGCCAAAGGCGCACATTAAACATTTACACCATAATGTCCATTACACGTTAAGTTACACGCCATTATGTCCATTATGTATTATGCCAAACACCATAATGCCTATTAAAAACTATGCTACATAAGTGCTGCTTATCTACATGCTCATTGCCAAGGGTTCCATGCTCATTGCCAGAGGTTCCATGCTCATTGCCATGTGGGATTACATGCTCATTGCCAAGGGGGAATACATGCTCGCGGTAAATGGGGGACAGCCGCCGCCAGGCAGAAGTGATAGCCACTGACAGTGGCAGAGCCTGGCTGTATTCAGAGCACTGCAGGTCCCGGCTATTTGAAATAATACCCCTTTCACACCAGAAAATGCATTCCCAGGTTGGCCCCTTTTACACCAGCCTAGTCCCTGCATTTACTGGTGTGAGGGGGAGAGAAAACCACCAATCCCCCCTTTAACCAGTTAACAAATTATCTCATTTAACCGGTTATATCTTCGGAACCAACTGACGCATTTACATGAGACAAGTATCATATTGAAGAACTTTTGATTGGGCTTTGAATGATTTTGGTCCAGTGAAACTGGAACATTTGGTTCCAGAGTAATCTGCCCTCAAAGAACATGAACAGCCATGAAATTACATTTCAAAAATAAAAAAATTGGTTCTGAGATGCCAGGGGAGGAACTGGCAGCCGCCAGAACCGAGTGGGCATCGGAATTAACGGGTCCCATGTTACCTTATGGGGAAAAATGTTACAGCTTTGCCAGGCGATATCTCCGGTTTCCAGGGGGCTAGAGACACGGGGCTGGGCTCGTTGGAAAGCCCTGGACCTCAGCTACAAAAAAATGACAGGGGGCATGTGCCCAGGTGCCCCCTCCCTGAATCTGCCAATGTTACCACCAAAGGGTCCATTAAATGAAAAACATTTTCACTTTAGAAAACTTTTAAGAATTGCTTAAGTATAAACTTTCCCCCATCAGTCGGACAGGCCTTAAGACTAGTACATGTAATAGTGACTATGGGCCCAATTCGGAGCCAATGATCAAAAAGACTGCGCATGGTACGCAGTGCACATGCACATGGTACGCAGTACGCGAACCCCCCATGCAAAGAAAGCCAGCATCGGCTAATCTTCGCAGCCCAGGGATCAGGTCTGAATCAGGCCCTATGCCTGTACCTGCTATCTTGCAATAAATTAACACCACTGATTATGTAACTGATAAGTAGCTGGGCAGTTAAAATTTGAGTCATCCACTGGTGTGAGCCTATACAATTGCAATATCAACACCTACACACACATGGGATGTAAAATATGCAGATATTTAAATTTGGGTTGGTTGTGTACAAACTGAAATCTAAATTGCAGTGTACATATAAAGCTAACATTTGTGGGCTACATGCAAAAGCAGTCAGTGCACATGTAACATCTGCCCACCTGCAGTGCAAAGTGGTTTTGCCCAGCTTCTTGTTTTACATGAGTCAAGCCCTATGTTACAGATGTGTCCACATATATCCATCCTCATATCTCACCAAGCCCAGCGAAAGCACTAATCCTAAGTACTCAGTTCACTATAAGCTTACCAATATGCAAAATAGTGGAAAAAGTAGCACAATGGAAGAAAAATTGCACAGTATGGGGGATTCTCTGAATCTCTGCTGGAACAGATTGCTAATAGAGAAATAGTGATCTATAACCAGATGGCATCCAAGTTAGAATAAGATCACTATTACAAGTCAGCTATTCACGCAGAGATGTGCAGTCGATTAGACCACTTCACACATATCTGGTCTCCTAACATAAAAATAATACAGAAAACAGAAAAATGCCACAAAACCCCCCAAAACATACTTACGTAAAAGATTTGGAAATTACCCTCTCTTATGCTGATAAAGCCCACAGAAATATTGTCACTTGTGAATGTATTGCACAGCTTATGTTCTGCACAGTTTTTATCTGTAAACTTCTACTCCCACAAAAAAAATAAAGACTTTTGTACTTTGAATTATGTTCCCATTGTTTGTGTGATAAATTGGATATTATTTCAGTTCACTTATTTCTATTTTTTTCACTTTATCTGCAAAATGATGCAAAGAACAAAAGTGAGAGGATTTCCTTTTGCATGACAGATGCCATCAATTACATGTGTCCAGGATAAACTCAGCATACAGATCTGGGTACAGCTGTGCGCATGGCAGG
This sequence comes from Crinia signifera, assembly GCF_055691185.1. Classification (NCBI taxonomy): domain Eukaryota; kingdom Metazoa; phylum Chordata; class Amphibia; order Anura; family Myobatrachidae; genus Crinia; species Crinia signifera. The sequence continues at coordinate 110,145,240 of NC_139219.1, read as the reverse complement.
CTGCTCCATAATTATAATTTAGGAATAGCAAATGATTTGGCCACCAGGTGGCACTGTTTCACTGCTATATAAGAATGTGATGTTATTACACTGTTACAGTCATTATGGCAGTTGCCAGTTAAAATGAGTATATGAAAAATAAACTTTTATATTATATTGACCAATTCTGTTTGATTGTTGTAAAATCACGTGTGTATTTATAATGGATGCAGTATGTGCTGTGCACATCTGCTAATCTGCACTCTCATGGGCTAATCTGCACTCACATGGGCTAATCTGCACTCACATGGGCTAATCTGCACTCACATGGGCTAATCTACACACATTTTTTCCAATACTTACTCTCCAGTGTCCCACAGCAGCACTGCAGAAATCATAGAGAAAATGGCATAAGGCCATTTTCTCTGCATTTTGTACATGCAAAGTAGACTCTGGGACAGCGCTAGGGTCCTCTACAGAGTCTACAGTGCTGTCAGCTAGAGAGGATTCTGCATATGGGCCTTCTCCTCTCTAGAAGTGCCCCAGTGTAAAAAAGTGAGGAATTGGGCTCTATGTATAGTCACCCTATGGCCTACGGCATTGTATTCACATAGAAAAAACAAATATAGGCCTTTATGAATATTTTGGTGCATTTAACAATTACAACTCTTTAAGACTGAAGAGGTGGAGTAATCCTACAGAATGTTACGTGTCTAATGTGGCTGAGGTAGACCTGCTGTTTATGCACATAAATGTACTTCTCCGTGTGTGCACTGATAAACTGCTAATCTGTGATGGTTTCTACCTAGGGACTGCAGGGATGCAACTTCTCTCCAGTAAAAATCAGCCACCACCAACTAGCCCAGATAAATGCAGAGGCATTCCTTTTGGAAGCACTATGTGCTAATCACATACTGGGCTGTGATCGTAAGAAGACTCAACTCTGCTTGTAGGGCTGCAGATGATGCAGTCCCACAGGGAAAAGATGGAGGCATGATTGCACATGCGCAAGTTCACCCCAGCCAGCCATAGGGGCCTCTATGGGTTGTGCAGGATGCAGCCCATAGTCGTCAGTGCCCATCCACGCCACAATGGCAAAAAATTCCTGACTTTATGGCTATTGCACATGCACACAATAAAATACAATATTGTTGATGGTGTACCGGCGGCATAACAGACGGAGTATGGTGCGGGTCTGGCATCAGAAGCTAACGGCAGCCTCCCCTGAAGAATATGGGTAGGAGCCACCGCTGCTGCTTATAATAATAATAATTAAACAAAAACATGGATGAACCCATAAAATTCATAACCAGCAGTAGAACTTGGCATATTACCTCCAAAGCGATGTTGGAAGGGGTCCCCTGCTAACCTGGAAACCTGGACCAGGCCAGACAGACTACACTAGTGACCTGCAGCACATTTTTCATGCTAAATGTATTGGCTGGTAAGGGAGACCTGAGGATTCTCTGCTTTGAACACCAATAAATAGAGTGTAATTAAAAGAAAATAAATATTCTCTTCCATGCATCACCCACTGTACCTGTCCATAAGCTGAAATAAGACTCCTTAGGTTTGATTGGCAATAATTAAATACCATGAAAATAAAGATAAATAAAGATATTTATATAGGTATATATTTATATATTAAAAAATGAATACATGTTTTTGTCTAGTTATCTTCATGCCTCATAAGGTTCAGTAGTGAATGGATGAAATTAGCGCCAAATGAAAAATGAATAAAGTGCTCAAATGCAGGAGAAAAGTAATGGAACATCTCTTTATGAAAGTGTGAATATGATACTAACTTTTATAGGTTAAAGATGAGGAAATATATTGTTTTTTAACAAAAATAGTATATAACGTACAGCAGTTTATATAACTTAAATTACTTTTCTCACAGTCACAATAACATCGGTTTTTAAAAATGTTAATAAATGATTAGACAATTGTCTTTATGGTAGAAGTTATTGGCAGTGAGAAATAGGATGTGCTATATTTCTAACAAGCTATACAACATGTTCACATGATATAATATATTTAGTGGCAGTGTTTCTAACCTAATCATTACATTAAGTAAATAATTTGCCCCATTACTGCCTAACAGGCCTGAGGTCATAAGTTCAATTTCTGACCAATGTACTATCTGTGTAGTAAAAATCCCTATACTGGTAGGTTAGAGCCCTAGTGTGTATGTGTATCCATATGGTAGGGAATATAGATTGTAAGTACTGTACCACTGGGGCAGGGACTGATGTGAATAAATTACATTTTGTCTTTAACAAGCTGTGTAAAATGTGTTATATAAACTGTCAATAAACAATAACATTTTGAGGACTTTTGGTAAATGTATTTGTAGTCACAGAACTGTGGACAGCCTGTATAGAATGCACTCACTCCTTTATAGATAACTGTCACCATCTGCCTGGTTATAACTGTTGTCTCATTCTGTTTTTTACCTCTTCAGTTGCTTTGGTGTCCTTCCCTGTGGGACTACAGCATGTGATAAAACAAGTTAGGATACAGAAATCAGCCAGACCTAGTTACTTATCAGCCATATGGTGTCCAAGTTAGATCCATAAAAACAACAATATATATAAAGCCGTTCAGTCTGTCACCTTCTCTAAACCAATCTGGTTGTACAATTCCAATCCCTATCTCATGTAGCCAATTTTAGTAATTTTATGATTACGTATTAAAATTAAGTCTTCAGTCCTGCTGCTTGGCTTTACAGGCACTCCCAGGGGGACAATGAGGGATGAAGGAATTTTACAAATTAAGCCTCTTAAATAGGAGGTATAAAACTGTAAATATGTCAATATTTGATGTACCACATGGCAGGCAGAGAGACAAGCTGTTACAATTTAGTTAATTCCTTGACCACCGGAGTTTATTAATATCTGCGCTGAGAAAAACTGATTACAGACATGCATGTTTTTCCAAACCAAAGGCAATAGCTTCCAGGCCCCTCTAAAGAAGAAAAGTGTCTTTGACACAGGTGTGGTACCAAATATCTACACCATAATGTGGACCTGACCTTAAAGTCAACATTCAGAAGATCCTCGTGGGGATTATGTCGACATGTGACATTGTGTATGTCGACAGTCAGCATGTCACATATTTACAGTCTAACCGCAGATTAATCCTAAACCTAACCATTAAGTTGACCAACTTTTTTACATTGAAAAGGGCCCCCATCAACCTCTAATCCACGACAGAAGGGCATCAACGAGCGCCAAAGGTGAGCATCTGAAATTTGGGGGTGTGGCCTGATGGCAAGGTCTACAAACCCAGTCAGTGAAATATTAAAAGCCAACCCCATTTTGTACATACCCATTTAAAACATTTTTACACATATCAGCACTGACATCCCCCCCCCTTCTCCATTCTCTGCTGCCCCATCTCCAATAGGTTCACTGTGGCCTGAGCTGTCTCTTACCTCCTACTTTGAGACAGTCTGCACTGAATGCTGCTGCGGGCGAGCGGGTGTACACATCAGCTCCCACGTGGCTATTATATTATGGCCACCTACAGTGCTTCTGCGAATGTGCAGAAGCTACTGTTTGAGCCCGAGAAAGGAACAGGACTGCGTGATCAGAGAGGTCTGATCAAGGAAGCCACCGCCGCAGCAATGTTATTGCTTTATTGGACAATAAAGGAGGACACTTTTTGAGGGAGGACAGAACTTATAAAAGAAGGACCCTAATGAAGGACGGTTGGTCACTTTGTACTTTCAATATTTTGGATGATATCATAACAAATATGTATCCTCTCCGGAGAGTAGAACAGATATTACATGCCAGGGGGCAGGGACAAGGCTGTCACCAAGCCACGCCTCCATATTGGTCAAATGTTGCAATTTGCGGGTCCGTGGATTGGGGGAGGGTGTAAAATGACACAAAATGATGCAATTCATGTCATTTTAGCCCCTCCCCCTTGGCGCAGACCCACAAAATCCATTATATGCTTCAGCGGTGAAGGGGTACGCGGGGGGCAATGCAGGAAACTTGCTCACTTTCCTGGCGGGGCGGGAGCGTTACCCGATTTTTGGGAGCCACCCGGCCATTCCGGGAGGGTAGGCAAGTATGACAGCAGAGGAGCTGCTTAAAATAATCAGGTAGAATTTTACAAGAAATTCAGTTTGTTTGCAGGAAACACAGGGTAACCTCAGGAAGCACCCGGGGGGGGGGGGTTATTGCAGTGAATAATAAATATACTATCAGTATTGAACATTACTTACTACTGTGGTGAGGTCCAGCAACATCTCCCTTCTCCAGGGAATACAGTGTTTTGTTGCTGACAGCCTACCACTGCCAGCAACAAAGAAAAATGGAAGTATTTACCAAAATGTAAATAGTGGGCGCCTTGAAGTGGGATGTGAGTGAATAAGCGGCTCACACAAAGGAATAGTCAATTCCTAAAACATATTATGCAACAAGAAAAAAAGAAAAAAGTGGAGCAATATAACATATATACAAATAATTAGTAAAAGATCAATTGGGTATCACAAATCATAACATATTTATTAATAAATCTAAAATAATGAATAAATCATGATTGGCCAACAGTAAAAATACTGATATTAAGATACTAGACTGTGCAATATACTTATACTCTCCCTCTTGTGTCCATAATGGTCCTTAGGGTGATTTTGTCCTCCTTGTTTTCAAATAATTAACGGAACTTGTATCGGTGGGTATCCCTAAAATCTGGCAGGGATCTTGGCACTGTTTGATGGTACCTTTGTCCTCCTTAGTAGGGGCAGGCTTCACAGGCAGTTGAGAAAAGAACCCAAGGATTGACAGGTGGTGGTGTCCCAGATTGCTTGGTTCCAATGGTGGAAAATGGACCCGGACAGTTGTTGGGGTTAGCAGTCCCAGCTGGGGGTAAAGCAAATTTTTGTAAGAGTCCAGATGAGAAGTATAAAAACTGACAACTTTTCGTTTGAAAAGGACCGTTATGGACACAAGCATGAGAGTATAAGTATATTGCACAGTCCAGTATCTTAATATCAGTATTTGGCCAATCATGATTTATTCATTATTTTAGAGTCATTAATAAATATGTTATGATTTGTGATACCCAATTGATCTTTTACTAATTATTTGTATATATGTTATAGAGCTCCACTTTTTCCTTTTTTTTCTCACTGCCAGCGACAGGCTGCTGTGTCATGTGTGTCAACAGGCGGTCTGTGCATAAGCACTACACTTTCACCCGACGGGACTTGGAATGACCTGGAAGGTATTGAGGCCATATTGCTCTCACCATCTATAGATGGTACACTTACAAACAGCAATACGCTAAATTTACCACTGTGTGTAATGTACTGAAAGGGTGTCATGCTAAATTGGGTGCTTCTGTATGTTCTTTTCACCATAAACTGTAAATATGTTACTCATTTATTTTTCTCTTTACCACGTGACACAGAAAGCAAACTTGTACATTTTTGAATAATCGGATAAGGAGAATATATCACATTCAGCCCATATAATGTGCTGAAATTAGAAATGCCATTGATAAATTATTCTTATCCAGTTGCAAATGTGTATCCTGTCCAATGTGCAACAAGAATGACTGCAGTAGCCCCAGTGCACACAACTAAATGCAGACTGGTACATTCCTGCTGCCACAGCTACTGTGGTCTGGAATGATCCAGAAGCACAGAAATGTAACACCACCAACACTTTAGTCAGTGGTTATATTGCTGAAAGGATGCTGACCTTTGACTCTAGGTCATTCTGCACAAAGGCCAGATTTTCCAACTTGACATGAGGTAGGAGCTTGAATCAGCATTTCACCTCTATCAGTCATCTCAAAAAGGCTTCAGCGTGACCTGTAGACACACTCACTCTGCATCCAGGGCCGATGCTAGGCTTCCATGTGCCCTAGTTTGAAACTAGCAGGGTCACTCCAGGACACTCCCAGCCAATTCGGGATGGTCCTGGAAATCGGGTCCCCCTCCCTGCAGCCCGCATCTTCCCAGCCGCAGCGTTAAATTACCGCAAAGCATGGCTTTTCAGGGGGAGGGGAGGGGCTGAATATGCAAAAAGCATCATTTTAACCCCATCCCCTCCTCAAGGACCCTCGATCTGTGGGATTTACAGTACTGGGGGCAGGGCTTGATGATGTCTACATCAGAGCCCGCCCCCCAAAGTGTTGCTGACAGTCTCATCTCCGGGCTTTTTCTGGAGAAGAGACTTTGAAAGTAGGCAACCATGAACTACCACCCCTCTACCCCTAAATACCTATATTCAACTTCTCACACATTAATTTTAAAATATAAAAATAATAGATGTTGCCTGCCCCTGGCCACATAGACATGCAGACAGTTGCTGATACACTGACAGAAAGACTCTGACACTACTGACTCTCAGAGGCAAATTCCTTCTCAAATGGACAAAACCATGTGCACTGCAGGTGGGGCAGATATATAACATGTGCAGATAGAATTAGATTTGGGTGGGGTTTTTCTTCAAAGTGAGCTCTTTATTGCAGCGTAGACACTGAACCGTAGCACCACGTCCCCTCACATAGCTCGCTGTGGTCGCCATGCTTCGGGCACACTATTTCATTCTCCCACCACGCCCTAGTTTATGGTAGGGCATGAAATACGTCGTGTCAGCACAAGTCAGCTCAAATTTTTTTTTTAAAAACCCCATTTTGACCTTTTTTACTATTGACCTAACCCACGTCAACCCTATCAACCTAACCCATGTCAATCTAGACTCATGTCGACCTTCCTGCATGTCGACCTATACTCATGTCTACCTAATGGTGTAGGTCGACCTAATAAATGTTGATCATCATGCTGGTGACCCAATGACCATATCCAGGGGGAGGGTTAGAGGCTAGTGATACTGCCATAAGTGAAACAGGATCAACTGGAAGTCATAAAAACGTCACTGCCAGATCCAGAAATCTGTAGATGATAGACCAGTCATTAGACCGACCAGGAGCCTTTTGGAACATTTATTCAGTGTCAACATGATGAATGCTGATGTGGTCAATGTCTACATGTCAAGCAATTTAACATGGTGCATGACAACATTATGACCATGTCAACAAACCATAACACACTTGTTTGTAAGATCTGCCTCATGTGAATATTGCTAAAGTCACATTTTTTTTGTCTTTTTTTCTCCTTGCATTTTTTCTCCTATTTCCCCCCCTCTACATGCGACATTTAAAGGTCGTGTGTTATTTTTCGCAAACCAGCATAATGGTCCACAACCTTCTCTGGTGGAGGAGGAGGTTGAGGATGGTGTCTCAGACACTCTTAGCATAATAAGGGCCACTCCTCAAGAACCAGCTCCCCAGAAAGTGTAGCTACAGTGTACCCACTGAAGAAGAAACCTCACCACAGCAAGAGTAATCTAGATGCTTGGATGAGGAACCACTACCCAGGCAAGTGGACACCAAAGCTAAGCATCGAAAGGAGGACGTGGGCTCAGTATCCACAGCAAGATAATTTTTGTGTTTTGCATCATTGTGTTATGCAATTAAATGTTTCCATGGATAGAAAATTAAGTGTATATGTGTTACATCAAACAATCTTTAAATTGAGTTGCTTTATTTCCTATTTTGAGGTGTAAAAAAAAAACCCACAACCATTAAATGTCTAAATTAAGAAGCAGCCCTATTTATTGTACTGTTTATAAGGTAATAACAATGATTTAATTATTAAAAAATAGCTGGGGATCCAAATTAGGTGTAGTGGTTCTGTACCTGAAAGTAAAGAGACAGTGTAAGGTAATTGCAAGGTTAGAATTATTTATTATATTTTATTTATAAATTTTATATGGTGACACGGCCCACAAGGGATCTGCAGTGCGCAATTACATAAAAAAATCTTCAAAAATATAACACACTGGATTACAGGTCAAGATAATATAGGACAAGCACAAGGTATATACACTATGCATTATATGCAAACGATATTTAAATAAGTATCCGGACGGCAATAAACGGAGGGATTATATGCCATTGAAGAAAGTATGGAACCTGGGTTTGGCCTGCACTCAGGTGTCACCCTCAAAAGGGGTGACACCAAAGTGCACACACTGAAGGCAGCCTCATCTCCAGTGGCATCCAGCATCTTTGGGGATGCTGGGCATGCCCCCCGAAGTGACAAAAAGAGAGTTCCCCACGAGTACAAGCCTCCTTCCCACTGGGTCTTGCCCATTTCTACCAGCTGTGTCTCCTGCTCTGCTGGGGGTGGGGAGGTGTGGTAAAGGTGACAATACAGAGTAAAAATATATTTGAGGTCTTACAATGTTAGATGTGCCTTTCGAAGAGAAAAAAATAGGTTGGGGCAATGGTTCTTGCATTGAGGAGCAGAATAAAAAAAATTGGGACACACCTTGTCACACATTCCACTGACTACAAGCAATAGCACTTTCCCCTTTATGATTAAACGGATTCAATTCACAATCATATTGTTCTATGCAATGATGCAATGACAATGAGTAAGAGTCAAGGACAGATACTTGCCAATGTCAGAATATTGGCGTGTACACACGGTAAGATTTGACATTAGATTTTGACTATATAGTCAAAATCGCATGCAGATCGTAAACAGAATGTATGCAGATCGTAAGCAGATCGTACAGATAGACAGGGCAGCAATGATTATATAGTGCAAATCTTAAGGTGATTGTATGGATTGTATGTAAAAAAGTACAGTGGGATTTGGTATGAAATCCCGGCGGTCAAAATACCGACAGGGTCAAAATCCCGAATGGGTCATAATACCTACAAGGACAAAATCTCGACAAGGACAAAATCCCAACATTTAAAATCCCGACAATGTGCAGGTGAAACAGTCACCATGACTCTCCGTCGACAGGTCGTGCGGTCGACATGAGTTTTTTCACTGTTTTTTTACCCGAATGTCGACACAGTCGACATGAACACAGTTGGAAGTGAACCCCAGCCCCTCGCATCGCTCGCCTTCGCTCGCAATGCTTCGGGCACGGTGCCTCGCGGCGCTCGGCACACTATTTTATTCTCCCGCCACGCCCTAGTTGATGGTAGGGCATGAAATACTGCCTGTCGGCACATGTTGGGTCAAAAAACAGTGAATAAACCGTGTGTACACACCATGGGCCTTATTCTGATCGGAGCGGCCAAACGTGCGTACGTTCACAATTACCGCACGCTAGCCGTACGCGGCCGTTAGGGTTAAGTCCACCCACAAATCAGCCGCTTACGTACGGGCAGAAATACCGTAGAAGGGGAGTGGTGTACAAATGAGCAGAAGGCAACGTATGCGGCCGGCCCAGCCCTTACACTCCGACAACTGGCGTACAACTGAGCGTACGGCGCCGTCTACGGCCGTCTCTCCTCCGTCTCCCCACCGACTTCTTGCGGAGATCTGAGCGTACGCCAGTTTGCACGGACGGGTCCCTATTGTTTTCAATGGAAAACTCAGCTTATGTCACCGCTCGTGAGAGTGAGCGTACGTCCGTGCACGCTGGCATACCCTTCACATATATGGACCTGCAAATCTTGCCTCTCAACTACTAATCTGACAATTGATTAATTAATCTATTTGTTAATCACTTATTGTTTTCTATTAACTCAATTGTCTACCTTAATAAAGACCTAATAAAACTACATTTGAACCCACATTACATGTATATTTGTTATGTTCTAATGTGGCATTTTAATCACTATCTATGTGTCCCCATATTGCTGTTACTTTTAAATCAAGTTATGTTGGTGTTTCTGTATATGAATTAAATTATGTACGTAATTACTTTTTCCAAAATGTGTAACATGTATACCTACCCTGATGTTATGTGTGATGTTTTAATCGAACAACATTAAACATTCATGCATTTTCACTATGTGTTATTTTACTCCAAAACACACACATTCACACATCAATCATTACCCCTCACCTCAAATTACAAGTATAACTTACAGTACACATCTGTATGTACCTACCCTTACACGCCCTCTAACATATTTATTATTAAAAACACAGGCAATTTCGAACTGTCATCAAACTTTTATTGGATACAAAAATAAAAAGGGGGGGGGGGATAAATAAAAAATTAAAGGCGGGCCTCCAGAAGGCCAAAAAGTAGCTGCAGGTACACCAGGGTGACCATTATTTCCCGCATGAGGGCTGCCACCTCCTCCTGCTGCTGTTCAGTGTCTGTAATGAAGGGATAAAACAAAAAATTAATATACACAAATGTTTGTTGTATTTGTACATAATAAAAAGTTCAGAGTTATGTGTGAAGGCCACATACATTTAGAAACTACATTGAAGATGGGTCTGCTGTAAACACAGTACTAAAAAATAATATGTTAACACACACATACTGTACATAGTAAATAACATTAATTCAATTACTCCTTCATCAATGAATGTATGCTGTATCCCAATTGGTACTTTGGTTTTGGGGGACTCTCCTCTAACCTCACAATTAGCCTGTGCTATTTAAGGGTTATGACATTGTTGTGGCTTAAGCACTCCTTACTATTTTAAATTTAGGACATTGCTGTACAAATTATAGGCCTACAGCTATGTTTGTAAAGCATGCATCCGCATGGCCTCACACACTATTACCAAAACAATCTCTACATTTAAGTTGCACCAGTGGCAGATTAAGCCTTTGGGGGGCCCGGGGTACTTTAGAGCGGGGGGCCCCCTTGCACTTGTCATTACTGGCCGCACACTGCATGGGCGAATATTATACTGTCAAAACATAGAGTAAAGGCAGAATAAACTTGGTCAATGGTTACCTGCAGGGGATATATATATATATATATATATATATATATATAGACAGGGGGTTGGCGGCACTCGGAATAATAATAGACACCATATATATATATATATACACACACCACATGAAAAGCCTGTGTTTGTCCCTCTGCCCCTTACTCTGGAGGAGACCTCACAGTCCTAGTGCTGCCTCTGATTAAAAACCCTCCTATGACTAAGCTGCTGCTGCTGTTCTCCATGGACCTGAGAAGTATGTAATGAGCTCCACCAATCAGAGCTCAGCACAAACTTCTCAGCCTCTGTCCTCTGGTGCAAAGTGTCATGGGACTTAGTCAACTCCCAGAAATGCACTGCACACTTGTGCAATCATGTGTGCCTTGCCTCCCGATGCTCAGCACCATAAATCATTGTCACATTGGCAGATAGGTGAAGCTGCAGCACTACCCCACCCATGCACAAAACATTTAGCTAAAAAAAAAAAACATAACTTAAACATTTTCTTTTTAAAAAAAAAATGACAACCACAGGGGGCCCCTAGCTAGAGGGGGTCCCAGGGGCACTGACCCCTTGCGCCTCCATTATAATCTGGCCCTGTGTTGCACATCATGCTGGGAACTGGAGTTACCCAACACCTGGAGCCACATAACTACCACACCACTAATGTCGGATATCTCATTGGATGTACTGTTATGTCAATTATTCAAGGGGTGAGGCATGGCCACACTCAAAAAAACCACCAAGGGGACCCTTGTTCCTGGAGAAGGACAGGACACACCTCATGGTCGGCCTGCAGTGATATGTTGCAACTAATGTTGATGTTGGATACACATATGTGGTTGTTGTGATTGTTTATGTGTAGAAATGTGTAGGTCAACATTAGACACATTATTTACTTACGGCTACTTGAGCCATCCTGGGCGCCGCTGGTTGGCTGTGGAGTGGTTGGGGGGGGGCAGGAGCAAGGAGGATGGTCCTGGTGTTTGGACCGAGGTAGTGGGTGTGACTGGGGAGTGGAGAGGTTTGGGGGTGGGTGGTGGAGAGGTGTAGGGGGGTTGGAAATGGGGTGGGGAGGGGGGGGGTGGGGGTTGTGGAGGGGGTTGTGGAGGGGGGGGGTTGTGGAGGGGGTGGGGGTTGGGGAGGGGGGGGGGGGTTGTGGAGGGGGTGGGGGTTGTGGAGGGGGTGGGGGATGGGGAAATTGTGTGGGTGCAAACTGCACCCTGGGTCTCCTCTTCTTCCTCCTCCTCTTCTTCCTCCTCCTCTTCTTCCTCCTCCTCCTCTTCCTCCTCCTCCTCCTCCTCCTCTTCCTCCTCCTCCTCTTCCTCTTCCTCTTCTTCCTCCTCCTCTTCCTCCTCCTCCTCGGCTGCCTGGTCCCGGGCTGCCTGCTCCCGGGCTGCCTGCTCCCGGGCTTCAATGCGTGCCCTTGCCCGTGCTGAAATGTTCATGTTGATGGCATAGAAATCGAAGATTGGGTTTCATAAAAAAGGGGGAAAGAAAAATTCACATTAGTCATGCTCATAACCTTCAAAATTATCATTGCTGTGAAATTTCAGACATTTATCATGCAAACTATTTGATATCCTACACCCAAAAACTGATCAACTCCTTAAACCCCCCCCTATACACCCCCTATACACCCATATACACCCATATACCCCCCATATACACCCATATACACCCCCATATACACCCATATACACCCCCTATACACCCATATACACCCCCATATACACCCATATACACCCCCTATACACCCATATACACCCCCATATACACCCATATACACCCCCTATACACCCATATACACCCCCATATACACCCATATACACCCCCTATACACCCATATACACCCCCTATACACCCATATACACCCCCATATACACCCATATACACCCCCTATACACCCATATACACCCCCATATACACCCATATACACCCCCATATACACCCATATACACCCCCTATACACCCATATACACCCCCATATACACCCATATACACCCCCTATACACCCATATACACCCCCATATACACCCATATACACCCCCTATACACCCATATACACCCCCATATACACCCATATACACCCCCATATACACCCATATACACCCCCTATACACCCCCATATACACCCATATACACCCACATACTCAGGGACACATTTATAAAAAGTACAGAAAACATTTGCAAAATAACGCAGGCATACTAGTAAATAAAAACTTACATCGGGCAATATGGCGGCGAAGTGTGCTGAGCAACACTGGCTGCCGCCGGCGCAGGTCCGACCAGCGCCGCTCCAGTTGAGCCAGGCTCCTATCCACGCCGGTCCTGGCGAAAATTAGCCGCCGGGCAGCATTGTATGCCTGCCGCTTTTCCCTATTAGATACATAAGGGCCCCTGGGCCCCAGGCGGCGGTCCATGACCTCAACCAAGGCCAATAGCTCCTGGGTAGAAAACGCCCTAGCCCTGGTTGAAGTCATGGTGGCAATGGCGCAGTTATTAATTGCAGGTACATATATCACTTTTGGTGCTTGCTGATTGGTGTAAAAAATTGTTTGTTTGGTATTAACTTTATTAATCCTTCTTACATTAACAAACTGGATGCGAATAGAAACTTACGCGGACCGTTCCGATATACACACACCACAACCAACAGCATGCATTCAATGAAGAGAGAAGTACTGTATTTACAGTGTGCGGAAAATAATACACGCAACCCTCTACTTATAACTACGCTGCCTAAAGGGGGCACGATACACCGATATGCATGGAGAGGAGTACTGTATATACAGTAGGCAGAAAATAATACACGCAACCCTCTACTTATAACTACGCTGCCTAAAGGGCCACAATGCAACATGTTGCTGTATGACAATTTCATACACATTACATATGCAAGGCAAGCATGATAACGTGATGTTTTGAAATGTGACTCACAAAGCATACACGAACTCCAACAGATACCAGCTGACAACACTCATCATTGGAATGACAGGTGCACACATTTCACGATGTAGCCCACAATGCTCCACAACCTGTGTATATACATATACGGGTGATTGATCAGGTGCATTGAGACCTGCGTAATTTAAGCGGCAATTATCGGCGGGAAATATCGGCGTAAATTTGCATCTACCTTGCGGGAAAATATATACGCCCCCTTGTTCGTGGCGGGAGATTAACATATAAATATTCAGTCAGATGCAGCCCACAATTGCTGCAAACATGTCTGACTCTGACGATTCAGCAGCAGAGGACGCTCTGCAGAGAGCACAAGCCGAATCCCTGCTTCAAGCATTACAGAAGAGGGAACAGGAGCGGAGAAGGAGGGCCCAAGAGAGGAGTCGCCTGCAAGATCAAGCGGGCCCCTCAGTAACAGGCCCTGGTGAACCTCCACCAGCTCCACAAGGGCCAAGCAACCAGCCAGAACAAGAGGTTGCATCTCTCCAAACAGGTGTGACCCAGCAGGTGCATGGTGAGAGAGCTGGGGCCACCAGAAAACGTGCTGCAACATCTAGGGTGATGACTGAGCAGGATACCACCACCAGAAGGAGAAACCCTGCATTTGTAGAGGCCGAAATGCGAATTCTCGTGCCCAGGGCACGCGAATGGATTGAATTGGCAACCAGGAAGCCGGGTGCCAGTGCAAGGAGAAACCTTTGGGACAAGATCACAGAGGAAGTGAACCAGGTGTCACCAGTGGTCAGAACTTGGGACGCGGTGAAGAAAAGGTTAGTGTGTTTGTCAGGGCAATTTTTCAGCAGTCTCCAGCAGGAACTGAGGCCCTTATTCTAGTTCACTCTTTCTGGCCAAATATTTCTTAGATGGACAAAACCATGTGCACTGCAGGTGAGGCAGGTGTTACTTGTGCAGAGATAATCAGATTTGGGTGGGGTTTTACACCTGCCTCACCTGCAGTGCACATGGTTTTGTCCATCAAAGAAATATTTGGCCACACATGGCACAAAAGATCACCCACACTAGGAAATGTCACGTAGCTAGGGGTACCACCTAGTCCCTTTAATTCCGGACACATATTAATTACACAGGTTCTGTGGCTGGCTGACTTCAAGACTCCACTTTACCTAATTTTAAACTGCCACAGAACCTGTGTAAGTAACATGTGTCCGGAATTAAAGGGACTAGGTGGTAACCCTACACGTAGCACAGTGGTGCACATATCTCATGGTGATATTTGTATTTTTAAACTTGTAGGTGGACTGACTTCAAAAGTGCCCTGAAGAGGAAGATGACTGACCGGTACAACCACAGCATGTCCACCGGGAGCGGTCCTATGCCTGACCATTTGGAGTATACCCCCCTGGAGCTGGACTCCTGTGACGTCATCGATGTGGGGGAGATCAGGGGGATCTCCAATATGGACAGTGAGCTCCCGGCGGAGGTCTTTGCTGCTGCTTTTGATGGTAAGTCACAGCAATGCATTGTATTTAGAAAGATATTTTTTATTGCGTATGTGATGGTGACATTGTTTTCAATTCTTATCCTAGCAGAAGCAGAAAGTCAGGATGTACCGGCAGCATCTTCCTCTGCAGAGCCACAGGTGGAGCAGGTGGTCCAGCCTCCAGCAAGACGTCGCCCCCAGCCCCAGCCACAGGAGACATTGAGTGAGAGCCTGTTGGTGACGCTGGACAGGATCGAGCAGCAAGGGGTGGATGCTGCGATCCGTCAGCAGCAGGTGGCGGATTTTCTGGCGGAGTGGAAGGCCACAAACCAGCTGCAGGTTGAGGCGTTGAACCACATTAATGAAACTCTGGCGGCTGGCATGCTAAGCATTGGCCAACACCTCAGCCGCCAGAATGAACTTCTTGCGGAGCAGCTGTCCACCGCCAGGTCCCTAAGGGACAATCCCCCATCTGCTGCCCCACCCCAAGCTGCTCCCCAACCTTCCACCTCGGCTGACCCTCCTGTGGCGACTAGGGGAAGACGCCGAAAGCCAGCTGACCCAAAGGCCCCTGTCCCCAAGGCCCCATCTAAAAGGGGCAAAAAAGGGCCCAAATGAGACCTGGTTCACTTCCTCTGTGGTTGGAGGCCAAAGGTTTAAATTGCACTGGACATCCGCTTCCTGAGTTGGCCATCGATCCATTTGCGTGCCATGGGCATGAAAGTTCGTATTTTGACCTCTACAAATGCAGGATATTTTTTTTTGGTGGTGTGTATCTTGCTTAGTATTCACCCTGGTTGTTGCAGTACGTATTCTGGTGTCCCCATTTCTTTCACCATTGCATTTGCAGGGTAACACATGTTTGGAGATATGCAACCTCTTGTTCTGGCTGTTTTATTATTTGTATGTCTATTTTATTTGTTTTTTTGATTTCTCACATTAAAGTGTCAAGCTGTGATGCTGAACAGCAAATAAATTTATTTTACAAATTAAATCAAAATTGTGGTATGTGTCATTTCTTGTGTGAAACAAATACTAGATTTATGTGTACTTACTGACCAGGGTATTTTTGAACATTTGTTGAAGTGTGGTGGAAGTTTCCCATGTGTAACCCTCTCCATGGCCATTCCCATGTTCCTATCCAACTTTTCCCTGCTAATTAGTTTGTGTCAGCACATGTGCAGAGCAACTTAATATGTGAGAAAGCAGTTTGTGTGCAGGTGAGGTAGCTCCTACAGTAGTAGGTAAAAGCAGGTCCAGAACAATGCTTTCCTCATGGAGTGGGTGAGGCAGACAAACAAGGGTGAAAAGGTACATTTGTGTAGGAATGCATATGTGTCCTCCCTAAAAAAAGATGTGTGAATGGGCCAAACATGATAAATTAGCTTGTGAACAAACATGCATAACTTTTAAAATATATATGATTTGACAGTGTCATAAGCAGATGTAGGAATCCTTTGTTAGAGAGATGAGAGTGCAATAATGTGATTGGTGGCATCTTACATCCAGAGTGTAGTGAAATCCAAATCATAGCAGATGAGATAGTGGTACAGGTCATAATTTTGGGTACTATACAAAGATTGTGTGGAAAATAGTGGTCATGGGCTTCAAACATTGCTGAAACATCCTTTGTAGGTGTTAGATGTGGTTTATGTTATTGTATCCTAAATACCAAACCTATGTTAGTATTAGAGTGAACACGTTGACACATGTCGACTTGTGTAGATTGAGTGTGCTACTGCGTAAAGTCTATGAAAGCAGGTAGTGAATGTGTCTGTTTAGCAAATACCTACCTTAGCGTATAAAAAGATTCTTACCTTAAATTAAACAAACCTTTAAATGTGGAGAAGTATAGAAACATAAGCTTCCAATGTGTTTGCGTGCTGTATGTGTGGCTTGCAGGCAGTGAAATCATGGTTTGTAGTTAATAGACTGCAGCATTGCTTATTACATTCAGGTGTATGTGTTTGAGTAGTAATCAGCGTTAATTAGCCAACTCAGGCGCACGCTGGCATGCGGTATCTGTAGGGGTGGTTTTAGCTGGTGGTTGGCGGCCGCCTGTTTGGTGTCCGAAACGAACGGTGCCTTAGTCTATCGTGCGGTAGTAGCACCGCTCATTTTTGGTGCACACCCCCGTGTACGCCCATATTTACGCCCATTTTCCCTCATTTCCGCTCCCATCAACACGCCCCTATGCCGCCCCATTACCCGTACGCTCGCGTACAGGTTTTTTCGCACGTTGAGACCCCGGCCGTAAGCGTTGTGGTGTGTTCGCGCCGGCGCATTAGCGTATCTGCACATGCGCAGATCGTAAAAAACCCGGGACGTACGCGTACGGCCCGGACGCTCCAAGCAGAATAAGGCCCCATATGTCCGATTTATTTTCACATAGTATGCTCCATGTTGCCCTGTCACGAGCAAGATCTAAGGATTCTGTTGCAGTAGGATCACTCATAAAGGTCCACCTGGATTACCTGACACAAATGGACTCAGAATATTGTCTTTACTGAAGTCTTTGTCAATCAAATAAGGTTTACTTTTGTTGGTTGATATGAGTTTCAACAATTTTGACAGGTTTCCACTAGATATATTTTAAATACTGACAGTCGCATTGCCCTAACAATCCTAAATCTTAACCTACATAAACTTTTTACACTTTTTGGACACTAGTCGAAACTAGGGATGAGTGCGTTTGGATCCTACAGATCGACACACCCGAACTTACCTGAACCGAGGCGTTTCCGAGCGGTTTGCTTCCCTCCCACCAATAATCCGAGTTGAAAACGAGGCCGAACATCATCTTCCCACTGTCGGATTCTGGCGAGACCTGGACTCTATAAAAGTCCAGGAGATAGCCGCCATCTTCAGTCCGCATGTGAAATTCAGACAGCATGGATGTGTCCATGCTGTCGCAGACAGAGAGGTGAAAGCTGCAGGGAGAAAATCTAACTAATGGGGGAACTAACAAGCTGCTTAACTTAATGGGGGCTGCTTAAGGGGGACAACTGTACTGATGAGAAAAGTAAAGGTTACATCTACAAAGGAGGAACAACTGTGGGGGGAACTATACTAAGGGGGAACTACCAAAGGTACAACTACTAAGGGGGCATTACTAAGGCTACTCTAATGGGGGCACTACTAAGGGGGGCTGTTATATGGGACTGCAGTGGGGGACAACTAAGGGGCTCTTTAAACGTTTTTATTTTTACGACATGGATGCCCCGTTACAGTCCAACTGTGCTGCCCAGTGTCCTGTATAATTTATGGGTTGCTGCTAAGTTTACCACATCAGTCCTGGTGGGCTACCCCTTTTTTTTTTTTTTAATAAAAGTTTTTTTTTCAATGCAAGCAGTGTGCCATGAGTCCAGCTGTGCTGCCCAGTATCTAGAGATGTGCGGCGGCCACTTTTTCGGGTTTTGGTTTTGGATCTGGATCTCCATTCGTGTTTTGGATCTGGATTGGTTTTGGCAAAACCACCCTTGTGGGTTTTGGTTTTGGATCTGGATTTTTATGAAAAAATGCTAAAAATGGCTAAAATAACAGAATTTGGGCCTGTTTTTGCCCCTAAAGTATTATTAACCTCAATAACATTAGTTTCCACTCATTTCTAGTCAATTTTGATCACTTCACAGCTTACAAAATTGTTTTCATTTACTGTAGTTGGGCCAAAAGGGTATACCGAGGTAGCTGGATGACTAAGCTAAGCGACAGCAGTAGGCATCACATACATGTGGACCTTACACTTCCAACCTGGCAGAGCAGCACTGCAGGGGCAGACAGGGTGGCAGTTTAATAAACTATCCCAAAAAAAGAGAAATGCTCCAAACAGCAAATACAAAGAGGTATCGGCCTTGTCATGACTGGTGGTAGCAGCTTCAGCACTCCCACTATTTCCTCCTCCATCATCCTCCAAAAATGTGTTTTTATTTTATTTATTACTTTTATTTATTTTTCTTACTTTACACTGGATACAGCCTGTCACACTGGACACAGCCCCTTGGACATTGGACACTGCCCCTGGACACTGCCCCTGGACACTGGACACAGCCTGTCACCCTGGACACAGCCCCTGGACAATGGACACAGCCTCTGGACACAGCTCCTGTACACTGGACACAGCCGTCACACTGGACACAGCCCCTGGACAATGGACACAGCCGTCACACTGGACACAGCCTCTGGACACCGCCCCTGGACACAGCTCCTGTACACTGGACAATGGATATATGTCATGCTGGACACTGGATATATGCCGTCACACAATGGTTAGATGTCACACTGGCCACTGGATATATGTCGTCACACTGGACACAGGATATATGTCGTCACACTGGACACAGGATATATGTCGTCACACTGGACACTGGATATATGTCGTCACACTGGACAATGGATATATGTCACGCTGGACACAGGATATATGTTGTCACACTGGACACAGGATATATGTCGTCACACTGGACACAGGATATATGTCGTCACACTGGATATATGTCGTCACACTGGACACAGGATATATGTCGTCACACTGGACAATGGATATATGTCACGCTGGACACAGGATATATGTCGTCACACTGGACACAGGATATATGTTGTCACACTGGACACAGGATATATGTCGTCACACTGGACACAGGATATGTCGTCAGTCGTCACACAGGACAGGACACAGGATATATGTCGTCACACTGGACACAGGATATATGTCATCACACTGGACACAGGATATGTCGTCAGTCGTCACACAGGACAGGACACAGGATATATGTCGTGAGTGACTCGTGACACTGGACAATGGATAAGATATAGGCCATCACACTGGACACAGCCCCTTAATGCTGCCCCTGTACACAGTGTACTACTCAGCAGCACTGCAGCCCCTGCGTGTGAGCACTGCAGCACTGAGTTAGTTAGTTAAATCACAAAAAAAACACAGGGTTCAGGGCTAAATAAAATTAATCACAACACAGGGCTTAGGGCTAAATAAATCACAACAGGGCACGGGCCACAGGACAGCCCCTGGACAGTGGACACTGCAGCCCCTGCGTGTGAGCACTGCAGCACCTAGTTAGTTAAATCACACTACAGGGCTCAGGCCACAAGTCTACAACAAAGGGCAGTGAGGGCAGGTCACGGAGCACAGCACACCACGGAGCACATGGCACGGAACACAGCACAGGGCAGTGAGGGCAGGTCACGGAGCACAGCACGGAGCACATGGCACGGAGCACAGCACAGGGCAGTGAGGGCACAGGTCAGGTCACGGAGCACATGGCACAGAGCACAGCACGGAGCACACGGAGCTTCCCAACCACCCTCTTCCCTCTCCAAGATTGGAGTGAAGATGGCGGGGTGCGCGTGCGTCTTTTATAAGATCCCGCTCCCGCGAGAATCCGATGATGACGTTCGGCCTCGTTATTGGTCCGGAATTCAGGCGGGAACTCCCGAGCCGGCTCGGATCTGGCCCGGTTCCCCGATATTCGGATCTGTCGGATCTCGGGAATCCGGACCCGCTCATCTCTACCAGTATCATGTATCAGTCCAGCAAGGACGTATCAGTCTAAGGGTGATGCTAAGTGTGTTGTATAAGTCCAGAGGTGTTGCTAAGTGTGCCATATCAGTCCAGTGTTTGTGCCGCCCACTTGTGTCGCTTGGCATAGTCATCCAGCTACCTGGGTGCAACCTTTTCGCCTAAGAACAGAATTGTGAGGTGTTCAGGATAGACTGGAAATGAGTGTAAATTAACATTATTGAGGTTAAAAATAGCGTAGGAGCAAAAAAACATAAATAAATTCTGCGATTTTAGCGTTTAAAAAAAAATAATAAAAAAATCCAGATCCAAAACACAAAACACGGAAAGGGTTGTGTTTTGGAACAGATCCAGATCAAAAACATGGCTGGAGATACAATCCCAAAACACAAAAAGTAGCTGGAGCACACCCTGGTCCAAACCCTCTTCAAATAAACTAGGCTCAATCTCTAAATTGATACTGTCCTGAATCTTCTAAAATATTTTGCTTCTCAGATTATAAGGGGGAAATTTACTAAAATGGGAGTTCTATTGCAGATGGGATGTTGCTATGGGCAACCAATCAGATACCATCTATTATCTTCTAGAAGGTGCTAATCATAGGCGTGCGCACAGGGGGTGCCGGGGGTGCACAGGCACCTCCTAATGACAGGCACCCCCGCACGACTGCAGCAAGGTCCGACGTCACAGAATAGCATTAGGATACACTACAACTACATCATAGTGAGGAACCTATCTGCCTGTAGGGGGAGCTGAAGTGCACAGACAGCTCCTCCCAGGCATTACTGAAACAGTGCTGGCCGGGGTGAGTGGCCGGGTGAGGAGGGGTGAGGACTTCCTGATGCTGATGTTTGAAATGTGCTGCAGGTGAGCTGGAAAAGGGGAGTTTGTATGTTATATGAGCACTGACTTTGTTTTAGAGGGGGAGGGGGGATGGTATAAAACATTGTGATTGTGTTGGTCTAATAATGCTGGCTGCTTATTTTTGTTATGTCATAAAGGTGTGTGTTTATCAGCTTTATGTAAGTATACTGTGTGTGTGTGTGTGTGTGTGTGTGTGTGTGTAGGGGGGCTTTGTATATGTATACTATGTGTATGGGAGGGGGCTCTGTGTATACTACAGTACATTGTGTGTGTGCATGCTGTGCCTGTATGTATACTATGTGTGTGAATATATGTGTGGGCTGTGTATATGTATACTGTGTGTGTGTGTATATAGATGGGCTGTGTGTGTGTATATATATATATTTTTGTTATGTCATAAAGGTGTGTGTTTATCAGCTTTATGTAAGTATACTGTGTGTGTGTGTGTGTGTGTGTGTGTGTATAGGGGGGCTTTGTATATGTATACTATGTGTATGGGAGGGGGCTCTGTGTATACTACAGTACATTGTGTGTGTGCATGCTGTGCCTGTATGTATACTATGTGTGTGAATATATGTGTGGGCTGTGTATATGTATACTGTGTGTGTGTATAGATGGGCTGTGTGTGTGTGTGTGTATATATATATATATATATATATATATATATATAAAAATGCAAAAAGCTTTGGCACTCTGGAGGAAGGGTATCAGCTGTGGGGGTGCCTTACTGACGAAGTCAATATCAAAGGGAGATGTTCTGCGTGAGCAAAAAATCAGAGTCGGCACTCTCCAGTAGTAGTATAAATCTTTAGTAAAAAAAAGGCATTACAAGTGCTCCAAAGGTCATCGACGTTTCATGGCCCAGCCGGCCATTTCATCAGGATGTGGGCTGCGGGTAGAGGGTGTGCAGGTGCCAGGGTGGCACCTGCACACCCTCTACCCGCAGCCCACATCCTGATGAAATGGCCGGTTGGGCCATGAAACGTTGATGACCTTTGGAGCACTTGTAATGCCTTTTTTTTACTAAAGATTAGGGTGGCACCTGCACACCCTCTACCCGCAGCCCACATCCTGATGAAATGGCCGGTTGGGCCATGAAACGTTGATGACCTTTGGAGCACTTGTAATGCCTTTTTTTTACTAAAGATTTATACTACTACTGGAGAGTGCCGACTCAGATTTTTTGCTCACGCAGAACATCTCCCTTTGATATATATATATATATATATATATAGTAGATTTGCGGTGGGGCACTCGTGGCTATTCTCCATAAACTAGACAAGCCAGCTAGTATGCAGCAACGTTTCAATTTATTTATCAAATTTTCGTCAGGTCCGCAGCTGTAGTAGGGCAGAAGGATGACAGAGTGGGGTAGTTGGTAGGGGAGGATGATTGGGGTGGGTGGGCAGCAGAGGGGGTATGGAAGGAGATATCATGTCGGATTACCTCAATTTTAGAGAGGAAGAAGGAGGCAAAGTCAGTGGCAGTGAGGGATGAAGGGAGGAGGGGTGGTGCAGGGCGAAGTAGAGTGTTGAAAGTGCAGCAGTGCAGTGCAGACCTGAACGCTCCGATCCGCAGCTCTCCCTCCCACCCGCCCGGCAGCCGCTCTCCCTCCCTCCCACCCGCCCGGCAGCTGCGCTCCCTCCGGTAGCCGCTCCCCCTACCTCGCTCCCTGTCACTGTCATCAGGAAGCAGCCGCAGCGCTCCCCCCCAGCTCCAACCCCCCCCCGCATGTAAAAAACTTAAAAATATATAAAATGAAATCATATATATATATATATACACATATATATATATATATATATATATATATATATATATATATATGTATATGTATATGTGTATATATATGTATATGTATATATATATATATATGTATATATTACATGTGTACAAATTTATTGATAAATAAATTGAAACGTTGCTGCATACTAGCTGGCTTGTCTAGTTTATGGAGAATAGCCACGAGTGCCCCACCGCAAATCTACTATATTTTTCTATGTGCTGGCACCGGCGCTGCTGCATTTGGTTATAGTGAGTGCCAAACCCGAGTTGGATATATATATATATATATTTTGTGTGCATACTGTAGGGGGGCTATATATATGTATACTATGTGTGTGGGGGCTATTTATGTGTATACTACATCTGTATGTGTGCAGGCTGTGTGTGTGTGTGTGCATGCATAGAGGGCTGTGTATATGTATACTATGTGTGGGGGGGCTATGTATGTGTGTGTGTGCACATGCATAGAGGGCTGTGTATATGTATACTATGTGTGCGGGGGGGCATTTGCCCCTGGGTACTTGGGGTACAAGTGTCCCGGGCCCCCCTCAGCCTCCTTCCCTTTTGAGCCGCTGGCCGGATGCTGCCTGCCGCTGACAAGTAAAGTAGCTTCAGTGTGCGGGGTGCAGCATCCGGCCAGCGGCTCAAAAGGGAAGGAGGCTGTGGCTCCGGTGGGCATCTTATAAGAAGAGCAGCCAGCGCTACCTGGAAGTGCGGATTCCTGGGAGTGCTGAAACTCCCATTGTCAATGAACATTTAACCACCCCCTTCCCAGGGAGCACGAAACCCATGGTAAGGAGCATGTGACTCCTGGCAACTAACTTTTCACACCCCTTCCCCCCCCCCCCCCATGGCATAATCTGTAATTGTCATCACAGTCTGAGGGTTAATGTGTAAGGGGCATCACGGTGTGAGGCGTAACATTTAATGGGCATCACGGTGTGAGGCGTAACGTGTAAGGGGCATCATGGTGTGAGGCGTAACATGTAATGGCCATCACAGTCTGAGGGGTAATGTGTCCCCTCAGACTGTACGGTGTGAGGCGTAACATGTAATGAGCATCACGGTGTGAGGCGTAACCTGTAATGGGCATCACGGTGTGAGGCGTAACCTGTAATGGGCATCATGGTGTGAGGCGTAACCTGTAATGGGCATCACGGTGTGAGGCGTAACCTGTAATGGGCATCACGGTGTGAGGCATAACCTATAATGGGCATCACGGTGTGAGGCGTAACCTGTAATGGGCATCACGGTGTGAGGCGTAACATGTAATGGGAATTACAGGTACAACGTGTAATGGGCATTATGGAATGTGATATACTATGTAATGGCGTGATGTGTAATATGCATTACGGTGTAAATTTTTGGCGTGCGCCTTCGACGCGCACAGTCCCTATTTTACTAACATTTTTTTAAGCCCTGACATAATGTGTAATGGGCATTATGGTGTGTGGAATGGGCATTACTGTGTGTGGCATGTGTGATGGGCATTATTGTGCGTGGCATTATGTCTAATGAGCATTAGTGTGTTGCATTATGTGTAATAATAGGCGATGATGGACACGTCCAGTAGGTAGTGATGGACACGCCCCTCCAATGGTGCACCCCCTAAGAAAGCGGGCTGCGCACGCCTATGGTGCTAATTAAATAAGAAGTAGACTCTGACTTGTACACTATGTAAATAACTAGATTTTTCAACATGAACAAATCTAAGAACATTAATGCTTCTAGAACCAAGAAATTATAAAACACTTAAATTAAGGGTGGAAAGACAAGGGAAACAACACAGGGTAAAATGTAGGGGGGGGGGGGGGAAGAGATGAGGTGGGGAATTATATGGACGAGGAGGAATCCTCTGCGAGGATATTTGGGTGACAGCAGACCGCAATGGAGTCACGTTGGAGACAGTAATAGTTGTCTGTGTAGGAACCATTTGGTGGATTCAAATACTGAGAAGATTTGGGTTTGGGTGGATTGGGGCAGTGCCTCAATATACATCCCCCATTTTTTAGTGTCTTAATCTGTACCTCGGTGAGTGTAGGGGAGGAGGTTGCAATCCAGTGAGACAAAATCACCTTTTTTGCTATAGTGACAATGATGGTGAGTATTGGGGTCAAGGTCATTTTTCTGGAGTCTAAGTTCCAGTTGTCGAAATTAGCCCAAAGACGCTATCGGGTCTGTGGAGATTTGCAGCTTAAAATGTGATGAGATTTAATTCACTATTTTGTTCCAGAAGCGTCTGATCTTCCTGCATTCCCAGAAACAATGGACGAAATTAGCCTTGGAAATTGGGGCATTCACCAGTTACTGATGGAACAAAGTGCGATAAACGTGCTGGGGATATATACAGTAGGCTCTATGGATAGTCTTAAAATGCACCTCTTGCAGGTATGAAGAATTAAGGATTTTCATGGTGGCAGTAAATTTGACACTAAGAGGAAGAGCGAATTCAGTGTGGGGATGTCAGAGGACCATGAAGCCTGTATTTTGTCCCATTACATTTGGGTTGTTTGATCAGAGAATAGGTAATAGAGGGGCCTAGTTTTATATGGGGAGGTTTCCGAGTTTATAATGATTCTATAATCATTAGTCCTAATAAATAATGGCATGTCTGGAGATACATGAAAAAGTGAGTTGTTGGGAGCTGGTATTCCTGACAGAGCTGAGAAAACGTTTTGATCTGACCTCCAGGATCAAAGACTTGTGAGACGTCCATTAAGCCTTTATCTTTCCAGGTTAAAAACCATGAGTTTAACAGAGCTGGAGGGAAACTAGGATTAATCCAAATAGGTACTCAAAGAGTTAGGAGAGGATTTCTATGAAATTTACGATTTACCAGACGCCATGTATAGTACACATCTCGGAAGAGAATGTTGGATTTGATATCTGGAGGGATGTCTTGTGGTGCGGAGTGAAGGAGAGCGGCTGGGGAGTAGGGATGGAAGAGGGCCTTGTTAATTGTAAGATCTGTGTAAGAGGATTGATTAGTCAGCCAGTCAGAAATACAACGGAACAGAGTTGCCAGATTGTAGGCCAAAAAATTAGGAACACCAAACTGCCAAACTGCCTAGGTCTCATAAGCTTAGGTAAAGCAAGTCTGGGTTTGGCCGTTTTACACAGAAATTTGTTTAGGCGCTTTTTAATTATAAGCAGGTCCATACTATTAATCTTTAAGGGTAGTTTCTGCATAATATAAAACAATTTGGGGAATATAATGCTCTGGATAACTGCAGTGCGGCCTAGTAGTGAAATAGGTAGTAGTTGCCAACCTTCCATCATGGTAGATATTTTGGCTATGGCAGGTTTAAAATGTATAAAATACAAAGTGGAGAGGTCAGAGGGGAGAAGGACACTGTGGCATTTGATATAGGATTTACTGTAGCTATTTTAAACGGGAGTGAGAAGAGCAAGGTCAAAGCTTGTTCATCAGGTTTGCTGAGGTGAAGAATTTCCGTTTTATCTAAGTTAATATGATAACCGGATTGAGAGCCAAAGGAATCTATGAGTCTAAGTATTTTGGGGATCGAGGAGGAAGGGTTAGTGACTAAGAGTAACATATCATCGCCAAAAAGGGATAGTTTGATTTCAACAGGGCTGAGAATACAGATGAGGAATGGAGGGCCACTGCTAGAGGTTCCAGCGCGACAGCGAATAGCAGTGGTGAGAGGGGGCACCCCTGCCGAGTGCCCTTTTCAATGATGAAGGGGTCCGACATTAAACCATTGCAGGCTATCCTAGTTTGTGGCTTAAAGTAGATGCAGCAAAGGATACGAAGGAAGCCTTCCGGAAAGCCAAAGCCTGAAAGAGTGGCATATACAGTAGGTGATTCCAGTCAACTAGATCAAAGGCCTTCTCTGTATCAAGGGATAATAATATTGGAGAGGTATGAGAGGGCAGCTTGGTGGATGCCAATATTGCGCTTAGGGCCTTGCGCACATTAAGTTCCGAATGCCTTCCCCAGATAAACCCCGTTTGGTCATTGTGAATGATTCTGGGAAGGAGGGACGTGAGTCTGTCTGCTATGATTTTAGTAAATAATTTATAATCTAGGTCAAGCAATGAAATGGGCCTGTATGAGGCAAGGAGGGCCAGGTCTCTGCCCTGTTTAGGGAGCACCTTAAGGGTTGCTGAATTAAAATGTGGTCGGGGTTCTTCGGATGATTGTATGTATTGGAAGAAGGATGTTAGATCCAGAGATATCTTGGTAAGGAGGATTTTATAGTAGTCCAGCTAAAGCCATCTGGGCATGGTGCCTTGTAGCTCTTCAGCTGTGCAATGGCATTCTCAACTTCAGTTTGTGTGATGAGGTCTAGAAGGGAATTTGCTGCCATTAAAGATAGTTGTGGGAGAGACTGTGTATTCCAGAAATTGTGTGGAAGGGGAGGAAGGGATGGTGGAGGAGAGGATGCCGGTAGGGGGCCTGTGTAAAGATTTGTATAAAAGAATCTGAGTAATTCTGAAGTTTATGCATTATTCTTAGAGAGTATACTCTGGTGGTTTTTTAACGCTGGACTACCATGGGTTGCCTAGACCCATTAAGCAGGTTGGATAAAAGTTTCCCTGTCTTATTGCCGAACCTGTGAAATCTATAGTTCATGGAGAAGAGATGCCTGTCTCCCATAGTCTGTAAGTAATCTTCATAATTAAGTTTGGCAGTCTGGTAAGTCAATTTGTTGGCAGTGGAAGGTATAGTTTTATATTTCTGAAAGGCTGACGTCAATGCCGTTTGTAATGTAAGGTAAGTTGTGGTATAGTGCTTGTTCAGATTGGCAACATAAGATATAATTTCACCTCTCAACACCGCTTTTGAAGCCATCCAAAACAGGGATGGATTAGATTCCAGGTGAGAAAGGTTGTCCTGCTTATATGCATCCCATGCGGATTGCAGATGGGCTTGGAAGTTACGGGACTTGGCCAGATAAGCTGGAAATCTCCATGTATGAGATTCTGGGGGCTTAGGACCTATACCGATCGAGACCGTTACCAGAGCATGGTCCGAGATAACTATAGGATCTATAGTGTAATTACTCACTAGGGGTAGGAGGGAGGATGAGAGGAGAATGTAGTCTATCCTAGAGAGGGATAAGTGAGCTGCAGAAAGGCAGGAAAAGTCCTTCTCTGTAAGATGTGATGCCCTCCAAATATCTATGGTCTGTAGACTTTCCGAGTCTACAGACCATATATATAAGGGATGAGAAAACCAAATTGAAATCTCAACATATAATCAGGGGGGTAGTCAGTTTCATGGATAATTGTGCCTGGAGTCTCTGCAAAAATAGTTTAGAATACACATTTGGGACGTAAATGTTACATAGTATGAGCGGTTTAGCTTTGATAGTTACTGAAAGGATCAAGTAACGTCCTTCAGGGTCATTAATTGTTTCCGTGAGTTTGCAGGGAATACCAGCTTTGATAAGAGTAACAACTCCTCTGGCTTTGGAGTTGAATGAGCTAGAACCTATAACTCTCCAACCCAACATATTAAGTTTGGCAATTTCTGATGGGATCAAATGTGATTCCTGCAAGAAGGCTAATTGGATACCTTTTTTGTTCAGGTGAAGCAGGACTTTGTGTCTCTTAGGCAAATTGAACCCACCAATGTTCCATGAAGCAACCTTTAAATCGAATATGGGAACAGTTTTGGGAATCTCAGTTGAACCAAAGTCTGCAACAATACAATAATGGAAAGAGGGGGGAGGAAGAGAAACAAACAGGGGGGACATGTGACAGTGTATATGAAGAAGTCGCTTGTTTTGAGTCACCTAAATTGAGTAAAACATTATACTGTAACAAAATGATAACAATTTTAGGGACTTGCCTCTGGGGTGAAAGTGGCGTCAACCTGTGTCTATTCCTGGTCAGTTGCATACAAAATATGGGCATAAAACTGAGAGGCAGGGGCTTAAAGCACCCCAAGGCCCGACAGCCTATGCATATATGAATAAACAAGAAAAACAGACAGTCCTAACTCCTTAGTAGCCAAGGTAGTATAATAGGGGGGAAAAGAAGTGTGGATTTACAGTCACAGGTTGCCATGCCAACTTAGACGCCTACTCTCCCATGTTGCTACGCCAGCACACACGCCCACTTACCATGACGACCGTTAGCTTCACTTGCTGACGTCACCAACCGGAAGTGGAGTATACGTATACTCCGGTTTCCAGGGCAACCATCACGCTCACCTCCGAGACTGTTTCTGGAGGTGACGCACATATGTACGGATCACCATACTAACACTGATATTGTTGCTAAGGCAACAACAACGCTCTATCGCTGATACGAGGAGCCGGAAGGAAGCCGAATACGCATTCCGGTCTCCTAGGCAACCGTGCCGCCCACATTCAGGACAATGTCCGGAGGTGAGGCACTCTATGGCGGCTCTGATTGGTTCACGTCCCCGGGGGTTCTTCCGGGGGCGCGCCCCCTATGGTGCCATTCGATAGGATGACAGACAATGACCTTAGGTATTTAAACAGTCACAGTAGCTGAGCTCAGTTGGCCCTGAGGAAGCTAATCTGCGAAGCGCGTGCCGGCTAGCGGAGCGCAGGCAGATTGTTGCTCTTTATTATTTTTCTTATATGCATTTTGATTGACTGTGTTTTCACCCAGCAGCTTTGTCTTACCAGTCCTTCTAAGGGCTGAGACCTGTCTGCAATTGTGCTCTTTATTTAACTCTATGTGCAGACTCAATATCGCACATTGAGGGAGCATCTGTATCTGACACTCGCACAGGGCGGATATCCTTGCCTACCAATAGGCATAGGAATACCCTGAATAACGGCTGAGTGACTTTCGGATATACAGTGCACGCCCCTATTTGAGAGAAACCAGAGGCATCCCGCCCGGTACCTCAAGGGTGCATATTTATATACGTGCATTGAATTTAATTGCAGTACAACGGATACGTGGAGTTCTGAGAGGTCACCCGACCCACTCCTTCTTGTGGCACCCCATAATTCTTGCAGCAACGTGTGGGCTCTGCAGACCCACATTGCCGCACAGATACGGTGTAGCCATTTACTGTGCAAAAGTGAAACACTCTCAACACCATATATTATATAAAGTATTGTTAGCAACATCTGCCTGCCACCTTAGTTTTAATTGTGTATAACCCCACCTTTGTATGTCAGTATTGTGTTTTTATATATTTTTCGCAGCCTTTTTACCCTATACATAATAAAAGTTAAATTTTACTCTTTTCTTCGGTGCACCTTGTAAGGACATATCTTTTCCTAAATATTGTCTCCACTCTGTGTCCAATGGTAGCACACCCCTATCAAGAATTATCGATATCCTAATATTCAGACTAAGGGGTCCTGTATTTAACCTTTAACAGTCTTGTGCGACTGACCCAACCAAAACCCCCTCCTATCCACTTACATGTCGACCTTTTAACAATGCCAAACTTTTGTACCTGTCGACCATAGACACAGTTAACCTTTTTACTGTTGACCTTTACATGTCAATCATATAAAGTCGACCTATAGAATGTCTATCTATTTTATGGAATATACCACACCCACTTATACCTACCCTGGGATACTACATCTAATGCCTAATCTTTCAATCTTAACCTTAATCTCATCCTGCAGCCTAACCCTAACCTCCCTCTGTGACCCAACCCTAATACTTCTATCTGCAGCCTAAACTAACCTCCCCCAGCGGCTCAACCCTTATCCTCCTACCCGCAGCCTAATCTAACCTCCCCCAGTGGCTCAACCCTAATCCTTCTATCCACAGACTAAACTAACCTCCCCTGTGGCCCAACCTTAATCCTCCTATCCGCAGTCTAAACTAACCTCCCCCTGTGACCCAACCCTTATCCTCCTACCAGCAGCCTAAACTAACCTCCGCCTGTGGCCCAACTCTAATGCTCATATCCGTAGCCTAAACTACCCTTCCCCTGTGGCCCAACCTGTATTCTCCTGCCCGTAGCCTAATCTATTTTCCCCCTGCAGCCAGGGCCGGGCAACAGAAATCTTGGGGCCCTGTACACTAATATTTCTGGGGGCCCCCATGAAATCCGAAACCCAGCTCCTTGCCTAATGCCTCTTCCCACCTTAACTATACCATTGAGGATCCAGACCAGGAGGGCTTCAGACTTCAGTTTGAGACTCTTCACTTCTCCAACTGTACAGGAGAATCTCTGCAGCAGCAGGGCAGGAGTCGGAGGCAGCCACAGGCAGGCGGAACACAGATCGTGGCCCCGCACATGCGTAGAAAGGTCCATGCTCAGTGCAGCCAGGAGTCAGCCTACGAGCACTGATACTGGTACTGACTGTACGTGGTGGACACTGTGAGTGACTGACACATCAGAACTGCGGCCATAGGCATGCGCAGGCCATTTTCTTAGAGGGTGCACCATGGGAGTGGCGTGTCCATCACTGCCTACTGGGTGTGTCCATCGCCACCTACTGGGTATGTCCATCACCGCCTACTGGGCATCAATGCAAACTAATTAGAAGGTGAATTATGAATGTATGTATATATACTTCAGAGTGAATCATTCCCTCACAACACACTAGGATCAGGGACAGTGCACGCCTTCAGCATGCTGCAAAAATGTGCACATAATGCCACACACTGTAATGCCCATTACACATAATGCCACACACTAATGCCCATTACACATGCCTCGCACTGTAATGCCACACACCTTATTGCCCATCACACATTATGCCACACTCAGTAATCCCTTTTACATGTCATACACCCATTACTTAGTATACCACATGCCATAATGCCTGTTACATGTTATGCCACACACCATAATGCCCATTACACATTATACCTCACATCGAAATGCCTATTACCCATTACACCACACACCGTAATGCCCATTACACATTATGTCACACACCATAATGCCCATTATATGTTGTACCTCACACCGTGATGCTCATTTCATGTTGCGCTTCACACTGTGATGCCCATTATGCCTCAGACCGTGATGCCCCTTACACGTTATGCCTCATACCATGATGCCCATTACACATTATGCCTCACATTGTGATGCCTATTACACATTACACCATACAACATAATGCCCATTACACAATACGCCTCAAACCGCAATGCCCATTACACCACACACCGTAATGCCCATTACACATTGTCACACACCATAATGCCCATTCTATGTTGCGCCTCACACCATGATGCTCATTACACATGGCATTTCACACTGTGATGCCCATTACATGTTGCACCTCACACCGTGATGCCCATTACACCACACCGTAATGCCCATTATGTCACACACCGTAATGCCCATCATATGTTGCGCCTCACACTGTGACGCCCATTACAAGTTACACCTTAGACTGTGATGCCCATTACGCCTCACACCATGATGCACATTACGCCTCACACTGTGATGCCATTACGCCACACACTGTGATACCCATTTCACATTAATTGACTAATTTGATGCACATTGCACATTATGCCACATGCCATAATGCCCATTAAATTACATATTATACCACACACCGTAAGGGATATTACATATGATGCCACATAAGTGTTGCTTACCTACATGTTAATTGCTAAGGGTTTCATGCTTGATGCCAGGGATTTCATTCAGTGTCCTTCAGTAGCTTCTGCGCATGCGCTGGACACATAGCGAATGGGGGCAGAGTGCCATGGAGAGAGAGAGGTGGGCAGAGTGCCATGGAGAGACAGGGGGGGCAGAGTGCCATGGAGAGAGAGGAGGGGGGCAGATTGCCATGGAGAGAGAGGGGAGGGGGGCAGAGTGCCATGGAGAGAGAGGGGGGAGGAGAGTGCCATGGAGAGGGGGGGAGCAGTGTCAGGGAGAGCAGAGTGTCATAGGGAGGGGAGCAGAGTAGAGAGAGACGGAAAGTGTTAAGGACTCGGGAGAGGGGGCAGGGGGGGAGAGCACACTACCTGTCCGACTCCTGATCCAGCTGAGGTATCTGATGGGGGCGGACCTTTCACGGCATTAAGCCCCGCCCCCTCAATATCCTCAAATCACGGAACTCTCACCCCCCCCTCTCTGAGCGTCTGCAGCAGTGCAGCCTGCAGTGCAGCAGCCTTGTACTTACTGGCTGTCCTCCCAGACCAGCACTAGGTGCCAGGGGGAAGCGCGCACAACTGATGGACACAGCCAGGCTGGCAGCAGGGGGTAACGCAGATGGGCCCTGGCCGGGCTCTGGGGCCCTTCAAATCGCCGGGGCCCGTCAGTCATGTCTCCCTTGACCCCCCCTGTCGCCGGCTTTGCCTGTAGCCCCACCCGAATCCTCCTATCTGCAGCCTAAACTAACCCCTCCCCTGTGGCCCAGCCCTTATCCTCCTGCCCATAGCCTAATGTAACCTTTCACTGCGGCCCAACCCTAATCCTCCTATCTGCAGCCTAAACTAACCCCCCCCCCCCATGGCCCAACCCTAATCCTCCTATCCGCAGCCATAGGCGAATCTAGGGGGTGGTCCGGGGGTGCACAGGACCACCCATTAGCCCATTTTGTAGCTGAGGGATGGAGCTTTCCAACAAGCCCAGCCCCGTGTCTCTAGCCCCCTGGGAACCGGAGATACTGCCAGGCAAAGCTGGAACGTTTTCCCTATAGGATAACATGGGACCCGCTAATTCCGACCCCCACCGAGTTCAACGGCTGCCAGTTCCCCCTTTGGCATCACTGAAGCTCGAGGTTGATCTCAGTCGAACCCAAATCGCTGGGCCTTCAATCTGATACCAGGCTGGATCCATATGGGTTAATTGGTTCCAGGGATATTGAGGTTAAACCTTTTTTTTTTTCATTTCTTAAATATAATTTCATGACTGTTTATGTTCTTTGAGGGCAGATTTCTCTGGAACCAAACAGCCCAGTTTCACGGGACTAAAATTATTCGAAGCCAACTCATAAATTCTTCAATATGATACTGGTCTCATGTAAATGGGTCAGTTGGTTCTGAAGATATAGCTGGTTGGTTAAAGGGGGGTAGGGAGAGGGCAGTGGTTGTCTCTCCCCCTCACACCAGAAAATGCAGGGACTAGGCTAGTGTATAAGGGGTCAGCCTGGGAATGTCCCTGCATGATCCCGGGACCATATTCCCGGTAGGGTTACCACCTAGTCCCTTTAATTCCGGACACATATTAATTACACAGGTTCTGTGGCTGGCTGACTTCAAGACTCCACTTCACCTGATTTTAAACTGCCACAGAACCTGTGTAATTAACATGTGTCCGGAATTAAAGGGACTAGGTGGTAACCCTAATTCCCGGGTAAATCCCTGCATTTTCTGTTGTAAAAGGGGTATTATTTCAAACAGACGTGACCTGCAGTGCTCTGAATACAGCCAGGCAGCCCCTTGCTCTCTGCCCAGCTGTCAATGACTGTCACCCCTGCAGCTTCTGCTCCAATTCTTCTCCCCGCTTTCACCTCAGCCCGCCCCCCTTTAATCATGTGGTGCCGGTGCCCGGCATGCTCCCCCGACATCACGCACAACAACAGCGTGCACAATATTTCAAATGTCCACTCGGCTAGAGGGGACACCAGGAGGGGAGTGGGAGCGTGCTCTGCGCTGCTCTCTGCTCCTCTTCCCATAGAAGCAGCTGCACCGCTCTCCATCTCTCCCTGCAGCAGCAGCGAAGGCTCATATAAAAATTTACAGTAAGTGGCACTTTTTGGGGCATTGCTTAAGGGACGCTACAAGTGGCGGTATGTGGGGGCATTACGCATAATGTGTGGCTTAATGTGTAAGGGGCATTACATTGTGCAGCATCATGTGTAAGGGGCATTATGTGTGCAGCATCATGTGTAAGGGGCATTATGTGTGCAGCATCATGTGTAAGGGGCATTATGTGTGCTGCATCATGTGTAATGGGTTCTATGGTGCTCGGCATCATGTGTGATGGGTACTATGGTGTGCGGCATCATGTGTAATGGGTACTATGGTGTGCGGCATCATGTGTAATGGGTACTATGGTGCCATCAAGCAAGAACCCACTAGCAATGAGCACGTAGGTAAGCAGCACTTATATGGCAAATATGTAATGTGCATTACAGTTTGTTATATAGTATGTAATGGGCATCATGATGTGTGGCACAATGTGTAATGGGCATTATGGTGTGTGGCCTTAAGTGTAATTGGCATTATGGCGTGTGGCTTTATGTGTAATGGGTATTACGGAGTTTGCTAAAATGTGTAATGGGCATTACTGTGTATGGTCTAAAGTGTAATACCACACCCCTTTTTGTGATGCCACACCTCCTTCCCATGAGACCACGCCCCCTTTTTGCCGCGCGGCTACGCCGCGCAAAGGTCCCCCTGCTGTTATATCTAGATCTGGGACCACCCATTAACATAATTCTAGATTCGCCTATGTCCGCAGCCTAATCTTAATGTTTGACAATGTTGACATTGTATTATATTTGTAGAATGTTGACTTGTTGCCTGTCATCATTTAACATAGCGACGCGTCAACATTATGAATATGTACACCGTTATCTACCTTTTGACTACACCTATAGTAATTTATGTAATTAATTACTTAGGTCACACTTTTATTCATGTTGTAAACCATTTATTTTAACCATTTATACAGCAAACATAACTCCCTGTCTCACATACGTGAATAAATAAGTGCTTAGATTTTTAAGATACAGTATGGTTGTTTTTGGGATTGCTGTGCGCCAGTTTAGTGAGAACATGTGCTAATCTTTGTCATCATGAAGTCTGACTTGTGCAGAAAGTACAGCACAGGACTAATCATATAATAAAGATAGATATTTTTTTTTCCAAACAATTTTCTTTATTTTGTAATTTTTTTCTTTAAACAAGCAGACAAATTATATAATGACAAGCAATCAATAATGTTTAAATGATATGTAATACATGTCATAAAATCCAGTATAAAATACAATGCAATATCAATATCTGTTGTAATGTGGAAAATTGATAACAAATAAACGAGTTGCATTCCCAATGAGCTGTCTCGTCCATGTTTATCCTTACTAAACAACTATTTATGCTAAAAAAAATGTACCAGGCGTCTGGTGGTAGTATGTTGCAGAGGAATTAGTTATCCCCTTTCCCTTCATCGTATACATTGACTAATTATCTGCTTGGTCTCTTAAGAGCAACCCCTACTTAAACACCCCCCCCTCCCCCCCCTCCCCAAACAAGTATCAATCAGCTCGGAGGATCAGTCTACACTGATAGTGACCTATGTAGAAACCACGTTGTGCCCTCGAATACCGTATAGATTTTGGTTCATCTACATAATCAATATACGTCCCCCACTTTTTATGAAATTTCACCACTCCCAATATCAATGAGAGCAGCCTTCCTATCCATATACAATATTTGTAGTAAGGTTGTTTTAACAGCTGCTAGGAAAGGTGGGGAGGATGAAGTCCAGCATCTTAGAATAATCTTTTTGAGACCATGACAATAATGGTCAAAAAGGGGGTCAGCACCGTTTTCCTACCTTCTAGATTCCAATTCTTGAAATTCGCCAGGAGCATTGCCACTGGGTCTTTTTGTAATCTCAAATGGCATATCTCATTTATTAGATTCATCACTTTGTCCCAGAATTTTCGTATTCTCCCACAGTCCCACATAATATGGTAGAAGGATGAGGCAGAGCTCTTGCACTTCAGGCATAACCCCAAATCTCCTGGAACAAAATATTTCCTTTGCGATTGTGAAATGTATGCCCTGTGCATTGTTTTTAATCTAATTTAATCTAATGTGGACTTCTTGGAGCATTGCTGAGTGCAAAATCTTAAGTGTCTGTACTAATTGCTTCATAGTTAAATAGTTACATAGTAGGTGAGGCTGAATAAAGACTTGCGGCCATCTAGTTCATCCTATGTTTATAGTAGAGTTGTGCAGACTCGGATTCCGGAGATCCGAGCCCCCACGAACGTCATCAATCCGAGCCCGTACCCGAGTCAGTCCTTGTGGTCAGAACATCATCTCCCGGCGCCGGATTTCACGAGGCTTTAAAAGCGGCTGCTGCGCCCGCCATCTTCACTCCAGTCTAGTAGTGGGTTGGGAGAGGGTGTGTTGGTGCTGCTGCTGGCTTAAACTTGAGCTTGACCTTGAGCTTGAATGCAATATTTTTCAATCGCTGGGGCTGTCTCTCAGTGCTGCTGTGTAGTCTAACTGTGTACTTGTAGTACTACTGTCTCCTCTGTGCGGTCTACCTCTGGTGTGCTGTAATTAATTTTTTTATTCGCTGGGGCTGTCTCCCTCAGTGCTGCTGTGTACTCTGTTCTCCTCTCTGCTTAGGAGAACAGTCTAACTGTGTACCTGTAGTACTACTGTCTCTGTGCTGGGGCCTACCTCTGGTGCTGTGCTGTGCCTGTAATATTATATTATATATTAATAATTAATTAATTATAATATATATATATATATATATATATATATATATATATATATATATATATATATATATATATATATAGTCCACTGGTGCTGCCTGCACTGAATCTGACAGTATTATTTAGTTACTCAGTCCACTGTTGCCACTGACAGTGCTACTGCCTACCTAGTGTACCTACCTAGTACATACTAGGCTGCTATATCTAATTTAATTAAAAAATAATACTTGTGCTGTGTGGGACTGTAAAAAATAATTCCATGCTGCTGGTGCACTGACGTGTGCCACTGAGTGCCACTGCCAAGCAGTACCGTCCTAATAATAAAATTAATTATTATATAAATTCTGCTGGTGCACTGCATAAAGCTGCTAGTGGTGTGTAATATTAATAACTACCTTTTGTGGTGACCACTGGCAGTGCTACTGGCTGCCTGCCTACCTACCGTACCTAGTACCTATTAGTTTATTTTCTCTACCTACTAGGCTGCTATATTATTAATAATTAATTTAATTTAATTATATATAGTCCACTGGTGCTGCCTGCGTGCACTGAATACTGTGAATAGAGGTTGCCAGTATTATTTACTCAGTCCACTGTTGCCACTGGCAGTGTTACTGCCTAAGTGTACCTACCTAGTAGTACAAGTACATACTAGGCTGCTATATCTAATTTAATTTAAAAAAAATAATACTTGTGCTGTGTGGGACTGTAAAAAATAATTCCATGCTGCTTGTGCACTGACGTGTTCCACTGAGTGCCACTGCCAAGCAGTACCTAATAATAAAATTAATTATTATAAATTCTGCTGGTGCACAATACTAGTATTGCTGACGTATCTACCTGTCTTGTGCCTAGTACTACTGTCTTATCTACCTGTCTGGTGCCTAGTACTGCCATATCTACCGTCTGGTCTGGGGCTCACTGCCTAATACTGGCGTACCTGTGTGGTCTGGGGCTCACTGCCTAATACTGCCGTCTCTACCTGTCTGATCTGGGGCTCACTGCCTAATACTGCCGTACCTGTGTGGTCTGGGGCTCACTGCCTAATACTGCCATATCTACCTGTCTGGTCTGGTGCTCACTGCCTAATACTGCCGTATCTACTGTCTGGTCTGGGGCTCACTGCCTAATACTGCCGTACCTGTGTGGTCTGGGGCTCACTGCCTAATACTGCCGTACATGTGTGGTCTGGGGCTCACTGCCTAATACTGCCGTATCTACCTGTCTGGTCTGGGGCTCACTGCCTAATACTGCCGTACCTGTGTAGTCTGGGACTCACTGCCTTATACTGCCGTACCTGTGTGGTCTGGGGCTCACTGCCTAATACTGCCGTACCTGTGTGGTCTGGGGCTCACTGCCTAATACTGCCGTACCTGTGTGGTCTGGGGCTCACTGCCTAATACTGCCGTACCTGTGTGGTCTGGGGCTCACTGCCTAATACTGCCGTACCTGTGTGGTCTGGGGCTCACTGCCTAATACTGCCGTATCTACCTGTCTGGTCTGGGGCTCACTGCCTAATACTGCCATATCTACCGTCTGGTCTGGGGCTCACTGCCTAATACTGCCATACCAGTGTGGTCTGGGGCTCACTGCCTAATACTGCCGTACCTGTGTGGTCTGGGGCTCACTGCCTAATACTGCCGTACCTGTGTGGTCTGGGGCTCACTGCCTAATACTGCCGTATCTACCTGTCTGGTCTGGGGTTTACTGCCTAATACTGCCGTACCTGTGTAGTCTGGGACTCACTGCCTTATACTGCCGTACCTGTGTGGTCTGGTGCTCACTGCCTAATACTGCCGTACCTGTGTGGTCTGGGGCTCACTGCCTAATACTGCCGTACCTGTGTGGTCTGGGGCTCACTGCCTAATACTGCCGTACCTGTGTGGTCTGGGGCTCACTGCCTAATACTGCCGTACCTGTGTGGTCTGGGGCTCACTGCCAAATACTGCCGTACCTGTGTGGTCTGGGGCTCACTGCCTAATACTGCCGTATCTACCTGTCTGGTCTGGGGCTCACTGCCTAATACTGCCATATCTACCGTCTGGTCTGGGGCTCACTGCCTAATACTGCCATACCAGTGTGGTCTGGGGCTCACTGCCTAATACTGCCGTACCTGTGTGGTCTGGGGCTCACTGCCTAATACTGCCGTATCTACCGTCTGGTCTGGGGCTCACTGCCTAATACTGCCGTACCTGTGTGGTCTGGGGCTCACTGCCTAATACTGCCGTATCTAAAATCTGGTCTGGGGCTCACTGCCTAATACTG
Source organism: Crinia signifera (assembly GCF_055691185.1). Classification (NCBI taxonomy): domain Eukaryota; kingdom Metazoa; phylum Chordata; class Amphibia; order Anura; family Myobatrachidae; genus Crinia; species Crinia signifera. Next base: position 110,105,329 of record NC_139219.1, on the reverse strand, counting down.
CCGTACCTGTGTGGTCTGGGGCTCACTGCCTAATACTGCCGTATCTACCTGTCTGGTCTGGGGCTCACTGCCTAATACTGCTGTATCTGTATAACTGCCTGCTGGTGCATACTCACTGACTTACTAATTGCACTCCAGTGGCGCTGTCCTGTGACATAACTCCACAAAAATAATGGAGATCCAAAATATGGAGGTTAAAAAACAAAGGAAAGATGAAGATCCACTTCCTCATAGTTCTGAAGCTGCTGCCTCTAGTCATGATATAGACGATGAAATGCCAACAACGTCATCTGCCACGGCCGATGCCCAGTGTGAAAGCAGAGGGCATGTGCAATCGAAACCAAACTTCCGTAGAAGGAATCAAAATATGAAATGTAAATCGTTGGAAGAGAAACTTAAACTTGGCAATATGCCATTTACGACACGGAGTGGCAAGGAACGGCTAAGGCCATGGCCTAACTTCATGACTAGTGGTGCAGCTTCAGATGATGAGGAAAGTCCTCCTCCTCCTCTCTCCCTGCCTAATAGGAAATTAAAGAGAGTTAGGCTGACACCGACTCAAAAAAGTCTGAAAAAATTTCAGATAAAAATTCGGAAAATAAATCTGAAAAAAAAAACAGCCTTCTAAAGACATATCCCAAATCCCCACGGAGAGTCCTAGGGTGGCGGTGGTTGTGATGCCGGACCTTCCCATCACTGTACGTGAAGAGGTGGCTCCTTCCACCATTTGCAGTACGCCCTCTGCATATGCTGGAAGGATCACCCACAGTCTAGTTCCAGATTTTATTAGTGAAGGTGATGTTGTACACCAGGAGGAGGATATTGATGTAGCTGGCACTAAGGAGGAAGTTGTCGAGGAGGATGGAGAGATGGTTTGCTTAAATGACGCACCAGGGGGGAATGAGGCACCTGTGGGGGAAAAAGTTGTTGTCCATGGGATGAAAAAGCCCATCGTCATGCCTGGAGAAAGGACCAATAAATCCACCTCTGCGGTCTGGAATTTTTTTTTATCCGCATCCGGACAACAAAAGTATTTGTAGCTTATATAAAACTCCAATAAGCAGGGGTAAGGATCTTACCCACCTAGGGACAACCTCCCTTCAACGTCACCTAAAGAAGCGTCATGGTTCAGTGTTTAGTTCAGAAAGTGCGGCTAGCAGTCCAGCGACACCTAAATCACTTGGTCCTCCTTTTGGAGCCAAGTGCCTGAAAAGCACACCACCAACTCCCTCCTCGACAAATTCCTCCTCGATCCGGATAGGGGGGAGTTCTGCAGTCCATCTCACCTGCATGAATGACTCCATAGATTCCTACGGAGGATCCTGCAGTGCTACGCCTACTACTACTGCCGCTGCTGCTGCTCCTGGAAGTCAGTCATCATCCCAGAGGGGAAGTCGTAAGACCGCTACGTCTTTCACTAAGCAATTGACCGTCCAACAGTCGTTTTCAATGAGGATGAAATACGACAGCAGTCATCCTAAGGCAAAGCGGATAACTGCGGCCTTAACAGCTATGTTGGTGTTAGACGTGCGTCCGGTGTCCGCCATCAATGGAGTGGGATTTAAACGGTTGATGCAGATTTTGTGTCCCCGGTACCAAATCCCGTCTAGATTCCACTTCACTAGGCAGGCGATATCCGCGATGTACAGGGACGTCAGAAAATGTGTCCTCAGTGCCCTGAAAAATGTGGCTGTACCCCCTGTACACTTAACTACAGACATGTGGACAAGTGGATCAGGGCAAACTAAGGACTATATGACTGTGACCCACTTGGTAGATGCATCGCCTTCCGCAGCAGCAGCAGCAGCATCTCCTGCACGCCTTCCTTCCAAGGCAGGCTACGCTGTGTATCACCGGTTTCAAGAAGAGGCACAACACTTACAACCTCTTAGAGAAACTGAGGGAAATCATCTCCCTGTTGCTTACCCCCCTTAGACTCTCCTGGGGATTTGTGGTGTTGGACAATGCCAGTAACATTGTGCGGGCATTAAACATGGTCAATTTCCAGCACGTGCCATGTTTTGCCCACACAATAAATTTGGTGGTGCAGCATTTCTTAAAAAATGACAGGAGTGTGCAGGAGATGCTTGCAGTGGCACGCAAAATTTGCGGACACTTTTGGCATTCTGCCACTGCCTGCCGATGGCTGGAGCGGGAGCAAAAACTCTGCAACCTGCCCTGCCATCAGCTTAAACAAGAGGTGGTGACGCACTGGAACTCCACCCTCTATATGCTGCAGAGGATGGAGGAGCAGCAAAAGGCCATTCAAGCCTACATGGCCACCTAGGACATAGGCAGAGGAGTGGAGCTGCACCTGACTCAAGCGCAGTGGAGGCTGATTTCCGTGTTGTGCAAGGTTCTCCAGCCGTTTGAACTAGCCACACGTGACGTCAGTTCCGACACTGCCTGCATTAGTCAGGTGATTCCCCTGATCAGGCTGTTACAAAAGCAGCTGGAGAAAGTGAAGGAGGAGCTAAAGCGTAGCGATTCCGCAAAGCATGTCGCTATTGTGGATGAAGCCCTCCATACGCTTTGCCAGGATACGAGGGTGGTCAGTCTGTTAAAGTCAGAGGAATACATTTTGGCCACAGTGCTCGATGTTGTGTCTCTGTTTCCGGCGGACACAAGTCTACAAAGGTGCAAAGACCTGCTGATCAGGAGATTGTCATCTGAAGGGGACTTTGACACGGCCCCAGCTCCTCCTTCATTGTCTCCCCCACCTGTGCCTGTGAGGAAATAGCTGCGATTTCCCACACAACCCGCTGGCGGGGATGCAGGGCAGGCAGGAGGGAGTTTGGACATCTGGTCCGGACTCAAGGACCTGCCAACAATTGCTGACATGTCTACTGTCGGTGCATTGGATGCTGTCAACATTGAAAAAATGGTGGATGATTACCTTGGTGACAGCATCCAAGTAAATATGTCAGACAGTCCTTACCTGTACTGGCAGGAAAAAAGGCAGTTTGGAAACCCCTGTACAAACTGGCTCTATTTTACCTGAGTTGTCCCCCCTCCAGTGTGTACTCCAAAAGAGTATTCAGTGCAGCGGGGAACCTGGTCAGTGAGAGGCGAAGGAGGTTGCTTCCGAAAAATGTTGAGAAAATTATGTTTATAAAAATGAATTATCAATTATTCAATGAAGACCAGGAATTGCCTCCAGAGATTATAACGGGACCTGTGATTGTGGAGTCCAGCGGGGACAAATTGATAATCTCTGAGAATGAGGAAGTACACACTGAAGGGGGCGAGGAATCAGAGGAGGAGGAGGAGGAGGAGGATGATGATGAGTGACGATGACATCTTGTTGCTGTAGAGCCAGTTTATACAGGGAGATATTATAAATTGTTTTTTTTGGTGTGGGGGCCCAAACAAACCAATCATTTTAGACACAGTTTTGTAGGCCCTGTCGCTGAAATGTTTGGTTTGTTAAAGTGTGCATGTCCTATTTTCGCAACATAAGGGTGGGTGGGAGGGCCCAAGGACAATTCCATCTTGCATCACCATTCATTATTCCTACTGCTGAGAGTCATTCATATGTGGGACTTGTCTTTTCAATGCATACAACTGTTTGCATTCCACTAATGAGAGTAATTGATTGCTGCACCAATCGCCCACTGCTGGTTGCAGCTCTCACCCTGCATTAATTTGGGAGTCTGCCACTGCAGCCTTTTTTTTTGGAGCCTTGAGACTTTTAGGGATGCTGTATTAGCCGACACCTTTAGGTGGACTCTGGTCTGTCTTGTATCAAGCACAGTGGTCTCGTGTGCATGAGATTGTTCTCTGTCCTCTTTTAGAATTGTGTCACCATCACCATCTCCATGGGTTAGAATGTGATCTCCCTGACCCTCAATAGAATAGAATTAACTTTATTGGCCATGTATGCTTGCGCACACTAGGAATTTTCCTGGGGCAACCTCCATATAGAAACAGGCCTCAGAAACACTCCGCCCATATAGAGGGCCTTCAACAAAGGGTTGAAGTACTATAGCATCTCCAGTACTATCCCCAATACTGCAGGTAGGGGTACTAGGGGCCTCTGGGCGCTGGACGTGCCTTGCAAGTCTTCTTTAGGTAACCATCCGTGGTGCAGGCCAGCAATGGGACCATACCATGTCCCTGTAGCACGGTACCCTGGGGGAGTCAGGGCTGGGGCAGGAAGGGTACAGGCTGAGTGGGGGTAGGGAACCCTTGTACTCTGCTGCTGTTGCCGGCTCCGGCCGGTAGCGTCTCCTTGGTGTCACGGCTGGCACTCTGCAGGGCCTCCCTCTTGCCTTCCTCATGATGCTGGCTGCTGGCTCTCTCTGTGTGTGCCACTGTCCATCACCGCCGGACCTACCGGGAGGGTGATTAGTGTGCGCCCGCTCTCCTCTCCTGTCAGTCACATTGCCCTGGACCTCGCAGCAGCACCCGCTCTCCTCCGGCCACTGTGCAGCTTCAGACGTCGCTGTCAATCACCGCCGGGTCTCCTGCACGGCAACGCTGCCCAGCTCTCTCCTCTTTAGCGGGTCACACTTCTGCACGCTTCCAGGCTGCGCACTCTGCTGCTCTCCTCTCTTCATCTTTAGGGTGCCCAGCGTGTCTTCTCTCTCTAAGCACGTGTCAGCCTCTCTTACGCTGCTGCAAACCCTCCTCCGTCACGCTGCACAGTTTCAGGTCACCTCTGACCTCTCCTTTCGCGCTCCCAGGGCAGCCAATCAGGGGGGTGTCAGGCTCCCTGCACATGGACTGAGCTGGGGCTCTTTAACCCCTCACATCCCTGCAGTTTTCCTCTGAGCAGCATTGGCTGCAATTAAACTTCTTTGGGGGCACAGGGGCACTCCAGGGGCAGAGGGGGTATCCTGTAGTGGGCTGCCACACAAGACCATTCACATTTTTAGAAATATGGCTATCCACAGGTTGTTCAGTCTGCCATTTGAGATTGGGATCTTTCAGCACATCAGGGTCAGGATCAGGCAAGTTGTTAAACGGGGTTTCGACCATGAATCAATCACATCATTAAATTAATTAATAATCAATCAATCATAATCACAATCAAGCCAGATAGGGGTCTTGTTAAATATTAAACTGACCAAAACAGATACACACACAACTAGTACTGCCTCATCTACCTGTCTGGTCTGGTTCCCATTGCCTAGTACTGCCGTATCTACCGTCTGGTGCCTAGTACTGCCTAGTACTGCCTTATCTACCTGTCTCGTGCCTAGTACTGCAGTATCTACCGTGTGGTGCCTAGTACTGCCTCATCTACCTGTCTGGTCTGGTGCCCACTGCTGAGAGTCATTCGTATGTGGGACTTGTCTTTTAAATGCATACAACTGATTGCATTCCACTAATGAGAGTAATTGATTGCTGCACCAATCGCCCACTGCTCCTCGGCTGCACTGTGTAAACAGTGCACAATCAAGCCAGATAGGGGTCTTGGTACTTGTTTTGAGGTTGTAGCAGGGGAGTGCAGCTACTCTAACACCTTGAGCGAAGATCAGTACTTCTCTACCGGCAAAGGACATCCTCCTCGACAGAGCACACAGCTTCACGAGGGACGCATGTGAAGCAGTGAGCAAAAGGAACACCCGCCTAGTGAGCCAGATCACCTGAATCCACCCTAGCGATCAATAGAGTTACAGAAGTCGCAGTCAGATAGAACTCTTCCAGCTGCCACCTAGTCATTGATTAGCCCCCTCCCCTCCACCCATTAGGCAATGATTGACGAGACGCATGGTAATAAATAATAAATGAATAATTAATAATCCCAAAATTAAAATCAGATGAAATTAATTAATTATAAATAATCATAATCACAATCAAGAAGATAGGGGTCTTGTTAAATATTAAACTGACCAAAACAGATACACACTCGCAGAACAAATCAGTGCGGCACAAATTAATAATCATGAAATGAATCAATCACATCATTAATTTAATTAAAAATCAATCAATCAGTCAATCAAAATCAAGACAGATAGGGGTCTTATTAAATTTTAAACTGACCAAAACAGATACACACTCTGCACCATCGAGCAGGTGATCGCTGACATGCCAGGTGCAACTGTCTTTAGCACCCTGAATGCCAAGTGTGGGTTTTGGCAGATCCCTATGATGTCCTTTTTATAGTGCGGGGCCCAGAACTGCACTGCGTATTCCAGGTGCGGTCTAACCAATGATTTGTACAGAGGCATAATTACTTTTGAGTCTCTAGTTTCCATGCCCCTTTTAATACATGCGAGAATTTTGTTGGCCTTTTTTGTTGCTATATTACATTGAGCACTACACCCCAGTTTGTTGTCTATTTGGACTCCTAGATCCTTTTCGAGTACTGATTTACCCAATTCATCCCCACTTAGGTAATAACTAGCACACTGGTTATGTCTCCCAAGGTGCATGACCTTGCATTTGTTCACATTGAACCTCATCTTCCACTTTTTTGCCCACTCATATAGATTGTCAAGATCATTTTGAAGCGTGGTGACATCTTCTGATGATTTAATAACTCTGCTCAGTTTTGTATTGTCCGCAAAGATGGATACATTGCTGAGTAACCCCATCCCAATATCGTTAATAAAAATGTTAAATAAAATGGGCCCAAGAACCGAACCCTGTGGCACTCCACTTAGTACTGGTATCATATTAGATACGGCACTGTTCATGACCACTCTTTGTTCTCTATTACACAGCCAGTTCCCTACCCATCTACAGATATTTGCCCCTAATCCCATGTCCTCCATTTTATTTATCAACCTCTTGTGTGGTACTGTGTCGAAGCCTTTAGCAAAATCTAGGAAAATCACATCTACAGCGTTTCCATTATCAAGGTTTTTGCTAACCTCTTCATAGAAACCAAGTAGATTAGTTTGGCATGAGCGATTTTTCACGAACCCATGCTGGTTATTACTGAGTAAACTATTAAGGTCTAAATATTCCTGGATCCCATCTCTTAAAAATACTTCAAATAGTTTACCCACTATTGATGTTAAACTCAAAAAGCAAATGTTGCTAAGCAACAAAAACGGGGCGCTGGTTAGGGTGCGTATGCGAAGCAGCTACTAAAAGGGGTTAGTAATCCCTTAGAAAGAAAGGATAAAAAGAAAAAGAAAAGTAGCACTAGTACACCAATGAACATTCACAATATTTAATATCATATAAATTATATATGTTTTCATATGATATTAAATATTGTGAATGTTCATTGGTGTACTAGCGCTACTTTTCTTTTTCTTTTTATCATTGATGTTAAACTAACAGGTCTGTAATTAGCGGGATCCTCCTTTTTTCCTTTTTTGAATAATGGCACTATCTCTGCTATTTTCCAGTCTTTTGGTACCTTTCCTGATGATAGTGAATTATCAAATATATAATGTAGAGGGGGAGCTAATTCCTCCCTTAATTCCATTAGTACCCTAGGATGAATCCCATCTGGCCCAGGTGATTTTTTTTATTTTTTTATTTTGCTGATCCTCAATATTATTTCCTTAGTAGAGAATTCAATATTGAGGTCCGGCTTGTTCATCCCATTTGTGGTATGTGTGCGTTCCACAGTCTGCTCTCCCTTAGTAAACACTGAGGAGAAGAACTCATTTAACAGTTCTGCTTTTCCCTTGTCCTCTGTAAAACTTTTTCTATTGATATCGGTTAGTGGGCCTATGTTGTCCTTAATTATACGTTTACTATTTATGTATTTGAAAAACTTCTTGGGGTTAGTTTTACTTTCAGTGGCTATGTGCTCTTCATAATCCCTTTTAGCTACTTTGATTGCCTCATTGCAAATTTTGTTTGATTCTTTGTATTTGGTGAACACCTCCTCATTTAAGTTATTTTTATAGAATTTAAATGCACTTGTTTAATTGTTGATTGCTGAACTAACTTTTTTGTCCAACCATGGTGGCTTTTTTTTATTGAATTTACCCTTAGTTACTTTAGGAATGTTTTTAATAGTTAATGATTCGGGTATATTTTTTTTTTTTGTTCAAACTGTTTTTATTAGGTTAATTTGCACAGTACAAAATATGCAACAATAAAATCAAGTTACATTACAATAGAACAAATGAGTTGCGTCATGTTTGAGGAAGCTTTAAAGAAAACCTCAACGGTTGAGCGTATTATTAGCTTAAAGTTGTGGGTGTTAAACATAGCTTTAGGTAATTTGCTCATACAATTGCAATCCTATAACTTCTAAAACAGTCAGTAAGAAAGGGAGTATTAGGAAAGGGAACGAAAGAGAGGGGAGAAAGACTGAGAAAAGGGAAAGGTTTTAGAAGAAGAAAAGGAGAGGTTGGGGGGAGTGCGCTGAGTGGTTGGGAGGTTTTGCTGACGTCAAGCGGTCTGCAGAGCCACGGGACCTTTACTTGAGTGGTGGTGTCTGAGGGGAAGTAACGTTAGGGAGGTATGAAGGTCGAGGGTCTCTCATAGGGACAGGTATAATGAGGATTCTTTAAATTCTATCCAGGGTAACCAGGTCGAGGCAAAGTTTGAGATACTCCCAGACGGGATGGAGATGAGGTCTTCCATTTCCATGTAATAGTCAATTTTCTTGAGCCAATCTCTAATGGGGGGGGCTTTGGTAGATCTCCAATGGGCTGGGATTACCGATTTTGCTGCATTATTTAGGTGTCTCAGAAGTGAGTGTTTATACGTTCTAGTGGTGGCCGTTGTAATGTTGAGCAACCAGAAGCCAGGGTCTCTGGTTACTTTTCCATTTAGAATTTTTTCGGTGCACTGAAAGACGGTGTTCCAGAAGGGGCTGATCACAGGGCAATCCCACCATATATGTATAAAAGTACCACGGGCTGAATTACATCTCCAACACTTATCAGACATTGCTGGGAACATCTTATGGACTCTTATGGGAATCCTGTACCATCTATAAATAAGTTTGTATAAGTTTTCCAGAGTGTCCAAGCTAAGAGAGTTTGTCTGAGAAATGCGGAAAACTACCTCCCAGTCTATATCCTGGACTTTCCCTTCTAGTTCCTTCTCCCACGCTGAGGTAAAGGATGTTGGAAGAGGGAAGGTGTTTTCTATAATCGATGTGTATAGCTGTGATATTGTGTGAGATGTGGGGTTTGGGTTTGCGCAAAGGCGTTCTAGAAGGGTGAGGTCTCTAGTAATTTCTGATTGTTTGAGGGATGACAAAAAATGGCGTAGCTGAAGAAATTTCCAAAATTCCTCCTTTGGGAGAACCCATAGTTCCTGTATGTCTGAAAATGAGCGTACCCCCTCTGGACCAACCAGTTGACCGAGCCGAAAGATACCTGCCTCCGTCCAGTTCGTAAAGGCAGAAGCTTGTAGGCCTGGAGCGAAGCCAGGATTAGAAAGGAAAGAGGTAAGGGGGGAGGTGATCGAGGAGATGTGTGTTAGAGTGCGGTATTTTTTCCATAATTTAAGGGTGGGGGCAACTGTTGGGTGTTCTACTATGGGGAGTTTTGGTAACCAGGGGGCAATTTCAATGTAGGTGTGGAAGCAGTTCTCTTCTAGTGAGATCCATGGTTTGGAGTCTTTAGCACGTGTCCAGTCTAGAATGCGGTTCAGGTGGACAGCTTGATAATAGCTAGGGATATGAGGAAGTTGCATGCCTCCGCTAAGTTTCCTCCTGAAGAGAATATCGTGCTTGAAACGGGGGGTGGAGGATCCCCATACAAAGGCACGTATAAGTTTTTGTATAGACTTAAACCATGTTGGAGGTATGTATATGGGGAGAGTTTGCAGTTTATACAAGATCTTTGGTAGTGAGTTCATCTTAACCACGTTTATCCTACCAAACCATGATAAGTGTAGTGATCTCCATTTTTGGTAATCTGAACGGAGGGAGTTTAATAGTGGAGTAAAGTTCAAGGAAAATAGTTTGGATAGGTCTTTGGATATTTGTACTCCTAAATACTTAAATTTAGAGTCGCTCCATGTGAAGGGGAATGAAAGTTTCAAAGAGTTTACCGCCGCAGGGGGAGTGGTAAGGTTCATGGCTACAGATTTGGAATAGTTGATCTTAAAGTTGGAAAGCTTGCTAAATTTTTGGAATTCCGTCACTAAATTCGGGAGGGATGTAATTGGGTTAGTAATCAGAGCTAACAGGTCGTCTGCAAAAAGGGCAAGTTTATGTTCCTGACCACCTATGTGCAGGCCAGAAATGTTTGGGTTCTGTCGTATAGACCTGGCCAAGGCTTCTATGCATAGTACAAACAGGAGGGGAGACAGAGGGCAGCCCTGTCTCGTCCCATTCGCGATGTTGAATGAGTCCGATAGAGAACCGTTTATTTTCACCTTTGCTGAAGGTGATTCATATAAGGCTAATATTCTATGTAGGCAAGCCGGTCCCAGACCAAGGTGTCGCAGGACACCCTCCATAAATCCCCAGTGAACCCTGTCAAAGGCCTTTTCAGCGTCTGTTGTTAATATCATGGAAGGTACCTTAGATATGGATGCAAAGTGGATCAGGTTAATAACTTTGGTAGTGTTATCTTTGGCCTCGCGGCCTGGGACGAAGCCCGTTTGGTCTCCATGGATCAACTTGGGAAGTAAGAGTTTCAAACGGTTCGCCAGCAGCTTAGCAAATAATTTAATGTCAATGTTTAATAATGAAATTGGCCTATAGCTCGAACAAGAATTTGGGTCTTTGCCTTCTTTGGGAATGACTGTGATGTGGGCTTCTAAAGAGTGTTTTGAGAAGTGTTTACTAGCAGATAGTGAGTTAAATGCTCTGGTGAGGAGAGGGGCCAGTTTATTTTTGAATGTTTTATAATAGGAGGCGGTATAACCGTCAGGACCAGGGCTTTTACCTAGGGGTGTTGAGTCTATGGCCTTTTCCACTTCCTCCAGTCTGAAGGGTTTCTCTAAGGAGTCTATGTCTTCTGGAGCTAGGGTAGGGAATTTTACAGAGTTTAAATAGGAAGCAACGAGGTCTCGGTGGGAAAGTCTGGAGGGGCCGTCTATTCCTTCAGTTAGATTGTATAAAGTTGCATAATATTTTCTAAATGTCTCTGCAATATGTCGTGTTTCATTATGTGTAATGCCCTTGTCATCTTTTATGGTTTGGATGAATGTAGTGGCCCGTTGTTCCCGGAGGAGGGTCGCTAGGAGTTTGCCCGGTTTGTTGCCCCATTGGTAGTGGCGACTTTTACATTTACTATAGGATAGTTTTATCTTGTCAGCGAGGAGTCTATTTAGGGAGGCGCGTGCCTCTTCCAGTTCTACGTGGTATTTAGGGGCCAGGGATGCTTTATGTGAGGTTTCAAGAGTTTTGATTTTGTGTAATAGTTCTTCTATTTTCCCCATTTTTTGTTTTTTCAGGTAGGAACCTAATTTGATACATGTGCCCCTAAGTACACATTTGTGTGCCTCCCAGACAGTGATTTTAGAGGTGTCCCCGATATCGTTTGTATCTATATATGTGTCGATGGCTAGTTCTAGTTGGGATTTGCAGTAAGGGTCCTGTAGAAAGGTGTCATTGAAGCGCCACGACCAGGGTTTTTGGGTTTGCTGGGGTAATTTAATGCGGAGGAAGACAGGAGCATGGTCAGACCATGTGATTGGGCCAATGGAGGTGTCCATTATTAGATGAAGGTGTCTGTGGCTAAGGAATAGGTAGTCTATTCTGGAGTAGGCCTGATGGGCATAGGAGAAGAATGAGTAGTCTAGGTCTGAGGGGTGGGACAGTCTCCAGGCATCGGTCAGCTGGTAGTCCAGAAGGAGGCGACGCATCCTCCTACATTCTTTTTCAGGTTTTCGGGAGGATTTATTTGTGGTGTCACGGGTTGGATCCAACGTCCAGTTTAAGTCACCTCCCATAACTACTATCCCTTCTAACAAGGGTTCAGCTTTTTCGAGTACAGTCGAAAGGAAAGAAGGCTGCTTTGTGTTTGGAGTATATATATTGAGTAGGGAAAAACGCTGATTATAGATCGTGCATTTCAAAAGAAGACCTCTACCTTCGACTAGTTTATGTGTAGATAGGTTGGTGAGTGGAATATGTCTGGCTACTAATATTGCAACACCTAGAGTCTTGCCTGCGGAATTATTCGCCATGAAGACATGTGGGTAGTAATGGCATTTCAGTGATGGGACCTGACCAGTGCGGAAGTGGGTTTCCTGGATAAACGCTATGTCTACTTTATCGTCATGTAGGCATTTAAGCAGTTTAGACCTTTTTTCAGGTATATTTAACCCTTTAACGTTAAAGGTGGCGATTTTCAAGTCACTCGGGCTGGGCATGTCTAAATCGGGGTATAGAGAGTGTATACATAAGCCACTCCGTTGGAATGGTTATTGGCATCGGCTCCACCAAATCCCAGACAGAGGTTAGGGAAAGCTTGTAAAGATTGACATGACAGCGCATCAAAGGAAGGGGGGGAAAGAGACTAAGAGTCATACAAAGATATAGAGATAAACTAATATAAAGTATCATAGAAGAATTAGCTGCGATTGGACCAGGCATGGGATCCTGCCCAAGCCTCGTCCAATAACTCAAAGGGTGCAGCAAGTAGGGGATAGACAGGGGGACACACCGCAGCAACCACCCCGACCACAGAAGGTCACACAAAGCGATTATGCAGGTGTCGTCTCGATTGTGTGGAGGGAAAACATTTTCCGGTTAAGACTAAATATCAAGGACTATGATTGTCTAAGTCGATAGTCAAGATCAAATCCAGTAGAGAGGTATTTGACAGAATCTCAGGAAGCGAGTAGGCAGATCAGGTGGGGTAGGGTAAGGATTATTTACCAGTTGCAGACAGCGTTAACAGCAAAGAAAACTTAATGACTTAAAACTAAACAGTCAACAGATGTCAACGGGTCTGCTTGGGGAAGAAAGGAGAACCCAAAGGAGAACATTGTGAAGGATAAGTGCCCATTATAAGCAGCAGTAACTAAACACATAAAAGTTTTCTTTAAAGGCAGATATCGTAGCGATCTCACCAAGCATGGCGGTCCTGGACTTCTCAAGTTACTTCAGAGGGAGTGGTACTTGTTGAATGTCTAGGTCTCCTTCTTGGGGCAACTTTATCCCAGAGTCCTTTTTGGAAATTCAAAGAAGGAGTTTCCGGGGCCATGTGGTAGGATTCCCAATCTGGAAGGGGTATGGGTTGCATGCCGAGGGTTGTGAAAAATTGCGGGAGATCTGTGGGTTTGTTTAAGATGGCCAACTTGCCATTGTGAGATACTTGAATGTTGAACGGGAAGCCCCATCTATATTTCAGATTCAGCTTACGTAGAGCGTCAGTGAGGGGTCTTAGGGTCCTTCTTTGCTGTAGTGTGGACCAAGCTAAGTCTGGGAAGAGTTGGATTTTATCTCCGTTAAAGTCTATACCGTCTAATTGGCGAGCTCTCTTCATTATTTCTTCTTTCTGTATGAAATAGTGGAGGCGGCATATCACATCTCGTGGTTTGTCAGTGGGTGTACCTCTCGGTTTGAGAGCACGGTGAGCTCTATCGAATTGGATCTTTTCTTGAGGGTCTAGTTCAAGTATTTCTCCAAAGATCTTTGTAAGGACGTCTATTAGGCTGGATTGTGGAATATCCTCTGGCAGGCCCCTCACTCTAATATTGTTACGTCTTCCGCGATTGTCCAAATCTTCCACACGTGTACGCAGGAGTAGCAATTCAGAGGTCTGGTGGTCGATCACTTCCTTAAGTTGATTAAATGCCTGAACTGAAGTTGCACCATGGTCTTCCAGGGAGTCAACACGTGAATCCAGAGCTGATAAATCAGTTTGAATTGTCGAGACCTCTTGTTTGATTGTGGAGAGCAGGCTAGTCTCAAGTGATACTAGATCTTGTTTCGTTGGTAGAGATTTAAGGTGCGTAAGGATCTCGCTTATTTCTCTGTTGATAGAAGAGATGTAAGGGGGTGCTGCGTCGCCTGTGGTAGACATGTTGTCGGCAGGTGCGAGCGTTGACGGGGAGTTAGGCGGAGCAGATTGAGTGTTGTCTGATGTGTTGTCAGAAGATGGAGTCGTTAGATATTGTCGCAGATCAGAATTGCGCTCACTCGCTCTCCTCGGAGTCCCCTCGGGTTTAAGCTTGGATTTTCTGTTTTTCACCATGTGAAGAATATTTGAAGGCGGAAGCACGTAGTTCAAAGGTTATAGAGACGACATGTACATCGATGAGTAGTCACATAGTAGGGATTGGGTGGGCAGTTGCCATCGGTCGCCCCCCCCGCGACCCTAGGCGGCCATTTCTTGTAGTTTACACCGCTCCCGTCAAAAGGCGAGGACCATCAGTGTGGATAATAAGTGCATTGAGAGGTTATATTCTGAAGGGAAAGGAGCAGTGGCAGCAAAGGCTCACAAGGGGGCGCTGGTGCACTACAGTGGATAGGAGCCCAGTACAGGTGATTGCTGTTATGCAGGCTGAGGCAAGTAAGAATAGCCTGAAGCAGGCAGTGTCTGTTGGTTGCCTGGGAGACAGAGGTGTATGCAGGGGTAAATCAGGAGGCAGCAGGTGTTCAGTGCACAAAGTGAAAGGGGGATGTCTCCCTGGCTTCAGCAGGGTCTGTAGGGGAGTATGGCAGGGGAGCACCTTCCTTTGTAGTCAGGATGGGGGGGGGTACAGCAGGGACACCCGGGGTGCACAACCTTTGCAGCACAATAGATATGGGCTATTCCCTAGATCAGGGGCCCGCAGTAGCGGCAGGCAGGGCCAGACAGCTCAGGACAGGCTTCTTTAGTTATACTGTGGAGCCTGTCACTGCCACCTCCAAGATGGCCGCCGCTTCAGCACAGGCATGCAGGGAGACAGGGAGAGATTTAATGGGGGAGCAGGGCCACTAACCGCTCGTTTTCCAGTCCGGGGGCCACCTGGAGGGAGCCCAGTGCGGTGGAAGGGGTTCAGGAGGCTTCCTGGGTCTTCCGGTGGCGCGCGCCCGCTATGGAGCCCGCGGCGCGGGTACTTGTGAAAATTTAGGCCCCGGCTTCTAGGCCGCGGGTAGGCCGCAATCCGCGGGTGGCTGTAAACAGTCACCCCGACTCCGCAGCCTCCCGCAAACCACCGCAGGCTTGTCCGGCACCTCAGTGGGGCTCTGGGGAGTGAGGATCACCTCCGAAGCCCACTGAAACTGGTGATGGGAGCTGGATCCTCCGGAGCCCAGGTAATCTGCGTCTGCTTCTGATGGCCGCCAAGCCACGCCCCCCCGGGTATATTTTTTAGAGTATCCTACATTTCCTCAGCATTTATCCCCTCAAAAACTGTTTCCCACACAATTCTATTTAGGGCTTCTCTGAATAATTCGAAGTTAGCTTTTCTGAAGTTTAGTATTTTTGTCGATAGTTTATGATGTAATTTACTAAAGTTGATTTCCAGTGAAACCATATAGTACTCACTGTTCCCTAGGTGTTCAATTACTTTTGTGTTTGAAACTAAATCTATATTATTTGTTAAAACCAAATCCAATAATGCTTTATTACGAGTTGGATCAATTGTAAGGATCAATTGTGAGTCCACCTGTGGGACATCCCGTGACCACTTAAGAGGCAACCTCCATCCAAATGGCCTCACATGTCATTGTCAACAGATCTGGGTATAAGTACCTGAGTCTATAGGGCCCAGTGGCGCTAAGAACAAAAACCGACTGCAGCAGGTCAGAGGTAGCATAGATTGGAGGTACATAAAAAATTCCCCGTGGGGTAGGGCAAACTTATCAGCTAAATCCTGGAATGTGAGCAGGGACCCCCCTGGATCAAGTATGTTGCGAATCGCTACTAATCCCTTCGTCTTCCATCTCACAAACCTCCTGAGTTGAGCGTGCTGGGTTGAAACTTGTGGTTTCCCCAAAAAGTGGCAAACTTTGAGCTCTGATGATTCCTACTCAATTTCCTATTAATGGCCAACCATTAAAGATATGTGTCTGCAAGCAGCACGTTGTCAAGTACTCCCTGGAGTAGATCAGACCATGGAACATGCAAGAGGGCTGCAGGTGAATAGGGAGCATAAACATTCTCCTTCAGAGCTTTATGAGTGTAGTGCTCCGTGCCATGGAACCAATCCAATATATACCTCATGAATACAGCATGAGTGAACGCCTGTTCATTTGGGATACCCAGGCCTCCCTCCGCCTTTTTAGGGTATAGCTTATGGCGGGCAATGCGTGTTTTTTCCCCTGCCATAAGAAGGTAAAAAACCCTTTATGGAGTCGAGCTACATCTGACTTTGTAAGACTCATAGGGATCATTTGGATACAGTAGGACAATTTCGGGAAGATGATGGACTGTAATATTGCCGCCCTTCCCAACAACGAAAGGGGCAGGGTTCTCCATGCTTCCAGTTGAGCCAACAGCTTAGTTATAATGGGTCCGAAGTTAAATGAATATTGTTTAGATATACTGTATGGAATAAATACAACTTGGTATTGTATGGATTGTGTTTTGATTTTAAATTGATTTAACATTGGGGACGTGCTAGAGGACAGTCGACTCCCTACAACCTGGAGGATCTCAGATTTCTGCACATTGATTTTGTAGCCCTCAAACGACCCAAATTTATGCAAGATGGCCATTATAACCGGGAGGGATGTTTGTAAGTCAGAAACAAAAAGCAACATATCGTCTGCGAATTGACAAATTTTCAGTGTCATTGAACCTATATTAATACCCTTAAATTGACTACTATTCCTCAGTTTTATGGCCAATGGCTCTAAAGCCAGGGCAAAGAGCAAGGGGGACAAAGGGCATCCCTGTCTTGTGCCCTTTTTTATAACAAAAGGGTCAGAAATATGCCTGTTGCATGCCACCTGTGTCACCGTATCGGAATATAGATTTTTCAGCAGGGTGACAAAGATGCCTGGGAAGCCAAAACGCACCAGGGATTCAAATAGGTGGTCCCAGGTGACCAGCTCAAAAGCTTTTTCAGCATCCATGGAAATAATAACTTAGTCACCCGGGCCCGTTCCCTTCTCCAAATGTTGCACAAAACCTTGCTAACATTTATAACTGAATGTCGGCCATGGATGAATCCCGTTTGATCCGGGTCTACTATTCTAGGCAAAGCAAACTTCATTCTGTCCGCTAGAATTTTTGTGAGTAACTTATATTCAGCATTAAGAAGCGAGATGGGCCGGTATGACCTTGGATCCTCCGGGTCTCGACCGGGCTTGGGGAGAACCTTCACCACTGCAGAGTTAAAGTGGAGAGGTAGTTTTGTTCCTGTTAACTAATAAACAATGCTGTCAATGTGTCACTTATTTTATCCACCAATATTCTGTAAAACTCCCCCGAATATCCGTCTGGCCCTGGTGCCTTCAACGGTTTTAGTTTAGCTATTGCCATTTTAACCTCTTCCACTGCTATGGGGGCCATCAACTGATCTACTGTGGAGGATGGTAACTGTGGCAAGACTATGTCAGTCCAAAACTGGGACTTATTACCTTCATCTAGATCCCCTTGGGTGTATACATTTTTATAAAAGTTTTGAAAGGTTTCTATAATTTCCGTGCCCTTACGTATTTTAGTCCCACCAGGAGCAGTCAGTATAGGGACAAAAGCTGAAGGGCGGGATCCCCTGATTAAATTAGAAAGTAGTCTGCCGTTTTTATTGCCATGGCGATAAAATTGATAATTGGTATTATTGATGTATTGCGTCGCTTGATTATCTAGAAGGGAGACAAATTTTGGCCTGACTATATGCTAATTTGTTATCCGGGGAGGGAGCATTCTTATAATCAGCATAAGTAGTCGTCAACGTGCCTTGTGCCAGAAGAATATTGGCTGATCTATCTTTCTTAAGTTTGGCTACATATGACATTATATCCCCTCTTAGCACCGCCTTCGCTATCTGCCAGAACAGAATACGATCATCCACATGACATTGGTTATCAAAGGAAAACTTGGCCCATCTCGCTTCCAGGGCCTGTCTGAATTTTTGGGATGTGGCTAGGTATGAAGGGAACCTCCACTGCCTATGTGTGCCCACGTCTACCCCTGTAGTCAAAGTGCACCACACCAGAGAATGGTCGGATATGCACATGGGTTCTATTTGGGCATCTATTAATTTGGAAAATAGAGTTTCCGATGGAAGTAGATAATCAATACGTGAAAGCGTCCCATGGGCCGCCGACAAGAATGTATAGTCCCTATCCGTAGGATGAAGGACTCTCCAACAATCAATTCGATTAAGTTGTGCCATGATCTGAGGGCTCGCCAAGGCTGGTGTCGGGGGAGGCCTGCTGGGTGTCGAGGACCTATCCATAGACGCTAATGCCACAATATTGAAATCACCCCTTACGATCAATTTGGAGGTGACATAAGGGTATAATTTTGTCAAAACTTTCCCTATGAATTTCGGGGAATAATTGTTTGGTGCATATAGATTACACACTATATATGACTCTTGAAGCACTGAGATCTTCGTGATAACATATCTCCCTCCCTGGTTGGCATAAATCAAGTCCACTACCGGGGTTAAGTTCTTTCTTACCAATACTGCTACTCCCCTTGCCCTAGACTTGTATGAGGCAGATGCAGATGCCGCCACTATATACCCCATCTGTCCCAACTTTGCATGTTCCACCTCGGTCAAATGAGTTTCCTGAAGAAGAACTATGTCCGCCCCTTGTTTTTTAAGGTATAGTAGGATTTTCTTTCATTTTATGGGGGAGTTGATCCCGCCCACGTTCCAGGAACAAACCTTAATCTGTGCCATAGATCACAATTAGCAGAATGTTAACATAGACAATCCCTCCGAACTGACTACCCTCCCTCCTCCCCCCCCCCCCCCAACTTCACTGCAGCCTGCCACACAGTAACAGATCGCAGAAGAAGAAGGGGAAACAAAACAAACAAGAAAAAAAGAAAACATAAAAAAACACAAAATATTTGAACCGTCAGAGGATCTAAACCTCTGTAGCAAGTTATTGCTCACTCGGAGGACCTCCGTAGTATAGTAAGCACTTCAACACTGACATCTTCTATGGGTAAGCTCCTCAGGCAGCATTCCCGCGTCGGCACCCCTAAGTTAACATTTATCAATACTTTCCTCTAAAGTAGGAATAAACTTTTTGCCAGCATCTCAGACCTTAAACTCTAAGTCGCATCAGCCCACTCCTATCCCTCCCCCGGAAGGGTTAACGTTCATCAGTAGTAGGGCAATAGTCTGACAAGCTGAATTACCGCAGGTCTTAGCCTGCTGTGACTGTGGCAGGGGAGAAAAAGGAAAAGTCCCCTAAAAGTAAACGGGAGAAGAACTTCAAATATATCTGTAGCCTCCCTCTCCAATTTCCCATCACCCGTTCGAGGGAAGGAGAAAGTCACTTGGACAGAAAGTCTATTGCATCAGTTCAGCCAATGGGTCAAAATGAAGGTGGTCTGTGAACACCATCACAATCTTCCATCATTTGTGGGACATCTCCCAGCGTCTTGACTGCAAGGAAATCAGTCCCGCCCTGCAGGGTCCCCCGCCTCCCCTCATAGATAAGCCTGTGCATCTCCGGCTGTGAAGAAATCCTTAAATGTATCCCCCTCAAATAGGCGTAGCCTAGTAGAGTACACCAGGGCGAATTTACGGTTATCTTCAATCAATTTAGCACAAATAGGGGAGAACTCCTTCCTGGCCCTAGTGAGCTCAGCGGTGTAGTCTTGGAACAGGTGCAGACGGTTTGACTCCCACTGCAAAGGCTTATGTTTCCTGGAAGCATTCCATAGCAGCTCTTTATGCATGTAGTTTAAACACCTGAAGATGGTGACTCTGGGTCTGGCTTCCTGCTCCCTGCGCTCTGGGGCAATGCGGTGGGCCCTCTCAATTACCATATCGGCACAATCTTCCTCAATATGTAAGAGCCCCGGGAGGGTATTTTTCACGAAGTGATGCAGGGCCGCCCCCTTTATGTGTTCAGGTAGACCCACCAACAATCTCAAATTATTTTGTCGGGATCTGTTTTCCAGATCATCTATCTTGTTAGTCAGGGCATAAACAGATTTTTGCAGTGCTGCATTTTCAGCCTGTAGTGTACTAACATCATGGAACACAGGGCCTTATTCTGGTTGGAGCGTCCGGGCCGTCTGGTACGTCCCGGGGTTTTTCATGATCTGCGCATGTGCAGATACGCTAATGCGCCGGCGCGAACACTCCACAACGCTTACGGCCGGGCTCCCAACGTGCGAAAAAAACTGTACGCGAGTGTACGGGTAATGGGGCGGCATAGGGGCGTGTTGATGGGAGCGGCCGAAATAATGAGGGAAAATGGGCGTAAATATGGGCGTACACGGGGGTGTGCACCAAAAATGAGCGGTGCTACTACCGCACGATCGACTAAGGCACCGTTCATTTCGGACACCAAACAGGCGGCCGCCAACCGCCAGCTCAAACCACCCCTACAGATACCGCATGTCAGCGTGCGCCTGAGTTGGCTAATTAACGCTGATTACTACTCAAACACATACACCTGAATGTAATAAGCAATGCTGCAGTCTATTAAGTCCAAACCATGATTTCACTGCCTGCAAGCCACACATACAGCACGCAAACACATTGGAAGCTTATGTTTCTATACTTCTCCACATTTAAAGGTTTGTTTAATTTAAGGTAAGAATCTTTTTATACGCTAAGGTAGGTATTTGCTAAACAGACACATTCACTACGTGCTTTCATAGACTTTACGCAGTAGCACACTCAATCTACACAAGTCGACATGTGTCAACGTGTTCACTCTAATACTAACATAGGTTTTGTATTTAGGATACAATAACATAAACCACATCTAACACCTACAAAGGATGTTTCAGCAATGTTTGAAGCCCATGACCACTATTTTCCACACAATCTTTGTATAAAACCCAAAATAATGACCTGTACCACTATCTCATCTGCTATCATTTGGATTTGACTACACTCTGGATGTAAGATGCCACCAATCACATTATTGCACTCTCATCTCTCTAACAAAGGATTCCTACATCTGCTTATGACACTGTCAAATCATATATATTTAAACAGTTATGCATGTTTGTTCACAAGCTAATTTATCATGTTTGGCCCATTCACACATCTTTTTTTTAGGGAGGACACATATGCATTCCTACACAAATGTACCTTTTCACCCTTGTTTGTCTGCCTCACCCACTCCATGAGGAAAGCATTGTTCTGGACCTGCTTTTACCTACTACTGTAGGAGCTACCTCACCTGCACACAAACTGCTTTCTCACCTATTAAGTTGCTCTGCACATGTGCTGACACAAACTAATTAGCAGGGAAAAGTTGGATAGGAACATGGGAATGGCCATGGAGAGGGTTACACATGGGAAACTTCGACCACACTTCAACAAATGTTCAAAAATACCCTGGTCAGTAAGTACACATAAATCTAGTATTTGTTTCACACAAGAAATGACACATACCACAATTTAGATTTAATTTGTAAAATAAATTTATTTGCTGTTCAGCATCACAGCTTGACACTTTAATGTGAGAAATCAAATAAACAAATAAAATAGACACACAAATAATAAAACAGCCAGAACAAGAGGTTGCATATCTCCAAACATGTGTTACCCTGCAAATGCAATGGTGAAAGAAATGGGGACACCAGAATACGTACTGCAACAACCAGGGTGAATACTAAGCAAGATACACACCACCAAAAAAAAATATCCTGCATTTGTAGAGGTCAAAATACGAACTTTCATGCCCATGGCACGCAAATGGATCGATGGCCAACTCAGGAAGCGGATGTCCAGTG
The DNA here is from genome assembly GCF_055691185.1 of Crinia signifera. Classification (NCBI taxonomy): domain Eukaryota; kingdom Metazoa; phylum Chordata; class Amphibia; order Anura; family Myobatrachidae; genus Crinia; species Crinia signifera. Next base: position 110,083,679 of record NC_139219.1, on the reverse strand, counting down.
CAATTTAAACCTTTGGCCTCCAACCACAGAGGAAGTGAACCAGGTCTCATTTGGGCCCTTTTTTGCCCCTTTTAGATGGAGCCTTGGGGACAGGGGCCTTTGGCTCAGCTGGCTTTCGGCGTCTTCCCCTAGTCGACACAGGAGGGTCAGCCGAGGTGGAAGGTTGGGGAGCAGCTTGGGGTGGGGCAGCAGATGGGGGATTGTCCCTTAGGGACCTGGCGGTGGACAGCTGCTCCGCAAGAAGTTCATTCTGGCGGCTGAGGTGTTGGCCAATGCTTAGCATGCCAGCCGCCTGCAGCTGGTTTGTGGCCTTCCACTCCGCCAGAAAATCCGCCACCTGCTGCTGACGGATCGCAGCATCCACCCCTTGCTGCTCGATCCTGTCCAGCGTCACCAACAGGCTCTCATTCCATGTCTCCTGTGGCTGGGGCTGGGGGCGACGTCTTGGTGGAGGCTGGACCACTTGCTCCACCTGTGGCTCTGCAGAGGAAGATGCTGCCGGTACATCCTGGCTTTCTGCTTCTGCTAGGATAAGAATTGAAAACAATGTCACCATCACATACGCAATAAAAAATATCTTTCGAAATACAATGCATTACTGTGACTTACCATCAAAAGCAGCATCAAAGACCTCCGCCGGGAGCTCACTGTCCATATTGGAGATCCCCCTGATCTCCCCCACATCGATCACGTCACAGGAGTCCAGCTCCAGGGGGGTATACTCCAAATGGTCAGGCATAGGACCTCTCCCGGTGGACATGCTGTGGTTGTACCGGTCAGTCATCTTCCTCTTCAGTGCACTTTTGAAGTCAGTCCACCTACAAGTTTAAAAATACAAATATCACCATGAGATATGTGCACCACTGTGCTACGTGTAGGGTTACCACCTAGTCCCTTTAATTCCGGACACATGTTACTTACACAGGTTCTGTGGCAGTTTAAAACTAGGTGAAGTGGAGTCTTGAAGTCAGCCAGCCACAGAACCTGTGTAATTAATATGTGTCCGGAATTAAAGAGACTATGTGGTACCCCTAGCTACGTGACATTTCCTAGTGTGGGTGATCTTATGTTTTTTTGCCATATGTGTCCCACACACACATTCATGTCTCAATTAGGAGGCATTTCAGTGTCTCATCTCATTCATTAGGCCACTAAATGCACATACATACATCACTATGCAGAAATGACATCATCCATGGCCAAATTAGGCACCTCCACCTGGTGTGAAACTACACATTCCACCATAGCTTGACAATGTGGTTATTATGGAGTAATTTAACTATGGAATGGCATACTGGGATGTGTAGTTTCTCACCAGCTACATGTGCACAGTTTGCTCATTCTTGTTTCAGTAGCATCATATGGAACATGTTACAACAACTCTTTCAAAAACACACTTTCTCTTGTCCCATCACATACTTCACATGAGCAGAACTGTGCCCATAACCTCACATCACACCAATGGTGCATGTTTCATATATCAATGTGGGTTATTAGACATGGTTGTGTTCACATGTGACATTGAAGTGTAGCACTATCTACAAACACACCTTTCTATTAGTCTCAAAACATACATGTAACATATGTACACACATATGACATTATCAGGGGGACAAAGACCAGGGCAATTTTTCAGCAGTCTCCAGCAGGAACTGAGGCCCTTATTCTAGTTCACTCTTTCTGCCCAAATATTTCTTTGATGGACAAAACCATGTGCACTGCAGGTGAGGCAGGTGTAAAACCCCACCCAAATCGGATTATCTCTGCACAAGTAACACCTGCCTCACCTGCAGTGCACATGGTTTTGTCCATCTAAGAAATATTTGGCCAGAAAGAGTGAACTAGAATAAGGGCCTCAGTTCCTGCTGGAGACTGCTGAAAAATTGCCCTGACAAACACACTAACCTTTTCTTCACCGCGTCCCAAGTTCTGACCACTGGTGACACCTGGTTCACTTCCTCTGTGATCTTGTCCCAAAGGTTTCTCCTTGCACTGGCACCCGGCTTCCTGGTTGCCAATTCAATCCATTCGCGTGCCCTGGGCACTAGAATTCACATTTCGGCCTCTACAAATGCAGGGTTTCTCTTTCTGGTGGTGGTATCCTGCTCAGTCATCACCCTAGATGTTGCAGCACGTTTTCTGGTGGCCCCAGTTCTCTCACCATGCACCTGCTGGGTCACACCTGTTTGGAGAGATGCAACCTCTTGTTCTGGCTGGTTGCTTGGCCCTTGTGGAGCTGGTGGAGGTTCACCAGGGCCTGTTACTGAGGGGCCCGCTTGATCTTGCAGGCGACTCCTCTCTTGGGCCCTCCTTCTCCGCTCCTGTTCCCTCTTGTTCAGTGCATCAAGCAGGGATTGTGCTGTAGCTCTCTGCAGAGCGTCCTCTGCTGCAGAATCGTCTGAGTCAGACATGTTTGCAGCAATTGTGGGCTGCATCTGACTGAATATTTATATGTTAATCTCCCGCCATGAACAAGGGGGCGTATATTTTTTCCCGCAATGTAGATGCAATTTTACGCCGATATTTCCCGCCGATAATTCCCGCTTAAATTACGCAGGTCTCAACGCACCTGATCAATCACCAGTAAATGCACATACACAGGTTGTGGAGCATTGTGGGCTACATCGTGAAATGTGTGCACCTGTCATTCCAATGATGAGTGTTGTCAGCTGGTATCTGTTGGAGTTCGTGTATGCCTTGTGAGTCACATTTCAAAACATCACGTTACAATGCTTTCCTTACATATGTAATGTGTATGAAATTGTCATACAGCAACATGTCGCATTGTGGCCCTTTAAGCAGCGTAGTTATGACTACAGGGTTGCGTGTATTATTTTCCGCACACTGTAAATACAGTACTCCTCTCCATGCATATCGGTGTATTGTGCCCCCTTTAAGCAGCGTAGTTATAAGTAGAGGGTTGCGTGTATTATTTTCCGCGCACTGTAAGTACAGTACTTCTCTCTTCATTGAATGCATGCTGTTGGTTGTGGTGTGTGTATATCGGAACGGTCCGCGTAAGTTTCTATTCGCATCCAGTTTGTCAATGTAAGAGGGATTAATAAAGTTAATACCAAACAAACAATTTTTTCGACCAATCAGCAAGCACCAAAAGTGATATATGTACCTGCAATTAATAACTGCGCCATTGCCACTATGACTTGTCCTCGAGCTAGGCCCTTTTCCACCTCAGAGCTTTTGGCCCTGGTAGAAGTTATGGACCGTCACCTGGGGCCCAGGGGCCCATATGTCAGTAATGCGGACAAGCGGCGGGCGTATACTGCTGCCCGCCGCCTGATCTTCTCGACGACCGGCGTCCGCAGAAGCCTGGCGCAGGTTGAGCGGCGCTGGTCAGACCTGCGCAGGCGGCAGCCAGTGTACCTCAGCAGCCTTCGCCGCCATATTGCCCGATGTAAGTTTTGATTACTAGTATGTCAGCGTTTTTTAGCAATGTTTTGTATTTTTTATAAATATGTTCCTGAGTATGGGGGTGTATATGGGGGTGTATATGGGTGTATATGGGGGGGTATATGGGTGTATATGGGGGTGTATATGGGGGGGTATATGGGTGTATATGGGGGGTATATGGGTGTATATGGGTGTATATGGGGGGGTATATGGGTGTATATGGGTGTATATGGGGGGGTATATGGGTGTATATGGGGGGGTATATGGGTGTATATGGGGGGGTATATGGGTGTATATGGGTGTATATGGGGGTATATGGGTGTATATGGGTGTATAGGGGGTGTATAGGGGGGGTTTAAGTAGTTGATCAGTTTTTGGGTGTAGGATATCAAATAGTTTGCATGATAAATGTCTGAAATATCACAGCAATGATAATTGTGAAGGTTATGAGCATGACTAATGTGAATTTTTCTTTCCCCCTTTTTTATGAAACCCAATCTTCGATTTCTATGCCATCAACATGAACATTTCAGCACGGGCAAGGGCACGCATGGAAGCCCGGGAGCAGGCAGCCCGTGACCAGGCAGCCCGGGACCAGGCAGCCCTGGAGGAGGAAGAGGAGGAGGAGGAAGAAGAGGAGGAGGAAGAGGAGGAGGAGGAAGAGGAAGAGGAGGAGGAGGAAGAGGAGGAGGAGGAAGAGGAGGAGAAGGAGGAGAAGAAAGAGGAGGAGGAAGAGGAGGAGGAGGAAGAAGAGGAGGAGGAAGAAGAGGAGGAGGAAGAAGAGGAGACACTGGGTGCAGTTTGGACCCACACAATTTCCCCATCCCCTTCCCCCTCCACAACCCCCACCCCCTCCACAACCCCCACCCCCTCCACAACCCCCCCCCCCTCCACAACCCCCACCCCCTCCACAACCCCCACCCCCTCCACAACCCCCCCCCTCCCCACCCCATTTCCAACCCCCCTACACCTCTCCACCACCCACCCCCAAACCTCTCCACTCCCCAGTCACACCCACTACCTCGGTCCAAACTCCAGGACCATCCCCCTTGCTCCTGCCCCCCCCAACCACTGCACAGCCAACCAGCGGCGACCAGGATGGCTCAAGTAGCCGTAAGTAAATAATGTGTCTAATGTTGACATACACATTTCTACACATAAACAATCACAACAACCACATATGTGTATCCAACATCAACATTAGTTGCAACATATCACTGCAGGCCGACCATGAGGTGTGTCCTGTCCTTCTCCAGGAACAAGGCTCCCCTTGGTGGTTTTTTTGAGTGTGGCCATGCCTCACCCCTTGAATAATTGACATAACAGTACATCCAATGAGATATCCGACATTAGTGGTGTGGTAGTTATGTGGCTCCAGGTGTTGGGTAACTCCAGTTCCCAGCATGATGTGCAACACAGGGCCGGATTATAATGGAGGCGCAAGGGGTCAGTGCCCCTGGGCCCCCCTCTAGCTAGGGGCCCCCTGTGGTTGTCATGTATTTTTTAAAAATAAAATGTTTAAGTTATGTTTTTTTTTTTTTAGCTAAATGTTTTGTGCATGGGTGGGGTAGTGCTGCAGCTTCACCTATCTGCCAATGTGACAATGATTTATGGTGCTGAGCATCGGGAGCCAAGGCACACTGATTGCACAAGTGTGCAGTGCATTTCTGGGAGTTGACTAAGTCCCATGACACTTTGCACCAGAGGACAGAGGCTGAGAAGTTTGTGCTGAGCTCTGATTGGTGGAGCTCATTACATGCTTCTCAGGTCCATGGAGAACAGCAGCAGCAGCTTAGTCATAGGAGGGTTTTTAATCAGAGGCAGCACTAGGACTGTGAGGTCTCCTCCAGAGTAAGGGGCAGAGGGACAAACACAGGCTTTTCATGTGGTGTGTGTATATATATATATATATATATATGGTGTCTATTATTATTCCGAGTGCCGCCAACCCCCTGTCTATATATATATATATATATATATATATATATATATATCCCCTGCAGGTAACCATTGACCAAGTTTATTCTGCCTTTACTCTATGTTTTGACAGTATAATATTCGCCCATGCAGTGTGCGGCCAGTAATGACAAGTGCAAGGGGGCCCCCCGCTCTAAAGTACCCCGGGCCCCCCAAAGGCTTAATCTGCCACTGGTGCAACTTAAATGTAGAGATTGTTTTGGTAATAGTGTGTGAGGCCATGCGGATGCATGCTTTACAAACATAGCTGTAGGCCTATAATTTGTACAGCAATGTCCTAAATTTAAAATACTAAGGAGTGCTTAAGCCACAACAATGTCATAACCCTTAAATAGCACAGGCTAATTGTGAGGTTAGAGGACAGTCCCCCAAAACCAAAGTACCAATTGGGATACAGCATACATTCATCGATGAAGGAGTAATTGAATTAATGTTATTTACTATGTACAGTATGTGTGTGTTAACATTTTTTTTTTTAGTACTGTGTTTACAGCAGACCCATCTTCAATGTAGTTTCTAAATGTATGTGGCCTTCACACATAACTCTGAACTTTTTATTATGTACAAATACAACAAACATTTGTGTATGTTATATATTAATTTTTTGTTTTATCCCTTCATTACAGACACTGAACAGCAGCAGGAGGAGGTGGCAGCCCTAATGCGGGAGATTGTTCTCACCCTCCTGTACCTCCAGATCCTGTTTGGCCTTCTGGAGGCCCGCATTTAATTTTTTTTTATCCCCCCCCCCTTATTATTTGTGTTATAAATAAAAGTTTATGTACAGTTCGAAATTGCCTGTGTTTTTAATCAGAAATATGTTAGAGGGCTTGTAAGGGTAGGTACATACAGATGTGTACTGTAAGTTATACTTGTAATTTGAGGTGAGGGGTAATGATTGATGTGTGAATGTGTGTGTTTTTGAGTAAAATAACACATAGTGAAAATGCATGAATGTTTAATGTTGTTAGATTAAAACATCACACATAACATCAGGGTAGGTATACATGTTACACATTGTGGACAAAGTAATTATGGACATAATTTAGTACATATACAGAAACACCAACATAACTTGATGTAAAAGTAACAGCAATATGGGGACACATAGATAGTGATTAAAATGCCACATTAGAACATAACAAATATACATGTAATGTGGGTTCAAATGTAGTTTTATTAGGTCTTTATTAAGGTAGACAATTGAGATAATAGAAAACAATAATTGAATAACAAATAGATTAATTAATCAATTGTCAGATTAGTAGTTTAGAGGCAAGATTTGCAGGTCCATATATGTGAAGGGTATGCCAGCGTACACGGACGTACGCTCACTCTCACGAGCGGTGACATAAGCTGAGTTTTCCATTGAAAACAATAGGGACCCGTCCGTGCAAACTGGCGTACGCTCAGATCTCCGCAAGAAGTCGGTGGGGAGAGGGAGGAAAGACGGCCGTAAACGGCGCCGTACGCTCAGTTGTACGCCTGTTGTCGGAGTGCAAGGGCTGAGCCGTCCGCGTACGTTGCCGTACGCTCATTTGTACGCCACTCCCCTTCTATGGTATTTCTGGCCGTACGTAAGCGGCTGATTTGTGGGTGGACCTGACCCCAACGGCCGCGTACGGCTAGCGTGCGGTAATGGCGAACGTACGCACGTTTGGCCGCTCCGATCAGAATAATGCCCACAGTCCTGTCCTGTAGGCGGCGCCGTGGCTACAAGATCATGGCTGCCGGCATCCTGCATGAGCATCAGCCTCCTATGTGCAGGGCAAAACCCGGCGCCGACACCACCCACCCGTGTGTCTCGGGGTGGGGGGAAGGGGAGGAGGATGGAGGAGGACAGAAATAATCTGTACTCGGAGGACGGAGGACGGAGGTTGAGCGAGACGCGGTGCGGGACAGAGAGGCGGGAGCCGCAGCATTGCAGCACGGACCCGGCCGGCAAAACTTGAAAGGCACTGCCAGTGCCTGTGACAGGCAGGTGAGGAGACATTTATTGGATGTTTTTATGGGGGGTGGGAGTAGGAAGCAGCCTGTGGTGTCCTGGTTATAATTATACACGGGGAGCAGCCTGTGGTGTCATGATATAATTAGAATTATACCAGGACACCACAGGCTGCTCCCCCTGTATAATTATTAGCAGGACACCACAGGCTGCTCCCCCTGTATAATTATTACCAGGACACCACATGCTGCTCCCCCTGTATAATTATTACCAGGACACATACAGCCTGTGGTGTTCTGGTATTTTTATACAGTGGAAGCAGCCTGTGGTGTCCTTGTAATAATTATACAGGGGCAGTGGCGCTGGAACGTTTTTAGGTTGGGGGGGGGGCAAGATATAATCTCATTTTGGCGCCCCCTAAATTGCTATATGTTACCCCCTGATAGTTAATGAAATATGTTTTCATCAATAGTAATAGAGTAACAGAAAAACATATATATATTTTGCCAGGATGCATGTACTCACTAAGAGAGTGGAGAGAGACAAAAGGACAACAGAAAGAGAAAAGACATGGGAGAGCGGGACAGCAGAAAGAGAAGAGAGAGAGAGAGATAAGGACAGCAGAGAGAGAGATAAGGACAGCAGAGAGAGAGAGAGAGATAAGGACAGCAGAGAGAGAGAGATAAGGACAGCAGAGAGAGAGAGAGAGAGAGAGAGAGATAAAGACAGCCGAGAGAGAGATAAAGACAGCCGAGAGAGATAAAGACAGCAGAGAGAGAGATGAGGACATCAGAGAGAGATGAGGACATCAGAGAGAGATAAAGACAGCAGAGAGATAAAGACAGCAGAGAGATAAAGACAGCAGAGAGAGAGATAAGGACAGCAGAGAGAGAGAGATAAGGACAGCAGAGAGAGATAAGGACAGCAGAGAGAGATAAGGACAGCAGAGAGAGATAAAGACAGCAGAGAGAGATATAAGGACAGCAATCATCATTTAGACAATCAGTGTACCGTAGAGGCAGCGGCCATTGTCCCGTGGAGGCTGCAGTGGGAAGCAGGGCATCACATTAGGGAGTGCAGGGCAGCAGCGACGGTGGGTCATGTGGACGGTGGAGGCATCAGCGGTGGGTTACACGGAGGCTGCAGCAGCAGGTCCAGAGCTGGGGAGCGGGCGAGCAGACCTTCCGGCGCCCTCCCTACGCCCCTGCTCCTGTGCCCCCTTCTCCTTCAGCAAGTGGCTGTGGGCAGGGCCGGCAACAGAAATCTTGGGGCCCTGTACAGTGATATTTCTGAGGCCCCCCACACAGAGTGAGAGTCAACAGTGGGCTAGTCCACATAATGACAGTTGCCAGGTGGAATGTCGCATTCAGCATAAACTAGTAAGCAGAATGCTGTGACCATACAAATAAATGGCCACAGATGCGTTCGAATCAGCTCTATGGACTTTTTTGAAATTACTTGGGGCCTTATTCTGATCTGAGCTCAGTACAAATTTGTTCGGAAAATGGGCAAAACCATGTGCACTGCAGGTGGAGCAGATGTACCCTGTGCAAAGAGAATTAAATTTGGGTGGGGTGTGTTGAAACTGAAATCTAACATGCAGTGTAAAAATAATGCAGTCAGTATTTACCCTGCACAGAAACAAAATAACTCACACAAACCTAACTCTCTCTAGACATGTTACATCTGCCCCACCAGTAGTGCACATGATTTTGCCCATTTTAAGAACAAATTTGTACTGAGCTCAGATCAGAATAAGGCCCTTGATTTGGACTAAGTTTCAAATTAAATCTGCTAATGTCAGCTGACTGTTGCTATGTAAATCCTTTTACCCCAATATAATGTCTATCATTGGTGCAAACAGTGTATAGCCTCAGGTTCTAACATTTATTTGATCTGATTCCCAGATAGATGAGTACCAAACAACACCTTGATTACTACACACACTCACTGTGCATCTCTGTGGCTAATCGTCTCCCCTTTGTTTGCCAATGTGCCCTCATGTTTTGAGCTAATGGGATGGGGGATGCAGGGGCTGCAGCCACTAGCTATAAAGGGGAACAAATCAAATGTCAATTTTAATCGATTATAAATAAAAGTCATTGACTTACATACTTCTGTCTCTGTGTGACTCTGAATCCTTGTTAAAGCAAAAAATTGCATGGACACCAGGGGCACACACATTGCATGGGCACACTGACACACACACATTGCATGGGCAACAGGGGCACACTGACACACACAGATACATTGCAGGGGCACATTGACACACAAGGACACATTGCTTGGGCACTAGGGGCACACTGACACACATATACATTGCAGGGGCACACTAATACACACATTGCATTGGCACCAGGGGCACATTGACACACAAGGACACATTGCTTGGGCACTAGGGGCACACTGACACACATATACATTGCAGGGGCACACTGACACACATATTGCATTGGCACCAGGGGCACATTGACACACAAGGACACATTGCTTGGGCACTAGGGGCACACTGACACACATATACATTGCAGGGGCACACTAATACACACATTGCATTGGCACCAGGGGCACATTGACACACAAGGACACATTGCTTGTGCACTAGGGGCACACTGACACACATATAAATTGCAGGGGCACACTGACACACATATTGCATGGGCACACATAAGTGTTGGGGCATGTGCATTCCCCCTCCCTTTCAAAACAGAATACCTCCGTGCTGGGCTGCCTGTCTGCTGACAAGCTGCTGGAGTGGACTGGTGAGAAGCATTCATAACTTGCACTGGCCCTGGAACAGCTGCTTATGAGCTATACCTGGCAGCGGTGCCTGGAGACGGCGCCTACTTCTGGTGCAATGTGGCTACGGAGCTGGGGGACAGGAGAAGATCACCTCTGTGCGGCGACAGGGACAGATAGGGGAGCGGCGCCGGTGGGCCTTTCATTAGCAACTAGTAGTTGCTCCGTAGTTATGCCCAGCTCACTTTCGTAGTGTCCCGGCTGCATCTTCTCCTGCCTCCTGTACTACTCTGCCGGCTCGGGATGTGACGTGCTGGCATCACACCGCGCTCTCCCCCGCCCTGCGCTGTACTGACTCAGGAGGAGTACAGCGCAGGGCGGGGGAGAGCATGGTGTGACGCCAGCACGTCACATCGTGAGCCGGCCAGAGCATTGATATGGGTGGGCTGAGCCAGCCACCAGCTGACTCGACGGGCGGTGGGTGTGCAAGATTTTCCATGCTGGATGCCGGCGCCCACACAGACAGCGCTGCCACTCGCTCCCCCAAGCGGTGGCTGCCTTAGTGTAGTTACGCCCCTGCCTATAACCCTCATATGTCCAGCACATGCCCCCACATCCCTCATATGTCCAGCACATGTCCCTATAACCCTCATATGTCCAGCACATGCCCCCACATCCCTCATATGTCCAGCACATGCCCCCACATCCCTCATATGCCCAGCACATGCCCCTACATCCCTCATATGTCCAGCACATGTCCCCACATCCCTCATATGTTCAGCACATGTCCCTATAACCCTCATTTGCCCAGAACATGTCCCTATAACCCTCATTTGCCCAGAACATGTCCCCACACCACTCATATGCCCAGAACATCAATTGTTCACACACTCCCCATAACTTAATACATCCCCAATGTACATTAACTCAAATTGTGAGCAAGTTTAGAGATCTCCTCAACTTACTTTTTTTGTTTTGCTGCCTGGATCCCTCCCATACACAGCAGGGCAGACACGCTGGCCGCAGCAGGATGGGGTTGGAGCGCGCTGGGGACCTGGATGCTGGATGCCATGCCCATGCGACGCTCGTCGCTGAAGCAGCAGGGGGCGGGCGGCCGCAGCGTCGGACACTGTAAGTGTCAATCAAACACCGCTGGGCAGGGCGGCCGGCAGGGAGGGGACTGAGTCTGACAGGGAGGACGGATGGAGAGACCCGGCGCAGAGGCGCCAGCGCGCATAGCACTGCAGGATATGTGAGTGTAGAAAAGACCTCACACATACATCAAGACACAGACGGGCCCCGGCCGGGCTCTGGGGCCCTTCAGATCGCCGGGGCCCGTCACACATGTCCCCCTTGACCCCCCCTGTCGCCGGCCCTGACAGCGCCCCCAGACAACGGTACTTTAGCGCCTCAGTAATTTTAGGGGGGGGCAAGCTGCCCCCTCGCCCCCCCCCGTTCCGGCGCCCATGTACAGGGGGAGCAGCCTGTGGTGTCCTGGTATAATTATACACGGGGAGCAGCCTGTGGTGTCCTGGTGTAATGGGATCAGCCTGTGGTGTCCTGGTATAATTATACAGGGGAGCAGCCTGTGGTGTCCTGGTATAATAATAATTATATCATGACACCACAGGCTGCTCCCCGTGTATAATTATACCAGAACACCACAGGCTGCTCCCCCTGTATAATTTTACCAGGACACCACAGGATGCTCCCCCTGTATAATTATTACCAGGAAACATACAGCCTGTGGTGTCCTGGTATAATTATACAGTGGGAGCAACCTGTGGTGTCCTGGTATAATTATACAGGGGGAGCAGCCTGTGGTGTCCTGGTATAATTATCCAAGGGGAGCAGCCTGCGGTGTCCTGGTATTAGTATGCAGAAGGAGCAGCCTGTGGAATCCTGATATAATTATACAGTGAGAGCAGCCTGTGGTGTTCTGGTATAATTATCCAAGGGGAGCAGCCTGCGGTGTCCTGGTATAAATATACACGGGGGGCAGCCTGTGGTGTCCTGATATAATTATAATTATACCAGGACACCACAGGCTGATCCCATTATACCAGGACACCACAGGCTGCTCCCCCTGTATAATTATACCAGGACACCACAGGCTGCTTCCACTGTATACCAGGACACCACAGGCTGTATGTGTCCTGGTAATAATTATACAGGGGGAGCAGCCTGTGGTGTCCTGGTATAATTATAATTATATCATGAGACCACAGGCTGCTCCCCGTGTATAATTGTACCAGGACACCACAGGCTGCTCCCCCTGTATAATTTTACCAGGACACCACAGGATGCTCCCCCTGTATAATTATTACCAGGACACATACAGCCTGGGATGTCCTGGTATAATTATACAGGGGGAGCAACCTGTGGTGTCCTGGTATACTTATACAGGGGGATCAGCCTGCGGTGTCCTGGTATAATTATACGGTGGGAGCAGCCTGTGGTGTCCTGGTATAATTATCCAAGGGGAGCAGCCTGTGGTGTCCTGGTATTATTATGCAGGGGGAGCAGCCTGTGGCGTCCTGGTATAATTATACAGTGAGAGCAGCCTGTGTTGTTCTGGTATAATTATCCACGGGGATCAGCCTGCGGTGTCCTGGTATAAATATACATGGGGAGCAGCCTGTGGTGTCCTGATATAATTATAATTATACCAGGACACCACAGGCTGATCCCATTATACCAGGACACCACAGGCTGCTCCCCCTGTATAATTATACCAGGACACCACAGGCTGCTTCCACTGTATAATTATACCAGGACACCACAGGCTGTATGTGTCCTGGTAATAATTATACAGGGGGAACAGCCCGTGGTGTCCTGGTAATAACTATACAGGGGGAGCAGCCTGTGGTGTCCTGGTATAATTATACAGGGGGAGCAGCCTGTGGTGTCCTGGTATAATGGGATCAGCCTGTGGTGTCCTGGTATAATTATACAGGGGGAGCAGCCTGTGATGTCCTGGTATTATTATGCAGGGGGAGCAGCCTGTGGTGTCCTGGTATTATTATGCAGGTGAGCAGCATGTGGTGTCCTAGTTTTATTAAGCAGGGGGAGCGGCCTATGGTGTCTTGGTATTATTATGCAGGGGGAGCGGCCTTTGGTGTCCTGGTATTATTATGCAGGTGAGCAGCATGTGGTATCCTGGTATTATTATGCAGGTGAGCAGCATGTGGTGTCCTGGTTTTATTAAGCAGGGGGAGCGGCCTATGGTGTCTTGGTATTATTATGCAGGGGGAGCGGCCTGTGGTGTCCTGGTATTATTATGCAGGGGGAACGGCCTGTCAAAGTTTTATAATAAAGTGTCTATGGTATAATCAACTCCAGGCCTAATCTTTTTAATCTCGAAAAACCTCAATTTAATGATGCGCTGTTACTTATAGGCCAGTGCTTTGGACTTGCCCCCCAGGCTAAAAGTTGCCAGCCAGCCCCTGGCGGGCTGTGCAGGGTGCCCAGAAGGGGAGGACGCAGGAGTCGCGGCTGCCATCTTGGATTTCTGTGGTGTCTTATACACTGATCCCCGGCGCTTTGTCATGGGGGAAAAGAAGTGCTTCATACAGCGGCAGTGGGGTCCCCGGATCTCCCGCGATGCCTTCCAGCCAGGTAGACCATTTTGCGGTGGGTCTGGGGTGCCGCTCGATCCACACGCCACGGAGCTCCCCAAGCCTGCTTCTTCTCCTATAGGAGCCGGAACCGGAAGTCTCAAAGATAGATATTTTTATTTATTTCATATACTTCATATACAGGTCCATATACACCAATATACATTACCCTTCCTCACTCCAGTGGTGAGCCTCTGCCACAGCTCACCCTGCATTGACTGTGGACTGAGCTGGGTCACATTTTCCTTACTAAAAAATCACACTGAATCGCAATGCGAATGACACATTTCTCTAAAAAAAAATGCACCCTATTACATTTGCGATTTGAAAATGTGATGTGCGATTTTTTTAGACACCGATTTTTTTAGGCACCCTATTACATCCCGCCCATACAGTCAAAACAGTATTAAAATGTAAAAGTCTTTAAAAAAACAGATATACTGTACAGCCTTTCTGTAAAGAACGCGACATTGGCATGTACTCCTAGGAATGGCATGTATTGCTAGGTATGTCATGTATTCCAAGGCATAACATGTACTCCTAGGCATGTTTCCTAGACATGGCATGTATTCCTAGGGATAGCATGTATTCCTAGGCATTGCATGCATTCCTAGGCAGATCATGATACCTAGGCATGGCATGTATTCCTAGGGATGGCATGTATTCTATGCATGGCATGTACTTCAAGGGATGGCATGTATGCCTAGTAATTGTATGTAATCCTAGGCATGGCATTTATTACTAGGCATGTCATATATTCCTAGACATGGCATGTACTCCTAGGCATGGCACATATTCATAGGCATATACTCCTAAGCATGGCACATATTCATAGGCATATACTCCTAAGCATGGCACCTATTCCTAGCCATGGGCCATGACATGTACTCCTATGCATGGCATATATTTCTAAACATGGCATATACTCCTAGGAATTACATGTGTTTCTAGGCATGGCGTGTAATCCAAGGCATGGCATGTATTCCTAGGGAGGACATGTATTCCTAGGCATGGCATGTACTCCTAAGCATGGCATAAATGTCTAAGCGTGGCATTTACTCATAGACAAGGCATGTATTCCTAGGGATGGCACATATTCATGGGCATGGCATGTGCTCCTAGGGATGGTACGTGTTCCTAAGTATGGCATGTACTCCTAGGCATGGCATGTAATCCTAGGCATGATATGTATTCTTAGGGATGGCATGTATTTCTAAACATGGCATGTTTTCCTAAGCAAGGTATGATTTCCTTGGCATGGTATGTAGTCCAAGGCATGTCAGAAATGCCTAAGCATGGCATTTACTCCTAGACAAGGCATGTATTCCTAGGGATGGCACGTATTCTTAGGCATGGCATGTACTCCTAGGCATGGCATGTAATCCTAGACATGGCATGTTTCCGAAGCATGGCATAATTTCCTTGGCATGGCATGTATTCCTAGGCATGGCAAGTACTCCTAGGATTGGCATGTATTGGCATGGCATGTATTCCTAGGCATGGCACTTGCTCCGAGGCATGGCATGTAATCCTAGGCATTGCATGTAAACCAATGCATGTCATGTACTCCTAGGCGCACACATAAGCACTTCCTAGGCCATTTGTTGAACTGAAAGCATCTGTACAACATTTCCATTTTAACCCATAAAATTTTCCACTTAAAATCCAGTTAATTTTTAATAGTATTTTTCTGTTTGCTAAAACCAAACTGTTGAGCAAACTGGCAAAGTGATAATTGTTATACAAAGGTTAAAAAGGGGCATAAAATAGCATAGGACAAAAACTGAGTCCTGTGTCCGTTTCCTGCTATTTCACAGGCTTCTTCTACCTCTTCCCACTATTCCTGCTTTCAAAGGCTTCACTACAAACGGGATAGTAGATTCTCGTTCTCAGGAAGGAGATTCCCAGGCAAGTGTCGTAATATACATCCTAATAAACTCTTCCCCAGCAGGGCGTCCAGTACTTAATAGGGGAAGGAGCATGGACTAAAGAATTAACACACAAATGTCACATCTATAATGTAACTTAGCGGGGCCTTATTACAGTTTGGCAAAGTGGTAGGCAAATGTACAGTATATATTGTTCTGTATAAGAACAATTAGCTGGAGTTTACCATAAATAATAATCATCATCATTATAACTATATAATATTTATGGCCATTTACATAGTTATTTCCCCTCATCACCACATGATGGATTTGCTCAGGGCCGTAACTAAAGGCCCATACACACTGGGCGACTTTGAGCTGAAAGACGCTCAAAACAAAAGTTTAAGCAGCTTTCAGCTCAAAGCCAGCCAGTGGGTATGGCCCAGCGATGGTATTACCAGCAGATGAGCGGCTTTGAGGATGGCTTTGGATAGCACTGCTCTATGCAAAGCCGTCCTCTGCCCACTGTCGGCACCGGGCAGGGGGAAAGTGGCTCAGTGTGTATGCACTAAGCGGCTTTCCCCCCAGCGATGATAGCGATTATCGCTGTCCATACACGCTGGGCATAATCGCCCAGTGTGTATGGACCTGGAGCTAGGGGGTCATGTGACCCGCGCGCTAGTAAAGGGGGGGGGGGGCATTGAGCTGCTCACTAACTCCTGCCTGCTGGCACTGCAGACTGCCACGGACTGCCACTCCGGGTGTTTCCTCCTCCAGTGATGCCATCACCGCCCGCATGTGTGTCTGACATGGGAGGGCGGAGGTGGAGTGGGAGAGACGTGAGATTGGGGGTAGAGGCAGGAACCACGGCACAGGTAGACTCTGTATTTGTGTGTAACAGAGATACCACACGTTCCCACATCCTAAACGTTGGAAGGTATGCAGTAGTACATACTGTAAATCAGTTAATTAATCTGTAAATACAAAGTACTCTGTGTAATACCAAAACATTATAACAAAGTATATCTGCATGAGAAAGGTTTACTATCATATACAATCAGAGGTAATTACTGACCTCTTGTAGACAATACCACATGCCACAAAAAAGCTTAAGTTTGAGTATGTTTCTATGGGTGTAATGAGGTAAAGGTGTGGAAAAGGGATGTACAACATTGGTAAATGCAGGATTTTTAGAGGGGGGTTTCCAAATGTAATCCAAAATTTCCCACTCTGCTTTGGAGTAAGAACCGCACTCTGGGGGAATGGTAAAAACCCTAAAAAATGGTCTTTTTATACACTGGATACTGTATGAAATAGAGTATTAATATTTGACAGCACAGATGGTCTATAGCACAGGCTCTTTCAAACATTTAAATAAAATTAGTGGTCAGGAAAATGTTAATAAATACACAAACATTATAGAACCAGTACTGTACTTTCTAAGACCACAATCTCCCACTTCATGGTAAGGCTCCTTCCTCCTGG
The DNA here is from genome assembly GCF_055691185.1 of Crinia signifera. Lineage (NCBI taxonomy): Eukaryota > Metazoa > Chordata > Amphibia > Anura > Myobatrachidae > Crinia > Crinia signifera. The sequence goes on along the minus strand of NC_139219.1, from coordinate 110,066,640 downwards.
CAGCTGCTCTCCATTGCGATGTTTGAGGACTCATAGCCACACATACAGTAACTATGGTAGAATAAGTTTGTACACTACTAGGCATGTGCAGCAGCTCTGCTCTGCCTCGTACACTGCATGATGTGGTTGTAGATCCCTTTCTGCAATCATCCTTTTAGTACATCCCTGTGAAAAATGAACACTGGCACCTGGCTTCTGGATAGGACCTGAAGAAAACAACACCTATCAGTAAGACATTTACAAAAAATCTGTCTGGACATAGCTTAAAATATGTGCATTCACTTTCCAAACAGAATAATAAAAACATAGAATTTCATGACAGATAACAACCACTTGGTCTATCTAGGCTGTTCCATCAGGGTTAGGGTATTTTATTGAGAGGTTTTGGTTAGGGGTTAATTATGTAAATTTTAATTTAGCTAAAAGGTCAACAGTGACACACCTACATTTTGTAGCCACCACCTCTCCAAACTGTCACTACTTGTCACTCACTTTGTGAATAAATCTGTATAGCTAATCCCACCATCGCAGGTGCCGCTTATTGCCGCTGTGCTAGCTTTCACACCGCAAATGCTGGCTAGCTCCCAGGATCGACCCATGTCCAAATCTAAGGTACAGTACAATCCGGAATTTGCAGTGTGAAAGGGGTATAAGTCTACCTCTAAATCAGGACTGTAGTTCTTTTATTAATGCCCCTTAGTTTGATAAAGTAATTTTTATTGTATTGTGATCAAAGCATTGTGTAGCAATTATTTATACACTGTTATTGCAATACATAGTAAGTGTAACTTAAATTGTGATCTTAGGGCCATATTCTGAGATGGACACAATTTTGTTTGCAGTTGAGTTATTTTTATGCCACTATATAATTTGTGTGGTATATTTGCTGTGAAGGTCTTGTGATGATGGATGCAGTGAAGTTTATTTGCATTGTGATTGACAGTAAAAGACCATTTGTGGAAGGTAATGGGACTGTGGTGACTCAAATGCAGGTTGGTATTGTTTTGGGGGTATGTATCAGCTGGGAAACGGTCATTGGGTCACCAGCATGTTGGGCGACAGTCATTAGGTCGACGTTCATTTAGGCCGACATGCATTTAGGTCGACATGACACTATGTCAACATGGGTTAGGTCGACAGGGTCATTAGGTCAACATGAGGGTAGGTCGACAGTCAAAAGGTCGACATGGGATTTTTCAAATTTTTGGGGGTAACGGTGATCTCAATCTGCAAAACGGCAGCTGAGATATGCCAGTTTTGTGTACATCCAGGACAACATACTCTCACCGCGGGGGAGAGATAGCCGCAGCATCCACAGGCTGAGTCCCGCATTGCTATACAGATTAGCTGCTGATCTCACTGGACTGCCCAATACCTTTAGAAATTGGAAGCCAATCAGTGAAGGGCCAAAGACAGTACCTAGGTGGGAGACCCCTGGAGAACACCAGGTTTTGTATAAAGGGTTCACTGTCCCACCAACAGATGCAGTAGCTAAAATTGTAATATAGCAGTACCTACAGAATCCCCGACAGGGTATTCAGTCCCCTAAATTTCATAATTACATTTAAGTTTTTGATTTAAACTGGGACTATAATCATTCAATTTGCCTATGGTCACATTGTACAACCATCCGTGTTGACAAGACGTGATGCGCCGAATAAAAATGAAATGTGTGATCCACACCGGAGTGTTTTAAATTAGTTTTAAATTAATTTTATAGTCAACTGAAGAGTGCGCCCAAAAAGCATTTATCGTCTACAGTTTGCTTCATTGCAACAAATCCCCAGATATAAAGGGTGACATTTAATAGGATGAGAGATTCAGAAAGTGAGAGAATTGGTAAGAAATCTCCAGTTTTTTTAAAGCTGCAATCATTTACACTGCAAAACCAGTTTGATTTTGCAGTGTAAATAGTTGCCACTTAATAAACTGGAAATTTCTTACCAAATCTCTCACTTTTTGAATCTATCATCCCATTAAATTTCACCCTATGGGTGAGATTTAATAGGATGAGAGATTCAGAAAGTGAGAGACTTGGGAAGAAATCTCCAGTTTTTTTAAAGCGGCAATCATTTACACTGCAAAACCAGTTTGATTTTGCAGTGTAAATGAATGCCGTTTTAAAAAAACTGGAGATTTCTTCCCAAATCTCTCACTTTCTGAATCTCTCATCCTATTAAATTTCACCCAGAGTCTCTACAATGGACAATTGCAACAGACCCAGTGGGCACAACCTGAGCCGTCCACCTTGTATCACCTCTTTCAGGGTTCTATAGAAACACCATACTGTATCTATTTTCCCTTTTTTTGGGGGGGGGGGGGTGCACTGAAATTGAACTTGCCTCCGGGCAGCTGTGGAGAATTTATGCCACCAGAATGTACTAAGCTTGAAATGTAATAAACTGCCAACTCATATCTGTCATGTAACAGGCAGACCTTCGGGGAGCGTCTCATGCATGTGCGCCCCCTTCTGGCGGCTGGTGGGGGCTGGTAACTTGCGAAACAACAGCTAAACAAGAGGTGCTCCATTTGTATGCTACATGCTACAGTATGTGTGTTTGGGTCTGCAGTGTGTATGAATGCTATGTCTTTGTATGTACAGATGAATATATGTATGTGTGTGTGTGTAACGGAAATCCCCATGAAAATCCTGCATTTGCCCCTGCACAGGACCTGTTCTACACATACGCAGGACTTGTCCTGCAATCACAGTGCAGAACAGTGAATGCCTCTCTCTGTCTGATTCAAATACATAGGAATTTGTGGGAAAGGTGACACAGTTTTCCGGGAGGGGTCAGGCCAAGGACTGTGTCGTGAGGTGCAGTTTCCTTGTCCTTACAAGCTGGGTTGCAACAGGCAGCCTGAGTAAGGTTAAACTAATTCAGGCTGCAGTCACAGAGATACACAACAAGCAATGGTCCTGATGTTCCTTTTGAACTGCAATCAAACCACAGTTTGATGCAATTGCAAATGCAGCCATGGGGTGGTATGCACCTCCTTCTGCATTTGCATTGCTTAAGGATAGCACATACTAAGCTGCTGTGAGCAGATTAGCATATCTGATCCACGCTGAATCAGGCCCAATGATGCATATATATCAGTGGTTTCCAAACTGTGTGCCAAGAGTGCAGGAAGGCTCTTGCAGAGGTGTCTAGAGATGGTGATTAATGACCAAATTATTTATGGTCAAAGCAAAACCAGTGGTAGTGGCTGTCAATCAAAAAACATGTGGACAATCTGAACCACAGCCCTGCCCTATACAACATGATGGAACCTAAGGATAATGGGCCAAATAATCTGAATGTAATAGGTTTTTTCCAAATTTACCAAAAACATATTTTATACTAGGGGTGCTATATAAAATGTTGACACTTTCGGGTTCCGTATATCTAAGTTTGTGAACCACTGCTATATGCAAATGCAATTTTAAATAATGATCAATGGAACCATTTGTTTGTAGAACACAATACATGAACATGGTGTGAAAAGTATCAATGCATAAGTCAACAAGTACTATTCAACAATGGCAGGTATTCAATGCTGTGGGCGAGCGGCGACAGAGAGCTGAGCTTCCTGCTCGCTGTCACCACTCACCCTGTCAGTATTCAATGCAGCCGCCTCATACGCCTATTTCCCCTCGCTCCAATTTTTTGAGCGAGGGGGAATTGGCGTATGCAGCTCCAGAAGCAGCGAGACTCGCAGCTAAATACAGCGAGTTTTCTGCATTAGCCGCTGGTCTCGCTGTTTTGGGGAATTCTCGCCGTCCTGTGATGGCGAGGATTTCCCCAGAACATTGAATAGAGCGAGCGGCTGGCACAGGGGTTAAACAGCGAGGATCGCTGGTTTTCTGCAATCCTCCCTGTTTAACCCCCTCACCGGCCGCATTAAATACCTGCCAATGTGTCCACTTTAACATCCCACATAGGGTCAAATACCTGTTTGTGCACAATGCTGATGTTCATGCAAGTTAGCAATTATTCACAGAGTAAAGCCCAATACACACTACCTGATCCCTGACAACACCGATATTGGCAGCGGCAGGGAACCTGCATAGCTGTTGTAAATGCGAAGTGACCGTCACCCAGCATTGCCGCTTCCCTTTATGTACGTGCTGGGCTCACTGCGGGTGAAGCGATGCTGCTGTCCTGTGGGTCATTTGCTGCTGCTGGGACAGTGAGGAGGGGAGATGCTGCGCCAGTCCTGGGATACTGTGCTGCTGCTGCCGTCCTCTGTCACTAGTAGTACTGAAGTAGCAATCTCCTGAAGTTGCAAGGGTTGCAGAATGGTGAATAACATTTCGGTCACTAAATATGAGCACATTGAGATAAATGGTGAACACTACAACATTGAACAATTTATGACTTGCAATAGCAAAAACATAATTTATGCCAGTATATGTTCATGCCATTTTTTTTATATTGGTCGCACCTCCAGACCATTTAAAATCCCTGTGGGGGAACATCTCAACAATATAAGTAAAGGGGTGGAGTCTCATTCATTGTCTCACCATTTCAAATTAAAACATAAATCTTCAGTCGATCATATTGTTAGGTTTATGGGCATCAAACAGGTGTACAATAGTGCACGAACAAGGAATCTGTCCACTATACTAGCCCAAGAAGAAATGAAGTGTATATATATATATATATATATATATATATATATATATATATATAGTAGGAGAGTGCTGGCACTCGACTCCTCCAGATGATTGTGCCAGGTGCCCTCGCTGCTGGAATCGCAGCGGCGGTGCCAGAATTACATAGAATGATGTGGCGCGGCACTCTGGTCTGGTGTAGACAAATCACAACACGTAGCCGATGGTATCGGTTGACGTTTCAGCCTTTATTTTGGCTTTTCTCAAAGCTGTCAAATGTAAGCTGTTTTGAGAAAAGCCAAAATAAAGGCTGAAACGTCAACCGATACCATCGGCTACGTGTTGTGATTTGTCTACACCAGACCAGAGTGCCGCGCCACATATATATACTAACGGGTAGTTGGCGGCACTCACGGCGTAAGAAATGAAGACAAGCTACAGCAGAGTGAAGCTTAACGTTTCAATTCATAAACAGAATTTTCATCAGAAGCTTCTGATGAAAATTCTGTTTATGAATTGAAACGTTAAGCTTCACTCTGCTGTAGCTTGTCTTCATTTCTTACGCCGTGAGTGCCGCCAACTACCCGTTAGTATTGTACCTGCATGCCCAGGAGGGCACCTGGCCACGTTTATCACTACTTGCAAGGGGCGAGTGCCGACATCAGGACTCTCTCTCTCTCTCTCTCTCTCTCTCTCTCTCTCTCTCTCTCTCTCTCTCTATATATATATATATATATATATATATATATATATATATATATATATATAGTACAGGGATGATCCGGCACTCCAAATCACAAAATCACAGACAGATAGATGCCCTGGTGCCACCTCCAGACGGCTTAAACAGCCACAATGTATCTGGTACTCCGACAAGCGGGGGAGGGGGAGGTTTTATTTAACCTTTGTCAAGATCTTGACAAAGGTTAAATAAAACCGAAATGTTGATCGTTATTTACCGCATCTTGCTGTGATTTAGCATTATTATTACTGAAGACCGTGGAGTGCCGCTCCCCCTCCCCCGCTTGTCGGAGTACCAGATATATATATATATATAATTTTAATACACTAAAACCAGGGGTGCTTAACCTTGATTTTGAGGTGAAGTGGTTTCTATAGTTCATTGCCTATCTTCTAACTTTTTTAACCTTTTAAATTGTATTTTTATATCTGGATCTTTATATGGTATTAGCTGTATTTTTATTAGATTTATGCTCTATATTGTTGTACAATATGAAATGTACTCTTTTATCGTGCCTATTATTTGTCGTCTATTTGTCTGGGACTTTTTGTATTTATTTCAGATATCCATACCTATTGAATTTTGGGTACTTGTTTCCTAGCACGGCGCCCAGATTTTCTACGTACGCAAACGTAGTCAAATCGCATCGCATAACGCATAGTACTTCACTAATGAATGTTCTTAAATAATTTATGCTACATTAATCAAATTTGTTAAGTAAATTAGTTATTAGTTAACACATGTCATCATTACTGTGTCAGCTGTATGAATGTGCAGGTGTGAATGTGTTCCTAAAACACCAGCACTATCCACGCCACCCCGAAGCGTGGAGAGCGCAGCGAGCCCCGTGAGGGATGGCAGAACGCTTCCTCCAACCTTTTCATACCCTCACTTATCCATGTCGGCGTGGAGTTGATTTTATATAGTGTGGCGAGTGCAGTGAGCCACCGAGCCCGAAGCGTGGCGAGCGCAGCGTGCCCCGCGAGGGGACGAGGATTACTTTACATGTATTCCGCGTTCGCTCGCCACGCTTCAGGCTTGGTGGCTCGCTGCGCTCGCCACACTATATAGAGTCAACTGCATGCCGACGTTGATAGTGGGGGTATGAAAAGGTCGGAGAACGCGTTCTGCCGCCGCTTGCCATGCTTCGGGGTGACGTGGATACAGGGGGTGACGCAAAACAATGCCAGAGGTACTTACAATTGTAAGCACCCATCACATGTAATCACATCACATGTCATAGTAAGCACCCATCACATCTCATGGCATGGGTGCTTGTACAATGAAATATCGCATCACATTTTTTGCCATGCCATCCTATGCAATATTTCATTGTATAAGCACTCCTGTGCACTTAGTATGGACGTGACATCGCATCGCACGCATCGCACAGCACTATATTATGGTACGTGACGCGATGAATTTTTCCTACACAGAATAGCCCACTAAGCTATTTGCTAAGTGGGCGCCGTGCTGGGAAACATGTACCGAATTTTGTATAAAGATTGCCCTTATATTTAATATTTCCATAAGGATGCAATATAACCCCACTGTTGCCCACATGTCTAAAGAACATAAATAAAGAGGATTCTGGGATCTGTGGAATCAAGATGATGTGAAGCCGGACATAGGGATCAACATAGAGCACAGACATCATATCCGCAACACTCCAACGGAAGTAGGGCATCCTCACAGTACAGGAAGTTGATTACCACATCATCCGGCTCATCACCAGACCGGAAGTCGACTGCTGCAGACCGGAAGTGAGTTTCGGTGCAAGCGGCTGGAGGGATGGCGCTTCATTGGACTTAACATCTGTCAGTAAAGAATCTGTTTGGCTGTGATTGGCTTTGGGGGGTGTTTAACCCGCTCTATGTGGACCTACTATCATTCTCCTTGAAAAAGACTGCAGTAGCAGTTGAAAGCGCCTTTGGAGTGGTACATTTGATTTGGACTTTGGACTTTATATATTATACAAATATCAGTGGTCATCCCAGATATCACCTTGTTTATCTGAATTTCTTAAGGACTGAAATTTTATTTCTAGTTCTCCACCATCAACGGTAACATGCCAATTGTTTCATTCATTTCCCAGTCCTGTATGTTTTATTCTATTGCTTATTAAATGGTATTACACTATATGCCATCAGGGCTGTCTTTTCGTATGGGCTTAATGGGCACTTGCCCAGGGGCCCCAGGTGTATAAGGGCCCTATGCTGATAGCTGAGGATCCCCTTCTTCCAGAGATACCAGAATTTAGCAAATCGGCCCTGGGGAACTGTAGATATCCAAATTCAAAGCAGTAGTCCACATCCGACCTGTTAATTGCAATTCCCAGTTATTTTTCTCAGGCTCTCTCTGAGATTTTCTGAGAGTATACTCCAAAAGCTGGGACTCCCCCCTTTCTGTCGACACTAGCGACTTGTTTGATGTAAATTACATCAAAAAGGATCTGCAAAAATACTAAACTTCAGAAAAGCGAACTTTGAATTATTCAGGGAAGCCCTTACAGGAATTGGGTGGGAAACGGTTATGGAGGGAAAAAATGCAGAGGAAATGTGGGATACTCTAAAAAAGGTGCTTGATTCACTAACTATTGAATACATTCCTAAAGTAATTAAAGGTAAATTCAACAAAAAAAAGCCACCATGGTTGGACAAAGAAGTAAGGTCAGCTATCAACAATAAAACCAGAGCCTTTAAATTCTATAAAAATAACTTGAATGAGGAGGCGTTCGCAAAATACAAAGAATCAAACAAAACTTGTAAAGGGGTAATCAAAGCAGCTAAAATATTATATGAAGAGTGCATAGCCACTGAAAGCAAAACTAACCCAAAGAAGTTTTTTAAATACATAAATAGTAAACGTTTAATTAAGGAAAACATAGGCCCACTAACTGATACTAGTGGAAAAAGTGTTACTGAGGACAAGGGAAAAGCAAAACTGTTAAATGAGTTCTTCTCATCAGTATTTACTAAGGGAGAGCAGACTGTGGAACGAACATTTACCACAAATGGGACAAATAAGCCAGATCTCATTGTGGATTTCACGCCGAAGGAAATAATACTGAGGCTAAGCAAACTCAAAACAAATAAGTCACCAGGGCCAGATGGGATTCATCCGAGGGTATTAATGGAATTAAGGGATGAACTAGCTACCCCCCTACATTATATTTTTAGCAAGTCACTATCGTCAGGTATAGTACCAAAAGATTGGAGAATAGCAGAGGTAGTGCCAATATTCAAAAAAGGAAAAAAGGAAGATCCCGCTAATTACAGACCCGTTAGTTTAACATCAATTGTGGGTAAACTATTTGAAGGATTTTTAAGGGATGGTATCCAGGAATATTTAGATAATCACCGTCTACTCAGTACTAACCAACATGGGTTCGTGAAAAATCGTTCATGCCAAACTAATCTACTAGGGTTCTATGAAGAGGTTAGCAAAAACCTCGATAATGGAAATGCTGTAGATGTGATTTTCCTAGATTTCGCTAAAGCATTTGATACTGTCCCACACAAGAGATTGATTAATAAAATGGAGAACCTAGGATTGGGTGAAAATATCTGCAGATGGGTAGGGAATTGGCTATGTAATAGAGAACAAAGAGTGGTTGTGAATGGTGCCGTATCAGATATGATACCGGTACTAAGTGGAGTGCCCCAGGGCTCGGTTTTGGGGCCCATTTTGTTTAACATTTTTATTAACGATATTGGGATAGGGTTACTCAGCAATGTATCCATCTTTGCGGACGATACAAAACTTAGCAAAGTCATCAAATCACCAGAAGATGTCACCATGCTTCAAAATGATCTTGCAATTCTAGATGAGTGGGCTAAAAAATGGAAGATGAGGTTCAATGTAGATAAATGTAAGGTTATGCACCTTGGGAGACACAACCAGTGTGCAAGTTACAACCTTAGCGGAGAGGAACTGGGTAATTCCATACTTGAAAAGGATCTAGGAGTCCAAATAGACAGCAATCTAGGATGTAGTGCCCATTGTAATGTAGCTACAAAAAAGGCCAACAAAATTCTGGCATGTATTAAGAGGGGAATGGAAACTAGGGACTCAAGGGTAATTATGCCACTATATAAAGCATTGGTGAGACCTCACCTAGAGTATGGAGTACAGTTCTGGGCCCCACACTATAAAAAGGACATCATAGAATTAGAAAAAGTCCAAAGGCGAGCAACAAAGCTTATTAGGGGAATGGAGAATTTAAGCTACGGGGAGAGATTAAGCAATTTGGGACTATTTACATTAGAAAAGAGACGTTTAAGGGGGGACATGCTCAACATGTACAAGTATATCAAGGGCCAATATAAGGAACTGTCACACACCCTATTTTCTACTAGAAAGGAATCTAGGACGCGAGGGCATGAGTATAGATTAGAAGAAAAAAGATTTCATTCAGCTAGTAGAAAGAATTTCTTTACGGTCAGAACAGTCAAACTCTGGAACTCTCTTACCAGAGAGGTGGTAATGGCTGGCTCATTAAATGCGTTCAAGGCAAAGTTGGACAAACATTTACTGGAGAAAAACATCCATGGGTACAAATAAGAAATATAATTTGTCTGTAAAATACCAGAACCTACCAAATCAGCAATGGATATCTATACCAGGTTGAACTAGATGGACGCAAGTCTTTTTTCAGCCTTACCTACTATGTAACTATGTAACTATGTCTCTATCATGCCCAGGACCAGAGATATCAGCCTTCCAGCAGCCGGTCCCTGCTCCAGCTCCAAACGTCTGGTGTACAGTTTTATATATTTGTCAATGGATTGCTCTGGCTCATGATCTCTGATCCACAAGTTCCCAGCATCTCCCGAAAGTTGGGACTCTAGGTTTTTATACTATTGAAGGCTAAGAAATCTATTTCCAGATAATGGCGATATCTGCAGTCAAACAAGCTGTCCTTCCACCGGAAAATGACGAATATAAAGCCCACTCCATTATCCAACCCTCCCCTGCATATAAAACACCCCCTACTTCCCTGGAAGTCATTTACAAGGGAGCCTTCATTCACCTCAGTGCCCCCTTCCACATGTTAGGGTTCACCCTCCCACCAGCTGTGCAGTAAAGGAGTAATTAGCATAAATTACTGCTCCAGGTCCTACATGTTGAGTGGAAGATAGAGCACGCCCTGCCACCCGTGGGACATCAAAGCTGCTGCTGATAGAACCCCCCACCCCTAGGAGGGGAGAATGGGTAAGGGCCCCAGTGCATTGCTTTGCCCAGGGGCCCACACTGCTGTTAATACGGCCCTGTATGCCATCCTTGATTTCTTTTTGGGGCACATCCTGACAACCACCTACCGACCAGTACGGTTGATCCTTCTGTATCATTCATTCAGACAAGGTATCGCTTTATTTGGGAAAGTTGTGCTCTAAGGCAGAGAAGAGGAATGTTCAGTCATTAGGAGGGGTGTACGGTATTGACGTCATACTATTATTCCATTTTGGGAGAAGAGGAACATATCCCATCACCCAGGGACATATTGTTTCCTACCTGTAGCGCCAGTGGAGAGAACACCCACCGCTTGTTTGTTCCATATTTGCTATCAATTGGTGTCAGGAGCACCTTTCTTTGGGTGCACTCACCACAAGGTAGCTACGAGCGCACCGATTAGACAGACTCGCTACATTGTGATTTACTTGGTGTAATGGTTATCATTACTGCCTCACAGTGCTGTGGTCATGGGTTTGATTCCCACCATGGCCCTAACTGTGCGGCGTTTGTGAATTCTCCCCGTGTTTGCGTGGGTTTACTCCGCGTACTCCAGTTTCCTCCATGATCCAAAAATATACTGGTAGGTCAATTGGCTCCCAATAAAAAAAAAACTAGAATGTCTGTCTGTGTGTACATGTGGTGGGGAATATAGGCCCTTATTCAGATCTGATCACAGTACAATTTTGTTCTCAAAATGGACAAAACCATGTGCACTGCAGGTGGCACAGATGTAACATGAGAGAGTTAAATTTCTGTGCAGTGTAAATACTGGCTGCATTATTTTTACACTGCAATGTAGATTTCAGTTTCAACACACCCCACCCAAATTTAACTCGCTCTGCACATGTTATATCTGCGCCACCTGCAGTGCACATGGTTTTGCCCATTTTGAGAATAAAGTTGTACTGCGATCAGATCTGAATAAGGGCCATAGATTGTAAACTCCACTGGGGCAGGGACTGATGTGAAGACTGATGCGCTATGTAAGAAACTGTAAATAAATAAAACTTAACATTTTAATTTTATACAAGTATCTTGTGAATGTGTGTATTTTAATTTGATAAAACACATAACTATAGGCTGTTTTATATATATATATATATATATATATATATATACACAGCGATGCGGTCCGGCACTCACTCCTCTGGAACAGCTGCCCCGGTGCCCATCAGATAAGGGTAATGTAGAAAGAAACAGGCTAGCACTCGAGGGTCTTTGTAAAAAAACAGTGTATTCACAGCAGGTGAAATCCAACGTTTCGGGGCAGCGCCCCTTTGTCAAGGTATAACACACACCTTGACAAAGGGGCGCAGCCCCGAAACGTTGGATTTCACCTGCTGTGCCAGCCTGTTTCTTTCTATATATATATATATATATATATATATATATATATATATATATATATATAGTATTACATACTGTATATATATATATATATATATATATATTTTTTTTTTTCAATTAGTTTATTTTGAAATCCTTACATACCTAGTTCCAACATGACCCTCTCCAGGAGGGACACATTGGCCCTTATTCTGATCGGTGCGTACTTTCCCGAATTCTTACAGAGCGGGCCGCACGCCACGCTGTGCGGACATCGTCCGAAGAAACGCCCACCGGACCTCCGCATACGGACGGACTCACACTGGAAGAACAGGGCGTGTTTACGGACGACATACAAACCATGCGTGTGCGGTGGACACACACAGATTCTGCACGGTCTTACAGCGTATGCACGGTCTTACCACGTCAGAACGGACGGGAACCTGCCCGTACGCACCGATGCGGTGTATTTACGCACAAATCACCTCCACTCTTATCTGAATTCCCAAATCGATCACATGACACACTTAGGCAATTAGCCAACCTCATTGAAAATGGATTATTTATCCTGGTCATCTATTATTTATCTAATTGATAATTAAACACTTAAAACCACTTTACATTAACCCTAACATTCCCTTTAAATCACTGCTATGCAATAAAAACATCTATGTACTGTATATACCTTTTGCACCTTACATAACTAAACAATAATATTTTTACTTATTTCCGTATATTTATACTTAAACTGTAAAATAATAAAATAACACACAGACCACTTTGTACTTAAACTGAAAAATTTATTTACATTAAAAAAAAAAATTTAAATTACTCCAGCAGGAGGTCGCACAGGTCCTGTACGTGGGCCGCCATCCGCATGAGGTCCTGCCGCAGCCTCATGAGGGCCCCTCTTACACCCTGGCCTTCTTCCGGGTCATCTGTGGGCATGTGAAAGGGGGTTCAACATTAATTATGCTACTCAGGTACACCTTGTACAGTCAATCCTAAGTACCTACAGCATGAGAAATCATACATACAAACAATTACATAGCCAATACTGTATCTAAAGGCAGAAAATATATGATGCTGCCACACACACACACACACACACACACACACACACACACACACACACACACACACACACACACACTGGCTTACACAACAGAATATGTGACTCATAAACTTCACAATGTATCTATCAAAATCACAGCAACACTTGAGCCTCACTCACACTTCTCCTGCCAAAACACTCACCAATCTACTAGAAAGCTACACCCACTACAACATGCCACATTTAGCCATACATATATACCTGCATGTCACTGCTTAATAGCTAAACTGCATGATAGATAGATAGATAGATAGATAGATAGATAGATAGATAGATAGATAGATAGAGAGATAGATAGAGAGATAGATAGAGAGAGAATAGATACCACATTAAAAGGCTAGGCTAGTCCCTCTACCCATTACTTCATGATTCCTTGTCATATTGCCAGATAGGTGAAAGTGCAGCACTAATCCGCTTCCATATACCAAACAATTTCTAAGGGCAATCCATCCTACATAATACCTTTCAAAAATACATGGCAACAACACGGGCCCACTGGCTAGAGGGGGGCCCAGGGGAACTGGACACTTGGGACTCCATTATAAATTAGGCCTGGCCATATTCCATTGATGTTTTATTGTTGCTTCTATACAAAGACCCTCCAGAAATAAACACTCATCACCTACATGAGCCTCCACATTGCACGTTTGCAGCATGGCCCTATAAGGCCAAAGTGTGTCTGTTGTTTTCCATTTGTTTGGACTACTCTTTACTATATTATAGCAAAATGTCATCAGCTGTGCGACATAACAAACTGTACCTAAGTCAGTAATGATGCATTACGTCTACTTACCCCTGCCAGGCAGCTCCACCAGCTCTTCTTCCTCCAGATTTGGAGGTGCTGGGAAATCCGGGAGGGATAGGCCAAGCTCCTCCTCTTGGTACACGGGGGGGGGAGGTAGACAGTGGAGGTTGGTGAGTGGCTAGGGGGAGGGGTGTGTGTAGGGGTGGTGGAGGTGAGGTATTCCACCTCATGCCGGCCCTCAACCTCCTCCTCCTCCATCTCCACCTGTCCCGCCTCCTCCTCCTCCACCTCCACCTGGCCCTCCACTTCTACCTCCTGGCCGACCTCCTGGGCCTCCTCTCTGGCCTCCTCTCTGGCCTCCTCTCTGGCCTGTCTGGCTCTCTCCCGCGCTGTGGGTTAAACAAACAAAATGGTTGAGTGTCATTTGACATTCTAATCACTATAACAAGTACATATCATAACCACATTATATATGTGTTATATATCACACAAATAGTATATGGCATTTCTATGTCATCAACACCCAATTGACCTCATGTAATATTAATATTAAATAATGTGAAAATGATAACATTCACTGGGCCAGATGCACTAAGCTTCAAGAGTGATAAAATGGAGAGTGATAAACAGGCAGCCAATCAGCTCATACCTGCCATGTCACAGACTGTATTTGAAAAATGTCAGGTAGGAGCTGATTGGCTGGCTGTTTATTACTCTCCATTTTATCACTTTTGAAGCTTAGAGAATCTGTCCCACTTACAATTACTTACAGCGTTGAAGACGCCGCCTCAAAGCCTGCAGCCGCTCCGGCTACCGCCTCCGCAGGTCGGACCATCGCCTCTCCAATTGGGCGATGGTCCTTCGCACATTAGTGCGGGCGAATATGCGGCGCCGGGCTGCAACATATGCCCGGCGCTTGTCCCGATTAGAAATGTAGGGGCCTGCCTGCCCCAACCTCCTCTCCATCACTGCCACCAGCGCTAGCAGCTCCGCAGTGGAGAAGGGTGGTGCTCGCTGGTAGGCAGCCATTTTAGCAATGGCACATGAAAATACTTCCTGTCATGTGATTGGTTGTTAACTTTACTATTTGGTATTAACGCTATTATCCATATTGACATGGACATTGTGTATGCGCCCAACAATCGGCGAAAACATCGCACCGCCAAGCAACGCGTGCTATAGCTTGGCATCGCTTAGCTGTACTTCGCATTACTTACTGTATGCATTTATGTGTATGCGTACATTTATGAGAAAAAACACATACACATACTAGCACTTCTCCTGACTATACAATTATATTGGACACCTGCCTGCCTGCCTGCCTGCCTGGCTGACTGGCTGCATAGCTCCTACTGCAAATATATTTAAAAATAAACCCCCCCCTAAAAAAAATATATATATATATGTGAATAAATATTACATCTACAAATAAAATAATCACCCACACATCCCACACATACATGGTGAAAAAAGTATGAAATTCAATGTACTCACCAGACATGGATGATAAGGTCAGCTAAAATAATGGAAACATAAAATACATTTTCAAATCTATGTACAAGGTATAAGTGTGACCTGCAATATTGCTCTTAAACCAATACACCTCAAACATAATACGTAGTGCTATTGCTATTGGCATTAAGAGACCATGCTGCCTAATGATCTGTATTGTGCCAGGGTCTAAGGTAAGCTCTCCCATGACCATGGGAGAGCTTACCTTAGACCCTGGCACAACACAGATCTGGAGACAAATGAATCTAGCAGCAAACCATGATTTATAGGCCTAGCACATGTGTTGTGCATGACATCAGTGATGACTATTGCATGAATTGTGGCCTGGATTTCCAAATGGATTGGGTTACTTACATTTTTAGGACAATCTCAACAATAGCACAGTACTAATGAACATTCACAGATAGCATTTATCATTTCATAACGTTGGAGGTGGCCAATATAGCAAATCTTACAACAGTTAACCTAAATTAGACTTTGAAGGTACGCCAGGTTTTGCACAATCGAATTGCCGCTACTATGGGCGTGGCCTATGCGCCGCAAAAACAGCCCGGCGTACGCTGCCGTACGTGACGCTGCCGCACAGAACGCAGGGTGTCGCTGATGTACGCCAATTACAGAAATACTATTTGAAGGTGTGCTAGAAAGGCAAAAAGTTGTTGCAAACATGGCTGGATCTTCATCTGAGGAAGAGTAGGTGTGCCAGGACCTGTTTGCCCGCATGGACTCCAACACCAGCTATGTCCCCCTCAACCCAGACCAGCCATTGGGAGAACAGCAGCCAGATGGGCCATCTACATCAGGCCAATCGGCAGCTGGCCCATCTTCAGCATCAGCAGAATCATTGGGAACACAACAGGTGGCTTCCCAACAGAGTAGCCTGGCCAGCACTTCAAGTACAGCGACAGGTGGCCGTGGGCGTGGCCGAAAGAGGCCAACAGAGGAACCAAGCAGCAGAAACATGGCATTCGAAGCGCAGGAGCTTGCCATCCTGGTACCCCGCGCACGGGATTGGATCGAGTGTCCCCAGAACAGATTGACACACACAAGGAGATGGAAGATTTGGGAGGACATAACGGCGGAGATTAATGCGGTGGCTCCACAAGTTCGTGAGGCGGAGCACGTTAAGAAGAGGCAAGTTCATGTGTGTTACATTTGAGCAGTACAAGACCATTAATGTTTACATTAGATCTTAGATGGAGTTGGTAAATGGCCGGTCACGTTGCTTGGAGCCACAGACATGTTTGCCAAGTCATTTAATCGATAGTTATTGTAGGGTGAGTGTGAGTGTATCTTCTAAGGGTTGGTTTTCGAATTTAATATAATGTAAGTTTGGTGTAATGAAGCACATGTTGTAATCTGATGCAGATTGCAATGGGTGCTACAGCAAACATGAGGAGTGACATGTAGTAATATGTAAACTTTGATTGCAGGTGGCACGACTTCAAAACCAACCTCAAGAAGAAATTGACCCAGCGGTGGGAACACAGCCACACCTCTGGGGCTGGCCCCATGCCAGGCCGGCTGAAGCTCACCCCCCTGGAGGAGATAGCAGAATGCTGCATTGCAGTAGAGGAGGTCCGGCGGGTGAGCACCATGGATAGCGAGGCCCCAGCGGAAGTCTTTGCTGCTTTTGTTCAAGGTAATTATTTGGCATGCCATAAGTAGCTGGTCCTAATTTTGCATGGTATGTGTTGTAATTGTAATTTTCTCTTTCACCAGCATCCCCACCACTTGGTCAAGAATCTCTTGAGGTTGAGGAGTCTGTGCCACCTGCCACCAGTGCCAGGCACGTGCAGCAGCAGCAGACACCGGCCGAGGCCGAATCCGACAGGTGGGTGCAGGTGCTTGGCCATATTCAGCAGCAGGGAGACTTGGCATCAGAGCGGATGCGAAGGACCGAGGAGGTCATGCAGGGTTTAGTCAGCACCCAGCAGACTATCGCTGGGAGCCTGCAGGCTATGGCTGAGGCCCAGCAGGCCATGGCTGCAAGCCTGCAGGTGCTGGCAGATCAAGCCCTGCACCAAAATGACCTCCTCCTCCACCATAATGAGCTTATGGTGGAGCTAGTTGCCAGCAATAGGGTCCTATTGTCATCCGTTTCTGGTGCATTCCCACCAGCAGCACTCCCTGCTGGCAGAGGGGGAACACCATCCCCCCCCTCCCCAGCATCTGCTCCACCTGGGCCACCATCAGAACGTGGCCGTGGCCGAAGAGCTGCTGCACGTGGCAAGGAGCCTACCAGGGCCAAACGTGCCCGCAAATGATCTTGTGTCCGCATTAATCTCCACCCTTATGTCTTCCCAAATCTTTCATTGAGCTGTGTGTGTCAGCTTCCTGTGTCCAATCCCGTGTAGAGGGTACCCACATTTGCCCTTGTTTCGAATGTCATGTTTGGTTCCCCTGTTGGCCTCTTTCGGCTAGTATTACTGTCTATTACTGTCTGCTGTACTTGAAGTGTTGGTGCTATACTTTTGTTGTGAAGCCACCTGATGTTTTCCTAATGATTCTGCTGTGGCTATGTATGTCACAAATTCATTTATTTATTATATATTATTTTTTAATATTCCTGGCATGGTACCTTCTTGTAATAAATGTTTTTTTTTTGCCCCCAAATGTGTGGTTTAATTGATACATGTAGAAGTGACATGTCTATTTCTATTATTAATAGTAAGTTGTGTCCATTATTTGCAGTGTAAAAGTGTGTGAAAACTGCAGCATATATGTGTGTGTTTCGTAATGGTCCATTTAAACTGCAATGGTTCCAATTGAAGCACTGACAAGCGTGTAATTAATGAGTAATGAGTAAAGGAGTGGATTGTATTGTGTTCAGCTGACATTGGTTGTACTGATTAGGCGTAGCGATTGCCTAGCGCATGAACGAGTGGTGTCCGCAAAGCAATACTTGCTTATGGACACCGCATATTTCTTGCCTTTTTGTTTGCGTGCATTCGGTGTGCTGTCCGAATGCACGCCTACCAAAATAAGTGCACTCCCTCGTGTCCGCCCATGTTTCCGCCCAGTTTAGCCCACTTTGAAAGTACGCCCCTGTGTATTTCCGAATGACGCCCATAATACGCCCATATTTCCAGAGTGATTGCGGTGCACATTTCTGTACGGTATTAGTGAGTACAAGTACGGAGACCATGCGTGGCACATGCGCATAGCGTTCCCCACGCATGCGCAGACGGCTAAAAAACGCCATCCGAAAGTATTCGGAAATATACGCACCAACCAGAATAAGGCCCATTGTGCTCCTCCTGCACTTCCTTAATGTATGACTGGCATCACCTGTGGTGAAACACCTTGCTTATCAATATACTATACGTGTTCAACACAGATTAAGGTAATCATTAAGAGAAAAGTCCAGAAGCAGAGCTTTGTGTCCCTTCTGGAGAGGGTCATGATGGGAGGTATGTCATTATTATTTTTTGCTTGTGTTGTATGGAGATTGATAAACCAGAGTAGTTTTGTGTGCATTCACACTTTAGCACCTGTTATTTCTGTAAACATACACGTGGTAGAATAAATATATAAATGAGACAAGTAATTAAGCAATGTTTGTGCAACCTGTCTGGGGAAAAGTTCATTAATAGCCCATGTGGTTTTAAAAGGACAAGATCTAATTTCTGTCATGAGAACACAAATGTATACAATCAGTTTGTAATTAGTAGAGACAGGATTATATGCATTTGCATATTTGCATATGCATTTGCATATTTTGCCCATTCTCACTGGTTATTGCATATTTAACCTAAAATCTAGTGATGGTGCATATTTTAGGCCTCGTCCCCTTTCCACCCGCGAGTCACAGCACTGCTTTGCCCTGCTGCTGCTGGCCAGGTAGTGGTAGAGTGTGCAGGCTGGGGCAATATGTGCGCAGTGTGGGGAACCTTGGATGTACGCTATGTCTGACAGTGCTCTAGGCTGCCAATCCATGTTGATAAAAGTCAGTCAGGGCGGATGCCATTACGAAGCTCCTGAACCTTTGCCTGCCCCTGGCCTGGGACTTTACACCAAGAGACAGACTTCTGCAGCAGAGGAGTCGGGCGGACGGGTTGTGACATCACGCGGCGCGGAGGAAATGCCGTGTCACAGTGAGTATGCGGTGCAGGGAGGAAGCCTTCCACTGCGCCGCCCTCACACGCTAAGTTGACATTTGAACCATCGGCGCTGGAGATGAGGGTCCGTGTAGTTGATGCAAGAAGAGCTTTGGACACTGCAGTATGCTATAGCAGCCAGGAAGAAAAAAAATCCTGTGTACAGCACTAGACATCTGCAGATGTTGTGGGCCTATTTTTGAGGTTTATTTGCAACTAATTGTATGCTGATTTTTAAATAAGTTAAAAATTACTTTTTTTATTATTTAATGTAGCATATTTTAACACTTTTCATGCATATTTTAAGTATTTTTCATGCATATTTGCATGCATATTTCAAGCTTTTTATGTTGCATATAATCCTGTCTCTAGTAATTAGCTATCCAGAAAACAGTGGTGTAACTATAGTGGGTGCAGGGGATGCAGCTGCTATGGGGCCCGGCCGTTTGGGGGGCCCGTCAGCTCAGCAGGCAATCCCTTGCACCCTGTACTATTGTAATGTATATGTGATGTTGCCGTGTGTGGGGCTTCACTTCCGGGGCAGAGGAGCGGCATGGGCAATAATCTCCAGGAGCCCCGGACTGTACAGTGTGCTCAGCGCAGGGGCTGCGGCTGCTTACAATAGAGAGACTCGCGAGAGCTGAGAGGATGATGTCCTCATCTTGCGAGTCCTCCAGAGGTAGCTCCGCAGCGGCGCAGATAGTGGGTGAATCGGCATCCACTGTGACCCCATCCATCACTGCAGTGTGGTCTACTCTACAGCAGGAATGCAGACTTCCCGGTGAGTCACTGACACTAACAGCCTGCTACACCTCTGCAGCACCATGTGCGTGGACAGAAGACATTGGCCCTTATTCTGATTGACGCGTACTTTACCGCATACTTTCGGATCGCGTCTTTACGGCGTCTGCGCATGCGTGGAGAACGCCACGCGCATGTGCCACGCCTTGACTCCGTACCTGTTCGGGCAAATCCCGTACAAAACTGTTCACCGCAATCATTCGGGAAATATGGGCGTATTATGGGCGTCATGCGGAATGACACATGGGCGTAGTTTCAAAGTGGGCAAAACGGGGCGGAAACATGGGCGGACACGGGGGAGTACACTTATGTTGGGGGGCGTGCATTCGGATACCACTCCGAATGCACGCGAACAAAAAGGGAAGAAATGTGCGGTGTCCAAAAGGCCACTATTGCTTTGCGGACACCACTCGTTCCTGCGGGAGGCGAACGGACCGCCTAATGACTACAAGCATTAACACCTGAACCCAATAAAATCGACTCCTTTACTCATTCATCACTAATAGGACGCTTGTCAGTGCTTTAATTGAAACCATTGCTGCTTCAATTGCTGTAAGGGTTAATGTGTGCAATGCATGTGTTAGGCATGCTTGTAAGGATATATTGGCATCTAATTGATTCCAATTCCAAATAAGCAGTTTTTTATGAGGATAGGTAATTGAATAAGTGGGTCATGTGATGTATTGCAGAATAGACATAATAGTGGGTTGTTTGGCGTAAATACTCCGCTTACGGGCGGTAGCACCGCTTGGCTCCCGTTCGGATGCGGTATTCCCGAGCATACTCTGTAATACTCTGTAATACCGTGCAGAATCGGAGTGTTTCTCCCGCACACGCATGGTTTGTATGTCGTCCGTAAACACGCCCTGTTCTTAAAGAGTGAGTCCGTCCGAATGCGGAGGACACGTGGGCGTTTCTACGGACGATGGCCGCACGCGGCAGAACACCGTGGCGTGCGGACCGCTCCGTAAGAATGCGGGAATATCCGCACCGATCAGAATAAGGGCCATTGTCACACCACGGAGGGTTTGGGGGAAGAGAACACCAAATATGTGAGTTGTAGCAGAGGCCCGAGGCTGGGGATGGCTGCAGTTTTGGCCATGCAGAAGTAGGACACACTTTGTACAACCCCCAGCACACAGCCTTTCACTCCTCTCACTATTGGCTCCTCAAAGTACTGCAGAAACAGCAGGGGCAAACGCAGGATTTTCAGAAGGGGGTTTCCAGAGGGGCGGAGCAAAGCACGGAAATGGACACTTAGGTGACCCAGTATATGCCGGGTCAGTAAAAGTATTAAAGATAGACCAAATGTATATAAATAATAATAATAAAATAATGTCCCGCGGGTGGTAGGGGGTATTATATCAACCGCTCAGCATGTAGGGCCTGGATCAGTAATTTCCACTAATTACCCCTTTACTGCACAGATGGTGGGAGATGGGGTGGGAGAAGGGGGCATTGGGATGAATGAAGGGGCCATGATACATAACTTCCAGGGTGGTAGAGGATGTTTAATATGCAGGGGAGGGGTGTATAGTGGAGTGGGTTTATTATTCATAATTTTCTGGTGGGAGGATAGCTTGCTTGACTGCAGATATCACCAGTTCCCGGAAATAGATTTCTTCGATTTTATTGGAATAAAAACTAGAGAATCCCACCTACCAAATGGTATTGGGGACTAGGGGATCAGAGTTCAGGAGGCAGAGCAATCTGCCAACGAGTATATAAAACTACATACCAGGTGTGTAGAGCTGGAGCAGTAACCAGCTGCTGGAAGGCTGATATCTCTAGTTCTGGGAACAGCAGAGACAAGCTACTACTGTCAATCAAAGGGGGACCGTCCCAGCTTTTGGTATATACCCTCAGAAAATCTCTAGGTCAGACAGAACCTGAAATATCTGACTGGGAAAAGCAATTAACAGGCTTGGATGGGGACCACGGCTTTGAAGTCAGATATCTCCGGTTCCCAAGGGCCGATTTTAAAAATTCTTGTACCCATGGAAAGAGGGGACCCTCAGCTTTCAGCCTAGGCCCCTTAGACTCCTGGGGGGGTTTCTGTGTACTCAGAAACCCCCCCTGCGTGCGCTACTGGTGTTACAGCATAGTTCAAACTCCTCACAATGTTCCAGTGGCCCCTACCATAGCCCACACACCCAGCCTATCAACCTCATCGCTATTCAACCATCAGGAACCATTGGTACTCTACCCTGAAAAGACTCATCAGAAACGCACATGTGCTGCTAATGAACCCAACCCCAATCACATCAGTTTTGCTGCTGCTGCTCTAAAACCTGGACCGGATCCTCCACATTACCTTCATGTGTAAGTATGCTGTTCCTGCCACAGGAGATTAACTGTGTAAATTGATACTTGTCCAAGGTCTCCATGTTTTTTTACCTTTTAGGGTTTGAAAGCAGTTAAGACAATTGATTCTTCAATGCTTTAATTACTTTTTACTTACTTTGACAGAAGTTACTCCTCATTAATAACAATAGCTATACTGTTTCTGCACCATTGCAGAATAAAAACTCCACAATATCTTATTAGGTTCAGGTGAAAACTTTAAGATTTATGTAAAAAAGGAAACGGAAGCTATTATCTAATTTGGAGCACTCCAAACAATAAGGAACAGGAAGGAACTATGACTTATTCTCTAAGGACATTACAGGACAAATGACATCAATGTAAATGCTTCCAGTCCAACATATAAAGAAAGGAAGTTAATTGGATTGTCTCCTGTTTTTTTCTGTAATAAAAATAATGAAGCAAGCAATATCACAATCCTCTACAATAAGCAATGTAGTAAATATATATCTTCTAACACCTCACAGTATCACAGGGTTACCAAGATATATTGTAACTAACTTCAGCTGCGACTATAGCAAGAATGGTACATGCAGTAAATCCAATGCAACAGTTTAGATAAAGTAATTTCATTTAATTATAATTTATCTACTTCCCTTTCATCAATAAAACAGCTCCATGTACTTGTCCCAAATTATTTAACCCATTATTAAGACCAGGGTTGCCTTGCTGGCCTTCTCCTTCAGGGACAATATACTCTGGGGTAGATAAGAGCGCCGCTATAACAGTTCCTGCTTCGCCTCAGTAGCGAGGCGAAGCAGGAGGGGACACCGACAAGATGTATCAACATCTTGCCGGCCGAAGCGGGGGAGCGCTAACTCCCCCCTCCGGCGATGTCCCCTACAGTTGACAGCGCGTCAGTTAACACTGACGCGCTGTCTGCTTCTCCCCCGGCTGGCTCACTGCACATGCGCGGGATCTCGCTACTCACGCGAGATCCCAGCGCAGCTCAGAGCCAGCAGCAGGGACAGCGATGTCCCTGCTGTAGGCATAGGGCATCGCCGTTTGCAGCTGTCGAAGTCGACAGCTGCAGGCGGCGGAACGGTCAGCGATGCTGACCGTTCATAAATTAGGCAGGAGGCAGGCGCGCAGCACGAAATATCGTAGCTGCGCTATGCCTCCTGCCCCGCACCGCCTCATGAAAGACACCCGCTCGGCGGGTGTCATAGATCAGGGGAAGCGCTATCCCCTGCAATAACGCATGGGGATAGCGCAGATTCCCCTGATCGCCCTTTTATAAATCTACCCCTTTGTTCCTGGACGTCCCTGGTAATGAAGGATTGCCATCACCTGTGGTTTGAGTTTGAAGAAACTCAGGGAGCCCGAGGTGTGCTCCCACCACCTGTAACTAGTTAATTGATAAGAAAGGTGTTTCACCACAGGTGATGGAAATCCTACATTACCAGTGAAGTCCAGGAACAGAGCATTTTCTCACTGAAGGAGAGGGTCAGGTAGGTAACCCTGAAATAAGGGAGGCACAGCAACTGCCATTCCAAACCGACACACTGGCAGTTTGTGTTTCTCCCCTATTTGAATTTTTAACTGTGCTGCAGTCCCTTCTCTGGAGCCACCATTGAGAAACATTGACAGGTAAGGTGTGTAAACACATCAAACACAGATTTGAGTAGTTGTCAATCTGAGCTACTATTATACTACTAATTAACATTGTAAAAGGTACAGCTTGAGCCGTTATATATAGAAAACAGCAAATGGCTGGATACCATCACTTAGTTTCTGGTAGCATTCAACAGAGCAGAACAGCCCACATCTTTTAATCTCAAATCTGTAAATTAAACAAAATCTCTCCTTGCACCTGACATACTGTAACTTGCATGGGCCACTGTGAGGCTGCTACAGATCTTTACCAGTATAACTAGAATGTCATACCCTTTCACCACAGACGAAACGCGTTGGTGCTTTCCTGTCTCCTGGCAAATAAATTAACATATCTCTCAAAACTTACTTTATGTCCTATTTTTATTGCCTTTTATAATGTAATTTTTTTTAATATAATTATTTTTTAATGGAAAAATATACTGTACAAGCTATATATAGAAGCAATTTTATCTGGTCACATACATATTATTATTTATACTGTTATATACTGTCTAACACCTTGATCAGTGAATGCAGGGGTGTGGAGGGGTTTGCGGAAGAACCTCCCGCTGTACAGCTGGCAGGTGAAGAATCTGCTGCTGCTGCAGCCACAGACAGACTCGCGAGATTATGAAATCATAGTCTTGCAAGTGTGTCTGCAGAGCTCTGTAGCATTGGACTGTCTGCTTTTGCTGCTGCACAGACACAGCTTAACCCGGTCTCTGCTCTCCTTCAGACCATCCACAGACCTGCCGCTACACAGCTGACCCTGGTCCCTGCTCTCATACAAACCCGGCACTTCACCGTTGGGAACACCAGTTTCAGGGAAGCCGCCGGGTGCAGGAGGAAAGCTGGGAGCGCACTAATGTGTTTCATCTGGCTACTGTGTACACTCAACAGGACTAAAGGCAAACTAGCACCCCTGCCCCAAAATTGCAGGGATTTCAATTCCGGGATTGGAGTTTCCAGTCCCGGAATTTTAGGATTGGTCTGCGCATGCACATGTCTAATGCCGGGTAGTGTCTGAGCGGGTGCTTCTCCCATCCACAGCTGTGCGGTTCTGCGCAGCATGACGTGGTCTCAGCCGCATCACACGGCTCCCGGCTGCACTGCCCAGCCACAGGGTCCTTCCTCACCACCCACTGCCAGTCTCTCAACCACACTCACCACCCACTGACCAGTTCCCTGCAGCACTGCCTGCCTGGCACCCTCACATGTAAATAAGTAAATATGTGGGGCGACCTGAACATTTTGTTTATAAACTCTAAATCCAGGGATTGAAAAATACCCCATATTGGCTTCTCTGTGCCATACTGACTGAGACCAATCCATAAAATGTAGAACAATTAGATATTTTACAAGTATGAACACAGAACTGCAACATCGGAATTCAGTTCGTAATCAGCCCATATAAGTGAATAGATTTTGCATATGTTCTGATTTTATTTTAATTCTAAGTAATAAAGATTTATTTTTATACCACAAAAAGCAGAACATAACATCCACCACCTACTCCCACACATTATTGTGTTGTACTAAAGGTATTTTTGGTCATACTGTATCATTTTCTTTCTAAACCTGAGAGAATAAGTCACAGTTCCTTCCTTTTCCTTGTTGTTTGGAATTCATCATTTAAAATAATACCTCCACTTCCCTCTTTTTTCATATTTCACATGTGAATATCCTTTAGATAAGATTATCTTTTACAAACCAACTGAATTAGGCCCATTATGTAGAGATAGAATATGAGTAGATTATGGCCATAAGTGGAGGCTCATGGTCAGTAAGTAGGGCCTGTTCAAGGCACCCTAAGCAAACTGTCAGCCCAACACCCCCTACCAGACTCTCCAGCAAAACATGCTAGTAGCCTCTGGGACAGATTCTCTAAGCTCCAAAAGTGATAAAATGAAGAGTGATAAACAGCCAGCCAATCAGCTCCTACCTGCCATGTCACAGACTGTGTTTGAAAAATGTCAAACAGGAGCTGATTGGTTGGCTGTTGATCACTCTCCATTTTATCACTTTTGAAGCTTAG
This sequence comes from Crinia signifera, assembly GCF_055691185.1. NCBI lineage: Eukaryota > Metazoa > Chordata > Amphibia > Anura > Myobatrachidae > Crinia > Crinia signifera. The sequence goes on along the minus strand of NC_139219.1, from coordinate 110,040,473 downwards.
AGAATCTGTCCCTCTGTCCTCCGACCCCATGGATGGTGCTGAAGATGCACTACTGTCCTCAGCTGCATTCTCCACTCCAGCAGTCCTGGGCCGCGACCTGCCTCTAGACACAGAGACAGAGTAGGGGTTCGGACAGGAGCCACTGGTTGGCGGTTGTGCGGGCTGGGAAGGCAGCACTGGCTGGTGGGTGTACGGGTGCACAGGGAGGGCAGCCGCCAGTGTCCGAGCCTGGGATGGACGACACCGGCTAGCAGGTGTGTGGGCAGGGGGACAGCGGCAGCCACCGGTGTCAGTGTAAGGCAGCGGCAACAGAGGCAGTAAATTAAGATACTGTCATGACTGGCCCCTGTATACAGCACTCCCCTGCCAGGATAGGTGCTAGGGAGAGAACGTGGTGGAGATCAGAGCAGGCCCTGATAGTGATGGCTGGTTGACTGGAGTGTACACACATGGACCATGGAGGGGAGGCTACTTACCTTTAATTGACGTAATTGTCCAAGCTGGGCTGGTTACACGGTGGGCATATGAGCCTGTTTCTTCACTGCTGAGGCCCATTGAATTAGGCCCATTATGTAGAGATAGAAGAAAAGTAGATTGTGGCCATAAGTGGAGGCTCGTGGTCAGTAAGTAGGGCCGGTGCAAGGCGTACTGGCACCCTAGGCAAACTGTCAGCCCAACCCCCTCCCCCCACCACCACCAAAATACCTGATTCTTCAGTAGAAAATGCTAGTGGCCTCTCTTCTCTAGCCCCATGGCTGGTGCTGAAGATGTATTACTGTCCTCAGCTGCACTCTCCACTCCAGCAGTTATGGGCCATGGCCTGCTTCTAGACACAGAGGCAGTGTGGGGGTTTGGGCAGGAGCCACTGGTGGGTGGGTGTGTGGGCTGGGAAGGCAGTATCTGGCATGTATGGCACTGGCTGGCAGGTGTACAAGTGCGCAGGGAGCGGCAGCCACAAGTGTCCATGCCTGGGACGGGCGTACTGGCTGGCCGTTGGCCATGCATGGGATGGACGGGACTGGCTGGTGGGTGTATGGGAAGGTGGGCAGTTGCAGCCGCCAGTGTCAGTGAAAGGCAGCGGCAACAGTGGCCATGAATTAAGATTGATTACTGTCCCGGCTGGCCCCTTTATAAAGCACTCCCCTACCAGGATAGGTGCTAGGGAGAGAAAATCTGAAGCTGCAATCTTTATTAAGTTTATGTCCAGTACAGGGGCAAACGCAGGATTTTTTACAGGGGGGTTTCCTATGGACTCCTTCCTACAGTATATATATATATATAGGTACTTGTTTCCTAGCACGGCGCCCATATTTTCTATGTACGCTAACGTAGTTAAATTGCATTGCGATCCGTTTATAGTACTGTGCGATGCGATTTCACTCACTCCCGTTTCCCGCTGTTGGCTCATCTGTATCACTGTTTACTACATCTGGGTCAATGTTTACCCTCACTGGTAATCCCGCCCCCTGTCACATCTTCACAGAAATCATTTTGTGAGAAGAGAGGATGTATATTTGAGAGCTAGAGAGTTATTGCTGATAATTTGCCTAATTTCTATTGCTGAGTTCCTGTATTTGGCTGGAATGGCATCTGCCCTGAATTTATTTACACTGCCCCAGTTTGGAGAAGGATGCGATAGCGTTCTTTCAAGGGCGCAACCTCCTTCCTGTGTCGCAGCTGTGTGGTAACGGACATGCGAGGAGGCTGCCAGTCCGAGAGATTATGTGGCGCTGCCACGTTAAAGTCTGCCGATTGAAGGTGAGCGTGCGAGCGGCGCACTGGTTCCCGGGGTGCCGCTTGTCTTTCATCACCATGGTGAGATTTATTTATGCCTGGGCCCAGGAGCTGACCTCAATAAGACTGCTGTTTTATATAATAGATGGATGAGAGAGGCCTGCACATGTGACCTCCTGGTGTCACCGCAGCGCAAGATTGGCGGACCCGATAAGATCGTGGAGGTTGATGAATCGATGTTTGTTCACAGGAAATACAATGTTGGACGCATGCTCCCACAGCAGTGGGTATTTGGCAGCATCTGCTGTGAGACGGGCCAGTGCTTTCTGTGTATGGTGGCACGGAGAGACGCTGCCACATTGTTGGTAGCAATTGTGGACAACATTGAGGCAGGCACCACTATTTATAGTGACTGTTGGAGGGGTTACACCACAGAGGAACTGCAACGTGCAGGGTATTACCATGCACAAGTTAATCATAGATTCAATTTTGTGGATCCAACAACAGGCGTCCATACGCAAATTATCGACCGTATGCAAGTGGCGCAACAAGCGTCAGAGGGGTACAGCATGCCACATGTTGAAATCGTACCTGCAAGAATTCATTTGGAGGCAAACATTGGGTGGGGAAAACCCTTTTGAAAGAGTCCTGTTTGCACTGACACTCCTTCCTAAAGAGGACTAATGTGGACTAATGTTTTCATTATTATACTTGCATTGTAAATTATTATTAATCATTGTTCATCAAATATTTCACTAAAAATGACAGTTCTTTGTTAACACATGTCGTCATTACTGTCTCAGATGTATGAACAGGGGTGGTTCCCAATTTGGCACTAATTGCAAGGGTATTTTAATCCAGGACTGGGCGGTGTTTCAGTAGGTCTCTGACTGCTGAAGCAGCTAGACCTCTGCACCGACGGCTCCCTTGTTCTTCTGGATGACCATTGACTTTGCTGACTTCCTCCTTGACAAAGGTCCACGGAGCTGGACCGAAACATTGGAGTTTTTTTTTGGTCCCACAAAGCAAACACTTGGTATGTTTTTTTTCTTTCTATTTTTATTTATCGCTTGTAAATAAATCACTAAATTGATTTTTACAGTTTTTGGTGAGTGCCCCTTTATTCCCTACCCAGGGAATTTGGACATTGTATTTGGCACACTTTGGTCTGACTCTAGGGGCACCCCGCTTATTGGCTCAGGTGTGTGCGATTGCAGGTACTCTGTTTGTGTGTGTGTGTGTGTGTGTGTATATATATATATATCCAGAAAGAGAACTGTCACTCAGGTCTTATTTCAAACACAGTCAGCTTGCCCCGGTGCCAACCACTGAGGACCTCAGACCTCCAATACAGCAAATGAAAGAGAAGGGCACTCAGAGACTGTAAGTAGATTCTAGATAGTGGGACCAAACTTTAATCCATACAGTCAATGTTTAAGGGTCGACACACCCCATCTTCAGGACATATCAATTGGTGAAAATATGTGTGTGTATATATATATATATATATATATATATATATATGCAGGGCTATTTTTGTGCCGGAACGACCCGGAACGCCGTTCCTGAAGCTGTTATGCAAAATGATGTCAGCAGGAATGGCGTTCCGGGACCTCTACGGCCTGCCCCGCTCTGACGCACTGCTGCTTCCGTTTTGAGATGAGAGCGCACCGCGCATCTCTCCCAGGTCTCCCTACCTTCACACAGTGTCCCTGAGACAGCGAGGAAGGAATCATGGCACCGCCGCCGCCATCCCACCCGTCCGCGACGCGTCCTGAGTGCATGCCGCCCGCCCGTCCAATGCGCGCGTGTGTGTGTCGGGGCCGGGGTGTCTGGAGACCTGGAGTGACCGGCGTGTCACTAAACTCACTGCCTCGCAGTCCTCCTGCCGCCGCTGCCACTGCTTGCCAGCTGCCCTGCCTCTGACCCTGCACAGCCAGCCTGGCCCTGGCCACCAATGTGATTTTAGATAAACTGATGGAACTATGTATATATGTGTATTAGGGCGGAGTGAAAAAACTGAAATTGAGAAATTCAAAATCGGCTAGTGTGGGAAAGTTGTGACTTTACCTGAATAAGAAACGTGCAAAAGCTTTTTGAACTGAGTCAACATCTTCTGTTCTGGCAAGAGGCCTGAAGTTTCACTTTTTTGGTGAAAATGATGAAACCTATGAAGAAGCTCCGATCTAGTTAAAATGATGTCATGATGTCTTAGAGTGGTTCATTAATATACTTTAGCTTAGTAAAAGAGAGTACGAGCTTGTTCTAGTGCAAAGTGACTGACTTTGGTGGGAGAAAAAATCCCAGATAAATGACCCATTTTCATGGTCACAATTGTGAATATTGTGTGTTTTCTCCTGAACGTGTTTATAATAGAAGAAGCACAAATACTCTAAATGGAATTTCAGTGACACTGTGTGAAATATAACACTGCATAATGGCCCTTATTCAGACCTGATCGCAGTACAAATTTGTTCTCAAAATGGGCAAAACAAATGCTGCATTGCAGGTGGGGCAGATGTAACGTGCTGAGAGAGTTAAATTTGGGTGGGGTGTGTTGAAACTGAAATCTAAATTGCAGTGTAAAAATAATGCAGCCGGTATTTAACTTGCACAGAAACAAAATAACTCACACAAATCTAAAGATGGCCATACATCTACAGATCGATTGTCAGATTGGACCGGTTGGAACAAACACCTGGTAATATCTGAATGACAGTTTTTCAGCATTTCAAAGCAAATGGTCAACTGTCATTTGCTCTCATCCATTACCAGGATTTTGTTCCAACCAGACAGATCGGACAATAAATCTGTAGATGTAATTCTGCCAAAAACTGTCATTCAGATATTACCAGGTGTTTGTTCCAACCGGCCCAATCTGACAATCGATCTGTAGATGTATGGCCACCTTTAGATTTATGTGAGTTATTTTGTTTCAATGCAAGGTAAATACCGGCTGCATTATTTTTACACTGCAAGTTAGATTTCAGTTCCAACACACCTCACCCAAATTTAACTCTCTCAGCACGTTACATCTGCCCCACCTGCAATGCAGCATTTGTTTTGCCCATTTTGAGAACAAATTTGTACTGCGATCAGGTCTTAATAAGGGCCATTATGCAGTGTTATATTTCACACAGTGTCACTGAAATTCCATTTAGAGTATTTGTGCTTCTTCTATTATAAACACGTTCAGGAGAAAACACACAATATTCACAATTGTGACCATGAAAATGGGTCATTTATCAGGATTTTTTTCTCCCACCAAAGTCAGTCACTTTGCACTAGGACAAGCTCTTACTCTCTTATACTAAGCTAAAGTATATTAATGAACCACTCTAAGACATCCTGACATAATTTTAACTAGATCGGAGCATCTTCATAGTTTTCATAATTTTCACCAAAAAAGTGAAACTTCAGGCCTCTTGCCAGAACAGAAGATGTTGACTCAAATCAAAAAGCTTTTGCACGTTTCTTATTCAGGTCAAGTCACAACTTTTCCACAATAGCAGATTTTGAATTTCTCAATTTCAGTTTTTTCACTCCGCCCTAATGTGTATATATACTGTACATACATATATATGTATATATACATATGTATATGTATGTATACATATGTATATGTATGTATACATATGTATATGTATGAATACATGTGTATACATATGTGTATATCTATGTATGTATACAGTGGAGGATTCAGGGGGGGGCACCTGGGCACGTGCCCCCCCTGTCATTTATTATGTAGCTGAGGACCAGGGCTTTCCAATGAGCCCAGCCCCGTGTCCCTAGCCCCCCGGGAACCGGAGATATCGCCTGGCAAACCTGTAACATTTTTTCCCCATAGGATAATATGGGACCCGTCAATTCCGACCCCCACCCGGTTCCGATGGCTGCCAGTTCTTGCCCTGGCATCACAGAAGCTTGTATTTATATCATTCAATTCAAAATCGCTGGGCCTTCAATATGATACCAGAATGGTCCAAATCGGTCACTCAGTTCCAGAGATATTGCGTGTAAACCGATTTTTTTATTTTTGAAATGTAATTTCATGGCTGTTCATGATTTTGAGGGCAGATTACTCTGGAACCAAACCTTCCAGTTTAACTGGACCAAAATCATTAAAAGCCCACTCAAAAGTTCTTCAATATAATACTTGTCTCATGTAAATGGGTCAGTTGGTTCCGAAGATATAGCCGGTTAAATGAGATAACTGGTTAAAGGGGGGAGGGGTGGTTTTCTCTCCCCCTCACACCATAAATTCAGGGACTAGGATGGTGTAAAAGGGGCCAACCTGGCAATGCATTTTCTGGTGTGAAATGGGTATTATTTCAAATAGCCTGGACCTGTAGTGCTCTGAATACAGCCAGGCTCTGCCACTGTCAGTGGCTATCACTTCTGCCTGGCGGTGGCTGTCCCCCATTTACCATGAGCATGTATTCCCCCTTGGCAATGTGCATGTAATCCCACATGGCAACGAGCATGGAACCTCTGGCACTGAGCATGGAACCCTTAGCAATGAGCATGTAGAGAAGCAGCACTTATGTAGCATAATTTTTAATAGGCATAATGGTGTTTGGCATAATACATAATGGACATAATGGCATGTAACTTAACGTGTAATGGACATTATGGTGTAAATGTTTAATGCGCGCCTTTGGTGGACAATGTCCCTGTTTATGAAGTGTATTGTGAATTTTGGCTTAATCTGTGTGGCATTATGTGAATTCTGGCTCAATCCATGTGGCATTATGAGAATTTTGGCTCAATCCGTGTGGCATTATGTGAATTTTTTCCCAATCCGTGTAGCATTATGTAAATTTTGGCTCAATCCGTGTGGCATTATGTGAATTTTGGCTCAATCCATGTGGCATTATGTGAATTTTGGCTCAATCCGTGTGGCATTTTATGCATTTGGCTCAATCCGTGTGGCATTATGTGAATTTTGGCTCAATCCATGTGGCATTATGTGAATTTTGGCTCAATCCGTATGGCATTTTATGCATTTGGCTCAATCCGTGTGGCATTATGTGTATTTTGACACAATCCATTTGTCATTATGTGAATTTTGGCTCAAACCGTGTGATATTATGTAAATTTTGGCTTAATCTGTGTGGCATTATGTGAATTTTGACACAATCCATGTGGCATTATTTGAATTTTGGCTCAATCCGTGTGATATTATGTACATTTTGGCTTAATCTGTGTGGCATTATGTGAATTTTGACACAATCCATGTGGCATTATTTGAATTTTGGCTCAATCCATGCAGCATCATGTGTAAGGGGCAAGTATAATGGGGTCTAGTATTTTGTTGCATAATGTGTAGAAGTTGTATATGGTGTTGACACGCCCCCTGTTGAGTGGCCACACACCCTTTTCTGGAGCGCACCTTTGGCGCTCGCACAACTACATCCTTCACTTTTGTCGCCATGGTGGGCCTGCATACTTTAAATGCCAGGGCCTATTTTTAATTCCATTCCCAGCCTCTCCTGCTGCTCTCTTAGCATGTACACTGGCACCACTAACACCGCCCCTCCCCCACCCAAACCCTTTTTTATCCTGGATCCGCCCCTGTATGTATACATTTGTATAGGTATGTATGTATACATATGTATGCATACATATGTATATGTATGCATACATATGTATATGTATACATATGTATATGTATGTGTACGTATGTATACATATGTATGTGTACGTATGTATGTATGTATACGTTTGTATGTATACTTATGCAGGGCTATTTTTGTGCCGGAACGACCCGGAACGCCGTTCCTGAAGCTGTTATGCAAAATGATGTCAGCAGGAACGGCGTTCCGGGACCTCTACGGCCTGCCCCGCTCTGACGCGCTGCTGTTCCGTTTTGAGAGGAGAGCGCACCGCGCATCTCTCCCAGGTCTCCCTACCTTCACACAGTGTCCCTGAGACAGCGCGGAAGGAATCATGGCACCAGTGAAGATGCTGAGTCCCAGGCAGCGGTTTTTAGCGGCGGGGAGCCCACGGAGATGGACTGGATGAACCGCGAGGTCACCACCAGGGTGAGTCCGGGCTAAGGGCACTGCTGGGCGCTCGGGGAGGTACACGAGCCGGGGGGAGCCTGTCGGTTAGGATGCAGCAGATACCCGGCAGCATTGTCATTGCCCTGGTGTGCTCAGTATAATGAGGCGTGCTGGGACATGTAGTGCTACAGCAAGCGGGGACTCAGTATAATGAGGTGTGCAGTATACTGAGTGTGCTGGGACATGTAGTGCCACTGTAACAGGCGGGGTCTCAGTATAATGGGGTGTGCTGGGTGGTTTAGTGCCGCTGTAACTTAGTATAATGAGGTGTGTGGCAAAGGTATAATGGCCATCTCTGTGTGTGGCATATGTATAATGGCCATCACGGCGTGTGGCATATGTATAATGGCCATCACGGTGTGTGGCATATGTATAATGGGCATCTCTGTGTGTGGCATCTCTGTGTGTGGCATATGTATAATGGCCATCACAGCGTGTGGCATATGTATAATGGGCATCTCTGTGTGTGGCATATGTATAACGGGCATCTCTGTGTGTGGCATATGTATAACAGGCATCACGGTGTGTGGCAAAGGTATAATGGGCATCTCTGTGTGTGGCATAGGTATAATGGCCATCACGGTGTGTGGCATATGTATAATGGGCATCTCTGTGTGTGGCATATGTGTGTGTGGCATCTCTGTGTGTGGCATATGTATAATGGTCATCACGGTGTGTGGCATATGTATAATGGGCATCTCTGTGTGTGGCATATGTATAATGGCCATCACGGTGTGTGGCATATGTATAATGGGCATCTCTGTGTGTGGCATATGTATAACGGGCATCTCTGTGTGTGTGGCATATGTATAATAGGTATCACGGTGTGTGGCAAAGGTATAATGGGCATCTCTGTGTGTGGCATATGTATAATGGCCATCACGGTGTGTGGCATATGTATAATGGGCATCTCTGTGTGTGGCATATGTATAATGGCCATCACGGCGTGTGGCATATGTATAATGGGCATCTCTGTGTGTGGCATATGTATAATGCCCATCACGGTGTGTGGCATATATATAATAGGCATCTCTGTGTGTGGCATATGTATAATGGCCATCACGGTGTGTGGCATATGTATAATGGGCATCACTGTGTGTGGCATATGTATAATGGTCATCACGGTGTGTGGCATATGTATAATGGGCATCTCTGTGTGTGGCATATGTATAATGGCCATCACGGTGTGTGGCATATGTATAATGGGCATCTCTGTGTGTCGCATATGTATAACGGGCATCTCTGTGTGTGTGGCATATGTATAATAGGTATCACGGTGTGTGGCAAAGGTATAATGGGCATCTCTGTGTGTGGCATATGTATAATGGCCATCACGGTGTGTGGCATATGTATAATGGGCATCTCTGTGTGTGGCATATGTATAATGCCCATCACGGTGTGTGGCATATGTATAATAGGCATCTCTGTGTGTGGCATATGTATAATGGCCATCACGGTGTGTGGCATATGTATAATGGGCATCTCTGTGTGTGGCATGTGTACAATGGCCATCACGGTGTGTGGCATATGTATAATGAGCATTACGGAGTGGGGCATATGTATAATGGGCATCACGGTGTGTGGCATATGTATAATGGGAATCTCTGTGTGTGGCATATGTATAATGGCCATCACGGTGTGTGGCATATGTATAATGAGCATTACGGAGTGGGGCACATGTACAATGGGCATCACGGTGTGTGGCATATGTATAATGGGAATCTCTGTGTGTGGCATATGTGTAATAAGCGTTACGGAGTGGGGCATATGTATAATGGGCCAATTCTCGGCGTGTAGTTTGTAAAACTGCGGTATAAAGTAGTCTTTTCCTGCAATGCTGTGCCCCTTGCAGTGAGGCTACACCCTTGCGCGCCTTAGGCATATTCTCCACTTTGCAGCTGGGGATTGTTATGTTACTGCCACTGTTGGGAGGAATTATAAATTTTTATGTGATGCCCCGCCCCTTTTGTAGCTCCTCCCATATCACCACCCACTTTCTGCCCCGCCCACAGTTCCTGAACCTATTTTCCTACAAAAATAGCACTGTATATATATATATATATATATATATATATATACAGTTGTGTTCAAAATTATTCAACCCCCAATGCTGTAAAGGGGTTTAGGGACTATAGTGTACATTTGGAATTGTATTCAGAATGAAATCCTACAAGGACGTTTTAAAGAACCAAATGCAACTAAAATGACATCAATTGTTTATATAACACAGTAGTAAATGTGTATTTTGTGGTTTCTTCATTGCCACAATTATTCAACCCCTTAAAGACTACCACTCTGAAGAAGAGAGGTTAATTCTGGTGTTTTCAATCAGGTATTGAAAACACCTGTGGATGTCACCGAGCACCAATCAAGCATAATAAGCACCAATTAGGCAGCTTTAAAATGACTGTGATACTCAGCTCCTTCTAGACATTTACTGGTGTGGTTACAAACATGGTGAAGTCAAGAGAATGGTCCAGGAAGACAAGAGAAGAGGTGATTTGTCTTCACAGGAAGGGCAATGGCTATAAGAAGATTGCAAAGAAGTTAAACATACCAAGAGACACCATAGGAAGCATCATTCGCAAATTCAAGGCAAAGGGCACTATTGAAATGCTACCTGGTCGTGGAAGAAAGAAGATCCTGACTTCGACTGCTGTGCGCTACCTGAAGCGTAGAGTGGATAAAAGTCCCCGTGTGACTGCTGAGGAACTGAAAAAAGATTTGTCAGATGTGGGTATAGAAGTTTCAGCTCAGACAATAAGGCGCACACTGCGTAATGAAGGTCTCCATGCCAGAACCCCCAGGCGCACCCCCTTGCTGTCTCCCAAGAATAAGAAGAGTCGACTGCAGTATGCCAAAAGTCATGTGGGCAAACCACAAAAGTTGTGGGATAGTGTTCTGTGGACTGATGAAACAAAATTAGAACTGTTTGGGCCCATGGATCAACGCTATGTTTGGAGGAGGAAGAACAAGGCATATGACGAAAAGAACACCTTGCCTACTGTGAAGCATGGCGGAGGGTCAATTATGCTTTGGGGCTGTTTTGCTTCTGCAGGTACAGGGAAGCTTCAGCGTGTACAAGGTACCATGAATTCTCTTCAGTACCAGGAGATATTGGATGAAAATGTGATGCAGTCCGTCACACACCTGAGGCTTGGGAGACGTTGGACCTTTCAACAGGACAATGATCCCAAGCATACCTCCAAGTCCACTAGAGCATGGTTGCAGAGGAAAGGCTGGAACATTTTGGAGTGGCCATCGCAGTCACCAGACTTAAATCCGATTGAGAACCTCTGGTGGGACTTAAAGAAAGCAGTTGCAGTGCGCAAGCCTAAGAATTTGACTGAACTGGAGGCTTTTGCCCATGAAGAATGGGCGAAGATACCCGTAGATCGCTGCAAGACACTTGTGTCAAGCTATGCTTCACGTTTAAAAGCTGTTATAACTGTAAAAGGATGTTGTACTAAGTACTAAGATTGAATGTCACTTGGGGGTTGAATAAAAACTAATAATGATGTGAGCACAGAAAAGACATTTGTGGTTATTTCATTATAAACTTAAGTTTATATTTCTCTGACCTACAAGTGCCTCTTTCATGTAAATGTAAGCAAGATGACTGAATGATCAAAATCAATGTCAAACTGGCCAAAACATTCAATTTCAGTGGGGGTTGAATAATTTTGAAGACAACTGTATATATATATATATATATATATATATATATATATATATATATAGTCCACAGAGGATCCGGCACAGCCACTTATAGGTTCAGCTCCGGCGGGTGCCCACACAGCAAAACACGCTAATTATAATCCACAGAGGTGTCGCACTCCAGCCCGTTTAGAAAGCTTTTTATTGCAAACAACGATGACACAGCAACGTTTCAATACACTTAAGTATTATCGTCAGGCTCATTGAACTTACAAACAAACTCTGTTTAAATAATGAACACTGCGCGCTTCAGCCAGGGTCCACGCCCAGCCAGGCGGCGCTACCAGATGACATCATCAAACGTTACTAAGTTGCAATGTCTAAAGCAATATATCAACATAAAAAACATAATCAAAATCACCTACTTAATCCGGACTAAAATCCTTATTCAGCTTTAATGATACTGAATAAGGATTTTAGTCCGGATTGTTATTATAATAATTGTTCATTTACAATGGACTTATATGGTATAGGATGGTTTTATATATCACTAAGTAGGTGATTTTGATTATGTTTTTTATGTTGATATATTGCTTTAGACATTGCAACTTAGTAACGTTTGATGATGTCATCTGGTAGCGCCGCCTGGCTGGGCGTGGACCCTGGCTGAAGCGCGCAGTGTTCATTATTTAAACAGAGTTTGTTTGTAAGTTCAATGAGCCTGACGATAATACTTAAGTGTATTGAAACGTTGCTGTGTCATCGTTGTTTGCAATAAAAAGCTTTCTAAACGGGCTGGAGTGCGACACCTCTGTGGATTATATATATATATATATATATATATATATATATATAACAGAATCTCCAATTTGCGCTAGTAAAAATCTTAATCGGTCGCTGTAGACACTTAGTTCCCCACTAGTTGGAACTAACACTACAAACAAACACCAACAATAGTGTCTTCAGCGCCCTATACCTTGAGATGTCTTAAACCATAATCATTCAATAAAATCAATAAATGAATATAAAAACAATAATACACATGTAGCTTCTTGATTCTTGTAGAATAATTTTCTTTTTATTTTCACAGAGCTTTATGACAGAAGAGTCTCTTTTGCACCTTGATAAAAAGGCCGGACGGCCTTGAAACGTCGGCTTTAACCACACAGCCTCTGGTGTGTTCGTTTACTGTTGGAGTGCCGCCGCCGTGGATTGTATGTAGGAGCAGCTAATTTGACTGCTCACGGAAGGCACCCCGGTCCTCTGACCTATTGTGTGTGTACCTGTTGCCACAGCGCAGTCACGAGAGTGCCGCCTCGAGGAATCTATATATATATACAATAGAAGAAAGAAAGGACTGGCACTCCTGGGATTTGTGAATTTTTTTTTGTATTCAACAAATAACAACCAACGTTTCGGGGCAGATGCCCCTTTGTCAAGGTGTAGGTGATAATATAAGAATAAAAAGTGAATACCTTAAATAGAAAGGGTGAAGTCGGTAACCAGCACGATGCAGGACGCCCCGTTCTGATGCCGGAAGTTGCCGGGATGCGTGAGAACGGAAGTGACGTCAGTGCAACTTCCGGTGGATGGAACGCAGGTAGCCGGGTGGATGAAACGCATGCTAACTGGTTACCTGGGTGATCCGCTTTGTGGTCACTCCAGCGATGCCTTGCGCTGTGCGTGCTGCTGGAAGATGATATGTGGGACATTGCGTCGTGCTGGCTAGCCGACCTGGATTTGAAAAACAATTAATCAGTGAGGGAGATATGCTGATTACAACATAAATTTAACATAAATACCATACATATTTACATCGTTGTGGGCATGTGAAGTACTGCGTGTAAGAGGTTGTAAGAGGGGTGAGTGCCGGGCCGCAACCCAGCTATATATATATACATATATTTTGAATAACATTGTCTGTGTGTGTGTGTGGGGGGGGGGCACCAATATTCATCTTGCCTCCGGGCAACTGGGACAAACTTACGCCACTGAACACTACTAATGGTCTCCCAAGTGTCCCAAAGCACAGCCCTGTGTTCTCAGTTTTAACACGATCCCTCTTTTCCAGGGCGACAGCTCCTCTCCTTCTGTTCCTGGAAACCTTCTTAACAAGTCTAGAAAAAAAAAGCGTGAGATGGGCGCCTTCTAGTGTAGTAATTTAATAATTCAATAGTGGCTACCACCACCAATATAGTACGCAATGACACCCCACACTTAGAGTAGTACCGTTTCCAGTGGTATCCCACCACTGTTATTTGGGCTTGTCACAACTAGTATTTCAGATCTCACTTATTCACCAATCCTCTCCTCAGTGGATAGTCACCAACAGTATATGAGGGAAGATAAAGGAAAGCAAAATAGTGTAATATTGCAAAAAAAGGTTTAATGTCACCGCACAAATGACAATAAAAATATGTACAATGTTAAAATTAAATGACGTTTATCTGATACAGGATCCCCACCAGCTCAGTCAGTCAGGCGTCCAATATAGAGTAAAAGAGTCCCTCAACGCATTTCGTCCATGTTTAACAACCTGGACATCCTCAGGAGTATGACTCTTAGGGGCTACTTCCCCCCTTAATATAGTGCTATCACTTAGACAATAATCAGCATGGGTTCCCGCTTTTCACGGGTCCCACTTCCGGTATTCGGCCTTTGGAATGCAAACAGTCTTATTTCTGGAGGTCCGTGACTCGCACGGGACTTCTGGTATTTCTAAAGAGCAATTATGTCACTTCTGGAGGTCTGTGACTCGCACGTGACCTCCTGTGTCTGGATAATCGTGGCTCTCTCATTGCCGCATAACTGGTTCTCAGTCTGTTTACGTCACCATGTTAACCGCTGTCACCGGTCTCCATGGTGACACAACAGCACCCAAAACCTATCAAGAATATTGCATCAAGACGCACGGAGCCGCCGCATCCATAGATCTAGTCGGTCACAGTGCCGATCTACAGAGGTGCTTCCTGACGTTTCTCTGCATAAAATTGCATCAGATTCTGAATTTTTTTTAAGATATAAAACAGTAACAGTGACAGATGACAATACCTGTATTTAAAGTGCAAGGTGCTGGATGAATTCAGTTACACAGTAGGCTATTTACATAAGGTAGAAGGCAGTATTAAACTTTAAAATGTGCAGATGCTATTTATTAAAAAAAAAAACACATGTACACATAAAAGCATTTTAGACTACTTATAAAAATGGGGCCAATTCATAGTTGTCGTTTAGCCCATTGGGTGTTAAAGTACCCAACTCATGGATCCAGAACATCTCACGTCTCTATAACAGGTTGTCCCTGTCACCTCCTCTTGGACTCAAGACAACATGCTCCAATACTTTAAACTTAAAACATTCTACACTACTATCATGGCATCATTTAAAATGTCTGGGGATCGTATGGCTTTCTGTTTTGTACTTATAAAATCAGTAAAAAGGATGTGGAATATTAAGATTTAATTCTGACCAATGAAGGCGAGAAGATAGTGACCAGGAACTTTGTGAAGACAGTAGACGCAAATTCCTATGTCCACTTCTGAAGTAACCATAAGAAGCAATGGAAAGAAAACAACCCTTTATCCCAATTCCTGAGGATTAAGAAAAACCGTACTGAGATTGTGGACTGCGAGGAACAAATGGAAGTATATAAGAACAGATTCCTGGAGAGAGAATACCCAGAGGAAAACCTTGAAGTAGCAATAGAAAGAAGAAAGAATATGGATAGAAAGGATCTCTTACTTACTGTACTTAATATAAAAGTAAAAACAAAAGTAAAGATCGTATCAACTTCATAACATATAACTCTCAGGAATTGGACATCAGGAAATTATTGACAAAACACTAGGAAATACTTCAAACAGACCCAATTTTATGGAAAATTCTACCGGCTAGACCAGACGTAGTTTTTAAAAAGGCTAGGAATATTAGAGACTCGTTAGCACCAAGCATGCTCCCACAGAAGATCACAGTGACAGTGTGTGTGGGGAGGGGGGGCAGCAAAGGGGAAGCTTGCTCCCATAATATGCGGAGTTGAGGAGGGCGGCGGTGGGAGCCCAAGCATCTGTCTCCTGCAGGTTAATATACAGTGAAGGGAGGCAGTATGTGGTACATACAGTGAAGGAGGGTCAAGCTGGGGGACATACAGTGAATTGAAGCAGAGTGATGGACATTCAGAGAAGAGGGGCAGGCTGGGGGACATAGATTGAATGGGTCTGAGTAGGGGGCATACAGTGAATGGGGTACATACAGCGAAGGAGGGGCAGTCTATGGGAAAATACAGTGAAGGGGTCGAGTGGGGGACATACAGTGAATGGAGGGCAGGCTGGGGGAAATACAGTGAATGGGGGCAGGCTGGGGAACATACAGTGAATATTAGCAGAGTGGGGACATACAGTGAAGGAGGGGCATGCTGGGGGACGTACAGTGAAGGAGGGGCATGCTGTGCCCAAATGCAGTGAAGGAGGGGAACGCTGGGGGACATACAGTGAAGGTGGGGCATGCTGGGGGACATACAGTGAAGGAGGGGCACGCTGGGGGGCATACAGTGAATAGGGACAGGCTGGGGAACATACAGAGAAAGGGGGTCAGGCAGGGGAATATACAGGGAAGGAGGGGCATGCTGGGGACATATAGTGAATGGGGGTAGAGTGGGGGCATACAGTGAATGATGCAGAGTGGGGGACATACAGTGAATGGGGCAGAGTGGGGGACATACAGAGAGGGTGGCATACAGTGAATGGGGTAGAGTGGGGGACATACAGTGAATGGGGTAGAGTGGGAACATACAGTGAATGGGGCAGAGTGGGGACGCAGAGTGGGGGGCATACAATGAATGGGCAAGAGTGGGGGACATACAGTGAATGGGACAGAGTGGGGGACATACAGTGAATGGGGGCAGGCTGGTGGAAATACAGAGAAGGGGGGTCAGGCAGGTGAATATAGAGTGAAGGGGCATGCTGGGGGACATACAGTGAGTGCGGGCACGCTGGGGGACATACAGTGAATTAGGGCAGAGTGGGGGACCATTCTGATGTGATAAATGGTTCAAAGAATGTCAGATTGAATGGTGGACCCCCACACATTTTCACCTCACCAAATCTGGCCCTCTTTGCAAAAAATTTGGACGCCCCTAACCTAAAGGACAAAAAAAGGGTCAGATTAGACTGGCCAAGACATTCTTACATGTATCTGCCAACAAATTCTATGTATACAGTATATGTTTACTTTGGATGGAAAGGAATTGAAAGTCGCAAGTAAAATTGTATAGGTGGATATGTACACATGGGGCTGTTTTGGGTACAAAAGGTCGGAATCGGTACATCTGTCAGAATGAACTTAGGTCTACAGTCATTAGGTCGACCCCACTAGGTCGACTGGCAGGAAGGTCGACCTGACTTAATGTCGACATGGGCCAAGGTCGACATGACTTAAGGTCGAATTTGCATAAAGGTCGACATGAGGAAGGTCGACTGGTCATAAGGTCGACATGGGTTTTTCACTGTTTTTTTTATCCGAATGTCGACACAGTCAACATGGACACAGTTGGCAATGAGAATCGGACCCTCGCATCGCTCGCTTCGCTCGCAATGCTTCGGGCACGGTGCCTCGCTGCGCTCGGCACACTATTTTATTCTCCATCCACACCCTAGTGGATGGTAGGGCATGAAATACCGCCTGTCGGCACATGTCAGCTCAAAAAACAGTGAAAAACCCATGTTGACCTTATGACCAGTCGACCTTCCTCATGTCGACCTTTATGCAAATTCGACCTTAAGTCATGTCGACCTTGGCCCATGTCGACCTTAAGTCAGGTCGACCTTCCTGCCAGTCGACCTAATGACTGTAGACCTAAGTTCATTCTAATAGATGACCGCTTCCCAAAAGGTCAGTAGTTAGCTAATTTGAAACATTGCATTGAAAGTCTAAATGTATACTGTATATGAGTATTTACCTTAACTGAAAAGAAGCTGGATGTAAATAATGTCCTGAAACAAATTACTTTTTGTCCCAAAACCCCTTGGACAGGGCAGGATTGATGTAACCATATATTGATATCAGATTCCAAAACTTGGCCAAAATGACCAAACACAACAGCTGCATTTAGGAAGACTTTGGAACAAAACGTATAATATAATAAAATGCAGTATCAACAGTGGCTCTGTAAAATCTGCAACCTACAAGGACTGATTAGCAGTGGCAGTAACTTCCCATATGCCACCTGCTTATCACAGAAGACAAAAAAGATATAAATAAACTGGAATTGATTCAGAGAAGGGAAACTAAATTAATAAGGGTTCTTGAGTCAATAGAATATAAAGATAGGCTAACCAGGCTGAATATGTATTCACTTCAAAAACGAGGACTGATGCTGCTTTCACACCACAAAACCTGCTTAGACCAGGTATTTAAAACGTTTGTTTAAAATGGGTCAGAGCAAGTTTAACCCCTTTCACATCGCATGTAAATACCTGGTCTAAAGCAGGTTTGCGGTGTGAAAGCAGTAGATGTGAGCCCCTGTGGAGAAGCCCCCAGCAGCAGGGGTGATAGTGTGAGTCCCTGTGGAGCTGCAGGCAGACCCTTCTCCCCAGGGCAGGTCTCTCGGTGCTGCCCCCGCCCCTCTCCTGTAACAATCTCTGAAAGGCTATTGCGGTAAATGTTTTCGTTGGCAGCTAGGGGGAGAGCGGGAGCACACAGACATACAGGCCTCATCCCCTTCTACCCGCTGCAGTCCCGGAAGGAGGGTGGCACGGTGCCCATAGCACGCTGCTGGCTACTCTGCCTCATCTGGAGGACGATCAGCGCTCAGGAGTTGCCCATTAATGGAGTGAATGGCCACAGCTTGCACCCACCGTACTTCAACCTGGCAGAGGGCACCAGGATTTTCGCCACTGCCAACTGTAGGGAGGGTGAAGAAGGCAGACCCGTGGAGAACCTGTACTGCAAGCTAGTTGGGGGACCAGTATTTGGAGATCCTAGCCAGACCATCCAGGTACTGCACCTTTACTTGGCACTGAAGGAGTTAAGGGCATGCTCTGAGCCAGCGCAGTGTATATTTAATGAGCCGACCACTCGTTACATATGTGCATATGTAATTAGCGGCTGATAAAATATGCGCATATGTAATGACCGTCCGGCTCATTAAATATGCATTGCGCTGGGGACCAATAGTTTTCACTGCTGCCTGGGTACCGTTTCAGACCCGTTCAGACAGCAAAAAAAAAAGGGTCTGAAACGGGTAGGACCCTGCTTTTTTACCGTTTCCAAAAACCTTTTTTTTGGAAATGGTAAAATCACTCTGCACCTTTCAGACCGCACATATTACCGTTTTAAACGGTTAAAAATCGGCAAAATACCGTTTTTTTAGTGCGGTCTGAAAGGGGCATGAGAGGTGATATTATTAGTATGTTAAAATACAGGATGGGAAATCATAATGAGCTTGGAGATGACTTATTCAGTAACAAGGCTGTACATAGAACGCGTGGGCATCCACTAAAAATGAAAGAGACAAAATTTCATATGGAATAAACAAGAGGATTCTTCATCGCGAGAGTGGTTAAGTTCTTCAACTCTTTGCCAGAAAATGTGGTAATTATGGACACAAAGAGAGTGATATAGTTATTTGCTAGTCTGATAGATAACTAGATAGGTTGAACTCGATGGACTAATGAATTTTTTTCAACCTAAATTACTATGTTACTATGTTAATATGTATGCTACTGGCAGTCACATGGGAGGTGTTTTCTCCTCCTGGGATTGAGAGTCTGGACTGCTGTAGCAGAGAGGTGACTCCCATGAAAATCCAACCCCTGCTAATATGTCAGCCCTTCCTGACTTCCACAGCCTACTGAAAGGGCACCACGCACAGGGAACTCCACTTAGCTGAAAATATTCAGGTCTGGTTAGATGCGCACCACAATGTGCAAAGTAGTGATGTTTAGCACTTTGTCCATGAACCATTCTGCACATGTGCAAGCCGATTCTGTGACACAGGCTGCATGGATGGCATCAAACTGTCCATGATTAATAGCCTGTTGCTGTTTGTGACCATGGCCAGCTCTACCATAAGGCAGCTTTAGTCTCTAGATTATGAGTCTACCACAAAATTAAGGATGACTCTGAGAGAGGCATCCTTGTTGAACTTAATTCTTATGGGAGGTGTTGAGCTCCTAAGATGCCACCTCCACACTTTCAACTGAAGATCTGGAAAGGCAGTATTGGAGGTTACTAGTAACTTTAAAGTTTTGCCTAGATACACTATGACCAGTCGTGTTTATCCCTGGTCATCAAGCAAAAGATAACACCAGGTGGGCAATCAATATAATCCAGATCATCTAGTGTCCAAACAAAACAAAACAAACTGCTAGAATAATGATGACTGACCTGTCTGAGAAATTGGAGCAGATGGATGCTGCCATGACAGCTCAAGAGGATGCCCATCTAGAACGATTTTTGCAGGCACAGCAAGACATGAAGAATACATTCATGTCCCAGATTAATATGGATACAAGAAAATACCTGAGGGAAATGTAGGAATTCCATATGACACGTCAGAGGGAAATGCAGGAATTTCAATTGTCGTTATTTGACAGAATGTTTCAACACATGGAACGGCTGTGCACAATCCCACCTCAGCAACCACCTACAATCATCCCTCAACCTTATCCACACTATGGGCTATGACCATACCCAAGCTCAACACACCGTACCTCAAAATACCCCTCTTCAATATAGCCATCCTCCACATACCCAACCTCCACAAACCCAACTTCAATATACCCCACCTGAATTTATCCATCCTCCACATATCCAGTCACCTCCTGAAAGGGAGACAACTACAGATTTTCCTGTTTTCAAGATTTTACCTTAATAGGTTATTGTTTTTATAATTTGATGTTTTTGATGTAAGTATATTTCATTCACTGTTGTCTTATATTTAAAGTTCTATAAAAAAGCTAATTGTTATATACCAAGATTGTATATTATTAAAAAATATAAGGTCTATGACCGATTGTTAAACTTTATAGCTGTGTATACATGTAAAACATTTCAAATCGGCACAGTACAGTACATAAACATCTACAAACAGATTTATTTTTTGGAAAAACACAAATTGACTGAATACACAAAAAGGGGAAAATATTAATGCAGTAATGAGGAACGGTTGACCATTATAGCAGACCTCCGTTCTGCACTTCTAGAATAGTCACCATACAAGTCATACAAGTGTACAAGAAAAACAATATATATGTTCAACATAGTCATATTTTAGATGCCTGTGCACGTGCACATCCCCCCTTTGCCCCTGACCCCAGACCACCCCTGGTTCGCACACTCCGACGTGGTGGTGAAGTGGGTGATCCACTAACTGGTGTACTGGACACACTACTAATAGTGGATGTTGCTGCCCCTAATAAATTTAACTCAATATGATTTAACTGTCCCTGCATAGCAATCAAGGCATTGGTCTGTGCTGCTATAGCTTGTGTTTGGCCATGACACTTGCAGTTAAGCTGGCAATAATATTATTAGGGTCGCGTAGGGCCTGAGACATTTCAGACATATGTGTGTCCAGGGTGGTAGCCATTCTGACTTGTGTCCCCACACCTACACGGACACTGCTTGAAAAAATTTTCACTTGCTGAAATATGTTTCTAATGTAGCCTTGAATATTGCCAATTTGATTTTTTTTTATTTCCATAAATTAAATCTGCTTGTTTTTAAATGTGTATAATGACTGTGCAACCTGTTCAGGGGTGGATGGTGTCTGAGGTGATTGGGTGGGTGGTGGTTGCTGGGGAGTCACCACAGTTGTTGCCCTTTCAGTCACTGTTGCGGTGTGGGTTTCTTCGTCAGGTGAAAACGATTTGACAGGCTGGAGTCTGATATCCATATCTGCGTCCATCATTTCCACTGATTCTGTGGGTTGCTGCAGTAGTTGTGATGATCCTGTGTAAACAAACAAATGGGTAAGTATTCCACCATAACAGTGCAGTATGTGTAGTTATGTTTCTAAGGTGTCTTGGGGTTATGCCACATAACAATGGGTACCGGTCACTTACACAAGTACCCCTGGACTTGATTTAATGGTTAGAGTGGTAAAAAGAGTGTTGACTGTTTCACATTACATTCATTTCCGTTGCTACGTAGTGGCAGGCGTGGAATGTAATGTAGGCTATTTTGCATGTAACATGGGTGTGTGTACTGTATGTGTAATGGTGCCACATTCATTTTTCTTACCTGCAGGCTCTGCATCAGGAAGGACCTCTGGTGAGATGATACGCTTCAGTTTTCTCTAGTAAGAGGTGTAAGACACGGGTTTGGGGCTTCCTCCTCCAGTGCGGCTGGCCTCTTTGACCACGGTGGCCATTTTGGTTTTAAGTTGCCTTTTTATGTCGTTAAATCTCTTCTTGACATTCCTCACCGTCCTTTTGTGGCTGTTGACTGTGTCCCCTGTAATAGAGTCCCACATGGCCCTCTTCCACTGCACAGTGGTCCTGTTGTTATTTTTGCC
Organism: Crinia signifera; assembly: GCF_055691185.1. Taxonomy (NCBI): domain Eukaryota; kingdom Metazoa; phylum Chordata; class Amphibia; order Anura; family Myobatrachidae; genus Crinia; species Crinia signifera. Next base: position 110,018,504 of record NC_139219.1, on the reverse strand, counting down.
CAGAGGCCGGTTATATACAGGGAGTATAGCATGGACTAGTGTGGCATTCTCCTCATATGAGAAGTGCACCTTACGGCCACTTTGGGTGCGTCCACTTTCTGCCTCCTCCTCCACCTCCTCTGCGGCCATGTCCCCCTCCTCCTCCCGGGCAGTGTCACCCTCCTCACCTCCATCTTCCTCCACCTCAGGCAAGTCAGCATCAGACATGTGTCCCTCCTGTAGCTCCTCCTCGGACTGTGTGCTGAACAGGTCCTGTGTGAGTGGATGGGATGGGGATGCAAGAGGGTTCTCCTCCTGCTGTGCCTGTTCCTCGGGGTCTGGGCTGGGCCAGGCCTTGCTGTGACCATGCTGGCTGACACACTGCTGCCTCTCCCTCTCACAGTGCTGTTCTCCCCCTGGCTCCTCTGCTAGTGCTGGCTGTGACTGGCCCCCTGCTGCCTCTGCCACCTGCACTCCCAGACATACCTCCTCTCACTGACACTGCGCCTCTCCTCTCCATGCTCCTTACTACCTTTCAAAGGTCAAAATCGCGCCAGTGCCCCTTCATATAGGGGGTGTGATGCATAATGTAGGGGACTTAGGTGGGCCAATAGGTTAGGCGGTTATTTGGCATGCGGAGGCAGTGTTGTAATTCGCTTTCCGTTTGGTCCTAAACTCGCACATGACCGGCGGGGGAAATCGCACATTTATGTGTCATAAAATCGCATCTCATCGCATCTCTTCGCACTGTTTCGCATGTTTTTGGCGCATTTTTGCATCACATTAAATAATAAGTTTTGAAGGGGAAAATGCAATTTTAAAAAGTGCGATACGGTGCTAAAAAGTATGATTTTGAAATGTTACTAAAAATCTCATCTGATTAAATGTCACCCAAAAATCATGTGCGAACCCCGACACCTTCAACAATGGTGTAAGTTTGTAACACAGGTGTGAATACCGACTATTAAACATCTCCAAATCCAGTTTTGTACTGTCGGTATCACAAAACACTGCAAAAGCAACACGTGCCTGCCAGCGGGGAAATCTTCATTAGGATACAGTTCCAATTGGCCACTCCTTACTACAAAAAATTGGACGCTTTATCAATTATTGGGACACTATATACCCTAAGCAGGACATTGTGTATATGGTCCAACTTTTCAAATAGTTTAGGAAACAATTTATCCGTATAAATTTGTGGAAATGTATACAGCTAAAAGACTGTGCATATCTGAAAACTTATAACTAATTTTTATTCATATTTTATTTCTTTGTTTGCTTTTTTCAATGTTTTTTATGTACCTTGAATGAACTGTAGACTATTTCTGTAGGAAATTAAATGTATATGTAACATATATACAAAGTATAACAGAAATGTATCTTATATGTTTGAGCTAGTGAATAGATTTGCTACAAATGTTTCAAATAGAATAAATAATATCCATTTATACAGTCTACTTGTCTTGCTCTTAGTGCAGTGCTTCATTTTCTTCAAAACTTGTTAATGTGAAATGAATATTAAATTAAGGGTACACATAAATGTATAGTTTGCAGGAGGTGTCAAAAACCCTGACACTTGCTCAGGCTTCACTCAATTGGGAGGGGGGCAGTGGCGTAATTACAAAATCTGAGCTCCCCACCAGAATTTCGGCAAGCAGCCTCCCCAGAATTTTGGCAGACAGCCCCCCCTCCGCAGCCCTGCCTTACTCCTCCACTTGCCGCTTGTGTTGCCCCCCAGGCTGAAAGTTGCAAGCCAGCCCCTGCAAGGGTGCATCTAAATGTGCAACTGGATCTAAAGCAGTGGTCGCCAACCTGTTGCTCGTGAGCTACTGGTAGCTTGCGGCAGTGATTCGGGTGGCTCGACCATTCTGAGCAGAGGCGTAGCTAGGGTGGATCCGGCGGAGCACCAGCTCCAGACACCGACATGTCACCTGGCACTGGAGCTCTGCCGCCCGTTCCCCCGCCCTGCTCGTCTGCTGTGCCCGGCAGCACGCCCACCCGCCGTCACTGCCCCTTAAACTGCAGTGTTGCTGTGACAGTTTTTTTGTTTAGACCTATGGCGGCTTCCGTAACCATGCCTGCACGCGCCTTCTGTTTTCCTGTTTGGTAACGGAAGGCACGTGGGGCTGCTGTGCTGGACTGCTGAGTGAGGACTCCCGTGCTTCAGTACACTAGAGACGACATGGAGCTGCTGGACTGGTGCTGAATCTGAACAATGAGGTGAGGGTGGGAGTGATGTCTGGAGACCTAGGACGGGTCACTTTCACTGCACGCTGTCAGCCTGCATATACCTTGTATCTTCCATACAATCCCTTCTACCTGTGATTACACAGGTTCGGTTGCTGTGCCTTGCTGTGCTGGGCCGGCATCAGTCTGCACTAGGGACAGTTAAAACCCGGTGAACGCTCTCACTGCGCATGCACCGTATGGGATCCAGGAGGCAGGGATGCGGTGCCATGATGTCACAATGTCATCAACGTCATGGTGCTGCATCCCTGCCTCCGGCGCCCCAAACTGGCGCATGCGCGATGTGAGAGCGCTCGCCGGGTTTTAACTTTCCCCACTGACTGATGCCGGGCACAGCCGGCATCAACAACATGGCGCCACATCCTTGGCACCGGAGACCCTATCTAGGGGTCAAGGGGTGAGCGCTGTGGGGTCCTATTATTATTATTATACAGTGGAGCAGCCTTATTATTATACAGGGGGAGCAATCTGTGGACTCCTGTTGTTGTTGTTATTATTATTATTATAATAAAAGGGGGAGCAGCCTGTGGTGTCCTTTTATTATACAGGGGGAGCAGCCTGTGGTGTCCTTTTATTATACAGGGGAGCAGCCTGTGGTGTCCTTTTATTATACAGGGGGAGCAGCCTGTGGTGTCCTTTTATTTATACCGGGGGAGCAGTATGTGGGGTCCTGTTATTATTATTAACGAGTAAGGTCAGTCCTCTTAGCAACAAGCAAGGTCAGTCCCCATTGGCAATGAGCAAGGACAGTCACCCTTTTTGCTGTGCAAGGGGGGGCGTGAAACATGCCCTTGCTCCAGGCACTGTGGAACCAAGCTACACCACTGATTCTGAGAGTTGAGTAGGTTCCCCCACCCCTCTCAACCACTTCGGATGCAGCTCGGCTCCTGAACCAATCAGAGCTCGCGTACTCAGTGGCGTAACTATCGTCCCGCAGCCCCCGCGATTGCGGGGAGGCGCTGAGGGTATGTGGGTGCAGGGGGGGCTGCGGGATGATAGTTGCCTTCTGCCGCCGGACCGGTGGTTTTATTTGCACCACCGGGTCCCAGCTCTCCCGAGTCCCGGCAGCCGCAGCGCTGTTCTAATACAAAAAGGTGACACTTGGAAAATGGCTGCCCCCATACCGCAGACAGTTTTTCATCTGCAGTATGGGGGCAGCCATTTTCCAAGTGTCACTTTTTCATTAGCAGCAGTAACGGGAGAGCCGCCCGGGACCCGGCGCAGACGGATGCGGCCAGCCGGCCATGCCGGCCAGAGGTAACACACACACATACATACACACAAACACGTCACACATACATACATACATACAAACACACACACACACACAGAAACACAACCCCCCCTCCCCACCGCCGTACCACGGCTCCCCTCCACTCCGTTTTTTTTTTACCGGGGGGCACCTCCTGCATTGTCGGCAGGGGGGCGCCGAAAATCTAGTTACGCCGCTGCGCGTACTGCCACTGCACAGTCCTCTCTCTGCCTCCTGCTCCTCAAACACAGACCGGCTGCTCTATTGAACTAGCAACCACAGTGCTGTGTGGTCACTGCCCAATTGACTGATCACAAGATACTCCTGCTGGATAGGTGCAAGTGCTATACCTGTCCCACACATTATTCCACCCACCCCCTGCCCATTTTCAGTTATGTCGTCCTGATATAAAGGAAAGTGTTCAAATACAGGATTCTATTCTTACGTTTTGGGGGATGCGGCCAATATGCCGGCGGTCGGAATCCCAGCTGACGAAATTCCGACGCCGGAATCCCGACCGCCGCAACCCCAACTGCCACAATGCCGGCACTTTGCCACAATGCCCGGAGAATAAAAAAGTGTGCGATCCACGCCCCCCCCCCCCCCCCCGTTGGCATTTCGGTGGTTGGGATTCCGGCATTGGTATTGCGACCGATGGGATTCCGACCGCCAGCATTTCATACCGAATCCCATTTTGGAGGGAAAGGTTAGCATGATGTGTGGTCTGTTTCTGTGCTATGGCATGTTCTATTTGCTCAACCAATTTACAGGTGAGGAACATATTGTATATTCATTGTATTTAATATCACTGGGAGACGGAACTACTCTTTGGTATATATGTCTGCAGTGAGTGTGGGGGTTTTTGTCTGCTAGGAACCAGCACAATTATTAAATTGTCTTTAATTTTCTTTTTAATTTCCTTAGTAGAGCAGTTGTAAGACCTCTAAATTATCCTCTGACGGGCACCACCTAACTGACTGATAACAAGATGCTCCTACTGGATGGGAGCGGGGCAGTGATGTCACTCTACCTGTCCAAGGCATTATTCTGCCCACCCCTGCCCATACCCAGCCTCCCATCTCTTCCTGCCCATACCCAGTCTTCCATCTCCTACTTATACCCAGACTCCAATCTCCTTCTTCTCATACCCTGCCCATGCCCAGCCTTCCATCTTGTGGCCATACCCAGCTGCCAATCTCCCCCTACCCTGCCCCTTCCCAAATCCCCTACCCATCTCTTCCTGTTCATACCCAGCCTGCCATCTCCTGCCCATACCCAGCCTCCCATCTCATCCTGCCTATACCCAGCCTTGCATCTCCTCCTGCCCATACCGAGCCTCCCATCTCCTCCGGCCCATACCCATCCTTCCATCTCCTGCTTATACCCAGCCTCCCATCTCCTCCTGCTCATACCCAGCCTCCCATCTCCTCCTACCCTGCCCCTTCACAACCCAAATACCCAGCTTATCCTGTGCATACCCAGCCTCCCATTTCATCCTGCGCGTACCCAGCTTTACTCACTTGAGTCACACCTAGCAGTGAGTAATTAGAAGCCTTACTGCAAGGCCTAATTTTAATTGGCATTGGGGTTTGTGGCATAATGTGTAATGGGCATTAGGGAGTGGCATAATGTGTAGTGGATATTCTGGTGTGTGGCATAATGTGTATTGTGCATTACAGTGTGTGGCATAATGTGTAATGAGCATGATGGTGTGTGGCATAATGTTCATTGGGCATTACAGTGTGTGGCATAATGTGTAAGGGGCATTTTTCGGTTATTAGGCAGATTTTTTAATTTATTCAATTTTTTTTTAGCTCTTCGGGTAGTTTATTTTGTCTCAAGTAGCTCACGCCCAAAAAAAGGTTGAGACCACTGATCTAAAGCATTTTTAGATGGTGAAATCCTATTGGTGTCTTTATCAGTCACACCATGGAAATTTGAACTAGCCTTATGTTAGGTGCAGTTTATCCATCTGAGTTAGGCCTCCTATGTAAGCAACTATGGGGTATATTCAATATCCATTATTCAATGCAGTGGCCAAATCCAAATGTCGGATTTGCCCACTGATTGATGCTCACTCAGCCGTTGCAGGGGCCATGTGGGCAGGAGGCTGTAGGATAGCCAAGGAGGTGGCAGGACGGGGCCGGGTGAGCTGCTCTCACCCGGCCCGATGGCAGGACAGGTGAGAGCAGCGGGTGGTTACAGGAGGCAGTGGGAGGGTACGGGAGGCAGCAAGAGGGTGTAGGCGGTAGCAGACAGGAGGACAGTGTCATGTAAGATGCTGCTGCTCACCCAGCGCCATCCTCCCTTCCTCAGTCTGACATCTTTTCATGTCAGACTGAGATTGCTGGAAACATGGCCAAAACCATTTGGCCATGTTTCCGTCTTAAGCAGGTGGATTGTCGGCTCTTCCTCCAATCCACCTGGTTTTTGACAGGTCAGAACATACTGACCTGCCGAAAAAAAACAGCTAGCTAGCTAGCTCATTCCGACCTATTAATGTAAAAAACTGCCTTCTTTTGGGCAAGACGACAGTTTAGACATCAATTGAATATACCCCTTAGGGCCTGAGTTCAGAACCAATTAATTTCCAACACTTTTTACACATAAGCATCTCAATTGCAAATGTGCCTCTAAGCACCGTAGGAGCTTTAAGTGATATGCTTACACAGTACCAAAAATGCACTCAACTCTGTGAACATTAGCATTTTGTGCAACTCAGAATTAGGTCCATAAAACTGCATAACAATGAATGTACAGTAGTTAGGAACGATATACAGTCAAAATGTACCATGTGTTCTACCCATTAAGTGGTTATACCAGGGGTTCCCAATCTTTTTTGATTCACGGCACCCTAGAGCATCAGAATTTTTTTCACGGCACCCTTAGGTCCCAAAAAAATTAACTACATTGGGTTTATATTCGATTCTTAGCAGCAGTTATGTGGTAAAGGGCAGGATTTGCTGCTGTTTGTACACATTCTATGATTGGCAGCCACCAGCACTGGTTTTGCTCATAAATAATTAACCATTAATAATTTGAGTTGGTCCTAGACCACCAAGCCGCGGCACCCCTGCATGTGTCCCGAGGCACCCCAGGGAGCCACGGCACACAGGGCCTTATTTTGGTTCATTCTTTCTGACAAAATCCTTCTTAGATGGGCAAAACCATGTGCACTGCAGGTGGGGCAGGTGTTACTTGTGCAGAGAGAATTAGATTTGGGTGGGGTTTTACTTCAAAGTGAGATCTATATTGCAGTGTAAAAATAAAGCAGTCAGTATTTTTCCTGCACAGAAACAAAATTACTCACCCAAATCTAATTCTCTCTGCACATGTTACATCTGCCCCCCTGCAGTGCACATGGTTTTGTCCATCTAAGAAGGATTTTGTCAGAAAGAATGAACCAAAATAAGGCCCACAGTTTGGGAACCACTGGGTTATACCCTAACTTATCTGATAAACCAATCAGTAGAAAAATTAACATCACCACAGTACAAAATACTGTTGTATGGAGGTGGTCCGAACCCCTGCCATTTTATTGCTTTAGACCTAGTCCCTTAGGAGCAAGCAATCAATGGCTAATGAGCTTTTAGTAGCTATTTCCCTTCTGAGTTTTTGTAAATTCCTCCAATTGGATGTCCAGCTACCTCCTTTTCTAATGTGATTTACATGTGGAGCTGCAAAAGGTGTCAATGTTCACACTCTAGTAGTTTCACAAATAAACCATTTCTAACAGATGCAGGAGCACAAGATGCCAATGTTGTGTATGAAGACACAGAATAATCTTTCCTGTCACTATTCATCCTTCAGGTTCAAGTACTAACCAATAATGGCTCAAACTGTGCATATTTACATATAATAGTTTCCAACTGTCATTGATTTACTATAATATAAATGTGTCCCAGAATTACACTTGGGAAAATTCAGAATCACACTCACGCGTGTGGCCATGTTACATGCTCAGAAATGAATGTGGATCTCTGTATATATATATATATATATACAGTTAGCTTCTACATATATGCAGCTGCATCGCCCAAAACATGCGGCAAATGGGATTTCAGTGTCAGCATCCTCATCAATGTCAGGTTTCCAGCGCAGGTCTTCTGGTAGCGAGTTGGGATGCCGGTGTCAGTATTCTTATGGCCCAGCATCCCAACCACCGAATTTCTAACCACATCCTTTCATTAATTTCACTTTGTCTAAGGTAGTTGTACTGTCCTCTCTCAAATGTTCCTTATTGGTTAAATTATATATATATATATATATATATATATATATATATATATATATATATACATTTTCATGTATGTACTGTATGTGATTCCTAAGTTTGTCAAGTGTTTTAATTATAATATGCCACATTTGGCACATGCTAGACACAGCAAGGTAATTTACTCCTACTATTCATGCTTACTTACTGATAACGATCACACTGTGAATATGTCTGCTGTTATCTATCAGTACAGCTAATTAATATTGACAGTGATGAAACATCTCAACTAGGAGCAGACTGTCTTCAGCAGGCTTTGTCTGTCCCTATGCATTTCTGCATGAATTACAAAAGTAATGTAAGTAGATGGTTTTGATGGATGCCCTCACTCTGTAGTACAATAGCTGTGCACAGTATAAGTTATTGTTAGTAGAGTGTCTGTTGTATCTAGTGCAAACGGAGGTAGTACAAATGCTTTTCTTAGTAAGAGCAATGCAGCTGGATGAAAATTTGTACCACATTCCTGCAATGTGGCAATATGCTTTGATAGCTGCCAATCAATGAACATCAATTAAATTAAATTACATAAAAATATAACACTTTTTACTAAACATTTTAGAAATTGACAAAATGTTTTTTTAAAGTGCTAATACAGCATTCCCGTAGTCTGTGAACAGTTTCAGTTGTTTACAAATAGTATATAGATGTGGTGAACTCACTACAATCAAATTGATACTGATAGATGCTGTAGCTTTAATTTCTGTCTCACCAATTCACCATAGCCTGCAAAAGTATCATTAATGCAGGGTTAGAAGGAACATGGGATCCTTGGATAAGTGCTAAGCAAGACCAGGCTTTGCTGTATGTGCTGTCATAGCCACGCTATGGGCCAAATGTTAGAAGGTGTGAGAATCAGAAGTGAGAGATTTTGCGAGTGTTTTCCCATCTTTTTAAAGTGAACATCATTTACATGGCAAAATCAATCTGTTTTTATTTTTGGTTTTCAGTGTAAATGATTGCCACTTTCATCAATTGGGAAAACGTTCTCGATATATTGCACTTTCTGATTCTAATACCCTATTACATTTGGTCCCATAAATACTTAGTGGGGTCACCCTGCCATAATGTGGAACCAACTACAGCATGGTTAACACATGACTGAATTCCTTTGCTGAATTACCCCCTCAAAAAACATGTTAATACTAATCATAATTTGGAAAGGAACTTGTAAATTCTAAATAATGTTTCATCTGAGTTTTGCTTTGTGACCCATTTGCAACGTTCATTTTAGTGATATAAAATTTTTGTAGTCCATGGTTATTGATTTGTTGTTCAGGAGCTCAGTTAGATTTGATTGGTTATATTTTTGATAAGGGCAGCAGCTGATGCAGCCCATAGAAGCCAGGCTTTTGCACATGCACCATGGCATGTGTCAACTGCATTGTACATGTGTCAGGACCCAGTCGGCGGCAGGGACAAAAAGGTAGAGACCCAGCAACGTGGACAGTGGCAGTCCCCTCTCCTATGCCCAGATAGGAGCCGCCGCTGCCTCATACCTCATATGTATCAAGCTCCGGAATGCGATACATTCTGGAGTTTAGATGCAATGCATAATGCTACCTTTATATAGTGTCACATTTAGAAGTCTATGGGCTTTTCTCCTTGTTTGTTCCTGAGATGGATTCAATCCCATCACTTCTAGGACCCTCTACAGCGTGTGCATGTGCAATATAACTTCTTGATAATAATTCCAGAAGTCCTTCACTCACAAAGGACAGCCCTTACCATATTTCCTTTAAGCCATTTGAGTACATTACGTTGATTAATATGTAATTGACATTGGCTTATGGTGGGTACCACCTTTCTATTTTGGAATAATATATATATATTTATATACATTTTCAGGGCCGAAACTAGGGTTTCCGGCATCCGGGGCAAGGCGGTCATTTGGTCGCCCACTTTGCACTTTAGATCTAACGGTGTGCGACAGATCCTTATTGGTCATTGTTATTTGTTGCATGTTTTTTATTGTGGATTTTGTATGTTTACCTAGTTACCATGACAGCCCTGCCGGGCATACTGACGCTGACCAGGACCGGAAACGGAAGTGGAGTGACGCGACGGGGCTGCGGGCAGTGTTGCCGTGGAGGAGGATGGGTATCATACGCTGATGGTAAGACACTATATATTTTACTTCTGTAACACATTACTGTATCATGACGAAGGGGAGCACGTCCCCGAAAAGTTGTCGTGTAAGATGTGTACTTTAATACACTAAGTATTGATTCACAAGACTCTGATGCCTGTTATATATATATATATATATATATATGGTGTGGCGGCACTCCAACGGTTCCTGCTGGACGTCTAAGAACAATGACACGGTGCCTTCCGTGAAAAGAGCCCAAGAGGACCTCGGGGAATGTAGAACTGGTTGGCGGCGGCACTCGTAATAATAAACAAATAATCACCAGGAGACTGGATGCATTTCCAACGTTTCGAGGCCGTGTGCCTCTTTATTAAGGTGCAGATAGACAGGGATACAATGCTAAAAAACATACCTTTATCCCCTTCCGTTGTGCCCGGCGTCCACGCCAACGTCTCCTCCCGGTGCCGTGCCGTCATAGTTCCGTTGTGGAGGGGCGGGCGTCTAGCCGGCATCACACAGTGGGCGTGCTAAAAAATACATAGTATTAGAATAACAGTGTATATGAGCATGCTGTTACACATGCAATGGTGACAATGAAATCACAAATCGACAGGTGCTTCATGCATTTCTACATATAAAATCATGTGTACAACTTAAATGGTGACAAAAACATAATCATAAACGTGCTGACGTGGAAAAACTCAAACAGGTAAGTTATGACAAATATGTGCAGTGAAGCAGGACTGAAGGGTGACAGATTAATGAAAATTAAATACACTAAACATATAAACAAAGACATAATTACAGAACAACTAAACTACATGGATATTTTGTAAGAATATGTCCAGAATTCTGCAGGAGGTGGGTGGCGGTGCTTAACAAATGTGGACTGGATTTAATGCTACTAGTGATTGAGCAAGCTGGACGTGAGCTCAAAGTCACCAAAGATAAGATTGAAGCATTATCCTCTAAGCATACCGCCCTCTTCAACAGTCAGGAGCATACTAAGTTATGGAACAAACTCCAGACTCAATGTGACTGGTACAAAGCGGAATTACTTAAGTTCAAGAGAGCTAAATTGCATACTGTACAGCAGGATTATGAGGACAATTCTGTGTACAGATGGATTGGTGGTCAGACCGGACCAAAGCGCAACTTTCAGCAAACCAGACGTGAGAATTCCTGGCGTAATAGGAGAGGCAGAAGGGATACACAGAGATCTTCATCTGATAGTGATTTCGCCTGGCCTGAATCATCGGCGGCCAGGCCCCCTTTAGGGGTAAGCACCAGAAGAAAGGAAGGACCCCGCTTCAGAGAACCCGCCGAGGTGGGCAAAATGAAAGAATCTACAAGAGCAAGCAGCTCCAAGATGAACTAATCTTCAACTTGTCTTCAAGGGTATTATCGGAAAGTGAGTGACGGGTCCTATGTAAAGGCTTATTGTTCATACCGACCACTACCCATGATAAATTTGAATGGCAATGCAGCCTTCAGCGGATGGGAAGGAACATGCGACTGCGTGAGTATTTTCAAGACTCTTCTTCTGTACAGAACATGGGTGTCATTGACAAGTTTATTTCACGCCAGCATCTGTCTAAATTTGACCCAGTGAGTTCCAACACATCTATTAAGACTTATACCCGTCTTTTTGATGACTCTATGACCCGATTTAATGCGGCGTCAGATGTGGTGCATAGGAACTTGAGCCGGGACGAGCAAATGGCTCTTAAAGTACTCAGTCAAGACAGGAGTATCACTATCCGCCCCGCCGATAAGGGGGGCGGGATAGTGATACAGGACTTAAGTGATTATTGTCTTGAAATTTATCGACAGTTATCTGATGTGAATGTATATTGTAAATTGACAGCTGATCCTACATTAATGTTCCAGAATGAATTGTTTGCGATTTTTGATGCTGCTGTGGTGGAAGGGCTAATTAGCGATAAATGTGGGATGGCACTTAAACCATCCTTCCCGGTTATCCCGGTGCTCTACACCTTGCCCAAGGTGCACAAGGATAGTGCACACCCCCCTGGCAGACCTATTATCTCTGCCAGGGGCAGTATCCTACAGCCGGTATCACAGCTTCTTGATATGTTGATACAACCTCACCTGTGTGTCCAACCGACATTCCTGAAGGACACGACTAATTTTCTGAATCATATCAATGTATTTGATGATTTACAACCACATACCATTTATGTGCGTAATGGACGTGTCCAGTCTTTACACGTCCATTCCGCACCAACAGGGATTATCAGCTATGAGGGACTTCCTGTGTAACTTAGATAATTTCCAATTTAATGTTGACTTATATCTGCAATTACTCGAACTGGTTCTCACCAAGAATTACTTTATTTTTAATGGTGAGATGTATCTGCAGACGTCCGGGTGTGCAATGGGAGCAGCGGTGGCTCCGGCCTATGCGAACGTATTTATGTTCAAATTTGAACAGGAACATTTCTTCCAGCATAGGTTTGGCCAACACATCCGGGCGTTCTGCAGATACATCGATGACCTGTTTATGTTTTGGAATGGTGGCATCGAATTGTTCAATACTATGATGGCTGAGATTAATGCAGCCGACACTCCAATTAAATTCACATTTAAAACAAGTGATAGCAAGATAGATTTTCTTGACGTGTCAGTTACCATTCATAATGGCAGCATCAGCACATCATTGTTCAGCAAAGCTACTGACCGCAACACATTGTTGTTGGCCAGCAGCCATTATCCCCCTCCATTAAAGAAGGGGTTGCCATATTCTCAAATGGTCAGGGCAGTTCGAATTTGTAGTGATCAGGATGCAGTGGAACAGGAATTGGACAGAGTTGCCGAGAAGTTCCGTCAGAGGGGATATTCCCTGAAGACGCTCAAAACGGCCAAAGAGAGGGCTTTGAAGTTAAAGAAGAGTGATCTACTGAAACCTGCTGTTAAAACCCAGGGGGAGGTTTTTCCATTCATCTCACAGTTTGATACATCTAGTACAGTGGTACCTATTGCCAGTAAGGCACTTTGGCCTATTTTGGCAAGTGATAAGGACCTACCGGCCTTTAGAAAAGTCCGCCCTCTGGCATGCTACACCAGAGGACGGAATCTAAGAGATATTTTAGTACACACAGATGTGTCTGGCTTTGATAAAATGACCACAGCTAATACGCTGGTGAAAGCACCAGGGTGCTATAGGTGCCCGAAATGTGTCACCTGTGGCTACCTAATCACCGGTACTAAATTCAAAGATCCTCACTCCTCTAAACTATTCTCCATTCGACATGTTCTTACATGTGATACACGCTATGTTGTGTATATGGTAAGCTGCCCTTGTGGCTTATGCTATGTCGGTATGACATCGCGTAAGTTCAAGGAAAGAATGGCGATGCATCGCTCGGCTATCAAAGCCTCCACCAGTGGCAAAGTAACAAGCAAGGTGGCTGAGCAACCAGTAGCGATGCATTTCAAAGAAAAGGGCCATTCTCTAGCATCTCTTAAATACCAGATTATAGACCATGTCCCTGAATCAATTAGGGGTGGAGATCGCTACAAAAAACTACTTAGACTTGAAGCTAAGTGGATATTTACGCTTAATACAGTAGCACCCCATGGCCTGAATGAGCGGTTGGTATGGAGTTCATTTATGTGATAATTAGGTTTTCTAATATCATGTTGAGCTGTTTGATGTCCATCTGGGGCTATTGCTAGGTTCTATTCTATAATATTTTGTGACTTTGATGCCTACCCATACTCATGCTCGATCTGTGTTTTTCATATGTTTGTTTGTATATATGCTTCTAACTTTATTCTTATTTGATACTTTCTTTCTTTATCATTATGTATTTGTTGGTGATGTCCTATATACCATCGGTGACAGTATTATGTACACCATATGGGCAATTTACAGCTGGGTTGTCTGCCCGGGATAGTGTGAGTACCCGGGACGTCAGCCTGGCCGGTGTGTGTGACCACTCACCTGTGTGGTCTGAGCTGTGTGAGAGACAGTTCAGCCGCAGGGGATGGTGACTGGTCACACACGTGACACTGTTTGTCTACATTTTGTTTATTGTTGTGCCTACTATTTTGATGTACTGTAGTCCGTACCCTTCATTAACATCTACTCTCACCCATGGCCTCGGCTGTGGCGTTACTATGGGAGCGACGCTAGCGTGGTGAGAGCCGTGGGCTCCGTAGGTGACATCACGGTAGCTTGATGGGTTGCTAGGCTACCAGGGGAGCAGCGGCGGCTTGTGAGAGATGCCGTTAGCTGTTCCAGGTGCCTGCGCCGATTGAGGAGGCGATCGGTGAGGGTGCCAGCTTGGATACACACATCACTGCAAGCCCGCTCCGGTCCGCAGGCAAGGGGCTCCCGTATAGTGTGAGTTGCGGGTGCTCCCGTCTGTGGTGCGTGAGCGGGTCTCTGGTTACCATGGCAACAGATCAGCGTGTGTGAGACGGTGATGCTGTTGCTGTGCGCCAGAGCCGACTGACGTGCAGCAGAGGGGCGTGTCTGGCGTGGCTGAGGGCGTATTGGTGGCAATGTGAAGGTATTTAAAATGTGTTACACTGTGGTGATATTTGTACCTGTTTGAAGTCTCTTGAGGAAGGGGTTGCACCCCGAAACGGCCCGTCGAGGCTCAATAAACATCTTATCTTCAAAGAAATTGCTGCAGTGACGTGCTTGATCCTCTTGGGGACCCCTGCTTTGTATATATATATATATATATATATATATATATATATATATATATATATATATATATATATGAATGGAGATGGCGCACAGAAAGTACAAGTGTATATATATATATATATATATATATATATAATTTTATGTAATAATAACATGCACATACATCATAAGTAGCATATGAACAGCTTGCCAGCAATGAATAGAAGTCAGGTGATCTCACGCAGCATCCACCGGAGCTGCACAGCCACCAGCGTGCCACCAAATCCGCCTGAGCCCACAGCTAGGAGTCACTTCACGGTAAGCCACGGCCTATTGAAACAGCCGGACTAATATATAAAGGATCAGCGCAGTCTATCTATCTATCTATATAATATATATATTGTCAGAAGGTGCAGTAATATCAGTCGATCAGTCGATCAGTGCCAGGCCACGTCCCTAAGCGTTTCGTCCCGTGGACTTCGTCAGAGGGCCAAAGTCCACATGACGAAACGCGTAGGGGCGTGGCCTGGCACTGATTGTTCCTGGACGTGTGAGTGTAACCTCTCCTACCTGCCACCTGAGGCTTAAGCGATATACATCTGCGGTATGTGATAACCGCCTGCTGTGGTACGTGATTCATTTTATCTGCACGTGAAAGTTTACCACTTTTTAGTCAAATAAAAACAATACTTGCACTATGGAGCGCTCCGCCTTTGTCTTTTTCTAGAAATATATATATAACTGACGGGGTACTGCAGACAAGTGTGTTTGGGAAACCAACGGACCGTAACACCCTACTGTCAGTAGAAAGCCAGCACCCCCCGGCCCTGAAAGAGAACCTGCCTATATCGCAGTACATGAGGGTCATCAGAAATAACACCATGCCAGAAGACAGAAGAGCAACTGACAGAATTTACCTCAAGATTCCTTGAAAGAGGATATTCAAGAATAACACTTGACAGATGCCTCCTGAAAGCACGACGAAACATGGATAGAGACCAACATGTAGTGGATGCCTCAGTACGACCAAAAACAGCACAGAGAATGATTTTTGTGAATACATACGACCATGCCTCACCTAACATCCAAAAGAGCATAAAGAAGCATTGGCCTATCTTGGCAACCGACAATGCCCTGAAGTTGCAAAGATATGGACCACCTATGATGGCATTCAGGAAGGGCCCGAACCTTAAAGAAATACTAATGAGACCAATGGCCACACCAACCATCAAGGAGAACACCACCTGGTTGCACTCAAAAAGACCAGGATGCTTTCGTTGCACAGGTTGCATAACATGCAACAGTATGACCCAAGGTGCTACATTCCCACACCCGCACTCGGGTAAAGCCATAAAAATTAAACATCGGTTACATTGCCAAATGGACCATGTGATATATTTATTAAACTGTCCATCCGGTCTCGCTTACGTGGGGATGACTACCCGTAAGTTCCGGGAACGCATGGCAAATCACCGCAATTCTGTGCGTGCGTCACTGGAGACGGGTAAAGCCGAATTGCCAATACCAAGGCATTTCCTGCAAGCCAATCACCAAATATCTACTTTACGTTGTCGCCTGATGGATTGGGTTCCACCACCTCCTCGAGGAGGCGACCGGAGTCTACTGCTAAAGAAAAAAGAAAGTCGATGGATCTACCAGCTCGGGACACTGGCCCCTAGAGGCTTGAATGAAAATAACCCCCTGAACATTTTTCTCAAATAATTGATCATTGATAACCTGTTTTTCTGTATGGCTTCCCTAGATTGGAGTCTTCACTCCACCCTTTTTTTTTCCCTCTTTTGTAATTTTTTCTAATTGCTCCCATTTTTTTTATTTTTCAAATTTATTTCATTTTTTTCATTTTTTTCATTTTTTTCATTTTTTTCATTTTTTTCATTTTTTCACATTTTCTTTCAATTTTTTCAACTTTTCCATATTTGTCTTTTGAAAAGGAT
Source organism: Crinia signifera (assembly GCF_055691185.1). Taxonomy (NCBI): domain Eukaryota; kingdom Metazoa; phylum Chordata; class Amphibia; order Anura; family Myobatrachidae; genus Crinia; species Crinia signifera. Next base: position 110,002,046 of record NC_139219.1, on the reverse strand, counting down.
CTTTTCCATGTTGAGGGGATTTTTTTCCATAGAGAAATATTTTTCTATATAAAGGATTATTTTTGCATACTGATACATTGGGTGTAAAAAGAAGGAGGTCTTGTTTGTATATGTGTAGAGAACTATATCTTATATATCTTTTTCAGATGTGTACATGTGTGTGTGTGTTCTTTTCTGTATACACACATATACATGTACGCATATAGATTGTTTTATATACACTGTTTTGCCTTTTGAGTATCCCTTGTGTTCTCAGAAGTCCCCGTTAGAATATGTTGTCTTGTCAAAAAGCTCATTCCGTTCTTCCAGAGTAGATATAAAAAATAATAATAATAATAAAATATAAAAATATAAAAACAAAAAATAAAAAATAAAAAATAAAATAAAAACATCGAAAATAAAAATAAAGAAAAGCAGATTCGAGTGATATATGATTTAAACCGATACTTTTGTAAATTATGGAGACCCCGATACAGGGTCCAATCAAAATGCACTTTATAACTTTATACCTTTAATGAGTAATAATATGTCCGATCATCCTATTTCCATATCTGGCCAATAACTGACACAGTGACAGTGTATATTTATCATGTTAATCCCTATAATGTTGATTATTAACCTTAAAATCGTCTGCAGTATTCTGCAGATAAGCACTGTGCCACCAAGTGCCAGGTTCACGATCCCGGCTCACCCACACATTATAAAATAGCCTCAGCAAACTTCATATAGTAACCAGTAGGCTTAGTGATTAATAATGAAAAGACTTTTGTCCCATTATTGCTGCGGTTCAAAGATAGATTTCTGCGCGCACGCCCCCTGCACCATAACATAACATTTGTGCTCTCTGCGGCTCAGCTGCAGAGTCCCTGTAACCTAGGAACGCTGGACGGCAACGTCACAGCAGCCGGGAAACCCGGAAGTCTGGGCGTTCCACCTATGCGTGTCAAAAGCCGACACTTCCGGGTCCCGAACTTCCGGTGTCCCCGGAAGCGTGGCTCAGCTGTTCAGGAGGCGGCGTCCTCGTTTGCTAATTTAGTGTGTTGGGTATAAATGCCGGGCCCGGGCAGTGTGAGGTAGCTGCTGCTCCTCACACCATGGGTCTCCACTTGTTGCACCGCTGATTGCTGAAACATTTACCTGACTAAGTAATGTACAATCTTTTGTCTTTTTGTGTATAAGCAATGTTCTGTTTTGCATTGGTACCTTGTTTGTAGGTTACTAAAATGCCATTTCCATATGTTTATAGGCTCCTTGATAAAGGTCCGCTACATGGACCGAAACGTCGGGGCATATATGGAAATACAAATATTGTGATTATTTGCTGATTGAAAACATTGGATGCAATAAAGCCCAAATTGGATTTTATAATCAGTTTCATCTCTGAATTATAAAGGCGAGTGCCCGACATCCCCCACAGAAGCTGTGGAGGATACTCTTGGACTATAACTGGGGTTGTGTGTCAAAGCACATTTCCCTTGTCTGGCACCCAGATTGCTGAACCATTCTACTACAGTGTGAGTGCGGTCTTACCCTTGAACTATATATATATATATTTATATATATAAATTTTATATATATATATATATATATATATATATATATTAATATATTTGTGAATGAGCTGTATTGTGGAATAAAATCTCGGCTCCTGATTGGCCACTAGGCAGCCAATAGAATCATCCGGAGGAAAGGCGCGGAAGATGAAACATCTCTGCGCCTCTCCAGTCCGTGAGCGGGTACCAGCCGGGAGCAGCGCGTCTGCCGGAGAGGATGCCGAGGTCGTCACCGGGGACCAGGTGAGTAGGATTTCCTTCCTTAGGAACCCCTTTTGGACTACTTCGGATCCTGGACCCCGGAGACATCAGCCCTGGAGCCCAGGACCCCGGACCAGCCCCGGAACCAGGACCAAGGCCCCGGAACCGGACTCTTCTGTCCAGGAGCCCCGGACCCAGGATCCAGGGACCGACCTACGGGCTCAAGGTAGGTAAGTATCAGTGTGTGTGTTATGTATGTATTAAACATTTATTTTTCAGGGTGTCAGTGTGTTTTATTTAACTATTTTTTGTACTGTAGAACTACAAGTGCCAGCGGGCCCTTTAATGCCCCGCATGCTGGGACTTGTGGTTCTCCAAGTCCCAGCATGCGGGGTAGGCTTGCTGGGACTCATAGTTCTACAGTAGAAAACAATAGTTTTTAATCTTTTTTTTACACTATGCATCAGCCCGATGCCCACCGCCCAGGGGCATCGGGGACAGCCCCGGACTTTCAGCATGGGCTGGTAAGTCCTGGAGGGGGGGAGCCCTTCATTGGGGGGGTCCCCACTTCCCCAGGACCCCTGCCCATGCTGACCAGCCACGGGGATAATGCTTTGGCCGCGGGACCTTATATAATAAGTGTCCCCCGGCTGTGGCATTACCCTGCTGGCTGGTTGGGTCTGGTGCTGGTTCTTAAAATACGGGGGACCGCTAGTCATTTTTTCCCCCGTATTTCGGGAACCAGCGCCGGACCTTAAGCCTGGTGCTGGTTTCATTAAATCAAGGGGACCCCTATTTGTCGGGGACCCTGATTTTATGTCACCTGCACCGGCTCAATGAGCCTGGGGCTGGTTATGCTCTGGCGGGGGACCCCGCGCTGGTTTTTTTTTTTAAATTGCGATTTCCTGCAAACGTGCGATTTTCAGACCTGAAAATCACACATTTTCAGGACTAAAGAAATCGCACCTATTCTCACTATTTGGCCCGTTTTTCGCATCTCAATAAATATGCGAAACGGGCCAATCTTGCGATTTTCAAAAGTGCGATTTGGTGCGATAAAAAAACATGCGGATTTTACCGCATAGCATAGAATGTCACCCCACAAATCTAAGTATCATCTCTTTTTGCGCCATTGATTATACATCCCATTTTTTCTGTGTGTATGTGTGTGTGTTTGCACAGCGAACTACAGTACCTTTATTATAGTGACCAATTTATTGCATGACACAAAATTCAATTATTTTTAATAAAAATAACATTAGCCAGGATGCATAATGATGTACACATACACACGTACTGTGTTTTAAACTGTAGGTATTTGACATTTATTATGTGTTAATCACAATTTGAACATTTTGAGTGATTGCATTTGACTTGCAATTAATGTATAGTATGCATACATAAAACACAGGTTTAGGGACAACAATGAAGTAATACATTTTAACATGATGTAAGGGTTAATCTAAAGTGCAAGTAATGTGTTTAAGTGTCAATTAGGAAGTAATTGATTACATTTAAAAATAATATATATGTTACGAGGTACCCTAATTGGATAAGTGTGTCATGTTGCTGAAGCATGACTTCCGAATAGATTACTGAGGTTTGCGCAAATACACCAACTCGGTGCGTACGGTCAGATTCCCGTCCGTTCGGACGCAGTAAGACCATGCAGATTCTTTGAGTTCACACCACACACGCACGTTTGGATGCAGTCTGAAGACACTCCCTCTTCTTAGCGAGTCCGTCTGAATGGATGCGGACGAGCTGTGGGCGTGTGTTCTTAGAATGTCCGCAGTGCGTGGCGTTCTGTCATTTCCGAAAGAACGCGCATCCAAAATAACCAACCAGAATAAGGCCCATAATGCCCACAGTACAGCTGCTTACATATAATGCCTAGACTAGAGGAATGCAGGTTACACATAATGCCCACAATAATGCCGCTTACACATTATGCACACAGTATTGCCTTTCACATATAACGTACACAGTAAGGCCGCTTACACAAAATGCCCCATACACAGAATGCCCAGAGTAGTGCCCCATATACATAACGCACACAGTAATTTCACTTATACATTATGCCCAGAGTAGTGTCCCATACAAAAAAGGCACACAGTAATGCTGCTTACACATAATGCACACAGTAATTTCATTTACACATTATGCCCCAGAGTGCCCAGAGTAGTGCCCCATACACAAAAGACACACAGTAGTGCAGCTTACACATAACGCAAACAGTAATGCTGCTTACACATAATGCCCACGCTAGTGCTGCTTACAAATAATGCCCAGAATAGTGCCCTTTCACATAATGCCCACAGTAGCGCCGCATACACATTTATTCCAACAATAGCGGTGCTTATGCATAATGCCCACAGTAGAGCAGCTTTCACATAATGCCCAGAGCAGCGCTGCTTATGCATAATGGCCAGAGTATTGACAGTTATGCATAATGTTTCAATGTTGGGCAGCGGACAGCCAAGACGAATGCCGCGGCCGGTGCCGAAATGCAATTATATGCCTCCCATGTCCAGCTCCTGTGTTATCCCTGCTGCTGGCGCATATACTTTGATAGGCACAGGCAGCGGCAGCCAGCAGCCTAGGTCTCGGAGAGAAGGAAGTGCCTTCAAGGGCCGGCGCCTACCTACTCTACATGCTGTTCTGACCATGGGTGTCATGGCGGCGTGCATGCAGCGTGGGCCCAGCGAGGAATCAGCATTGGACATCATGCAAGACCCAAAGGGACACAGGAGACACAGATGGCAGGCCTGCGCCACAGAGCGGACCAGCACAGAGGTAATGGATGCGGCTGCAGACGCAACCATGACAGAATTAAACAGCAGTATCACTGCACTGGACTTTAACAGCAGTACGAATGGACTTTAATGGCAGTACCACTGGACTGATGCAGCAGTATCACTGGACTGGACATACTGCAGTACCACTGGACTGGACTTTCACTGCAGTATCACTGGACTTTTATGGCAGTACCACTGGACTTTAACAGCAGTACCACTGGACTTTAACGGCAGTACCGATGGACTTTAATGGCAGTACCACTGGACTGGACTTTTGCAGCAGTATCACTGGACTGGACTTCAACTGCAGTACCACTGGACTGGACTTATGCAGCAGTATCAATGGACTGGACTTTAACTGCAGTACCACTAGACCAGGGCTGGGCAATTGCGGCCCTCCAGCTGTTGATGAACTACACATCCCAGGATGCTTTGCATTAGTTTTGCTATGTGGCCATGCTGAAACTGATTCAAGGCATGCTGGGATGTGTAGTTCGTCAACATCTGGAGGGCCGCAATTGCCCAGCCCTGCACTAGACTGAACTTATGCAGCAGTATCACTGGACTGGTCTTTTTTTTTTAAATTTCATTTTTATTGAGTTTTAATAAATACTGTATGTTACAAAACAAAAGTCACACAATATATGGGAAATTAGGGTTTGGGAGGAGGGGGTGGGGGACATTCCAAGCATTTGTAGTCATTGGGTGGATGAGTGAGTATAAAGAGGCATCTCTTATCCGTTATATGTTTCATAGGGACCAGATTTTGCAAGAGGGTTTACCGGACAAAAGGGGTCCAGGGGGTTGGGGCGTAATATATAGAGTCGGAGTTGATCAGCTTCCAAAACTATTGGACAAATCTAGAGGATGTGTTAATAGAGATTGAAGCCTAGAGGTTGGTGTAGACGTATGGGATAGCCTGTACTCAGTCCATTGAGACCATTTTATCATGGGGCTCGAGGCTGAGGGAGAATAGTTTATCCCCGCTATTTCAAATTCACAGTGAATTTGTACGTTCGGTTCAACCATATTTATGGTTGGTACGAAAGGTGTGCGCCAATGTCGTGCTAGAAGAAGTTTTGTGGCTACCAAAATGTGGCCCATCACATAGCGATCATTGGCGGGCATGTAACCACAGTACATATGGAGTATAGCTAATAGTGGGTTTCGGGTAATTGGAGATTCTGTTATTTTAGATGTTGTGTTGAATACAGATGCCCACAGGTTTAACAGAGCAGGGCAGGACCAAAATATATGAAGGAGAGTTCCCGCATGGCCGCAGTTGAGCCAACATAGATGGGTGTCAAATACAGTGGAGGAGTTTGTAAAACAGTTCTGAGTGCAATATGCATTTGAATAGGCTAAAACATGTCCGGAAGACCATATTCCACTCATCCTCAGAAAGTGTGCATGCTAGATCAAAATTCCCATTTAATTGTGGTGGTGTGCTAGGACTAATCAATAAACCATACCACCACATTATGTTTCCTTTACTGTCAGAGGCAGACAGTTTGTCTCTAAGGTATCTGGGTAACTTTGAAACTTTATGGGGGGGGGGGGGGGTGTTGCTGTAAAGCCAGTGTCTCAGTTGTAGGAATTTATAGAAATCTTTATGAGGTAAGGAATAGAGGTCTTGGATTTGAGAGTAGGACATCAGTAGACCGTGTGATGTGATTCCTTCTAGAGAGACCACATCTCTAGCAATCCATTTAGGAAGATTTAGATTGGGATATACTTTGTAAGGAAAAGTCAACAGAAGGGAGAGAAATGTCCTTTGAGCCAGAGGTGAGGGTTGACCATGCTTTGCAAGTGGCCAATCCTGCTATTGATCGCGACGCCGGGGGTAGGTGTATGCTCGACGGTAACCATAAAATGTCTGTTAAAGGAAAAGAGGCCACCAAACCACTCTCTAGAAGGGCCCATGGCTTGATGCCTTCGTTTATAAACCATGCTCCTACCTGGGCGAGCAAGCTGGCGTATTGGTAAAGTTGTAGGTCTGGCAATGCAAGACCCCTAATCAATTTAGTTAGAGACAAAATGTTATTGTCTAATCTGGGTTTTTTACCTCTCCAAATATATTTGAAAAAAAGGGAGTGGAATTTACAGAGGAGGGTATTGGGGACTAATACGGGGATGGTCCTAAATAGATATGATGTAGTATGAGACTTCTGAGTATTCCTCAATTAATTCATGAAGGCATGGTAGCGAGGAGGATGGGTTATAGTTAAAAGGATCCGCAAAGAGGCATATTTTATGGGAATTTCAAGGGGACATCTGACCCGGGCCCCAAGGCTTGGAGGGGCCCCATGATCACAGGGCACCAAAAAAAATGCACTCCATTTTTATTATGCTGTCTGCTCCACCGCTGGCTCGGAGTAGACAACTAACATTCAGAGTGATCTCCCTCTCTCCCAGTGGCGTAAGTTCATCCCAGTCGCCCGGAGCAAGATACATGTTGGTGCCCCCTCCCCATACCTGATTTTGGAGCTGACTTATTGTTATGAATACACACATTTTATATATATACACATACACACATACACACACACATACACACACACATGGCATGGATAACTTAAGCCTTTTCTCTGCACGCGCCTAAGGCACGTGTGATCCAGAAAAAGGGGTGTGGCCACTCAAAAGGGGTGTGTACTTAGGTTTAATGTACCACACCATATACCCCCAAAACAGTATGCCACATGGAATGGGCCAAAATTCACATTATGCTACACGGAATGAGTCAAAATTCACAATATGCTACACAAAAAAAGCCAAAATTCACATTATGCCACACAAAAAAAGCCAAAATTCAACATGATGCCACATAGAATTATGCATAATTCTTATGGAATGAGCCAAAATTCACATTATGCTACACAGTAGGATCCAAAATTCAGGGATAGAGAGAGGGACAGCAGGGACATATGTATAGAGGAGAGACGGACAGGGACATATGTATAGAGAGAGGGACAGGGACAACAGAGGAACAGCAGGTACAGAATGAGTAAGTGACAGCAGGGACAGAGAGAGGGTGACAGAGAAACGGGTAGAGTAAGGGATGGCAAGGACAGGGAGAGTGAGGGATGGCAGGGACAGGGAGACTGAGGAATGGCAGGGAGAGTGAGGGATGGCAGGGACAGGAAGAGTGAGGGATGGCAGGGACAGGGAGAGTGAGGGATGGCAGGGGGGAGAGTGAGGGAAGGCAGGGAGAGTGAGGGACAGCAGGGACAGAGTGAGTGACAGCAGGGACAGAGAGATGGGGAGAGTGACAGATAGATGAGGAGAGTGACAGAGAGACAGAGGGAAGGACAGCATGGAGAATGACAACAGGGGCAGAGAAAGTGATGACAGAGAGAGTGATGACAGGGACACATAAGTGGGAGAGACAAAGGAAGCACTTACCTTAGGCAGAGAAGACCGTTGTTGGTGGCAACCTTTGTGCAGAGGAGGCTATGGTCAGCGGCAGTGGTGTGGAGGAGGCTGTGGTTGGCAGTGGCGCACAGGAGGCTGAGGTCAGCTGAAACGGCGGTGTGGAGAAGGCTGTAATCTGCGACAGTGCTGAGGAGGCTGTGGTCAGGGTCAGAGAGAGTGACAGCAGGGACAGTGACTGCAGGGACCAAGAGAGGGACAGCAGGGACCGAGAGAGACAGCAGGGACACAATGACAGGGAGAGGTAGGCCAAGGAGAGGTACAGCAGGGACACACAGATAGGGACAGCAGGGACCGAGAGAGGGAAATAGGGGGGTATTTAATCCATGCCACTATTTCCGACAAGGGAAATAGCTGTGTCATTGACAGCATTGTAGGCAGTTTCCTACAGCGTTGAAGTGGCAGTCCGTCAGAATGGACCCACCTTTAAAACCAGTCTGGTCCGTTTTGCCCAAAAACCTATGTGGATTGTCGAGTTCACGGCCAGATCTCAACAAACTACGGCCGTTTTTGCTGACACGCACCGTTTTTGTCGCTCGACAGATGGAACACTGAATTCCGCCTGCTGATAAACTGGCGAGTGGACAGAAAAGGGGGCAGGGTTCTGACAGAGGGAACCCGGGATTGAATACCCCCCATAGTGACAGGGAAAGGGACAGTGGGGAGAGGGTCAGCAATGTAGGGGAGAGTGGCAGCAGGAACATAGGGACAGGGATAGATTATATATATATATATATATATATATATATATATGTATATTTATTTATTTACAGTTTCTTATATAGCACAGCAGATTCCGTTGTGCTCGCTTTACAATAGTAGACAGTGATAAAACAAACTGGGTAACAACAGACAGACTTGGAGGTAGGAGGGCCCTGCTGCAAGCTTACAATCTATAGGGATATATTTAAGGGCCAGATTTAAGGGTCAGGCTGCCCCTAGGTGGAGGGAGGGGTGGACCCGAAAGCTCAGCTTGGTTGTGTTTGCACACAAAATGCCCACAACAGTATCAGTGCAGCTTGCACACACAATGCCCATAAGAGTGGTAGTACCGCTCACACACAATGCCCACAGTAGTGCTGCTTATACACAAAATATTCACAACAGCAATGCCATTTAATACAAAGAATGCCCACCACAGTAAAGTACTGCTTGCACACATAACGCCCGCAGTAGTGAAGCTTATACACAACACCCCCAATAGTGCTGCTTATACACATAATGCCCAGAGTAGTGATGGTTATGAACATAAGAGCCCAGTAGTGCCACTTATATACATAATGCCCGCAGCAGTGCTGGTTATACAAATAAAGCCCACAGTATTGCCAATTATACATAAGACTGCCAACTAGTGCCACTTATACACACACAACCCCCACAGTAGTGCCAGTTATACACATAAAGGTCACAGTAGAGCCCCTTATATATATTACAGTACATGTGATGTCTCATCTCCAGGCCCAATGTTGCAGTCGCATCGTTCAGCCATGCGCAGATCTCATACCAGCAAGGTTCTGAGGCTGGATTAGCGGCCATGACAAAAGCTGATCAATCATACTGACCCCACTTCTCTGGTGGGACAGATGACTTTGCGCTCCGAACGTTTGGCGCAGGCTGCTTAAAGATTCACTGAGCCGGGCAGAGGCTTTGGACCGCCACAGATTTTCAAAGGGAGCCATGGTCTGTGGGAGGGGGCGGAGCCTCAGCTACTAGTTGGCTGCTCTGCAGTCAGCAGCACAGCGGGAGCGAGGATAACAAAAGGAGACGGGGTGCCCGGTGCCGGTACTGACCTCCGCAGGAGTCACGACGCTATGGGGCTGCTCCCATCCAGCAGCACAAGGAAGCTGCAGGGTTTTGGCTTGTGCGCACACTGCGGACAGCAGTGTAAGTAGCGGTGGTGGCAGCAGCCCCTGGTTGGCTGTCGTCGTGGTAACCACGGGTGGTAGCAACAGGAGGGAGTCAGCAGCAGCTCCCGTGCGTCCCTAGTCCCGGGCAGCAGGAAGCCCGTGACCCTGCTACAGGGTTGGACCTTCGCCCCCCTGCCCCCGCCCTCTTCTGTGCCTGATAGCTCATTCAGTATGCACTGCGCTGAGTGCATACGGAATGATCGCCTAGCAGTGAGCCTGGAGCCCCTGCACATCTAACGAGCGGGGCCCCAGCTCAGTCTATAATTAGGTGTTGGTTCCGGGGCGCTAACTGCAGAGTCTCCTGCCCGGTTGTAAAAACGGAACATCAGGAGGCAATGAAGCCAGTGCCCCCTTTAAGGCTAGCGCCCGGCGGCAGATGACTCCATTGCCTCCGGGAGTTCCGCCACTGCTCTCTCCTCTCCCCTCGGCCCCGGTTACCTTCCATCTGGTATTTGCCATCTAGCTGCGGAACCAGGGTAGGCAGAGGATGGCTCTGCTCCTGTATGCTGCTGAGCATGTAAAAGGAGCTAAAAGAAGATGGCTGCCCCCATACAGACTACACATAGATGGCCGCCGCCCACCAATGAGAAGCCCGGGTTTCCTTCTCCAGGAAATATACAGAGTACAGAAAACAGGGCTTAATGGAGGAGTGTGAGGAGAAGAATTGCTGGAAAAAGGTCCAGAGAACCTGCTTAATGCCTACTCCACCTTTTTAACTAACCAGGTAAGTGCCTTGGGGGAGGGGAGAGAGTTTCCATCTATCTAATCTATCTTTAATAACTCTTATCTATCTATCTATCTATCATCTGTCATCGCTCTGATCTATCTATCTACCTATCTATCTATCTATCTATCTATCTATCTATCTATCTATCTATCTATCTATCTATCTATCTATCTATCTATCTATCTATCTATCTATCTATCATTACTCTGACCTATCTATCTATCTATCTATCTATCTATCTATCTATCTATCTATCTATCATCACTCTGATCTATCTATCAGAAGTAGTTTGTAGAAAAAAAAATCTAGACACATACACACACACACACCCGTGAAGAGGGGTTTATTTGGGAGGGGGCCCGGAGATGTCCATGTATCGGGCCCCAAGATTTCTGTTGCTGGCCCTGACAGTAGTGATGTCTGGGTGGGATCTGATAGATTTGGATAGGGGTTCAATCGCCAGCGCAAAGATTAAAGGGAAAAAGGACATCCTTGGCACGTACCGTTGGTTATGGGAATTAACGGGGATAATATCCCGTTAATAAATCCCAAACAAGTTTGTATAGTGAGTTCAGATTGGGGGTGTCCGGATTCCCCTAATCCGAACTCGCTCATCCCTAATATATAAATATATATATATATTTCCACCTTATGGAATGACCTTCCACACACAATAAGACTCTCCTCTAGCCTCCCAAATTTCAAGCGTTCCCTGAAAGCTCACCTCTTCAGGCTAGCTTATCATATTCAGGACCCTCACACAACCTCCAGTAGCATTCATATATAATTGCATGCCATCAGGACCATTTTGTTATCTGATGGGACTGCCATGCTATGGAATTCTATCCTTATGTATCCCTCCTATTATCCCTATATATTGTAAAATTGCGAGCAGGGCCCTCCTACCTTCATGTCGGTTTGTATCTACCCAGTTTGTTTAATCACTGTTGTTTCCAATTGTAAAGCACAACGGAATATGCTGCGAAATATAAGAAACTGTAATTAAATAATACAGTTAGGGAGTATAGGCCTCACTAATCAGCATGGATCACTAATCAGAGAGTTTGTAATCGGTCCACTTAATCATACCTCCCAACAGTCCCGATTACCGCAGGAACGTCCTGGGTTTTTGGAGCCTCTGGGCCATGCCCACACAGTCTAAAAACTGGAGTGTAGGCTCGTGGGAAGACATGATTATAGGCCATGCCCCCCTTTCCAGGTAGCCACGCCTTCAGCGCACACCTGTGTCCCTCTTCAGGGACTTTCAAAGTTGGTAGGTATGACTTAATAAACAACTGCGCGTGTGCAGCATGTGTGGCAACAATTAGCAAATAAATATTCGTATACATAGAATTCGCAGAGCAGTCATAGCAGATTGACAGGAAGCCTGTGTTTAGGGGAAGAAACATGGAGTTTTCTGGGTGTGTTTGTGAAAACGCAGGGTGGCCAGGCATTTTTTGGGGGGTGGATTCCTGACATCAGCAACAACTACTTCCAGTCTGGTTCTTTAGTAAATTGATGGAAGCCCTAGACTGGCGCAGATGGAAAAATGTTTTGATGGTTCAGTTTTTGCAAATGGATCTGCATTCGCAGTTTTGAAAGGGTCGGTTTTTCCATTTTTAAAAATATGGATAGAAACAAACAAAATGCATTATTTTCATTTGGCAGTGGGGGTAACATATCTAAAAATGAATTATTGTATTAAGAGGACTATTTTACAGTATAAATACTAGGCACATGCAGGTTGCACAAGGTCTGAACAAGGACACAAGCTTGACAGATGTGTAAACGAGTAGCAGGTTGAGGGGAAGAGCTATTGTCTTCTGAAAGGGGCCCACAAACAGTTTGTTACACACTTTACAATTCAGTGCTGAAAGAGGACTCAATAATCAGTGCAACCCTCCCTAGTCGCCTTTCATCCTAGTTTAACTCCCTCCACATCAAATTCAGAATGCCTAATTTCCTCCCCCGCCTTGCAGTAACAGGTCCTGATGTTTCACACTAGAGGTCATTTATGATGTATACAGGATGTGAAGTGCAAATTTTTTGTTTACCCAAAACAGCACCTTTCTTTTCCTCCTTACATTCTCCTAGGTGCATATCCACATAGCAGACTTTGGAGTCACCTTTAAAAAGAGATAAATTCCAGCCTCCTTCATAAGCAAAATGAACTGTATATTATCTGCTTGGATTATCCTCATCATGAGGGGACAAAAGCACTGTCTGTATCACATGTACAGTAGCATCTTTTATGTTTACAATGGGCAAAGTGTAGTTACAAATGCGCTTCTCCATTTTAAGTCCAAGTGGAAGGTGCAAAATGCACCCTACTAATAGCAATGTCGACCTTGTCAAAATGCACAAGGTCTACACAGCAAATTGTTGATATGTTGATGCTCGACACATGAAAAAAGTTCTATGTGGGATTTTCGATCTTTATTTTCATCACGTTTTTTGACTTTTTCATACATTACTATGCAGGTGACATCTGATTCAGAACTGTATAGAATGCTGAGCACAGCGGTAGCAGAGCAAGGCACCTGGTTCGAAGCCTAGTGAACAAAGTGGCCCATACGAGGGTACGCAGGACACTATTTGGGAGTTCATGCGCTCAGGTGTCGACATTGACAGAGGAAAAATGTGAAAACCCATGTTGACATTTCATGCGTCGACCTTTTCAATGTCAACCTCTTGCTTGTGTTGACATTGTGCATGTTGACATTTTGTCAGTGTCGACCTTATGAATGTCAACATTTTGGTGTCGACCTATACATTGTTACATAGTAATTACATAGTAATTTAGGTTCAACCTATTGTCTGTGATCCAAATTCCCCAATTATCATATTGGGTACTTGTGTATTATAGCGGCGCCCATCGCATCGCATACCATAAGGCATGCGATGGTATGCGATGTGACGTGATATCGCGCGATATTGTACAATGCCATACAATGCGATGTGATGCAATATAAAATTGTATAAGCACCCTAATGGGTGCTTACAATGTGAAATGCACCCCCACGCCCCCCCCTCCCCCCACTATAAACGTGAACCCGAAGTGTGGCGAGCGCGGCGAGCCCGCGTGGGGTGGCGGTACGCGTCCTCCAACCTTTTCATACCCCCACTATCCACGTCGGCGTGGAGTTGAGAATAGAAAGTGTGGCGAGCGCAGCGAGCCACCGAGCCCAAAGTGTGGCGAGCGGACGCGGATACCTTCACAGGTATCGGCGTCCCCTCGCGGGCTTCACAGGTATCCGCTGCGCTCGCCACGATTCGGGCTCGGTGGCTCGCTGCGCTCGCCACACTTTCTATTCTCGACTCCACGGTGACGTGGATAGTGGGGGTATGAAAAGGTCGGAGGACGCGTACCGCCGCCCTTCGCGGGCTCGCTGCGCTCGCCACGCTTCGGGTTCACGTTTATAGTGGGGGGGTGACATGGGAGTGCATTTAGCATTGTAAGCACCCATTTGGGTGCTTAAAAGCACCCTTTAGGGTGCTTATACAATGTTTCATCGCATAGGGGGCAAAAATCGCGTCGCATCGGAATGCCGTCGGGTGCATGGCATGCGATGCGATAAAAACATCGGGCGATGTACATCGGGGGCGCCGCTATAATACACAAGTACCTCATATTGGAATAAGTTTGCTTGCCTAAGGGATATCTAATTATCATATGTATCCACAAACTTGTGCTCCAACCAGTGATTCCACCTGCATATTTTTATACCTCGACAAATGGCAACATCTTGCACTTGAATAATTCAAGATAAACGATGCCACCAAAGATAATGTTGCACTGCACTTTTGTATATTGGTTATCACTTAAGCCCCATACACACTGATCACTTTTTGGCCCTCCTCAACGATATCGTTTCAAAAATCGATCAGTGTGTATGCTCTATATAGTTCACGTTGTGCTCTCCCACGCATAGTTAATGACCCCCCTCGTTTGTCTGTGCTGCAAGAGTTGACTTCTTCATCAACCAGACACGCAGCAGCAGGGGAGGGTAATGTCGCTGACAATAAAATTTACCGATAATGTTAATTGTGTATGCACAATATTGTTTGCATGTGCTAACTGCTGATATCATTAATGATCGGTTTTACAGCCCATTATCTAACGTGTACAGGGCTTTAATCTGTGTCCAGTTGCCTTAAAAAGAGATTTTTGTTAATAATTACAATTTTTAAAAAATTGCAAAAGTGGAACTTTAGGTCAATGGACTCAATAAGATATATATACACATCCTGCACATACATACAGTAGGCAAAAACATTGGAGGAAAGGGCACAAACTGTAAGAGGTGCTCTTTTAATTATTACAATATACAAAACAGGTAAAACACACACACACACACACACACAAGGCGGAGTGTTATGAGAAACAGTCAGCAAGACATCTTGATATATGAGAAGCAGTTATCCTGGGAACTCCTGTTTCTCTATGCAGAAGCTATAATAAATAGTTGCCATATGCTGTGCACAGATGCTGCCTTGAAAAGCGTGTCCTGTGCAGCGGCCCAGGGTTTCTCAGAGTCAGGTCCTTTATTAAATGATTGGCTCACTGCAATCTGAGCCACAGCCTCGGGTTAGGTAGGCTGCTGTCACTCTTCTGAATGGGAGCTCACAATACTGAATGCATTTCAAAGAATGGACTCTCTATTTACTTTGTTTCTCCTTTTTTAGTAGTAGTATTTTTTTCTCTGTTTGAAATGGTAAACCACATTAATCGCTCTAATACAGTTGGAAAATGTTATACAAAGTGAAGTTTGTGAAGTTGAGGACTTTATCATGATAACATGACGAAAAGTAGATCAATAACAAAACAAACATGAATATAAAAAATTGTTAAGAATTCTGTAAATTACACTTACAGGTAGTTTGTATCACTATTGTATTTATCATGAATATAAATACCATGGTGCCACTCTATGCCCAGACAAACACACCTAGAATTAGAGGAAGCCAATATTTCCAACTATGGAAATATGTTTGTTATTTTCACCACTGTTTTGTTTAAATAAACTGTGTAGCACACTGTCCTGTGTCATTAGACCATTTGTTTAGAGACTCAATTACATTTAATAATAAATCCTTTACTTGATTAATTTTCCCCAATATTTCTAAATTTCTATGTGTGTCTGATCTGGGTTTCATAACCTTGCTTAGGACATGAATCATCTTTCCAGTCCAGTCAAGGAACACTCTTATTTCAGATTTTAGTCTAGAACTCCTTGGTAATATTGGATTTAAATCACCTCCAGTAGAGAATACAAAGTGTGTGTTTTTAAGGATTAAAACCATATTACTATATGGTAATATGCTCAACCCAAACTATATATATATATATATATATATATATATATATATATATATATATATATATATATATATACATATATAACCTCAGACAGATGTAAAACATCTCATTGAGAAATCATTAATTCGGCCCACTCATGAACAATAGCATAGTAACGAACATGCAATGACCCCTGCCTGCAACCAATAGCCTTCTCGTTTCTTATGGGAAAGTGCAAAATGTATGCAGCCACAATTGAGGCCTGTCAGCTTATTGACAAGAAAGGACATTAATCTTAATAGGCTTTTCAGTAGTCTTCTACTCTATTATACACATTTGGTTAGACACCTCCAAACACTTACAGCTGTGCATAGCTGCTGTAGCGAAATCAAGGCAGTGGAGATGTGATTTTAGTGGTCTATTTTACTCACTTGTAATTCATAGTTACTTTGAAATGATGAAAAAAGGTACAAAAACACAGTTCCATAAATTCTAATGTAACAGCTGCCAGTTTAACATCACAAGGGGGAGGGTGGAATGATTTCTGACCACAAAAAAGCACTCTAATAAATTCTCTGGATGATTCTCCCAATATTGCTCCCACTGCTTATAGTTACATATACTGTAGTGCCAGTTTAGACTGACTTTTATTATCGAAGGCAGGAGAAATCATCAAATGATTTCTTCTGCTAACGGCTGCATGCAAGGGGATGTGTTAGCCAACATATCCCCTCACATGCTTCAGAGGGGATTCGTGTGGCAGGGGGAGGGCATTAGTCGGGGCAGCGCTTACCTGCCAGCTAGGCAGGAAGTGTACACTGCGTAGCGAGCCGATCTGAATAAGGCCCATAATGATGGGAACACACTGGGTGATTCTTGGCACCACCAAAATTGCGAACTGTATGCAGTGCTTAAAGTGGTACAAGGGAGGTGGTGGAACTCACCCCTCTACACCCACCCTTGGGAGCCACACCCTAGCACCTCCTACCTGGCAGAAGCCACACCTCTAACTCCGCCTTTTTAATTATGTTATATATATTCATTGCTTTCTGTTCATGAATTTTTAGTAATGATTTCCTCAGGCAATAATAAATTAGTAGCAGCCTCTTCCCTCCTTGCTGTCCCTTCCCTTCCCTCAGCATCTGTGTTGGTAACCAGGATGGCTCCTCTTTAGAGAAGCATGATGACGCCAGCTGATGGACTGGATTCCACCCCCAATATCTCCCCCCACCACTTCATCATTATGCCTGTCTTCCCTCCCTCTCACCCTATGTACCTTACCCTCTATTTTCCTCTGTCAGCCAAATATGATTCCTTCCCTCCCTCACCATATGTAAATCTCCCTCTCACCCTGTGTACCTCACTGTCAGCCATATACCATTCCTTCCATCTCTAACCCTGTGTACCTGTGTCAGCCATATACCATTCCTTCCCTCTCTCACCCTGTACCTCTATGTCAGCCATATACCATTCCTTCCCTCTCTCACCCTGTGTACCTCTATGTCAGCCATATACCATTCCTTCCCTCACTCACCCTGTGTACCTGTGTCTGCCATATGCCATTCCTTCCCTCACTCACCCTATGTAACTCTCCCTGAGTTTGAAAAAAAACTCAGGAGCCCGAGGTGTGCTCCCTACTACCAGTGCTGTGCCTAAACACGTGCAAAGGGGGCCGTGCGATCGAATGGGCTTATCTCCCGAAAGAGAAGGGCCCCATTTTTCCCCCAACCCCTCTCAACCATAAGGCCGAAGAGGGGAAAATAGGGAACGGTGGGTCCTCTTCGCCGAAGCTTAGAGAGAGCCTCATTCCTCAACCCCCGGAAGGGTTAGGACGGTGGGTCCTCCGCACCCGAAGGTTTGGAGAGACCCTCAGTGGACTTTCCTCCGCCTTGCGGCTCGGAGTCGTCCTCGGGGGGACCGAAGCTCTACCCAAAAGGCAAAAGCTTCGGCACATTGGGGGAAATGGAAGGCCCGAAAGGGTCGACCACACTACCCAAAAAAACGTGTCAAACTACAAAAAAAAAAAGAAAACGTGAAAAGTGACGAACGTGAGAAGGAAAATAAATAAATAATAAAGAAGACCCCCAGCCAGAAGGCCGGGGTGGGGGTGTGAAAAATTGTCCTACCCCATCCAAAAGGACGAGGTAAGGACGTGAAGCGCTAACCTAGAGGGAAGTGCGCAGTGCTAGTGCTTACTAGTGCATGGTGATTTTGGGATCACCCGTGCATGTTCGGCACCCCCAAGTTTCCCCGGGGGCACAGTGCAGCCTCGGACTCCAAGCAGCCGACCGATCAGCGTCCGACCAAGTGTTTCTCTGCTCCCATCATAGGGCACTTTCCAGCCCCTGGCATGGGAATGGGTACTCCACTGGGCTTTTCGACTCTCCCTCTCTCACCCTGTCAGCCATATACCATTCCTTCCCATTCACCCTCTACCTTATTTTCTCAACACTGCACCATTTACTACTAGCGTACCTGAATCCAGTAGTGCCTGAAACGGATGCAGGAGCACAATCAGCCAGCTGTGCAGCACTATACTGTAAAGCACAGCCCAGCCTGGCAGCAGGATGAACGAAGAGGTCCCTCTGCATGCCGCTGTGCATCATGTGCTCAGCCTTAGAGCCGTTACGCTTATTCAAGCAGGCTCCTCGGAGAGGGGCGTGGGGAGTGCAAGCAGCGGCTGTCCTTCATCTCTGCCGCACCCATGTCACAGAGGTGCTCACTTTGATATGGCAGAGTGAGGGAGGGGCAGCAGCAGGGAAGAAGCACACTTGCAGCACTGCGGCAGCGGCAACAAGGGGAACTGTGATTGTTAGTGAAGGCCGGACATTGTGGGCAGCCGTGGAAGGAGGCGGAACTGAGTTCCGGCTTCAATTAAAACTGCGAGATCTCAGTTCTGCCCCGTTACGGCCAACTTTAACCCCTGACTATATTGGCAATGCAGCGTGCGAACGATAAAGCGCAAACATACTGACATTAATGATGTCGGCCAGTGACGTCACCATGACCCCTCTGCGTACATGCATCATTGAATAGATAGTCAACATTGAGCTGCATGCACAGACTTCTGTGGGGGAAGGGGGTTGTTTAACAATGCGTGGGAGTTTGCATCATTGATTTGAATTAGTGTACACACTAGAGATTCTGCACTATACTGTATATCATTAACAATTGGATTGGATGATCTACTAATAATTTTATTTTTTTTAATTATGTGGTTCAGCACCCGCATTATTGTCATTGGAGTGTGCGGTTTTTCTACATTTTTACTGTCACTAATGATAGCCATATATAATGAAGCTGTCTACCTGAGAAAATTACTTCTTACAGTGGGTTGGCCAAAACTGCCAAGCACATCCAATATGTGGTCCAATTTGTGATAGATACTTTCATCACAAGAGAGCAGTGGTGGTTTTTACCTATGGGGTGCAGGACTGCAGCCCCCCCCCCCCCCCCCCAGGTAAAATCTGCCACTGTGCTGAGCCCAAGTGATACCGATGCTGGCTTCACTGTGACTGGCAGTGACTTATTGGAAGTCTGACTTGCCAGTCACCCAAGGCAGTCCCATTCGAAGGTATTCCCCCCTCCGGGGCTGCCTTTTTTGCTTTTAAGTGATTTCTATGGGTTACTGATGAAGAATCGCGGTCAGCATTTAGGCCAGCGGCAGCCCCCATTCTACTATAGGGTAGGAGCCGCCAGTGCAAGTGAGTATCACTCCCTCCTGACATCTCTCTCACTGGACCAGCCACTTCATCACTAACTTCCACTTCATCCCTATCTTTGTGTGTGTGACAACCTCCTTTGTCCCAGTCGCCTTCCACTAGACCAGGCATGTCCAAAGTTGGCCATCCAGATGTTGTGAAACTAAACATCCCAGCATGCTTTGCAATAGTTTTAGCATTCTCTAATAGCAAAACTGTGGCAAAGCATGCTGGGATGTGTAGTTTCACAACATCTGGAGGGCCAACGTTGGACATGCCTGCACTAGACCATAAGCAGGGTTCCGATTTCCCCATTCTCTCTTCCATGTCCCCTCACATCTCATCTGAATGCCCTAGAATCTAATCTTCACTGTCCAGCACTGCAAATTTTTTTGTCATCCTGTAAATAAATGCTAATATTAATACCACCCATATTTATGCATCCCTTCATTTTACACCTTGGTGCACCCACTGCCCTGCAGAAATGTATTCAATTTGTAATTAGCATAGTAACCTGTAGCAAGTTACTACACTTTTAATAACCATACATAGCCAATGCGGTTTTGCCATACATCTTATGGTGAAGATTCACATGAGGCCAACGCATCTATGAGGCCATCTGTCCAGAGTTTTGGCCCCCTGTCCCTCTTGTTTTCCACACAAGCAACCGTGGCCTGTTCTCAGTGCAGAGTACCCAACACTGCAAATACTCATCTAAGTCTGGAGCCATCTATATCCAATCTGTTAAAGGGAAAGGAGTGGGTGCTATCTGGGAGGGTAGAAATTTCTAGGATGTCTCCGGGCTGCACTCTCGAACGGGTGGGGGTATTTGGGATATTGATGGGATTATGGTAATGAGTTGCTTGTCTGCTTAATGGAGGTTTTGCCGTCTTTGTTCATTCTCAGTTGGGGGAGGGGGAGAATTATGTGAAATGTAGAGATTTGTGGTTTGTCACAGCAGCTGAAATGTATGGGGGCCACTAGACTGCCAAGTGTATTTAAACCAATGGTTTTTACCACATGTGATGGATTAATTCCATCTATTTTGGTGTTGGTCAACGCCTACAATTTATTTGGTGCCACCCACTAGAGGCCACAATTTCAGGGCCATAATTAGTTCTCAATCCACCCCTGTACATAGCTTAGTGTCATCAGCGAATATCGGCACTTTTCCTTCTATGACTAGACCATATAAATGGTCCTTGTACCCAATACACTGTGCTATATCATTAATAACTTTAGCCTAGTAACAACATATTAATGTTAAAACTAACAGTTGTCTTCAATCCTTCAACTTCTCTTCCCCGAACATATTGTTTCTCCTATCGCTCTCCAAATACAGGTATGTCACATACAAATTTCTCATTTATTGTCCGGTAAACTGTAGCAGGGGCGGATTGGGGACTAAAAGTGGCCCTGGAATATTTCTGGAAGTGGCCTCATGTGGGCGGCAACAAATCAATAATGGGCAGAGCCAACATAACAGTAGGCGGGATTACCACATCACTATATTTAGATACATTGTTGACAGGCAAAACTTATCGATCAATAGTGTCTGAATATCCGATTCATCAATATTAACTTGTGTTTGTTGGTGAGACTGTAAAATCTGAATGGACCCATAGTTGTCTGGCACTTACCTGACTTTACACACTCTCTGTTGATACTGTATATTGCCTCTCTCTGGAAAGAGCCAGAAAACACTATATACACCAACCAGGATCACATCACCGTAATTCCCAGTACACATTACAGCACACGCTGTTATGCACAGTACACATTACAGCACACGCCGTTATGCCCAGTACACATCACAGCATACGCCATTATGCCCGGTACACATTACCCCAGTACACATTACAGCAAAGCCATTATGCCAAGTATATATTAAAGCACATAAGTGCTGCTTACCTACGTGCTTGTTGCCAGGGGTTATATGCTCCTTGTAGGGGTTAAATGCTGGTTGGCGTGGAGGAGGGGGTTGTTATGCTGGTTGCCATGAGGGGGCATTTTATGCTCGTTGCCACAGTGGAGGGGGGGGGGGGCATTTTATGCTCAATGCCACGGTGGGGGGGGGGGGGGGGGGCGCATTTTAAGCTCATTGTCCAAGTGCTGGAATAGCTGACAGGCTGTTTAGCAGAGTAAGTGAGCGGCCCTGCTGGCAGAGAGACAATAATTTTGCCTATTCAGTGGTGCTGGGCAGCTGGCAGTGCTTTTACTTACAGTTGATTGATGCCACATACAGCCACTGGACTGAGAGTAGTCTTCTGCTGCTGTGAGCGGACTCGGAACAGGACTCAAGGAAGCAGTACAGCAGGAGCCACGACTGAGGACTCCAACACAGGCTTCAAGTTCTCCTGTTCTCCTCCTCCTCCCACCCTGCCCCAGCACAGTTTGCGCAGTTTGTAATGTACGCGGTGACGTCATGACATCCCGACGCACATACAATCACAGACTCAGAGTGAGACTGTCACTCCAAAGTCCGCTGCCCTGCCTCCTCCCAGAGCACTCCCCGGCGAACAGTGCCCTGCCTGTCCAGAGCCAGATTAAGGTCCATATGGGCTTGGAGCTGAAATGTATAAAGGTCCTATTGTGTGCCGCTGCAAGGGGTGTGACAATTGCTGCGTCGCTATGAATGATGTGGGTTTTGTGGACAGTAATGTGGGTGTGTGGTCTACATAGAGGGTTTGGCCAGTTCTGTGGGTGTGGTTATCTCTATGGAGTGCGTAGCTGGTGCATACATTTTTACCAATTTATAATGAAATTATAACCACAAAAAGTTTCATTTTTATTTTGAAAAGGGTGAGAACTGCATTGTCTGCCTTTTTTAAGTGCTAGAACAGTTAATAAAAAAGAAAAAAAATCCAAACTTGTTCACTGATTATTGCCGCATGCTCCAACTATGCCACTGAAGTGAATGGGAGCCAGTGAGAGCATGTGCACATCTCAATTTCACTTCAGTGGGAACGGTTAGTGATGTGAGGAGATACCAGGGTGCAGTGTTACCTCTAGCACATAAAAACCTTCTGATTTTACCACTATTTACACTATGAACCACCAAAAAATGTGCACATCTAAACATAGCTTTTTTTATATTCTATATTCTCTATGCTAATTATAAAGGACTGAGTAATGTCCTTTTTATTAGAGCATGGTGAGTCAAAGGGGGCATGTCCTTCAGATGAAAGGAGTGGTGAAGCAGACTGGGGTGGTGATGCTGACACATATGTTGACAGAGACAGCCACTTACACACACAAATACACTGACACCCAAATGCTGACACAGACACTAATTTGCAGACAGACTGACACACAGATACTGACAGTCGCTAACCTGATGACACACAGCCATTGACACAGAAGCGGACACTCTGACATCACCACATGGACAGATGATCACACACGGATACAGTACAGGAGGCTGACACACAGAAATACGATGACACAGAAATATGCTGACACAAAGATAGATGTTGACACTGACACACAGGCAGATGCTGACACATGATGCAGTCACATAGATGCTGGCAGGCAGACAGACACTGACACATGGAAGCTGGCAGAGGTACTGACAGACAGATGCTGACAAACAGACAATGAAGGTGCTGACAAACAGCACTACATGGACAGATGTAGACAAACACACATACAGACTCTGAAACATGGATGCTGAAACACAAAGACAGTGCCACACACAAAGAGGCTACTACAAAGACACTGACATGCAGATAGACATTGACACATGGAAGCTTACACAATAAAAACTGAGACACTGACTGACAGATGTTGACACACACATGCATGCAGAAAGATACTGACCCATGACAGATGGAGACAGAGACAGAAGCTGACACACAGATATAGGCTATAAGTAAGGGATTTGGACCCAGGGCAGGTTACAGGGTAATACCCATGGTGTGTGCCTACTGTGTATGAGTATAATGGAAAATTACACATCCTGCCTGTGTGCAATGATAATACCCTGAAGGACAACACCCCACACACACACACACACACACATCTATATATATCTATATCCAGGGGCGTAACTAGAACTTTATGGCCACCCCCCAGCCTTTGTCTCTACAATGCCTCTTAGCAGGAGAGAGAGAAAAAAAAGACATAGATATATAGATAGATAGATAGATAGATAGATAGATAGATAGATAGAGAGGGTTTTCATTGAAAAATATGGAATGAGGGAGAGAAAGAGAAATAGTTGAGCGAGAGAGGGAGAAGCATTAATGGGGCTTAAGGACAGACAGATATGGGAGAGGGCACAGAGAGAAGGCTGGACAGGATGTGCCACAGAGAGAGGGACGGACATGATGGGCCGCAGAGAGAGGAACGGACGCAATGGGCTGCAGAGAGAGGGACAGATGGGATGAGCCGCAGAGAGATGGATGGGAGGTGAGAGAGAGAGGGATGGGAGGGGCCACAGATAGATAGAGAGATATAGATGGGAGGGGCCACAGAGAGAGAGATGGATGGGAGGGGCCACAGAGAAAGATGGTTGGAGGGGTCACAGAGAGAGAGAGAGATGGATGGGAGGGGCCACATAGAGAGAGATGGATGGGATGGGGCATAGATGGATGCACAGGCATGACCCTCTAATTAGGAGAGTTGTCCGCAGAGACTGCTTCTATTATTTTTATAATCAGTTGTTTCCAGATTTCATTTGTGTGGTCACAGTCAGTTATTGAGTTCTGGAGGTGCTGCCTGGGAACGTTACTAGTACAAATTGTAGAAAGAAAGAAAAGATTCCCAATTCGGGGCACTCATTCAAATGGTTTTACTATAGTAATCCTGTTGAGAGTTTACACGACAAATAGATTTCTAAAATGTAACTTTCATTTCTTATTATCTAAAATTGCTGAAAGCCAGCGAAATATGAACAAACAAACATGCATAAGTGAACATTGATAAAAATAAAGTGATTTAAAAATTATATTGCACTGTGTGTGTTTAAATGTATTTTATCCGCCTCTTATATTGGTTGTAGGTATCCCAAGTCAGTTAATTATATACTTGCTTTTTCACACACTTTAGATATTGTTCCTTTCACCACTGTTATTTGAATGTATCTCTGTTTAAATAGCATCCATCCTGTTAATACAGGTTGATGTATTGATTATTTGAAACAGTATTGCTATGTGCTCTATTGTGGGAACGCTACAATACAATGTAGCCGCAGTTGAATAGCTAGATATATTTATTTGCCTGTCCACTGCTGCGTTTGTGGTATTTTATATTATCGGCGATGTGTTAGCCAGATATGGTGTGTGCGACTAGTAGGTTAAGAAGTGTCTTCAGAGATTGAGCTGTATAACACAGCTACATTTATTGTGTACACATACGTTTTGTGCCAGTATTAGTAGGTGATCTGATGCGCTTTTGCAATTTTAAATGGGTTTAACACATATACAATTTGTGTATAAATATTTGCTGGTCATCCCCCATCAATAAATATGTGCAGATCAATTTGATTTTTATGTTGTGAGCCCAAATTTACTACAGCTTTAGTGTCTTGGTGCGCGCTATATTGCGCTGTAGCAAATTACACATTGTTTCTCTCTTAAATAGCATAAGTATCATATATTTTTAACAATGCTTTGGCTAAATATGTGTGTAATGTGCCACTGTTGTTCTACTAGTCAGGGCACCAATAGGCATAGATTGCCTGCTCCGGTTTTATACAATTGTTTTAAACTGCAATGTGCTGCCGAGCTCTCTTTGCTCACTAAGGCCAGTATTCAATGCCTCTGATTCTCCATATTTTCTGGGGAATCAGTCAATTCCCCAGGTTTACAGGGAATTTTCTCACTGGAAAAACAATTGGCCCTATTCAATGGACACAATTCTCTGCAAATGAAGAGCGAATGTCTGGCGATTCTCTGTTTGTGATTCTCCACGATTCGCCAGTGGTTTTCAATGGGGTTTTTAGTGGAATTCGCCGAGAATGTATTCAATGCTGAAGTGGAGAACTGCTTTCTCCAGTGATCTTCCCCGGATTCTCCATTTTACATTCGTCATCTTTTTCTGGAGAACTGGAATGTGATCTTTGAAAATAAAGCATTTTTTATTTTTATTTTGGTGTCAAAAAATCTGATTTTTTTTCTGTGAAGGGGCATGCTATTTTTATTCATGTGCTTGCAGCACATGAATATAATTTAATTTTTATTTTATTTTATTTTTTTAAACAATATTTATTTTTTGATTATTTTTTTACACATTCACCAGCAGGGGGCCGAGCCGAGAGCCGCTCATTAATATTCATATATTCACTGCACACTCGTCCCGATCATTACACATGCACGATCGGGACCAGTGTGTAGCGGCTCCCTAACACAGCCCCCTGCCAGCTCTGGGGGCTCTCCCACTGTCCCCCACAGCCCTCCTTCACCCCTGCAGTGTCCGGCGCAGGCAGGGAGGCTTCCATCTCCTGCCTGCAGCCGTCCCCCAGCTCCCCGGCGGCATTCGCCGGGGGGGTTAAAATTTGCCGCCAGGGGCAGAGAGCCCCTGAGGCGTTGAATAGGGAGAACTGGCGGCTGCCCGGCGAATCTCCGTACAGGGAGAATTGGGGAGAAAGTGCAGCGAATCCTACACAGGATTCGCTGCAGCTCCCCAGAGCAAGCATTGAATACCTGCCTAATGTCAAGGTTAAATCTCCTTTATAAATGGGAGATATTATAAACCCAGTTTGGAACATAAGTGTTCTAGTGCACGCTGTACCGTACTGCCGTGCTGTGAGACTAATGTCTGTATGTTCTATTAAGACAACAGGGAGCATGAGTGGCTTCTGCAGCCAGTGGGTAATATATGTACTCTCAAGCGCTATGTGAAGCGCTAATAGTGAGAATTTCACCTAGCACTTATACTTTTATTGATTATTGTAAGGTATATTGGTTAAGCAACCTTACAATCAAAGAATTGTATAGTGCGCTATTTAACAGAGTGTACTGCACTGTGTTCACTTGATTGAACACCTGCCACACACACTCATATTTTTATTTTATACATTATGTGATTGTGATCATCATGGCATTATTGATTATTATTTGGCATGGTCCATGTTGTGGAGGCTGAAGGAGGAGGGGCAGTAAATGCAGTGGACAGATAGAAAAGCGGGCGGGAGGAGGCGGGGCCACTATCTCTGAAGGCAGCCACCCACCAATGACAGGCAGAGGAGGCAGGGCCGCACACAGGGTCTGGACGATGCCTCGTGCAGCTGAGCGGCTGAGCAGCCCCGGCCTCAGCCCCAGGCTATCACTGTATATTTGTGTTGTCAGTGTCAGTGTGGCTGTGCAACTTTCGGCGGCGGTAGCCTCTGTAGATATAATGGCCAATCAGCCACTGTACTGTAGTCAGATTCGTAAATCTTCCCCTAATCATGCATTTATAACTGCCTATATGGGATCAATGCATAAAGAGAAATACCAACCAAGGAACTCCTGTAATTTTTCAAAAACAGCATGTAAAGTAAAATAAAAGTGAAGCTGGCTAAATATTAGTACAATTGGCAATCCCTACGTCCCGGACCCTACCAGATTGCCCATACACACTGATGTAATGAACGGCAAAACAATCTGTTGTTCCATACTTCATTACACTGCATTGAGTCACATATTACAACTTCTGGTTGACTATGCAGCAAATCCTACCAGAAGATGTAGTATGGAACCCACAGAGGTGCGCACAATTATGCATAGCCATAGGCCCTTATTCAGATCTGATCGCAGCATAATTTTGTTCTCAAAATGGGCAAAACCATGTGCACTGCAGGTAGGTCAGCTTTAACATGTATAGAGTGAGTTAGATTTGTGTGAGGTATTTTGTTTCTGTGCAGGGTAAATACTGATTGCTTTATTTTTACAATGCAATTTAGATTTCAATTTCAACACACCCCACCCAAATTTGACTCTCTCTCTCTCTCTGCACATGTTACATCTGCCCCACCTGCAGTGCACATGGTTTTGCCCATTTTGAGAACAAATTTGTACTGCGATCAGATCTGAATAATGCTGCCCATACACGCTTCGATCCAGGCGTGCGTTGTGGGCTACAATAGCATCCATCACATCGCATTGCATGCCTTGTGCATGCCTTGTGTATGTAATGCGATGCGATGTGATGAATATCAAGTACAAAAAGTATGTGCAAGCACATACTTTTTGTACTGTGCGATGAGGTGCTGGGGGAGCGCGCATCCCAAAGCACACATCAGACCCAGCGGGATCGCAGCGTGTATGGGCTGCTTTAGGGCCATAGTTACACACTAGGCCAGTGGAGGGCGGTAGTGAGCAGCAGCAGAGCTTCCACCAGCGCCAAGGAAAGCAGGAAGAAATCGGCTGGGACTGG
This sequence comes from Crinia signifera, assembly GCF_055691185.1. Taxonomy (NCBI): domain Eukaryota; kingdom Metazoa; phylum Chordata; class Amphibia; order Anura; family Myobatrachidae; genus Crinia; species Crinia signifera. The sequence continues at coordinate 109,974,073 of NC_139219.1, read as the reverse complement.
AGCAGGTGAGTGAGCCATACCCCTGCCCCTCTATAGCACCCGTACACCACTGACCCCTCTGCCCACCTGGAGCTGCCGCATCTCTAATCCCCCCCCGGGAAGTGATGTGCTGTGGCATCCCCATGGAGCGAAGTGGCGGCGGCTGCAACGACCCCCCCCCCCCTGTGATGGAGAGGGTGAGTGCTGCCCCCCCCACCCCGCCTGGGGCGCGCCGCTGCGTGACTAGGCCAAGGGTGGGCAGTAAGCGGCCCTCCAGCTGTTGATGAACTACACATCCCAGCATGCCTTGCATCAGTCTAAGCATGTCCAAATAGCAAAACTAAGGCAAGGCATTCTGGGATGTGTAGTTCATCAACAGCTGTAGGGACGCTTATTGCCCACCCCTGCAATAGACGATATGCACAATCTAAATTCATTGCAAAATGTCAAGCACATGTTTTACATAATGATTTGAAGATGTGGTCTTGCATTGTCAGATGCAGTGCAACTGCAGATATCTGCATACATTTGGGAGTGAGAGCGTCTAAGGAAGATGCATTTTGGATGGATCACAGTCCTTGGAAGAAACTTGGAGAGCATTCTAATGCTGGATAACCCTCCAATGTTGCTAATGGTGATCTGGGACACCGCAGTGGATCTAAGAAGCCAGCGGAGGGCATCTCATTTCATAGGACAGCACATGCTGCATTTGCATAACTTCAGATTCGCGGCTAGCAATGATGCAGCACTGAGACCACTAGCATCTAACTATAAATCAGGCCCTAAGTTTTTACTTAAATTGGCTAAAATGATCAGAAATTGTATATTTGTGCCTGTGGTTAAGTATTAATGAAAGAAATGCATAACATAATACATCTACAAATAAAAAACATACAATTGCAGAGTCATGTAAAGGTGTTTTAATATATTAAAGGTGTTTTAATTTATTAAATGATATGCATGATAATGTCACTATACACTATATCGTTAGTGATGAGCACTCCTGCTGGTTGTTAGCGATGACCTCCATCACCTGTACATGCAGGCCCCACTCCTGCCCGCCTTCGATCATGATGCCCGGCGATGTTTTGCACTTGCCGGTGCCAGCTACCCTGACGGCAGATACTCTGTGCTACCACACTTGGTCCCATTGCTGCCAATATTGTGTTAGATATACATAGTCTAAAGCATGGGTCTTCAAACTGTGGCCCTCCAGATGTTGTGAAACTACAAATCCCAGCATGCCTTGCCACAGTTTTAACACTCCCTTATAGCAAAACTGTGGCAAGGCATGCTGGGATTTGTAGTTTCACGACATCTGGAGGGCCGCAGTTTGAAGAACCAAGTGTACCATGCTTTACATTCTATTTATTATGAAGGCACACATAAATAGAAATGAGTGGGGTTAAGCTGAATAACATTTAGTTTAAAGTAGTGCATAACCCTTTGAGTGCCAACATCTCTGTGGGAGATGCGCAAAATATCTGCAAAAAATGCCAGCGGCGCTCACATTTGTTATATAAATTCAAATAAAAATGTGGTGTCAAAAAAGATTACATTTCCTGTATAAGGTAAACATTACAGGTCATTACGATGAATCCAAATGTTTGCTTGGCAATTTGTACACCAATTTTGCCAAATTTACTTGGCACTCAAAGGGTTAAAAATATGAGTTAGCGCTAAAAGCCCTAAAACATAAAGTAACAAGTAGGTTCCTACGTGTAACTGGACCTAGTATTCAAAAACTTTTGACAGTTGTTTTAACAATGATACAATGATATTACCTGAAGTTGGAGATAAAATGCACAAAACTGTAATGTGAGAACAGATTTCAAACCACTACTGAGCACCATCATTAAAGTTTGCATTTCAGGTAACTTTTGTATATTGTCATTTTCTCTGTTTTTTTGTTTTTTTTTCTGTATCCCCCTCTGCCTCCTCCTATGCAGTCTCCATTGCATCCTAATGTGAAACATTGTATTTTAAAGTAAAAAGGTGACATATGTCTAGCTGGCTGAAAGGTAATATTGGCAGAAGCACTGGAAAGACCGCTCTTTTCTGTAAAGTCAGGGAGTGCAGCTGCTGCAGTGTTAAATCAGGTAACAGCTGGGCTATTACTTGGCTCTGCCTGTGCTGCTGTTGTGCTGCTCTCACTGCTGTTCTGACTCAGAATGTATTTCAATGCTCTCTGGTCAGTGGCACCTCTATTGTGCACCTCTGAAGCGTGCTCAGAGGCTGACACATCAAAGGCAGCACAGGCCACTGTGAAGGGCAGGCAGATCGGATGGCAGGATTATTTTAAATGCACCCTCTGTTTGGGGTGGTGGGGGGCTTTTTTTCTCTACTCTAAACTTTCTGCTGCAGCAGAAAATTCAAACCCATTCACTGCTATTAAATTTAGTTGTAAGCATTTTAGAGATTATGACATGAAATGCACAGTTAATATGCTTTTATTAATAAATAGAAATATAGCACTAACTGCAGACTTCCACCTGTGCTTGTAGCGCAATAGCAAATTATCATATTATATTGCTGTGAGTGGTTTCATTTGAAATAAGACAACTTTATAATAGTCTGTATTTCATTTGCAAATACTGTAAGTACTACAACTCCCTGAGAGCATATATAACACCTGTGTTATAATAATAATAATAATAATAATAATCAAACAAACAAACAAACGTAACCAGTTATGAATTGAATTATTTAATTTAGAAGCAATGATATTGTGTCAGCAGCTTTTGTATTTTACTTTATTTGAACCGTTAAAAGTGAGTAGTAGAAATGTTTTTCAATCTGCCAGATATGGCGGGTTGGAATGAAAATCTGGTCTTAGATGAGAGCAAATGACAAATGACCCTTTACTCGAAATTCGATAGCCAATTTAGTAATTTTTTTTAAATCCAGGTTTTGTCAGATGTATACCAAGTTTAAGCAATGGATATTTCAAAACACTCCCTTTTTGCATTTTTTGTCTGCCATACAGTATTTAAAGGGGCAATAATATTTCATGCAAAACAAACCTGATTTTGCATTTACTATTATTGCTCTTTTAGAAACGGCAGGTAAAGGGCCTAATTCAGACTTGACAGTAAATTTGAGAATTTGAGAATCAAGCGATTATGAAATGACTATGCATGTGTACCATATGCACTGGTAATTAAAGACAGAAATACGTATGGAATGTAATCCTCTCACAGTTTAACAGGAAGCTGGCATTTTAGGGGTGGTAACCTGCCATTTTGAGGTGTGGTAGAAAAAAACCTAGATCACAGATTAGTGGAAGCCTCAGACCTACACTTACACGGCAGTAAAATCCTTTTAAAGGTTTGTGAATTGCGTATGGATTTCCGAGTGGATACTAATTAGCGATCCATTTGTAATTCTCTCGGAATTTTGCAAGGGGTTGTTTTCTCGTTCTGTCTGGGCAAATTCTCATATTAATGGTCAAGTCTAAATTCGGCCCAAAATCTGCAAAAATTGGGGGTTTTCAAAATTGATTGTTTTATTTACCCTTACAGTATGAAACCTTTGATTCTGGTTTACACAGAGCATAAAAAAATAGATTTTCCAAAAAACTTGGATTATCTGTATCTAATGTACAACGTTAGCACTCATTTACTACTTTGGGTGCCAAATATAATCAATCATAGCAGGAGAATATTTCTGATCAAAATGTAAGAGTTTTACTATTATTCACTGCATTATTATTATTATTATTATTATTATTATTATTATTATTATATGACTAGAAAATCATATTAATTTTAATATGTATTTTTTCGGATACCCTTCACATCTTAGATTTATTTAGATATATCAGTCTAATGATCACTAGTATTTCACCATGATGAAAGTCCAGCAAATGGGAGGAGCGCCTCCTGCCCTTAACATTTTTTTTAGTTTTTAAACCTATCGCTGTACAATGCACTTCCTGCTACTCAGCAAAACGTGTGTTAAAGGGATTTACATGACACTATAGGTGGCCGTGAAGAGAAGAACCAGCTTTTAAGCTAGATCGATATTACTGTGACAGCTGGAAAATTATCTCTAACAATGCTCCCCAATCCCAAATTCAAAGGCAATGTCTGCTCCCCTTTGTGTCTTCTAAACCTTTCACCTTTCAAGCGCTGCTGAGGCAAGCCACACTTACAGAACGACAGCTCCAAGAGTCATTTACTTTAATGCTCAGTTTGTTTAAGTATCTGGTAAAATAGCAACTGTGATGTGTTCTACATATACTATATATAATACATTAGTGTACATATGGGTCTAGTTCCATACACACTACATCATTTTAAAGATACTGTATCACTAAGAAGTGCCCTTCTGAGCGATATAATTTAGTGTGTATTCTCAATTTCAATAACTATATATGCTCCCGAGCATCATTAACGACCCCTCCTGTGTCCGCAGATGTGTATGCATCTCAATCTGACTATGAGGGTTGTTCAGAGTTGATCAATGTTGTGCGAATTCACAATGCTATCGATTATCGAATGAATGCATAGCACACATGTTAAAGGCCAAACAGCAACAAAAAATAGCAATGAATCTAATCGTAATCCCATCGCAACTTGACTGACAAGAAGCCGGTGTTTTATGGTGGACACCTGCCTTTTTCAGGGAGTGTCAGAAAAAAACAAAGGTCGTGCCCAGGCATTTTCACATAGGGTGTGTGACGTCAGCTCCGGCCTCGATCAGTCTGATTCTGTTGCACAGTCAGAGTTACAGTACACACACTTGTAGAAACTGGGAAAATCATTAGATGGTGAGTGGCAAATGGATTTGTAGATGTCATGCAATCAGCGATCTATTTGCAAACTTACACAGAATTTCACTCTGTCCGGGCAATGGCTATCTAATCGCAGTCCTCTGCAAATTAACACAACAGCGATCAGGTCTGAATTAGGCCCAATATTGTCAGGAATGCACAGAGGGAACCTGTGTGTATATATCTCGTTTGCCCAGCGACATTGCCGATATAGGCACCACCAACAGACATTCTTTCCTCCTCCACGTTATATCGGCGATGCCGCTAATCTGGTATTGTTAATGGGGCTTGATACACATGGCTGGACAGGGCCAGATTAAGGTCTGTGGTCTATCAGTAAAAGTGATATAATGGCAGTTATAAAAATAAAGTAGAATATGTCAATCAAACCAAAAAAGCATCCAAATAAACCCGGCACTGTGTATTGTAAATTGTATAAGTATAGGATGTAGATATTAATATATTCAATTAAAAGAGAAGTTGGCTCCTATGTATATCTGTGTGGACACATCTATAGGTATTGCTGACAAGCTCCAAATTCAGTAACTAAGTCTACCAAAAAACTTAGGAATGGAGCCTGCACTAGTCAAATCAGGTGCATATAAGGATCTGAATTATAAAGGCATAGAAATTATATCATATAATATCTTATTTATCAGAAGTCAATTTACACTATAATAGCAGGTAGCCACCTGAAATAAATTATTTTCTATGTTTGAAGGGGTGCTTGCACTCAGGGCCGCTGCTAGGGTTTTAGTGCCTCCTGCTAGGTATAAATTTGCACCCGCACCCACTTTACAAGGAGACAGCTCATGCTGGAGGTGTGGTCTCACAAGAAAGAAATGTGGCCACAAAGAGTACCCCCATTTCGATTTATGCAACACAGATAAACATTTTATTCACATTACACTGAAGATAGTGCCCCTGATTCCTATTACACCACATAGTAGTACCCTTTTATTAACTTTATGCTTCACAGTAGTGCCCCTTACATATAAAGACCACAGTGGTGGCGGCGCAACTTACACACACACAATGCCCACAGTAATAGCACCACTTACAGACATAATATTTATTTATTTATTTTATTTATTTATTTACAGTTTCTTATATAGCGCAGCACATTCCGTTGCGCTTTACAATAGTAGACAGTGATAAAACAAACTGGGTAACAACAGACAGACTTGAAGGTAGGAGAGCCCTGCTGCAAGCTTACAATACAGGAGGGAAACACAAGGACAGGCACCAGTAATAGCATAGCAGTCCCACCAAGTTACAAGTCCAGAAGGGAAGCTAAATAATGCATAAGTGCCTCAGGAGGGTTATGCGTGTAGAACTTAAATATGATAGGCTTGCCTGAAGAGGTGAGTTTTCAGGGAACACTTGAAAGTTTGGAGGCTAGCGGAGAGTCTTATTGTGCGTGGAAGGGCATTCCATAGGATGGGAGCAGCCCAATGAAAGTCCTGTAATGGTGAATGGGAGCTAGTGATCCGTACAGAAGAGAGACGCAGATCTTGTGCAGAGCGGAGTGGTCGAGATGGGAGATATTTTGTGATAAGTAAGGAGATATATGCTGGTGCAGTATGAGCGGATCAGCAGATGATGAGCGTCTTGCAAGGAAGATCAGACTAGCAGCAGTATTTAAAATGGATTGCAGTGGTGAGAGTCTGTTCTTGGGAAGACCAGTTAGGAGACTATTGCAATAATCAATGCGGGATATAATGAGTGCATGGATAAGATATTTAGTAGTGTCTTGTATGAGATACGGTGGTATTTTGGATATGTTTTTTTAGATGCATGTAACATGATTTGGAGACAGATTGAATGTGTGGGAGAAAGGACAGTTCAGAGTCGAGGATGACCCCTAAGCAACGAGCTTGTGGGGTAGGGTAGATTGTTGAGTTTTCAACAGCAATGGAGATATCATGATGGTAACTGTTCTTAGTTGGTGGGAATATAAGTAATTCCATTTTGGAAATATTGAGTTTGCGCTGGTGAGAAGACATCCAAGATTAGATGGCAGAGAGTCATTCAGAGACTCGGTCCAAAACCACTGGTGACAACTCTGGGGTTGATAGATAGATTTGAGTATCATTCGCATACAAGTGATACTGAAATATGAAAGAGCTCCGAAAGAGCTAAGACTGAGCCTTGCGGAACTCAGACTGACAGAGGTAGTGAAGAGGAAGTAGAGTCAGAGAAGCGAACACTGAAAGAGCGATCAGATAGGTAAGATGTGAACCAGGAAAGGGCTGTATCATTAAGACCTAGGAAGTGTAGTGTTTGTAGGAGAAGAGTGTGATCCACAGTGTCAAACACAGCAGGAAGATCTAGAAGAATAAGTAGTGAGTAATGGCCTTTAGACTTAGCAGTTACCAGATCATTCGCCACTTTAGTCAGTGCTGTCTCAGTGGAGTGTTGGGAGCGAAAGCCTGACTGAAGCGGGTCTAAAAGGGTGTGAGAGTTAAGAAAGTTTGTAAGGCGAGAGTAGGCAAATCTCTCTAGTAGCTTGGAGAGGCATGGGGGCTAAGAGATAGGACGATAGTTAGAGAGAGAGTAAGGGTCAGAATTGTGTTTTTTCAGAATGGGAGTAATCACTGCATGTTTGCGCAGAGAAGGAAAAGTACCAGTAGCTAGAGAGAGATTGCAGATTTTAGTTAAGGTTGGAATAAGCACAGGAGATAGATTTTTAATGACTTGTGCAGGTATTGGATCAATAGGAGAGGTAATAGAGTCAGAGGATAAGAAGAGTGTGGATACTTCCTTTTCATTTGTGGACTCAAATGAAGAGAAAGTGCCAGAGGGTTCAGGTGGGGAAGAAAGAGGGTTAGAGGTTGTTGAAGAGCATACCATTTCATCTCAGATGTTATCATTCTTGTCCTTAAAGTAGGAGGTAAGTTCTTGTGCACTGATGGTAGGCGGTGGGGGAGGAGGGGGAGGGTACAGAAGAGATTTAAATGTGTTAAAAAGTCACTTAGGGTTGGTGGCATGAGAAGAGATGAGAGATTGGTAGTATGTTTGTTTGGTAGTGTCCAAAGCATTGCAGTAGGTGTGGTAGCTAGTCTTATACAGTATGTGAGGAAATCAGTCATATTACGAGATTTGCGCCATTGGCGTTCTATTTACGTGACTGATTTCGTAGTTGTCTTTTTGTTTTGGAGTGCCACGGTTGGCATCTAAGCCTACGTGGGGTGTAATGGGTAGCTGGAGCCACTTCATCAAGGGCTGTTTCAAGAGTCTGGTAGAGGTGGGAGAGGTAATATAGAATTCAGTGAGAGCTGTTGTTGCAGGGAGGTGGAAAGTTGTGGAAAATTAATAGCATTAGTATTTCTGCGGGTTAGAGTAGGCTTGCATGATTTCAGTGTCAGTGAGCTTGAGGTAATGGGGGAGAGCGATAGGGTGATGAGATTATGATCAGAGAGAGGGAAGGGAGTGTTAGTAAAATCAGAGACCAAGTAATGCGCATCCCCTCGCGGGGCTCGCTGCACTCGCCACGCTTCGGGCTCGGTGGCTCGCTGCGCTCGCCACACTATATAAAATCAACTCCACGCCGACGTGGATAGTGGGGGTATGAAAAGGTCGTAGGACGCGTACCGCCGCCCTTCGCGGGCTCGCTGCGCTCGACACACTTCGGGTTGGGGTCAATAGTGGTGAGGGGGTGCATTTAACATTGTAAGCACCTATTAAGGTGCTTATACAATTAAAAATTGTATATACAGTTTAAAATCGCATCGCATTGCATTGTATGCCATTGTATGCCATATACAATGGTATACAATTTTAAATTAAATACAATGCCATACGACTGAATATCGTGGGCGCCGTGCTAGGAAACAAGTACCATTTTTACTAGACAAGCATCACATAAATATATTTAGATTTTTTTTTCTTTTTTCATAACTTATGCGGGGCAACGAGCAAGTTTAGTCCCCCTTGGCAATGAGAAACTTTAGTCCCCCTTGGCAACAAGCTATTTCAGTCCCCCCTGGCAATGAGCATGAAGCCCCTGGCATCAAGCATGATGTTCCTAGCAATGAGCATGTAGGTAAGTGGCACTTATGTGTGAGATGTGTAATGGGCATTACAGTTTGTTATATAGTATGTTATGGGCATTACGGTTTGTTATAAAGTATGTAATGGGCATTACCGTTTGTTATATAGTATGTAATGGGTATTATGGTTAGTTATATAGTATGTAAAGGGCATTATGGTGTGTTATATAGTATGTAATGTGCATTACGGTGTGTTATATTATGTAATAGAATAGAATAGAATAGAATCAACTTTATTGGCCATGTATGCTTGCGCACACTAGGAATTTTTTGTGGATTACAGTGCAGCATCAAGCAGGGATGAAAAGGGGGGGGGGAGACATTATATATATTACATAAAGACATTACAAGCATTTCATTTCTAACTACGACTATGGTGGTCAAGTCGCCAAGTAGGGACACGTTGTTTGGCTGCTGATATTGGGATTGCATTCGCTTTGATTAGATTGTTCAAGTGATGGACGGCTAACGGAAAGAAGCTTCTTGAGGATCTGGACGTTTTGACGGGGATCATAGTGTGTTATAAAGTATGTAATGGGCATTACAGTTTGTTATATAGCATGTAATGGGCATCATGTGTGACCTTATGTGTAATTGGCATTACGGCATGTTGCTTTATGTGTAATGGGCATTACAGTTTGTTATATAGTATGTAATGGGCATCATGTGTGACCTTATGTGTATTTGGCATTACGGCATGTACCTTTATGTGTCATGGGTTTTACAATGTTTGCTAAAATGTGCAATGGGCATTACAGTGTGGGGTATAATGTTAGGCCGCACCCCTTTTTGCTGCGCAAGAGCCCCACCTACTACAAATATGGGGGGGGGGGTTTGGTTGCGATACATGCCCGGGCACGGTGGCACCAAGCTACACCACTGGAGCTACCTTTCTATCACACACCTATACCCCAGCCATCTCCCTCTGATGCATATATGCTCCAGTCCAGTCTCTTCCCTCTCCCAACAATGCACCCGTTACCTCCCTCATACACATATCCCTCAGCCACCTACCTCTCACACATGTATACCCAAGCCCTGTCCGAGCCACCTCCCACCCTCTCACATACCTGTACCCCAGCCACGTACCTCTTGCATCTATGATTTCAAGCAGCCAGAGTTTCCCAGTGTGATAGTTGTTCTGCTGTGATTTTGCAGACATAGGGCCAAATGTATTAGGGTGCAAGAATCAGAAAGTGAAAGATTTTGGGAGAGATTTGCTATGAGATTTGCTATATTTTTGAAGCAGCAATCAATTACATGGCAAAATCAACCTGTTTTTTCCATGTAAATGATTGCTGCTTTAAAAAGGGAAAAACGTCCCAAAATCTCACACTCTCACTAATTCTCACACCCTATTACATTTGGCCCACAATTTTGTCTTATATTAGCATTGTACTTTATTGTGCTCCTATGTATTTGATAACATATATTGCATACCTCCCAACTGTCCAGCCCATTGGCTGGCAGTGTCCCGTGGTGGTGGTGAAGAGGGGTGGGATGGGGGTGGGCAGTTGGTAGTTCTCCCTGTTACACACTCCAAATAAGAGTAGATGTGAATAGACATGCTCATGCACAGGACAGGGGGCACAGCCAGCAGCTCACAGAGCGCTGGCCATGCCCCTTCAGTGGTGAATCGGGGTGTGGCCTTGCGACTGCAGACATTCCCATGAAACCATGCCCACTTTCCCTAGGGCCACACAGAAGTCCTGATTCCGAGTTAGGAGGTATGTATTGACAGTTGTTTTTTCTGCTCTACAGTGGTATCCATTTTGATGTTCACAAATGCAAAGGTAGCCTGTCCCCTGTATGCCAGGGCTGAGGACAAACATTCCTGTAGTACCCCTTGTGCCTGCATCTGATGACAGGGTGGAGGAGCTAATTAAAACCATTTAATTGCTATATTGTGAATAGACATTGGGAATCACAAGTCGGCAAAGCAAATAAGAAAGACAATTTTTTTGCATGCTGCGTTAAAGGAATCCCATCTACCTGGCTGCAAGCCAATGCTTCAGTTGTCTGTGGCAACAGTGTAATGAGTAACACAAATTATTAGAATTGAATTAGCTAATCGAGAGTTCTATCAGCCTAACACCTGTAAGCTTTCATAAAGTGAGAATGGAAATAAAGTGCCCAGTCAATTAATTACTTCTGGGAAGGAGCCATAAGAGATAAGACCACTTTCTAACTTTTGTCTAACTTTTGTTTTCCTCTTTGCACATTCTTATACCACAATATTACTAACCAGCAGATGTTCAGTTTATTTAATAATTTTGCCTACAATATATTAAGATATATTGATTGAGTTTTATGAATATATTGAGTCTTTTAAGTCTTTCTTTCAGATGTATGATTGCTTTGATAATTGTACAAAGTACTGCAAGCCAGAGGTTTGGTCACCTGGTGTAGTAACTCACATTATGCCACACACCTTAATGCCCATTACACATTATGCCACACACTGTAATGCCCTTTACACAATATGCCACACACTGTAATGCCTCTCACATTATGCCCCGCACCGTAATGCCCATTCATAGGCAAACGCAGCTTCTTCTACCACATTTAGGGTCAGATGCACTAAGCTTCAATAGTGATAAAATGGAGAGTAATAACCAACTGATCAGCTCTTAACTTCCATGTCATAGACGGTGTTTGAAAAAATGTCCAGGCGCTGGTGCCCTGCTCCCGCCTACACTGGTCCCCATGCTCCCGGCTGTGCCAGTCTCCCGCTCCGCCCGGCACTGGTCTGGTCTCCTGCTAACAGCTCCTTGCTCCTCCCCCCGCAGGTCACTTGCTGCCGCCAACCCGCCACTGTTATATTGCACCTGTTGGCACTGGTCAGATCAACTGCTTCCGCCAGCAATGTTCCCCTGCTCCTGGCAGCGTCAGTGTCCTGGTCCCCCCCAGCGCTCAGGCTCTTTCCTCCTTAAGCCAGTATTCACCATTTAACTATAGAGCGTGCAGGGGACTGCCTTGGGGCCCCCAAGCCTCCGGGCCCCATGGCAGCTGCATCCCCTGCACCCTCTATAGTTACACCACTGGCGTCAAGGTTAGCCATCACTGATCTAGGTAGATTAGAGTAATGATCAAGTGCATGGCAACTACAGTTTAATGCCAAAAAAATGCAAAATCATGCACTTGGGTCTCAAAAATCCCAAGACTAAATATAGTATAAATGGCACTATAATGGAAACTACTGAGAAAGAGAGTGATCTACAGTAGGTGTCACTATTTTAGGGGACTTAAAGGCAGGTAGGTAACATAACAAAGCAATGAAGAAGGCAAGTCAGATGCTTCATTGCATAGGAAGCAGTAGAAAGAAAGAAGTAATAATGCCACTGTATAGGTCATTTGTAGGACCTCATCTAGAGTACTGTGTTCTGTTCTGGAGGCCATATCTCCAGAAGTATATAAATACATTAGAGACTGCACAAAGGGCAACTAAAATGGTGCATCGCTTACAATACAAAATTTACCCGGAAAGACTAAAAAATATTAATATGTTTAGATCAGAGAAGGGAAAGGGGGGACATGCTAGAAACTGTGAAGTATATAAATGGTTTACATTTTGGTACAAGGTACAGGTTGGAGACATTCTTCACAGGAAGCGTATCAAAAGAACATGAGGACACACACACATTGAAGCTAGAGGGAGGAAGATTAAGGGGAAATTTGAGGAAAAATTACTTCACAGAAAGGGTAGTGGATAATGGATAGTCTACCATCAGAGGTGGTATAGGCAAATACAGTAGAGCAATTTAAACATGCTTGGGATAGTAATAATAATAATAATAATATTTATATAGCACTTTTCTCCCAATAGGACTAAAAAGGGATAGGCATATTGATATCCTTACAAAGAAATAAAGGATAAAATAAGGTTTATGGCTGTGGTAGCCAATTCCAGTCATCAAGAGCTACCAACAGTTAAAGTTTTCCAGATCTCCTCACAGAATCACAAGTGAAGTAATTAGCTCCACCTGTGGATCTTCTAAAATGTGTCAGTGAGTAATGAGTGCACCTTTGCAGCAACTAGGTTGTCTGAAAAATGTAAACTGTTGGTAGCTGTCGAGGACTGGAGTTGGCTATCACTGGTTTAAGGTAACATGTTTAAAAAGGGGGCTTATCTGCCGTAAAATTCTATTTTCTATGTTTCTAGGTTTACCATGAAGTGGGAGATTGTGAGCTTAGAAAGTACAATACTGGTTCCGTTATGTTTGTGTATTTATTTATTATATTTTTAACCTTTTTCTGACGACTTATCTTATTTAACTGTTTGAAAGAGCCTGTACTATAGACCATCTGAACTGTTATATATCAATACTGTATTCCATACAGAATCCAGTGAATAAAAAGACCAATTTTTGGGACTGTTAACTCTCCCCCAGACTTGTGTACTTACTCCAATGCCGCAGGGTGGGAGATTTTGGATTATGTTTGGAAACCCCCCCTCTGATACTCCTGCATTTGCCACTGCCATTACATATTATACCACACACAGTAATGCCTCTCACATTATGCCACACACCGTAATGCTCATTACACATTATGCGACACATCGTAATGCCCATTACATATAATGCCACACACTGTAATGCCCCTTACACAATAGGCCACACACTGTAATGCCCCTTACACAATATGCCACACACTGTAATGCCCCTTACACAATATGCCACACACTGTAATGCCCCTTACACAATATGCCGTACACCATTATAGCGATTACACATTATGCCACACACCGTAATGCTTAATTCACTTTACGCTACACAACTTAATGCCTACTACATATTATGTCACACACCTAAGTGCCTATTACATATTATGCCACACACTCTAATGCCCATTACATATTATACCACACACCATAATGCCTATTACATATTATACCAAACACAGTTATGCCACTGACACACAAAATGCCACTTTATGCACCACAGTATGGCTTCTTATAACTTTAAAATGGCCAGAGGACCTGGTGAGTTGGATTTCCTGGGAAGAAAAAGATAACTCTTTTTTTGGGGGCACTACTTAAAAAAATTTTAAGTAGTGCCCCCAAAAAAAGAGTTATCTTTTTCTTCCCACAAAATTTATGGTTACCCATAACTCTGGGGAGCACCACCAGCGAATAAATGCAAAAAGATACTTATATCTTCAGTATGATAATAAGCTGGTATAAAATATTGGAACAATAATAGTCAGTGCAAGCCAAAACCCCCCCTTCCCCCAACGAGTTGGATTTCCTTCCACAGGTCCCCCATGGATTTCTTCGGATCCAGGACCCCGAACTCTTCAGCCCTGGAGCCCCGGAACCAAGGCCCCGGAACCCCAGACTCTGCAGCCCTGGAGCCCCGGACCCCAGGACCTACCTACTGGCTCAAGATAGGTAAGTATCAGTGTGTTTGTGTAATGTATGTATTAAACTTTTATTTTTCTGTGTTGTAGAGTGTGTGTTTATTGTGTGTTTATTTAACTATTTATTTTACTGTAGAACTACAAGTGCCAGCAGGCCCTTTAATGCCCTGTGTGGTTCTCCAAGTCCCAGCATGCGGGGGAAACTTGCTGGGACTCATGGTTCCACAGTAAAAGACAATAGTTTATTCTATTTTTTTTACACTCAATCAGCCCGGTGACCACCGCACAGGGTCACCGGGGACAGCACCAGGCTTCAGCCTGGTCAGGTAAGTCCTGGAGGAGGGGACCCCTTAATTGGGGGGGTCCCCACTTCCCCAGGGCCCCTGGCCAGGCTGACTGGTCAGTAGGGATGAATGTTTTGGCCGCGGGACCTTATCTAATAAGCATCCCCCGACTGATACATTACCCTGCTGGCTGGTTTGGCCTGGGGCTGGTTCTTAAAATAAGGGGGACCCCTATTCATTTTGTTTCCCGTATTTTGGAAACCAGCCCCAGACCTGGAGCCTGGGGCTGGTTTAAAAAAATCAGCGAAGCCCTATTTGTCGGGTTGCCTGATTTTTTAATATCAGTCCCAGCTCTTACAGCCTGGTTCTGGTTACGGCAGTGAGGGGGGACCCCATGCCGTTTTTTTTTTTAACGGATAAAAGGGGTACCCCTTTCCCACTGCCGGAAAAAAACGGCTTTTAAACGTTATTTTTAAACGGATACAGCAACCTGGAGCATCCCCACTGCAGCTCTACCCATTTAAAAAGGCTAAAAAAATGGCAAATTACCGTTTAAGAGCTGCAGTGGGAAAGGGGTTTTAGTTAAAGAAATGTTTTTTTTATTTTTTGTATATATATATATATATATATATATATATATATATATATATACATTTAATTATGGTTACAATGTTACCTGTCATCTTTGTAACAAAAAAGTGTGTTGCTAAATAGCTTAGCTCAATATGTGTATTGACATTATATTCATAATGTTTTGTTTATGTGTTCACAGGATTGAGCCGCGTCTTCACCACGGCAAGTGTGTCGATGTCTGTAACTGTTGTGCCCTGAGGGAAATGCTACTATTAAAGCATTGAATGGTTGGCTTAGAAGGAAGCCTGGCTTGATTTTGTTTCAAGTGCCGTCGCATCTATATCTCTGTATTATTAGTGCACCGGCTCATCATGTGTTATATGGAGTGTTCAATCACCGCTTCACACTGGATTAGAGTGGCGCTACATCCACTTGTGTATATATAGACCACGGATTTGCGTTGATATCAAAGACGTTTAATGATGTTAGGAAACATACATCATGGTCGTCAACGTTTCAAGGGTGCATAGGCCTTTTC
Source organism: Crinia signifera (assembly GCF_055691185.1). Taxonomy (NCBI): domain Eukaryota; kingdom Metazoa; phylum Chordata; class Amphibia; order Anura; family Myobatrachidae; genus Crinia; species Crinia signifera. The sequence continues at coordinate 109,958,512 of NC_139219.1, read as the reverse complement.
ATCAGGACGTGCAAAGGTGTGCATAAAGTGCCGGTGCCTTTTGCACTCCGTGGAGTGCCGCCTCATTCCTAGGGGCCCTGCCTTAAGCCCCAGGTCTATCATATATATAAATATATATATATATATATATATATATATATATATATATATATATATATAGTTAGTGATTAAAGAGAAACCCTTGGAAATGAGATGAGCATGAAACCCCTGGCTACGAGCATGTATCCCATGGAAATGAGCATGAAACATCTGGCTACGAGCATGTAACACATGGCAATGAGTATGATACACCTAGCAATGAGCATGTAAACTCTGGCAACGCGCATGTAACCCCTGGCAATGAGAATAACACCCTTGGCAATAAACATTTAGATAAAAAAAAAAAATCATAATAAATATATGGGAGTGAAGGGGGGAGCACAAAATATCTATTTATGCCACTATTTAGGCCAGACATAGATTGCTGTAGGTTTGGCCGTTGACCATTATTTATTAGCAAATGTTGATGGTCTTAGGGGGTTATTCAGAGCTGATTTTGCAGAACCCTGTGATCAGATAGTCCCCCCCCCCCCCCAGACAACTGTGAAAGCCAACCGTTTGCAAGTCTGCAAATGGCTTGCGAAAATGTCACTGATCCAGTTGCAATTCCATAAGCAATTCACTCAAAAATCAAATGATTTTTCTACTAGGTGCAATCTGCGTGGAATTCTGACACTTCCACAACTCTGCAACAGAGACAGGCTTATCGAGGCTGGAACTGACTTCATACACCCTCCCTAAAAAAAACCTGGGGACACCTGCTTTTTTTTCTGACATTGCCAGGCAGGTTACAATGCCGAAACGTCAGTTTCCTTTCAGTCAAGTTGCAAGTACTGTATATTGCAATGAATTCGACCTTGCACATGCATACTGCATCAGTAATTCCAGTTCTCGCTGATGTGCTGATCACTTAGCTATACTTTCTTTACATTAACAATTTATTCACTGCTGCACTGTGTTCATCGACTCCAGTCACTGGATGTGCTGTATTAATTAACTCCAGTCTGTGAGTGTCACCTTCAGTGTCTGTGCAGACCTATCTGTCCACTGTGTCTATCTATTCCAGTGGCTAAGCTGATTTGACCTACAGTATTAGGACCAAAATAATTAGCTCTTACAGTATGGAATTTTATTTACCCAAATCATGACTATTGTCAAGCCATCTGTAGAATTTGTAATGCCACAGTAAGTAGAAGTAGGCATGCTAATCATCTAAGAACCTTATCCCTGTTATGTCATTTGAAAATTAGTTAAAAGTTTTTGATAATATGAAAAACATGCTATAAAATAACAACACACAATCCAGAATCAGCTAGATCCCTTCTCTCAACTAGATTGAATCTCCACTGTCAACACCTCATCACCAATAACTTCCCTAATGATCAGGCAATGGAGGCACTTCCACTCGACTCCATTGTCTCATCCAGAGTCGGCTGTCTGTCTGGAGGGCAAGTATCCCTGGGTCCCCCTGATAACTCCCTGGGTCCCCCTGAGATCTCACGCCCCACCTCCGCATTGCAGCTGACTGCACACAGACAGTGACAGACAGATGCCAGTGCCATAGAGCAGCGCTGAACTTCCGGCGCTGTCTAATGGAACTTGGTCCTGCAGCCTGCGGTTCGGTGACAGGACAGCACGCAGGCTGCAGGGAGGTAGTGCGGGTGGGGGAGGATGCCTGGGAAGGCAGTGGTACACACAAACACTACACATGAAGAGGAACATGCTGCTCAGCCGCTGCAGCCTTCTTTTCTTCTACAAGCCTCAGGTAAAAATAAGTCCCTTACAGCAGCCCCGGTTTTTTTGGGGGAGGGACTCAAAAATCTATCTTGCCTCCGGGAAAATTACATGAAGTTACGCCACTGTGTTGAACTATACTTTGCAAGAGGAAGCAGCAGAGCAGGCCCTAACCAATTTGATGCACTAGGCAAGATTTTGACTGGTGCCCCTTAGCACCACTGCTACAGCTACAGGCATCCTAATCTAGCCCTTTAATAGGATTAAGTGAGCCAGAGCTGTAGGATTTAATCCTCTGCTAATCCCCTACTGTATTGTTCTTATGTATTGTATTGCAGCTGAGAACAATAGATGATAAAAAACCTTGGTGTGCCATGGCTCACCATGGCTCTCCAGAGAAGGCTATTTGAAAAAGGCTCCATCTGTAGTTCCACCTTTGATCAAGCACTCTTCTCTTAGGTCCCGATTCAGACCTGATCACACGGCTGCAAATTTGCAGCAGCCAGTGATCATTTAAGCTGCCACCCTACTCCATTTATTTCCCACCTTGCAAATTAATGTGATCACTCTGCGAATGGATGTGTATGGGTGCACATCTGATACCACCTAATTGCTCACTGTGCCATCAGGTCTGAATCAGGCCCCAGATGACAGCAGCAGCCAGAAACATCCATCACCACTCAGATTGACTATTATCTGCAAGCAGGCTAAAAATCATTAGATGGTTGGTGAATGATCTTTTGCCTGTATGGCTGCAGGGGCGGATCCAGGAGAAAATGACAGGGGGGGGGCACCATGATAGAAGAGGGTTTGGGAGAGGGAGGGTGTTAGTGGTGCCAGTGTACATGCTAAGAGAGTGGCGAGAGAGAGGAGAGCAGAGAGAGGGTGGGAATGGGATTAAAAATAGGCCCTGGCATTTAAAGTACACAGGCCCACCTTGGCGACAAAAGTGAAGGATGTAGATTTGCACGCGCCAAAGGCGCGCTCCAGAAAAGAGTGTGTGGCCACTCAAAAGGGGGCGTGTCCTTGAGTGTAGTGTACCACACCATGTATAACTTACACATTATGCAACAAAATACTAGACCCCATTATACTTGCCCCTTACACATGATGCCAAATGGAATTAGCTAAAATTCACATAATGCCACATGGATTGTGCCAAAATTCATATAATGTTACATGGATTGAGCCAAAATTCACATAATGCCGCAGAGACTAAGTGAAAACTCACAATATGCTTCATAAACAGGGACATTGCTCGCCTAAGGCGCGCATTCAAAATTTACACCATAATGCCCATTACATGTTAAGCCGCACAGCATAATGTCTATTATGTATATGCCAAACACCATAATGTATATTAAAAAATTATGCTACATAAGTGCTGCTTACCTACATGCTCATTGCCATGGGTTCCATGCTCATTGCCAGGGGTTTCATGTTCATTGCCCTGTGGGATTACATGCTCATTGCCAATGGGGAATACATGCTCATTGTAACTGGGGGACAGCTGCCGCCAGGCAGAAGTGACAGCCATTGACTCCTGGGCAGAGAGCGGGAGGTTTCCCGGATGTATTCAGAGCACTGCAGGTCCCGGCTATTTTAAATAATACCCCTTTCACACCAGAAAATTCCAGGACTTACTCGGAAATATTGTCCCAGGATCATGCAGGGACATTACCGGGTTGGCCCCTTTTACACCAGCCTAGTCCCTGCATTTTCTGGTGTGAGGGGGAGAAAAAAACACCCCTCCCTTTAACCGGCTGTCACGTTTATCTGGCTATATCTTCGGAACCAGAGTAATCTGCCCTCAAAGAACATGAACAGCCATGAAATTACATTTCACTGGCCGTACGCCAAGTAACTGACAGGCATTGGTCATTCCAAGTTGGACTCCTGGCATTTCATGGGCTGGACCCAAGCGAACGTAGGCAAACCTTTGCCTGTTCGGGACGGGCGCATGATGTCGGCACCCACCCCGAATTCACATCGATACAAGCTGCTGCCGAGTGAAATCCATTTGCACACATATAATTTGCTATCACATTAGTGTTAAGCTGGGTACACACACAACAATGTATCAGAACTCTGATGATTTGCTCCCAAACACTGCACAGTGAATAAAAACAATTGTTTGGATTAGTTTAATAAATTAAACTGCTTTAGCCAATTTATCTGAATCACTTTGTTTGTTTTCCAGCATTTGGGAGCAAAGTGTTGATTCTCATATGCTCCTACCAGATAGATTGGACAAATATATCTGTAGGTGTGTAGCCAGCTTTTAGGTACGCTTAAACTGGGTACACACCTAAAGATTTATCTGTCCAAAATGACAGAATGAAAACCTGGGAATGTATGGGAGCATATGACAATCAGTCATTTGCTCCCAGACACTGGAAAACAGACCATGGTCATTCAGACAAATTGGTTAAAGCTGTTTGATTTAACATATTTATCTCTACAATAATTTCTGCCTGATTTCCAGTGTTCGGGAGCAAAAGGCTGTTGTTTACTACCATACTGTACAATAACAGATATTTGCTCCCACCAGCCAGTTTGGGCAGATAAATCTTTAGGCGTGTACCCAACTTAACTGGTTTAAATTCCACCACAAAAAGTATTTTAAAAGATGAAACAACTGATGCAGATACAGGCATACATGAGATGTAATCACAAAAAGATTAATTAAAGAATTAATCAAATAAAAAAGGCATACATCAACTGTGCACAACCATTACTAGATCTGGGGTACAATATGGTATGTGACCATATTGTTTAATAAAACTGTCAAAGGCTCTGCAGTGGCCCACACCCGGGTGTCACCCTCATAAGGGGATAAAACCGCGGTGCTGCAACTGAAGATGGGGCAAATGGAACATGTAAAGAGAGATAGATTTCAATGAGGTACGTTCAAACTGAAATCTAAATTGCAGTGTAAGAATAAAACAACCAGGGCGAAATGTAATAGGGTGCGATTTTTAGACTTTTGCGATTTTTGGTCTAAATTGACCAAAATCGCATTTTTTCTAAAAATCGCACATGTAATAGGATGCGAGTCGCGGTAAAAATCGCATTTTTTACCGCGAAATCGCACATTTTAAAGATGCGATTTTCAGGCACACTGAAAATCGCATCCAGATGTTTTCCCATAGTAAACTATAGAACTCGCATATGTAATAGGATGCGAGTTCTAAAGTCGCATATGGGAGCTCAAACAAAATCGCAAAAAAAATAGACCAGTTTCTGACTGGCGAGTTAGGCAGAAACATGCACAGATCATTGAGATCTGTGCATGCTTCTGCTGTAAAAAAATAGTTAAAAAAGAAATTTAAATAAAAAACTGGCATGCGGTCCCCCTCCTAAGCATTACCAGCCCCGGGCTCAAAAAGCCGGTGCTGGTATCATAAAATCAAAGGAACAATCAAGTTGGGGTTCCCTGGATTTTATAAAACCAGCACCATGCTCAAGGTCCGGCGCCGGTTCCCAAAATACGGGGGACAAAATGACTAGGGGTCCCCCGTATTTTAAGAACCAGCACCGGACACAACCAGCCAGCAGGGTAATGCCACAGCTGGGGGAAACTTATTATATAAGCTCCCGCGGCCAAAGCATTAACCCCCTGGCTGGTCAGCATGGGCAGGGGTCTTGGGGAAGTGGGGACCCCCCCAATGAAGGGGTCCCCCCCCTCCAGGACTTACCAGCCCATGCTGATAGTCCGGGGCTGTCCTCCATGCCCCTGGGCTGTGGGCATGGAGCTGATGATTTGTGTAAAAAAAAGAATGAAAACTATTGTTTTACACTGGCGAACTATGAGTCCCAGCAAGCCTACCCCGCATGCTGGGACTTGGGGAACCACAAGTCCCAGCATGCGGGGCATTAAAGGGCCCGCTGGCACTTGTAGTTCTGCAGTGAAAAAAATAGTGCACAAAATCACACTGACACCCTGTAAAATAAAACTTTAATACACACAAAACACACACACACTGATACTTACCTACCTTGAGCCCGTAGGTCGGTCCCTGGATCCTGGGTCCGGGCTCCGGGGCTCCAGGGCAGAAGAGTCCGGTTCCGGGGCCTTGGTCCTGGTTCCGGGGCTGGTCCTGGGGTTCCGGGGCTCCTGGCGTGAAGAATCCGGGGTCCGGGATCCGTGGTAGTCCCCAGGGGTACCTAAGGAGGCAAATCCTACTCACCTGCTCCCCGGCGGCGACCTCCGGTGACAGCGCTGCTCCCGACTGGTACCCGGCTTGAAGGACTTTGCCCGGCGCTGAGATGTTTCCTCTTCGCCGTCTCTGAACAGAATGATTTCTCGGCCAATCAGGAGCCGAGAAAGTCGGCTCCTGATTGGCCAGAAATCATTCTGAATACAGACGCCGACGAAGTAACATCTCAGCGCATCCAGAGCAGAGATGTTACTTCGTCGGCGTCTGTATTCAGAATGATTTCTGGCCAATCAGGAGCCGACTTTCTCGGCTCCTGATTGGCCGAGAAATCATTCTGTTCAGAGACGGCGAAGAGGAAACATCTCAGCGCCGGGCAAAGTCCTTCAAGCCGGGTACCAGTCGGGAGCAGCGCTGTCACCGGAGGTCGCCGCCGGGGAGCAGGTGAGTAGGATTTGCCTCCTTAGGTACCCCTGGGGACTACCACGGATCCCGGACCCCGGATTCTTCACGCCAGGAGCCCCGGAACCCCAGGACCAGCCCCGGAACAGGACCAAGGCCCCGGAACCGGACTCTTCTGCCCTGGAGCCCCGGAGCCCGGACCCAGGATCCAGGGACCGACCTACGGGCTCAAGGTAGGTAAGTATCAGTGTGTGTGTGTTTTGTGTGTATTAAAGTTTTATTTTACAGGGTGTCAGTGTGATTTTGTGCACTATTTTTTTCACTGCAGAACTACAAGTGCCAGCGGGCCCTTTAATGCCCCGCATGCTGGGACTTGTGGTTCCCCAAGTCCCAGCATGCGGGGTAGGCTTGCTGGGACTCATAGTTCGCCAGTGTAAAACAATAGTTTTCATTCTTTTTTTTTCACAAATCATCAGCTCCATGCCCACAGCCCAGGGGCATGGAGGACAGCCCCGGACTATCAGCATGGGCTGGTAAGTCCTGGAGGGGGGGGACCCCTTCATTGGGGGGGTCCCCACTTCCCCAGGACCCCTGCCCATGCTGACCAGCCAGGGGGTTAATGCTTTGGCCGCGGGAGCTTATATAATAAGTTTCCCCCGGCTGTGGCATTACCCTGCTGGCTGGTTGTGTCCGGTGCTGGTTCTTAAAATACGGGGGACCCCTAGTCATTTTGTCCCCCCGTATTTTGGAAACCTGCGCCGGACCTTGAGCCTGGGGCTGGTTTTATAAAATCCAGGGAACCCCAACTTGATTGTTCCTTTGATTTTATGATACCAGCACCGGCTTTTTGAGCCCGGGGCTGGTAATGCTTAGGGGGGGGAGCGCACGCCGATTTTTTTTCAAATTTTTTTTACAACACAGCGCACAGTACTGAAAATGTGCCGATTTTCATGACTGCAAATCGCACATTTTCAGGACTAAAAAAGCGCCCGAAATCGCACCATATCGCACTTTTTGGCCGCAAATTCGCATCTCATTACATATGCGAATTTGCGGCAAAAAATGTGATTTGGAAAGGTGCGATTTTGTGCGATATGGTGCGATTTTGGGACTAGTCCAAAAATCGCACCCTATTACATATCGCCCCCAGTATTTACCCTGCACAGAAACAATATAACTAACCCAAATCTAAAGCTGGGTACACACACAAAGATTTATCTGTCCAATCTGTCTGATGGGAACAAACATTTGGATATGAGCAATCACCATTTGCTGAAAAACAAACAAAAACAATTGCTTGGAAAATGTTGTTATATCAGATTGATTTTCAGTTTGTCTGTTTGACCATTGTCTGTTTTCCAGCATTTGAAAGTACATTTTTTATCGTCCTTTGCTCCCATATATTTTCAGGGGTTTTTTTCCCCACCAGATAGATTGGACAGACAAATCTGTAGGTATGTATCCAGCTTTACTCTCTTTTGCTACTTGATTGCTTTATTAACCACTTATGTAAAGAAAAAAAAGATAATGAAGATGGCGATGATGGAGAAAAGCAAATGTGTTGCGTTCATATATATTTTTTGCCGTTTAGGACACAATATAGTTTGACTTACATTGACTAATAAATAAAAATGTCAAATCCAAACAAAATGGTAGGTGTCTCAATTGATTAGTTAAACAAGTTAATGTAACTGATACAAGTACACACACACTCACACACACACACACAGACAGACACACATACAGTATTGATCTGATTTGGGGCCAGATTCAGACTTGTTTGCAGGGCACATTTGGGCCTAATTCTGATTCATTTGGAACATGGTGAATTCGGAGCTATTCCGATGTTTGTGAGTCTGCACATGTGCAAGCGCATATTTGCAGACCTGGCAACGAACAGCCTCGGTGAGATACACACTTGATGGGCAAGATGCTGGCGAGGGACCAGAGAGAAAGAGACAGCAGCAGAGGGGGAGGGGTGACCGCGACCAGAGAGCCAGGCGGAGGGAGTAGAGGGGGAGGTGGCAATGCGAACCAGGGAGCCGGGCAGCACCATCGGGAGCACTAAAAAAAAAGTCTATACAAATGAATGGGCAGCCACTGATTGGCTGAGAGCTCTCTCACGGGACCGCGTGATGTCTACATATGCGATTTGGGCCGATTTCACGGCCCGATTCATCCAAATTGGGTGAAATTGTGCCCAAATCGCATAGTGTATGGGGGCCTTAACTCTTTGCACATTTTATTTTATCAGCCCCACCTGTGGACATGATTTTGCAAATTTGCCAACAAAATGTGCCTTGCAACCAGGTCTGAATTAGACCCTATGTCCAAATGTACACAAAGGTATATACTGAGGCCCTTATTGAGATCGCTTTGCTCGGACGCGAGCACGGCCGAAGTGAATGTACCAAACTCCGCCTAGTGAATGGATTTTGCGTGAGTGGCCATTCGCACGCCGAAGGCCTGGAGCGAGCATTCGGAGAACGGACTTCTCGCGGAGTTTGCACGCTCCCTGCGTACAGACATGCTCAGAAATGGTTCTGCGCATGTGTATATGCAAAACTTCTGTCCGAATTCGCGTCTGAGCGAAGAGATCTGAATAAGGGCCTAAAGGTGCAGGGTTTTTTTAAAATGTAGATGTTGCACAAAGCAACCAATCAGATTGTATCCATTATCTTCTAACAGGTGCTAGAGAAATGATAAGTAGAACATGATTGCTTGTTATAGCCAGCATCTTAACTTCTAAAAGTAAATATAACCCAAAGGGATTGTAGTAATGTGACAAGCACATCGTGAATTAAAATACTATTGAATAAATATTGATAGCGCATTTCACCATTCCTTAACATGGACATCAAAGCAACTGAAGCAGAAAAAATGTTTACTGGGGCAATAGCCACCCAGTTTTATGTTCTCCTGGTTGCAGGACCTCTTTATCAACTCAGCTAACAGATGGTCAGTGAGCAACAGGCAGCATATGTTCCAATAAGTACTGACATTGGCACAGATGGAGGGCGGGCAGTGGGCTGGCCCTGAAACATAACCTGACATTTCCTTCTCTTTGGTGCTTCATTGTTGCAGCTTATACAAGGAAGATTAGCAGGAAAAAGTGAATGGGAGGTATTAGTTTGCTGCTGCAGAACTGATTACTTACACTTCACTGTGCAAGATTTTTTTCTTCTTCTTTCTTTTTACTTTTTGTTCAAATCTATTTAACTTAACCAGTCTGCAACACTGTTTATAACGCTGAGCATCACAAAAGGTGGGCTGGCCTGTGTTTTATGTGTACAATGACTGAGGCACTCTCACAGAGGAACTAATTATAAATGGAGTCTTCAAATGGGTTGGTTTTTAAACAGACAAATAAAATACTTGTTCAGCTGAGCTTTTCAGGCATTGTTCTGATAGTTTTGGGGAACACCAATCCCTTCAAGGTCTCCTGTTTGATAGGCGTGTTTCTTTATAGAGAAATACTGTTTAGCAATGTGTTGTACTGTCATGATGCAAGACTCTCGCTATCAATGTACAGATTATTGGTACCTTGTTACATTTTGTGAGGGTCAGACAAATGAAACCCAATGATTGTGTAGAATTTTGTGAAACATTACAATAAAAAAAAAAAAGCCTAATTTGGCTAAAAACATACCCTATACTTAAGGTGCCGATACAAGCTGCGATTTGTGGGCTCCCGCGCACATCCCATCGCACAGATCAAAAAGTATGTGTTGCACATACTTTTTGAACTAGGTTCCGATCGCATCACAATCGCAATCGCAATCCCAATCACATTGCATCACACGCAAATCGCATGCGATTTGCATGCGATTTGCGTGTGATGCAATGCGATTGGGACCAAAGCGCTTGCAATTATCGCAATGTGTATCGGAACCTTTACCTAAATCGAAGGGTTTTATCACACTGCTTGACTTATACTTATTATTTTTTATAAAAAAGAAAACCGATGGCTGAATAAGCTGGAGGTGACATAAACTACCGAAGGAGTCTGAGATGCCTGCACTTTGGTTGTGGTTTATGTTTAGGCTATGATGCTGCAGCTATAGCCAATTAGGGAGTAGGGAGGAGTTTCCTGTTGAAGGAATAGCCAGAGGTCAGGTGATCTGCACTCTGGTCCGGTTTTCCAAGGAGCAGGTTGGTTTTCAGACTCTCTCCTGTACTTATTCCTCTGTCATACTCACTTATCCCTTCTACTGTCAAAGCTACTTCTCCCTTTGCCTTCCACATACTTCTTTCTCTTCTGTCAGGCTGCTCCTTGGGGGATTTGGTGCCAGATAGTGTAAAGCTGCTGCTGCCAGGCCTAGCCATGCCGCGCCCGCGGAGAAACATCCACCCTCCCTCCCGTTTTGCACAGCCCGGCTCCCCCTCTGATCCCCCAACGGCTAGCGTCACGCAGGCCGGGCGGGGAGGCAGAGCGGTGGCGAGAGCGGGTCCACAGCGGCGGGGCGCGAGATCCGCGTCATCGGCTGATGACGCGGCGGCGCGCGGTGCTAGGCCGCAAGCTAATAGAGCGAGTAGCGCTCCCGCCCGGGGTAGCGGAGGCACCCCTGGCGGAGGTAGTCAGCGGGGCAGGCGCACGCGGTCTCAGGGTCCCGCAGCAGCAGTCACAGGTGCATCCGCGCCCATCCAAGATGGCCGCCGGACGCGAGCTGCGGGTCCTGGGACACAGCACAGGGGCTCTCCCGCTCAGTCAGCCCGTCCTACATTGCCCACACAGGGCCACCCCTCCACGGGGTCCCCCATGACTCCCTTAAGGAGGGCAAGGAGCGGGTGGCTCTCTAGGGCGCGCTTGCTATCCCAGCGCGCCAGGCTATCACAGGCAGCGCAGGCTATTTCAGCCACGGCTGCAGAGGCAGTGTCCCCTGGAGTTGCGCAAGCACCCTCCACAGAGGTAGATATGGCAGTGGTGCGGCAGCTGGTAGCGATGCTGACGCCGAGGGCGGGTCAGCAACCGGTACAGACAGGGCCTGGGAATCTAGCTACTACTGTCCTCCCTTCTGTTCCTTCTATCCGGGACCCTGCGGCACACGTGCTGGCAGCTCTGGGCACGCCTTTCGCGAATATGGCTTCCACACCGCCAAGGGACGCAGTCGTGCCGACACCATCGCAGCACCAGGCAGAGGAGGCCATTGCCGGGCTGGCAGAGGTGGCTGGTCCCTCCGGAACAGCAGGTGCGGCTACAGCGGGAGCTGTGTCAGGTGGGTCAGCCAGAGCACGCAAGAAGCGCAGGCGCAGGTATTCCCGTACATCCTCCTCCTCGGGGTCAGAGTCCGTGACCTCCGGCGAGGAGGGGGGACGCAGATCCAGGCACAGGCACAGACGCTCTAGGAGACACCGGAGGCGCTCGCAGTCCTCCAGTGGCGACTCGGGCTCCCCGTTGTTTCCTAGGGGGCAGGTGGTCCACTGCGAGAATACGGCAGTACTAAGAGGCCTCAGGCGCAGTGTAAGGGATAGGATAAGGGAGGGCAGATACGTCAGCTTCTTTACTATGACTGCGCAGGATGAGAAAGATTACCGCGAGGCAAAGCGTAAAGGGGGGATTGGCGAGGCGGCCTACTGCACGTATCAGAGGTGGCAAGTGGGGCTGTTTATGTTTGCTGCATGCTACTTGGAGACCAGACCCCAGGAGCATATGAATGTTATTAGATACATCCATATGATGCACGCCATGTATATGGACGACGGCGAGAACATCTGGCGGGCTTATGACGAGCAATTCCGGCGGAAGCAGTCGGGTTGTGAGATCATGGCCCTTGGCGCTAAGGATGTCGAGGTGTGGATGGGTAAGAAACAGTCGGTTTCGACCTCCGCCGCCCCGGCTCCGGTGGTTTCAACACCCGCGTCTGCCCCACGCAGGGCCCCCTCGTCCTTTCGCGGGGGCTCTGGAGGGGGGCAGTCAGCGGGCAGATGCTTTGCTTACAACGGGGCAGGATGCGCAGCGGGTTCCCGCTGTAAGTTTCGTCACCAATGCTCAAAGTGCTGGGGAGGACACCCGGTTAAGGAGTGCACGCGTGGCAAACAGGCTGGGGGGGCTCCCAGGCAAAATGCCGGGGCCAACCCAGCCCCTGCTCCTCCACAGTAAGGCCCCGTCCCCCGTGAGGGGCGACCGCCTAGCCAGTTGGCTGGGGCGTTACCCCCTCCGGGATGAAGCGCAGTTTCTGGCCGCGGGTTTCTCGCAAGGATTCCTCCTCCCCATTCAAGGGGAGGTGGCGTCCGGGTCCCCGAGAAACCTGAAGTCAGCAATCGACATGCCCCAAGTCGTCCTGGAGAAGGTCGAGAAGGAGGTAAAATTGGGTAGGATGGTGGGCCCATTTCCTGAACCTCCGGTTCGGGGTTTGGTACTGTCACCTATTGGAGTAGTCCCCAAGAAAGAGACAGGCAAGTTTCGCCTGATACAGCATCTGTCCCACCCACCTGGATTGTCTGTGAATGATGCAATTCCTATGGAGTTGTGTCATGTACGGTACCAATCCTTCGAGGAGGCTTTAGCTATTGTGCGCGGCTTCGGGGGGCGGGCCCTGCTAGGCAAGGTTGACATAGAGTCGGCATTCCGACTGCTGCCCCTGCACCCGGACTCCTTTAGGTTCATGGGTTTTAAGCTGCCTTCAGGTTATTATGTAGACCGTTGCCTGCCTATGGGCTGCTCGGTGTCCTGCGCCTACTTCGAGTGTTTTAGCAGCTTCCTGCATTGGTGCGTCACGGAGTATACGGGCGAGCCGGGGGTCGCCCATTATTTGGACGACTTCCTGTGCGTAGGCCCGGCTGATTCCCCGCGTTGCGGGGCTCTCCTGAGCGCAATGCAGCAGCTGTTCTTACATTTCGGAGTCCCTGTCGCGGAGGACAAGACAGAGGGGCCTACTGAATGCCTTTCATTCTTGGGCATTGAGATTGACACGCGGGCCGGGTGCTGCAGGTTGCCCCTTGATAAGCTTGCACGGCTACAAGGGGCGATCTCCCAGTCCCTGGCCTCCGGCAAACTCCGGGTACGCCAGCTACAGTCCCTACTGGGCCTGTTTCACTTCGCCTGCCGGGTTATCCCCATGGGGAGGGTTTTCTGTCGAAAACTGGAACTGGCCATGGCGGGTCCAAATAGGCCCCAATTCTTTGTCCGCCTGAATGCTGAGCTCAAAAGGGATCTTAGAGTTTGGGATGTTTTCCTCCGCGACTTCAACGGTGTGTTGCTGTGGCCTAGCCCTCCGCGGTACAGCGAGGAATTGCAGCTATACACCGATGCGGCCGGGGGAATAGGCTTTGGAGCCTTCCTGCACGGCTCTTGGTGCGCGGAGACCTGGCCGGAGGAATGGGCGCAAGAGGGGCTCACCAGGAACATGCTTCTCCTGGAGCTGTTCCCTATTGTGGTGGCCCTGGAACTGTGGGGCGACCGCCTACGTGATGCCTGCATCACCTTCTGGTGTGATAACCTGGGGGTGGTGCAGGCCATCAACAGACAGAGCTCTTCTTCTCTCCCTGTGGTGCGCCTGCTCTCTCGCCTTGTATTGGTATGTCTGCGGCTTAACCTGCATTTTGTGGCCAGGCACGTTCCCGGGGTGGACAACTCGGTGGCCGACGCCCTGTCCAGGCGTGACTGGGCTAGGTTCCGGTCCCTAGCTCCGGGAGCGGATTTGGTTGGTGAGCCGTGTCCTCCTTATGTTTGGCAGGTCATCAGGCCGGCATGGAGGAACTAGCCATGCGGGCTATTGCTCCCAGGACGCTGCGTTGTTACCAAGCTGGCTGGCTGGAATGGGAACAATTCAGAATGTCCGCGTCACAGCAAGGTAAGGCCCCGGGCGAAGCCATGCTGGTGTTTGTGTGGAGTTTGTACTCCGGAGGGCGGACTGTGTCAGCCGTGAGACGGCTGTTGGCCGGCGTGTCGTTCTTCTCATCGCTGTATGGGAGATCGGACCCCGGCCGGTCTTTTCTTGTGTCTCGGGCCCTGAGGGGCTGGCGGCGCGCTTCCCCTGTGGCTCCAGATAGCAGAAGGCCCATTGACGTGTCCCTGCTGCCTCCCTTATTGGGGGCGGTTTGGGATGTATGTCACTCTGAATATGAGGTCCGACTGTTTCGCTTGGCATATGCCATGGCATTCCATGGGGCTTTCAGGGTCGGCGAGCTGGTAGCCCCGTCGAGGCATCGACCTTCTCCTCTGTTGTTAGAGGATGTACTGATACAGGGCGATTTGGTTTGGTGCCGGGTAAGACGTTCCAAGACGGATCAGACTGGGAGAGGCCAATGGCTGTCACTGCAACCGTGCCTGGTGGAAGGGATTTGCCCAGTGGTGATGGCAAGCGCCTACGCCCTGCTGCGTCCTGACCGCCCTGGGGCATGGTTAATGCATGAAGATGGCTCTTCATTGACAAAATACCAGTTCTGCCATGTTTTGCAACGTGCCCTGGGATCTCTTGGCCTGGATCCGCGGGAGTTTGGTACACACTCCTTCCGGATCGGGGCGGCCACATCTGCTGCTGCTGGGGGTCAATCCGACGCAGAGATACAGTCTCTGGGTCGATGGCGCTCGGCAGCGTTCCGCAGATACATTCGGCCTGGCCTGTCTCTCCATCTGCAAGACTGTAACCGACTGGACGCATAAGTACTCGTCTCACTTTAGCGGGAGTCTTGAGGTGGTCCACTTTCCCCCGGGGGCACAATTCGGCTTAATTCCAATCTGACATGGCGTCCTGGTTAGTTTACTCCGGGGGTTTTCTGTGCAGTGTGCCTCAAGGTCTGGTCGGTTACGGTTTCTTTATCTTTGCCTTCTCCGGTGTGGTTGGTTTGTTAAGTGAGGTGTGATTTGGATGGCATGTGTCCTAACCTGTTTACATCTTTCAGGTCGCAGGGACTCCAAGACGGTGTGGGTGATGGGACACTCTTTTGTCCACTGGGCATCAATGGCGTGTGGCAGTTTGAATGAGATTATGCGAGTGAAAGCTCAGAAAGTGCGATGGTTGGGTGTGCGAGGCATGCGTTGGGGAGCGCTACGGGGCCTTTTGCTGAGGTCGGTGCGGGACTTCGGAGTCCCTGAGGTGCTAATTTTGCACCTGGGCGGAAACGATCTAGGCCAATGCACCGCCTTAGAACTTAGGTCGATTATCATCAGGGACCTGCATATTGTGGCTCAAGCGCTCCCTTGTTGCCAACTGATTTGGTCCTCAATGATTCCTAGGCGAGTCTGGAGGAATGCTAGGTCAGGGCCCCGCTTGGATAGCGCACGGAGGAAGGTCAATGCTGCGGTGCAGCGATACCTGTTGGCTAATAGGGGTGGAGTCATCAGGCATGACTCCATCACCTATAAGCGGGGTTCCCTGTATAGGCCGGACGGTGTCCATCTGAGTCCTGAGGGAATGGCCATATTCCTGGACGATTTGTTTAGAGGTTTTAGTTGATGTGTTGTTGTTTAGTAAGTGCTGAGCGTTTAGGGTGGCGGTGCTGCAGCCTAAGGCTTGGCTTGTGGCGGTAAAGAACGGTCCTTGTTCAAATGAAGTGTTATGAGGATAGTGGGGTGCGCTCTCCCGTCAATGATACGCTTGTAGCCCATGCCCCTTGGACAGGGGTGGGATGCACCACTTGCCCGAGTGGGTAGCGTGGGAGAGTTGAACACCAATGATGTATGAATGGTGTGATGTCATCTTACCCCTCCTTTTCTCTATGACCGTTCTTTAGGGCCGCCACCCTCTTCTATAGATTAATATATATAGTTGTCAATTAATAAATTTGACATTCATTATTTGAAACGCCAGCACTTGTGTCTGTCTCTTTATTTGTAGTGTTAAGTTAGATAAGTTTAGATAAGTTATTAAAGTGTTATGGCATAAAGATTGCAGATGGTACGTTTAAGAAAACCGATGGCTGAATAAGCTGGAGGTGACATAAACTACCGAAGGAGTCTGAGATGCCTGCACTTTGGTTGTGGTTTATGTTTAGGCTATGATGCTGCAGCTATAGCCAATTAGGGAGTAGGGAGGAGTTTCCTGTTGAAAGAATAGCCAGAGGTCAGGTGATCTGCACTCTGGTCCGGTTTTCCCCACCCTCCCTCCCTATTTTTCTATCCTTTCTTGGCGGCGGTAAAGAACGGTCCTTGTTCAAATGAAGTGTTATGAGGATAGTGGGGTGCGCTCTCCCGTCAATGATACGCTTGTAGCCCATGCCCCTTGGACAGGGGTGGGATGCACCACTTGCCCGAGTGGGTAGCGTGGGAGAGTTGAACACCAATGATGTATGAATGGTGTGATGTCATCTTACCCCTCCTTTTCTCTATGACCGTTCTTTAGGGCCGCCACCCTCTTCTATAGATTAATATATATAGTTGTCAATTAATAAATTTGACATTCATTATTTGAAACGCCAGCACTTGTGTCTGTCTCTTTATTTGTAGTGTTAAGTTAGATAAGTTTAGATAAGTTATTAAAGTGTTATGGCATAAAG
Organism: Crinia signifera; assembly: GCF_055691185.1. NCBI lineage: Eukaryota > Metazoa > Chordata > Amphibia > Anura > Myobatrachidae > Crinia > Crinia signifera. The sequence continues at coordinate 109,941,743 of NC_139219.1, read as the reverse complement.
ATTGCAGATGGTACGTTTAAGAAAACCGATGGCTGAATAAGCTGGAGGTGACATAAACTACCGAAGGAGTCTGAGATGCCTGCACTTTGGTTGTGGTTTATGTTTAGGCTATGATGCTGCAGCTATAGCCAATTAGGGAGTAGGGAGGAGTTTCCTGTTGAAAGAATAGCCAGAGGTCAGGTGATCTGCACTCTGGTCCGGTTTTCCCCACCCTCCCTCCCTATTTTTCTATCCTTTCTTGGCGGCGGTAAAGAACGGTCCTTGTTCAAATGAAGTGTTATGAGGATAGTGGGGTGCGCTCTCCCGTCAATGATACGCTTGTAGCCCATGCCCCTTGGACAGGGGTGGGATGCACCACTTGCCCGAGTGGGTAGCGTGGGAGAGTTGAACACCAATGATGTATGAATGGTGTGATGTCATCTTACCCCTCCTTTTCTCTATGACCGTTCTTTAGGGCCGCCACCCTCTTCTATAGATTAATATATATAGTTGTCAATTAATAAATTTGACATTCATTATTTGAAACGCCAGCACTTGTGTCTGTCTCTTTATTTGTAGTGTTAAGTTAGATAAGTTTAGATAAGTTATTAAAGTGTTATGGCATAAAGATTGCCGATGGTACGTTTATACATATTGTACTGTAATAGAAAAAAAAGCTTAACATTTACAAAGCAAGGATTTATTTATTTATTTATTAACAGGTTTTTATATAGCACAGCAAATTTTGTTGCTAATAACAAAAAACAATTACACCGTACTTTCTTATCAAAAATATAATATTGAATATATAAATAAAAAATAAATAAAAAAACTTGTTGCTATTCACACAAAGAACCAGCAGGAGATTCCAGGACTTGTAGTTAAAAAAAAACTGCTGGAATGTGTGTTCCATATATGTCTATGTTCCATGTTTCTGGTTATGTATCCCCCCCCCTCCCCCCACCTCTTTTTCTTTTCTGTATCCCTCTATACAAAAAAGTGAAAATTTTATTTTTTAATAAAAATTATTGATGAAAAAAAAAAACAGCTGGAGAGCCATTACTAACAGCATTAAAAAGAATGGTTACACATGGGATCATACAGATGGAGCGCCTCTGATCCTTGGCCGGGGATCGCCAGCATGCATGTGCTGGCAATTGTCGGCGCAGAGGCCCTCCATTTGATTGACGCCCAGTTTCAGGACGGTGCCGCGGTGGCATCCTGCCCGTTTCCTCTTCAGGGAGATGGGCAGGGGATAGGGGGGATGGTGGGGCAGCGTGGGGCACCAGGGGAGGAGGCGGGGGAGGCGGCAGGTGGCGGATCCAGCTCCGTAGGCACGGGACGTGCGCGAGCATCTCATGCGCACGTGCCCCTGGCGAGAGCCATCCGCTGGCAGGGGCTGGCGATAGAATCACCAGCCCCTGCAAAGATGGAGCCTGCTCCATCTGTACATTGCAAAACATTTAGAGGTTATTTTGATTTGATCACTCCCGTGCATGTTCGCACAGGGGAGCGATGTTTAGCAACTGCGCGTAAACATTTATGCGCATGTGTCGATTTTTTGAGCAGTCCCCTGCACCTATAGATCTTCTGCATCCCACCCACTTGCTAGTGAAGCAGGCAGGATATGGGGAGATTAATAGGGTAATCCCAGCTCGATATGGACAACTCAGCGGCACCTTGCCCCCAAATTGGCATGCAGGATCTCCTCTCCGGGATTGTCCCAGCGAGGACCATAGTAAGGTAGGCAACTACTATATGTAGTAAACACATTGAAAGGTTTCAGCTTTAACTGAACTAATGGTTAAATGTTTATATAGTGTGCATATTAAATTACTGATTTCAAAACTGAATAAATCAAAGTGTCATACAAAGTATGCAGAGTGTATTTTGTCCCTAGGCAAAGGCCTTTTTGGCCTTCACACAAATTTGGTCCTGAAGACCTATCACTCTGAAAAAGGGGTGGGGTTTTGTTCGGAAGGGCAGGGCTACATGAAAGGGAGCTGGCAATGAGATCCACATTTGTAGAGATTTTCCAGGGCATGCCCAGTACTGCATGAGCAGCTGGGCAGCCCCTTATCAGGAGTTTCTGCACTGATAAATTCCGTGTGCACCCAGCGATCACCGGCTGCTCTGCAAAGATGAGCAGCCGGTGATCACCTGCTCAAGGGACACTCACCTGCAGGAGGGACAGCAGGACAGTCCCCAAATAGTGGGACTGTCCCGCTATAATAGGACAGTTGGGATGGATTTCTGAAGACACAAATAAGAGTGCCTTGATTTCCTTCTTCCTATTCTACATATGACAACCCAGTAATTGGGGGAGATTCTCTAAACTAAAAACCCAGATAACAGGGTTTTTACCGCATTTTGGGATGCTCTAACCATCCCCCCGCCGGGTTATCGCGATGGGGGGCATCGCCAGCAAAATTTGGCGATGCCCGATAGAAGCCTAAGCGCTTCTACCGAGACCCACCGCCGCCACGCACCAACCCCCGCCGCCCCGCACCAACTTCCCCTCACCTGTGTCGGGGCTGCACAGTGCTGTGCTGCCCGGACCTGTGACCTCCTCCTCCCTGCACTATGATCCTCTTCCGTGTGCAGGGAGGAGAGCCCGGCGCAGCAGCAGCACCAGGTAAAAGAGGGAGGGGGGAGCCGCCGGGAGCTGTCGGGTCCCGATGGGACCCGCTGTCTCTCACCGCAAAGGACAGCTCTTAATGCAAGAGCTGTCCTTTGCCATAATTATCGCAGAGCATATGCGATAATTATGTGGGCGATGGGGGGGGCGATGTGCGGCGGTAAGGGGGCACAGATGTTAGAGCATCCCGCCCATAGTCTTTAGTAAAATGTACTCATCCTATATAATAAAGCCTTAACTCTGCTCACCTCCACTAGATGGCACCCGACAGAGCTTGGTTTGCATACATACACACCCTTACACACACACAAATACACATAAACATACCCCTACACCTACATACAATATCTCAGCATCTCAGCATGACAGAGCCCCACATCAACAGCTCCTTCATTTAGATGGGCTGGTGATCAGTAAACTAGAATTTCTTAATGCTGTATTTTTCAAAAATACATTTTAGCAACATTCTCTTACCAGGATACAGTACCAGGACACTGGCTTCATTAAGAATCTGTCCTGGCAAACAGAAAATACATAAGTGAATAGCTTACGCTTCCACTTTACTGCCAGTCAGGATCACAATAGGGGGGTGCTGTGGGTACAGCTGTCCTGGACCCCAGCCTCTTGAAGGGCCCGGGTAGCTCATTTCGTCCACCACAACCCCCCGACTGTCTCTGCTGCACTGCACTCCAGGAGTGCATGCTTATTCAACCCAGGACGTCGGCGGGCAATTAAAATGCTGCACCGGCTTTTGAGCCAATCAGAGCTCGCATACCGGTACGCCAGCTTTGATTGGCTCACCAGCCGGTGCGGCATTTTAATTGTCCACCAGCATACTGAGTTGAAGAAGTCTGCTTTCCGGGACCTCCACGCTGCAGCTCTACGGAAGAGGAGATGGGGTTGTTACAGTAAGTCAAGTGAGGATGGCAGCCCTGTTGCAGAGCTTGCTGTCTACTACCAGGGCCGGCGCCACCACTAGGCAAACCTAGGCATTTGCCTAGGGCGCCGGCCACTGGAGGGCGGAAAATGCCGCCCGGGTACCTGTCCTACCGGCGCTGTCTATTTCAATCTGGCGGCGGAGGCAGCGGGGGTCCCTGCAGTCTATTAAAAATCACGAGCGCTATCCGCCGGGCTATGCGGAAGCGCTTCTAGTCTAAAAACTCTGGCAGCACGGCGCACGCTGATCTCAGCCAATCAGCGTGCTGCCAGTGTTTTCACACTAGAAGCGCTTCCGCATAGCCCGGCGGATAGCGCTCGTGATTTTTAATAGACTGCAGGGACCCCCGCTGCCTCCGCCGCCAGATTGAAATAGACAGCGCCGGTAGGACAGGTACCACCTCACACACACCACCCACACCCCCACCCCCACCCCCCCCCCCCCCGGCACCGGGGCGCCCCCAGCCCGACTCGCCTGGGGCGCTCCGGTGCCTTGCACCGGCCCTGTCTACTACACATGCAACCTAAAACAATGGGACTGCCACAGTTATCAGAGATAGTGGGCGAGATTTAGTGAATTTGTCGTTTTTTACAAAGAGCGAATTTGTCCTAAATCGCCCTATATCGCACTTTTAAAAAAATCACACTTTTGATGTGAATTTGCATATTTAATGAGATGTGAATTCGCTGCCAAAAAGTGCGGTAAAGTGCGATATAGTGCGAGTTTTAGGCATGAATATGTGTGATTTTCAGTCATGAAAATCTGCACATTTTCAGAAATGTGCGATTTTGTGTTAAAAAAAAAGTGAAAAAAAAAAACTCTGTGGGGTCTCCCTTCTTGAGCATAACCAGGCCTGGGATCAGAGAGCCAGTCCTGGTTTCATAAAATCACGGGCTGAACAAATATGGTCCGGCTTGGTGGTTGTCCCGGTCCATGATTGGCTGGTGGGCGGGCCTAAGTCCCGGTCTGGGGGGCGGAGCCCCAGATGTAAACAGAACACCGGACCGTGATTACAGGGCTGCTGGGCTCCCGGACAAGCGCTGAAGACGGCTGATGAGTATGTTTGATCTCTCCACAGGTACCCCAGTGGATTCTACAGGACAAGGGGACCGATCCTTCGTGGCAACATATGTATATATGGATGAATGGGCTCCGTGTGTAATAAAGTTGTACTGTACGTGTGTGTGTGTGTATTTATTTAACTATTTGTGCTACTGTGGGACTACAAGTCCCAGCGGGCCCTTTATTGACCCACATGCTGGGACTTGTGATTCTCCAAGTCCCTGCATGTGGTGCAGGCTTGCTGGGACTCATAGTTCCACAGCAGTATACAATAGTTTTTCTATCTTTTTACACTATTATCAGCTCGATGCCCACCGCCCAGGGGCATCGAGGACAGCCCCGGGCTTCAGCATGGGCAGGTAAGTTCTGGAGGGGGGACCCCTTCTTTGGGGGGGTCCCCACTCCCCCAGGACCCCTGCCCATGCTGACCGGTCAGGGGGTGAATGCTTTGGCCGGGGGACTTGTATAAGAAGTCTCCCCCCGACTGTGGCATTACCCTGCTGGCTGGTTGGGCCCGGTGCTGGTTCTTGAAATACGGGGGACCCCTACTCATTTTGTCCCCCATATTTTGGGATCCAGGACCGGCCCTTGAGCCTGGTGCTTGTTTAATAAAATCCTGGGGACCCATATTTGTTCAGCCCGTGATTTTATGAAACCAGGACCGGCTCTTTGAGCCCGGAGCAGGTTATGCTCAAGAGGGGGGAACCCACGCCATATTTTTTTTACTTTTTTCATTTAACTCTTTTTTTTAACACCAGAACCATACACAGATCGCAATGATCTGTGTATGTTTCTGACAAATTCGCCAGTCAGAACCTGGTCTATTTTTTTGGCGATTTTTGCACATTTTTTTTTTGGGCGATTTCCAAATTCGCACCCCATTAGAATTGTATATTTTTCAATGGGAAACATGAGAAATCGCCACTTCAGAATGTGCGAATTCACGGAAAAAACTGCAACTCATTAAGTTGGCGATTTCTGAAAAACAGACGATTTTGGCCGTTTTTGCTCAAAAAAATCGCCAAAAACATAGAATCACTTCCTATTAAATGTCACCAACTGTGTCTGCAGTGGTACCCTTTTTAAATTACCCTATAAATAAATATTGCGGCTATCCTCCAAAATTATGCTTTCAGATTACTGAGTGCAAAAATACTACGGTTCCCAAGTCTAATCTGCACTGTTATATGAAAGCATGTTGTAGTATCGCTTTGAATTTATAATCTATGCAGTTCTTTACATCAAAAACTTGTACAGCACTAATAAAAGTAATAGTCACTCATTTTGGATTTCTCAATTCATTTCTAAAAGGTGTTTTATGATTTCTTCAATATATTAGTGCAGTGTAACTTTATTTGTTATACAAACACAAAGGTTACAAAGCAGCTGTTTATCTCTAAAATGGTATCTTCTGTGAAATCAATATCTCCTGGGGGATGTCAGATCATTAGACATAGGCTACAGCCTGCTATGTTAACATATTCCAATCAGTGTTTTTAAAGCAGAGCTGTAGATAAGAACATGACCTGTTTTAAATAACATGTTAAGAGTGACTTCACTTACAATACAAAAATTAAATAAAACATTAACATGGAATTTCCTGTCTATTCCTATGTTTTTCTTTTGTGCTGTTAATGTGCTTTCTTTTGTTCCTAAATGGTCACTTATGTTACAATATTGTTGTATGGGATTGGAATGCCCAATGTACTTCCTGTGTAAATAAAATCAACAGTGTTGATACACTTCCTACTGGTAAAAAATCACACAGAGGTGCCCAATGCCTTTAGTAACATGTGGTTGTTTAATCAAAACTACTGCTGGCCATATATGTATATCTAAAATCCACAAGTGCCAGTTCCAATTTGGCTACACACTTGTCACCAGATTGGAAGAGCGATCATGTGTTTCCATCACGAAATTTGCACTGATGGTCCTTTTTTCATCAAGCATGTGGTTTAGCAGCTGAAGCTTTTACCGTGTCTTTAGGTGGCCATACACTAGGGCAATTTATCTGATGCTTGAAATTGCATCTGATTTCCCTTGAACTCACTTGCAGCTTCCCAGGAGTCCTGCACGTCAGATTCTGTACTTGAGGGCTTATTTTGCATCAGATATATTGCATGTAATTTATCAACCGTGACAAATTGCATTCAATTTATCTTACTGCATACACTTGTACCATACAATTGCTCGGGGGGCTGGCCTACAGTGTGCTTGAGAGGCTGGCCTACATATGGCTATTAAAGCTATGTAGAAGAGGCTAGTAGCTACCTGTACTATGGGTCTGATTGGTCTGAAAATTTACAGTCTGACCAATTATCGGTCAGCCGCGCATGCGCACAAAGCCAGCAAAAACAAGCATTGCCTGGACGTTGGAAGGGAAAGCCACTGATGTCAGGGCCATCACAGCGCTGTATACATGAACCTGGCAGCTTAGTAAATGTGCTGTATTCTCCATTCGTATTTTGGGCAGAAAATATGACTGGAAAATACTCCTCATTTTCCAGGCGAATTTGGCTGAAGTCAGGCTTTTCTGTGTAAAAAAAGTAGAAAAATATTGTAAATACATCATTTAAACAAATGGCGTGGGATCCCCTCGCCCGGCTATAACCAGCCCCGGGCTCATTAAACTAGATATTGTTACAGAAATACAGGGGGGGGGGGGAGCTGGGGTCCCTTTGTATTTCTATAACCAGAACCAGGCTCTTGACTCTGTCCTGGTTTGCAAACTATGGGGGACAAACTGAGTAGAGGTCCTGCCATATTGTGGAAACCAGCACCAGGCTCAAACAGCCAGCGGGGTCATGCCACAGACGTGGACACTTTTTACAGTTTGCTGCCTCAGGGTTGGAGCGGAGGAGGGGGAGGGAGCAGCACACAGGGAGAGGATGCCTTGCACTCAGCAGCTATGCTTAGATGACTCTATGGCAGGCTCTGTCTCTCCTGATGCTGCTGCTGGGATGGGGACAGAGGATGGAGGAGGCTTTATCCGCTGTCGTATCTCCTCCATCTCTCCTGATGATGTTGCTGGGGTGGGGAATAGGGAGAACAGAGGACTGAGGAGGTTTCGGCTCCTCCTGTCTTCTGCTGCAGCCGGGTGGGAGGACGGAGCAGGGAGGAGGCAGAGGAAGTCAGCCCTGCGATGTATTGCAGGGTGAGAGAAGGCACAGCAATGTGCACCTGATGACCCAGCGACAGAGATGGATTTCTCCGGTGGCACGGGCAACCCAGGAGGTGCGATGCAATGCGCACTTGAACGCGCATTGCATCGCACCCCTTGTCATGTACTTGCAATCTGGGCATTGTACATGTGATTTATCGCTGTAATCGCATGTAAATTGCCTAAATTAATTTTAAATTGAACTAGTGTATGGGGGCCTTAAGATTTCTGATTTAATTTCATACCTAATTACTCATACCTTTGGTGTTGAACAGATTTCATGCCTAGTTTTCCAAAACTCCTGAAGCTCAAACTCATTAAGGAGTGCAATATGGAGAAGAGGAAGTATTGGATTCTCGCAATTGTCATGTAAACTCCAATATCTGATCATCTGGAATGGTCATGGGTAAATGCATTAGAAGTTTATGTCACCACTGTTTAGGATGGCCACAGCGAACCCTACACTGTCGATGTTGATCTGTCCTGATGGGTGGTAAGTACCTGCAAATGCTAAAGCTTTGCCTATAATAGCTACGTTTGAAGGGGGAATTAGGTCTGCAGCAACTCCAGTGCCACCAGGTCTTAAGAGGGAGCAAGGTACTGGAAACCCCTCAGGAACAGTCAAAAGGAGAAGCTGACTAGTAAGGGCCTAACTGGGATAAGACACTAATTAACGACTCCTGAGACACAACCCAGGCGGTGAAGTTGCTGTATGGGAGGTACCAAAACAAGGAATAACCCCACTTGGGTAAAGGCCAATTATAGGCGTCAAACCTGCAGTGTTCCCTGAACCGCCCAGAGTACCTGCATGAAACTAAAGATAAGATATATAACAAGTAAATAAAAAATCTATAAGCCAGAATATAGAGAAGGAACACCTGAGCCCCACAGGGGAGCACCTACGAATGACCGATACCGGATACAGCTGTGCGGAAGGCTTCCATGGGCAAAAGATAATGTCCAGCTGGAAACAAAGGTTCTTTGCATAGAAGAAAAGCAGAGAACAGCCAGAGAATCCTGAAAGTAACAGGCAGCAGGACAGGGGCCTGCAGAGACTGAAACTATCACCGGCGGGGCTGGATTGGACTGAGTACCTTAAAAGGGCTTCGAGAACCAATGGGCTGATGACAAATCCATCCAACCCCTGGCCAAATGAACACAGCTTCGGGAGCGCGGGTTCACCTGGCATCTCCCATTGCACGGGTAACCACCCAGCAGAAGCGATCACCCAGTCGGGTGCCGCCAGACAGAAGTGCCCTAGCATCCTGGTTTCCAATCAACTGGCACCAGGGATGCGACATAGACTGACAGGAGCCCCGGGACTCCCTGTCAGCCTTTAATTATTTATTGGGTACTTGTATATTATAATGTGGCCAGCGTAGTCAGCTTAGTCAGCCTTCCTGTCAGTATCAGCTTTGTGTTCCCACAGCCAGCGTAGTCAGTATGTTTGCGGCTAGCGTTACGCAGTAAGCATAGTCAGTCAGTGTTGTGTCAGAGCTTATTACATTGTGTGGAAACCATTGCCAATCTTTGCTGCTTAATTAGCTCAACCCAGTTCACACCAATTAGGAGACCTGGGTGGGACCTAATTTTCCTGCTGCTGCTGCTAATCAAATAAACTTGATGAGTGGGCAAAAAAAAGTGGAAAATGAGGTTCAATGTGGATAAATACAAGGTTATGCATCTCAGAAGACATAACCAGTATGCTAGTTATAACCTAAATGGAGTGGCATCGGGTAAATCAGAATTGGAAAAGGATCTAGGAGTTCAAATAGACAACAAACTGGGGTGTATTGCTCAGTGTTGCGTAGCTACTAAAAAGGCTAAAAGATTACTAGCCTGTACAAAAAGAGGTACGGTGTCTAGGGATGCAAAGGTATTATACCGCTTTATAAAGCATTGGTCATACCGCAATTTGTCACTGTCAGGGCAGTAAAATTGTGGAACGCTCTTCCTGGAGAAGTGGTGTCGGCAGAGTGTTATGCTCACCAGAAGAGAGTCAAGAACCCTGGCAGAGCTTCCTGGGGAACATCCAGCAGGAGAGTGGAAGGAGAGAAGGGATGAGTATCCACAGAGGACAGGCTGCATGGAATCCCAGCTGATGGACCTCTGGACATCTTCTGGGTAGCCACCCGAGACCCCCCAGCCTAAGTCCACAGAGCACTTAAGTGAGCCTTCTTTCCTATAACAGCCCTTTTCCCATAAGACTTTATGGGGGAAATTTACTAAGAATACAAATACAACATTTTTTATTCGTATTCTTAATACGAATGAATACGACTGGTATAGTCATATTTTCATTAATATTCCGGAGGATAATTTACTATTCAGTCGTATTTGACTGATTCGTATTATCCGATGGCGTAATGATTCGTATTTTTTCTGATACGAATTCGGATTTTAAATACAAATTTGTATATATTTAAATACAAATTCGTATTTTTAAATACAAATTTGTATGTTAAAATACAAATTCGTATTTTAAAATACAAAATCGTATTGGTTTTAGCCTGCATGGATCAGTCAGATCTGTACAGGCTGCAGTGTAAAATTTTTTTTAAAAATAAATAATTTTAAAAGTGTGTATGTAAAGTCACACATTTGTGATTTTGTTCAGCTGGGGGTTATTTTCAGATTTTTTCCTCATGTGTAAAATTCTAAGATGTGAAATACACTTCCAAATCAAGGTGTATTGTTTTGGCGTATTTTTTTACGATTTGTATGCGCTTTCGATTCGTATTCGTATTTTTTACAAATACGAATTGTTAGTAAATGACTAAAGTATGTTGTTTTCATGTTAAAAATAGGCGTATTCTATCAATGTCGTATTCATTCGTATTCAAAAATATGAATACGCCATGTATACATCATGAATACGAATACACATCACCGTATTTTCAGGATAGTAAATCCTGAAAATATGAATATGCATAAAAAATCGTATGTTGCTGTACGAATATGAATTCTTTATACAATTTTACCTTAGTAAATTTCCCCCTATGTGTCTACCGGTACTTGTATGCCGCCAGGACTTACGTCAACAAGTGGCAGTGTGAACTTAACCCCAAGGGACCAAGCAGCTACCGGTCGGGAGTGGTAATAGAGAGGGAACTACACTGCCTACAGTAACCTAGCCTAACCCTCAGTGACAGGACTAAAGAAAGACAAGAGACACACCTGGCAAAGATACAGGCACAAACACACAAATGGGTGGAGATGGAGAAGCCCTGCCCTAGCATACGCTGGAAGGCACTAATCCCTCACTGGGACAGAGTGGAAAAGACAAAGACAAGAAATTAAGTATATACTAGCACTGAAGTGAGAACAGAAAGTAAATATACAGACTGACACAAATATAACTAAGGTATGTAAGGTAAGTACTAACATGTGTGGCCTAACACCACTGCCTGAACAGGTACCCCAGTGGGGCTGACTACACGATGCAACTGCAGTAACCTGATGCCCTCCAAACACTAAACTGCTTAATAAGAATAATAAAAAACTAGATGGTACTTGCTTGCAGGAAAAGAGATGGCAGCCAATCGGTAGCTCAGGGAAAAATTGAAAATGAAAAACAGGAAATCACATTGTATGAATTTTAAACAAATTCTTTGTATATGTTTGCGGAAAATAAATATTTGGACAATCAAAAAGTGAAATTTTTCTGAAAACAGGGTTCCCAGTGATCCAGCACTGGGGGCGAGCAGCTGAACCAGCCAGTGTCCTCCTACTTTTTGGTCAGTAGAGTGGACCTCTTTACACTGGAAGAATTATTTGGAAAAATCAAATGTTGATTTTTCCAAACTAGATGAAACAACAGTTTTTGTCATTATTAGGTGTTTAGTTGATCATCATTTGCTCACACGCACACTACCTTGTTATTATTTCAACCAACAAGCTAGTTATCTGGTTTGTTGGAATAAATGTACTGTATTGTCAGCTTTACTGAGGAGACCTGATGAAGTCAGCATACTGTACAGTATACTGATCCTGGTATTCCGACTGCCATCAGAAGACCAGCACTGGAACTTTGAAGAGGTCAGGGTACAGATGCCAGAATATCAACATTTGGTATCCCAAATGGTAACTATACAGGAACCGCTAGCTTGTGCCTAGAGAAGGGGTGGGGGTGTTAGTGCATTAGGCATTAGTGGGGGGACTAAGGGTTAGGCAGCGGGGAGGGGAACATTGGGGATAGGCTGGGGGAGAGTGGGTTAGGCTTAGGAGGTGGGGTATGGGGCTAGGGTTAGGCACTAGCAAAGTCGTTTGGGGTGATGTTAGGCTGCTACAATGAACTACAATGTCTACAGAACCCTTGACATTCTCACTGTCCAGATGATGGGGTCTTATAAAACATACACTGTTAGGGGTCACTTTGGCACTATAACATAATAAACCAATTATGAAATGACCATAAATCTGAAGCTTTTAAAAAAATATATATAATTTCTATTTATTTGTCTTTTAAACTATTAAACTAATTACTGTTAGCAGTAATCTCAAACATGCAAAAATAAAGGCATCCTAATCAAACATACAGTAAATATTTAACATTCATTTTTTCTACCCCTTACTTAGGATATCTGATCTAAGATTATAGTTGAATACAAGTGTCAGTAACTATGTGTTGCAGGCACTTGCAGAGGTTACAAGGCCAGGGTGTTGATGGTTATTCCCAGAGACAGGGAAATCAGTCATGCTTTTTCCTACTGAGAGAGAAACAGATCTATCTGGTGCATGATAGGCAAAAACACACAGAAACATAATTAGTGTTGACAATCCTTGTCCTGATGGTCTATAAACAGTTAATCTTCCCTCTCATCTCTTTGAGGAATGATGTGAAAGATCACCCCACAATGTGAATCTGGACATGGGCCATACCAAAGGTGGGGATTTCTTACTTCTGTATAAGTAATAAACAAATACATTCTAATTCAAAAATATTGTTATTTTAATAAATGCTGATACACATGTAAAGTTAATATTAATAAAACATCATAGACAAATAAGTGCATGTTTTCTAGTGTCTTAAAATGCATAAACTGAATTAACTGGCAGCTGTATAGTAAAAAGTTCTTTATAAGAAATATTAGCTATATTAAAATTCTGATTATTTATTAACAGTTTCTTATATAGCTTATATAAAGTTGACATGCTTATACACTATTATATTATTGGAATTTATATTAAAGATGATACAGAATGACACATTGGCCCTTATTCTGATCGGTGCGTACTTTCCCGAATTCTTACGGAGCGGGCCGCACGCAACGCTATGCGGACATCGTCCGTAGAAACGCCCATCGAGCCTCCGCATTCGGACGGACTCACTCTTTAAGAAGAGGGCGTGTGTACGGACGACATACAAACCTTGCGTGTGCGGTGGACACGCACAGATTCGGCACGGTCTTACAGCGTAAGCACGGTCTTACCGCGTCAGAACGTACGGGAACCTGGCTGTACGCACCGATGCGGAGTATTTACGCTAAATACAACACTATTTATCTGAGCACAGACAGCGATCACATGACCCACTTATGCAATTAGGCAACCTCATTAAAAAGGGATTGTTTTCTATTTGAATCAATTAAATCCTAATACATACTGAACCACATTACACATTACATCAGGTCTGACCATCGCCGCTCCAGCTGAGCGATGGTCCTACGCACCTGTGTGCGGGCGTATATGCGCCGGCGGGCCACCGCATAAGCATTACGCTTTTGCCTGTTTGTTATAAATGGGCCTGCCCGCCCCAGCCTGGTCTCCATAACGGAGACCAGTGTCCTCAGCTCCGCTGGCGAAAAAGGTGCTGCTCTGCCATAGGCCGCAATCTTAGCAATGGCACAATTCAAGCAATCATGTCCTGTCATTGGTTGATCAGAGTGATATTTGGTATTAACTATATTGTTCATTTTGACAGTAACAGCGTGTATGCGCCACAACAGACGGCTAACCCATTGCATCGCTAACCCACACTTGCTGTACCTTTGCATAGTTGAGCAAACCATGCCATTACTTACTGTCTCCTAAACAGACAGTGTAAAATAAGTTGGGAACCCATTATATATAATCTATTACATTCACCAAACATGGGTATAAGCAACAGGTGAAATAGTCTGCATCACTAGCCACTTACACCTAACTCAACAAGGTACTAAACAGCTTTATTATAGTGAAAGCTATACAGCAGAAACATAGCAAATAGTGCCAGACCCTTTCCCAATATTAGGCCATGGTGCCATATGTACACTTACCTTCTACTGGCCCACACTAGAGATGTGGAATGCAATGCAGCTAGCATCAAGGCTGAATTTGGAGACCTTTCACATGTGATTTGGATGCTAGCACTGATTACTATTGCCTAAGTGGTGGACTGGATTTAAATATGGAATGGTTAGTGTCATTTGTACTACATACCAAACAAGTGCTCAGTACAGATGTACATTCACATATACATTTCATGTGTGACCTCAGTTTTATTTGGTCATTGGAGTACAAATCTGCAATTACCTACTAAATCAGACTTACTAAGTTTGCCAGGTTTTTTTTCCGCAGCTAGGGGCGTGGCCTATGCGCCGCACGGTCGACGCTGCCATACGGAACGCGGCCGTACGGAACGCAGGGTGTCGCTGATGTACGCCAATTACAGAAATAGGATATAAAGGTGTGTTAGACAAATGCAATGTTGTTGTAAACATGGCTGGCTCAGATTCAGAGGAAGACCAGGTGTTGCAGGACCTGTTTGGCAACATGGACTCCAGCACCACCTATGTCCCCATCAACCCAGACCAGCCATTGGGAGAACAGCAGCCAGATGGGCCATCTACATCAGGCCAATCGGCAGCTGGCCCATCTTCAGCCTCAGCAGAATCATTGGGAACACAGCAGGTGGCTTCCCAACAGAGTAGCCTGCCCAGCACTTCGAGTACAGCGACAGGTGGCCGTGGCAGTGGCGGTGCCAGTGGCCGTGGCCCTGGCCGAAATAGGGCAACAGAGGAACCAACCACCAGAAACATGGCATTCGAAGCGCAGGAGCTTGCCATCCTGGTGCCCCGCGCACGGGATTGGATCGAGTGTCCACAGGACCGGTTGACACACACAAAGAGATGGAAGATCTGGGAGGACATAACGGCGGAGATTAATGCGGTGGCTCCACAAGTTCGTGAGACGGAGCACGTTAAGAAGAGGCAAGTTCATGTGTGTTACATTTGAGCAGTACAAGACCAGTAATGTATACTTTAGATGTTAGATGGAGTTGCTAAATGGGCGGTCACGTTGCTTGGAGGCACAGACATGTTTGCCATGTCATTTAATTGATAGTTATTGTAGGGTGAGTGTGAGTGTATCTTCTAAGGCTTGGTTTTCAAATTTAATATAATGTAAGTTTGGTGTCATGAGGCACATGTTGTAATCTGTTGCAGATTGCAATGGGTGCTACAGCAAACATGAGGAGTGACATGTATTAATATGTAAACTTTGATTGCAGGTGGCACGACTTCAAAACGAACCTCAAGAAGAAATTGACCCAGCGGTGGGAACACAGCCACACCTCTGGGGCTGGCCCCATGCCATCAAATTTGAAGCTCACCCCCCTGGAAGAGATGGCAGAGTGCTGCATTGCAGTCGAGGAGGTCCGGGGGGTGAGCACCATGGACAGCGAGGCCCCAGCGGAAGTCATGGCTTCTTTGCTTGAAGGTAATTATTTGCCATGCCATAAGTAGCTGGTTCTAATTTTGCATGGAATGTGTTGTAATTGTAACGTTCTCTTTCACCAGCATCCCCACCGCTTGGTCAAGAATCTCTTGAGGAGGTTGAGGAGTCTGTGCCACCTGCCACCAGTACCAGGCCCGTGCAGCAGCAGCAGCCACTGACCGAGGCTGAATTGACCAGGTGGGTGCAGGTGCTTTCCCATATTCAGCAGCAGGGAGAGTCGGCATCAGAGCGGGTGCGTAGGACCGAGGTGGTCTTGCAGGGTTTGGTCAGCAGCCACCAGAGTATCGCTGGGAGCCTGCAGGCTATGGCTGCCACCCAGCAATCAATTGCTGCTAGCCTGCAGGTGCTGGCTGATCAAGCCCTGCGGAAAAATGACCTCCTCCTCCACCATAATGAGCTTATGGTGGAGCTAGTTGCCAGCAATAGGGTCCTAATGTCATCCGTTTCTGGTGCATTCCCACCATCAGCACTCCCTGCTGCCAGAGGGGGAAGACCATCCACCCCCTCACCAGCATCTGCTCCACCTGGGCCACCATCTGACCGTGGCCGAAGAGCTGCTGCACGAGCTGCTGCCAGGGGCAAACATGCCCGCAAATGAACTTGTGTCCGCATTAATCTCCACCCTTATGTCTTCCCAAATCTTTCATTGAGCTGTGTGTGTCAGCTTCCTGTGTCCAATTCCGTGCAGAGGGTACCCACATTTGCCCTCGTTTCGAATGTCATGTTTGGTTCCCCTGTTGCCCTGTTTCGGCTAGCATTACTGTCTGCTGTTCTTGAAGTGTTGGTGCTATACTTTTGTTGTGAAGCCACCTGATGTGTTCCTAATGATTCGGCTGTGGCTATGTATGTCTACAATACATGTATTTATTATATATTATTTACTTTTATTCCTGCAATGGTACCTTTTAATGTGTGACAGTTTCTAATTTATTTTATACGTTCATTTAATAAATGTTTTTTTTTTCCCCCAAATGTGTGGTTTAATTGATACATGTAGAAGTGACCTGTGTATTTGTATTATTAATATTAAGTTGTGTTCATTATTTGCAGTGTAAAAGTGTGTGAAAAGTGCTGCATATATGTGTGTGTTTAGTAATGTTCCATTTAAGCTGCAATGGTTCCAATTGAAGCAGTGACAAGCATGTAATTAACAAGTAATGAGTAAAGGAGTGGATTGTATTGTGTTCAGCTGACAATGGTTTCAGTGATTAGGCGTTCCGATTGCCTAGCGCATGACTGAGTGGTGTCCGCAAAGCAACACTTGCTTATGAACACCGCATATTTCTTGCATTTTTGTTCGCGTGCATTCGCCGTGCTGTCCGAATGCACGCCTACCAAAATAAGTGCACTCCCCCGTGTCCGCCCATGTTTCCGCCCAGTTTAGCCCACTTTGAAACTACGCCCCTGTGTATTTCCGAATGACGCCCATAATACGCCCAGATTTCACAAGTGATTGCGGTGCACATTTCTGTGCGGTATTAGTGAGTACAAGTACGTAGACCATGCGTGGCACATGCGCATAGCGTTCCCCACGCATGCGCAGACGGCTAAAAAACGCCATCCGAAAGTATTCGGAAATATACGCACCAACCAGAATAAGGCCCATTGTTGGACAGTGGAGAATAGGAAGAGACAAGGAGAGACAAAGTAGACAAGATACTGCAAATGCAGACATTAAAAAAAGGAGCGTGGGGAATGAGGGCGGCTTCTCATAACGAGCCAACATTCAATTTGGAAGAGTAGACATCTAAAATAAGAAGAGCAAGGTTTTCTGACAGTACATGACTGTGGTCATTTAGGTGGAATGAGAGGTTATTAGTTCAGATGAAGGGCCTGATTCATTCGCTGCTTAGCGTGTAGCTTAACGCCATCCATTGCCTGGCCAAGCGGCCACCCCCCCCCCCCCCAGGCAACGAATGCCCTCTGTACTATGTGAGGGGATGTGTTCACTAACACAATCCCTCGCATGCGGACGCTAGCAGGACAAATTGTTTGATGGTCGCCGTCCATCGAATGATTTCTCCTCCCTTCAGAAATCAAAGTCAGTCTGAAGACAATCCGGGCACTGATGTCCTGCGATTTCAGCTACCCGCCCCCGGCAGGCATCAGACCACCCACGTTCCCCTGGTCTGGCCCTGTGACTGCCACTGGCCCTCCCTTCACGCAGAGAATGGCCTGGCGAGTGTGTAACTGTTTGCTGTCGGGGTTTGCACATGCACAGGCTGGGGCCACATCCGGAATCAGCCCCAAAGTGAGGTGTAGGCTAGAGGTTTACCTTAGGACTATGTATGAAAATGTGTAGTAAATTCAGTTGGATATTTGAGGACACAAGAAGCCAGTGAAGTGATTTGCAAGGTGGTTTGGAAGAGATGGAATGTGAAAGAGGAAAGTCTTGCTGCTTTATTTAGGATTAATTGGTAGGTGAGGGCAGTGGCCTGCAGTGAGTTCAGTGGCTGGCGAGGCAAGGCTTGTGTCCCTCCCTGCTCCACAGGAGCAGAGCAGGGAGGGAGGTGGAATGCATTGTGGTGAAGACGCAGGGTGGAAGAGGGGATGCAGGGTGGTTGCGGATACAGGGTGGGAAGGGGGATGCATGGTGGAGGAGGACAAAGGGTGGGAGGGGGGAAGCAGGGTAGGAGGGGGTTGCAGGGTGGGAGGAGGGATTCAGTGTTTGAGGGAGGGTTGCAGGGTTGTGGAGGACACAGGGTGGGAGGAGGGACACGGGATGGGAGGAGTGACTCAGGAAGGCAATGGGCACAGGGTGGGAGGAGGGATGCAGGGTGGCAGAGAACACAGGGTGGGAGGAGGGATGCAGGGTGGGGGGATGCAGGATGGGAGAGGGAATGCAGGGTGTTCGGAGGATGCCGGGTGGGAGGGGGACACTGCGGCGCAGGACACACGGGGGTGGGAGGTCAACATAAATACCTATTTAATATTAAAGCTTACTGGACTCATGCACTCCATGGCTCCATCAGCAGCATGTAGATTAGGCAGGGAGAAGAGCCAGCACATTCCATGTGGGCAGTAGGGAATAGACCGGGGGCACTCCACTCCTTCCGCTTTGACACCTGCCTGAGTGACAGGGGTGTGCTTTCAGTGACAGAATGCCCCTGTCACTGAGGCACTTCTATAGGTGCTGCTTTTCCTGTTATTTTTAATTAATTTTTAAAGCCTATACCTGGCCCCTCCCCCTGCCTGCCCCCTGCTTCTGGTCCAATAACATGGACAGCGGTAGACAAACCTCTTGGTGCCTCCGAAACAAATTTAAAAAATGTACTGTATGTTCCGTAGTAAAAAGTATAAGAATAATATAAAACATATACGTATGACACAGAATATGTGTCAATATTGGGAAAGAGAAATTGGGAGGGTACCGGTGCACAAGTCACTTACACGAATAAAGAAAATGATACATGTAAAGAAATGAGATTCCACAATTTTTACAATGGGGTGCCTTAGTCTGTATAATGGCTGGTGGAGGTGCTCCTCTGAGAGTAGAAACAATACATAAACGAGAGAAGAGAAAGTACTCTCTTTTCCTGGGGGCACAACTTGAAAAAAAAGTTATTATTTAAAACTTTACTTTTAATATTTTCAGAGAGATAAAGAATAAAATTGACACTCTATAACACAACAAACACAAAACACATAAGGAGTATATGACACTGAAAAAGTGTCATACTCAACATCCACCTTCAGAGTTTTTGTAATGCACAATTTTTTGTTTCTGTATAATATACTGAAAATCAACATGCACACTCTGAGTATGAAAGTAAGCCTGAGATAATTAGCCTGTAAATTTCTCAGGAATAATCACTGTCATATGTGTAGTTGTCTTACATTTGACACAACAAAATGCACTGATAAATATAATTTTAGGTTGAATAGAAGTATATTTCTGATACCTTTTAATGAATATTCACATCTTGAACAGCAATATACTGTATGCAAAAAAATATTTTTTTCTATGTATGATAATGTAGTAGAATGGGAGATTTTTTATTTTGATCAAATTCCGAAACTTACTAAGGGGGGGGGGGGAGGGGGGTGTTGTTATAGGCCTCAAAAAATATTTTCAGGAAAAATTGCCCCTTTCAGGCATACGCGAAAATCCTGTTGTTTTGTTTTTTCAGTTGAACGCATATCAACCTGGGACTAGCGTATGTGTGAAGGGGTCTTCCTAGGATTTCACTCCTGGATCCTGAGCACCTGCAATTGACCCGGGTCACTAAAACTCTGGGATCGTACCGGGTTGCAAATCCCGGGTAGTATGTCTGAAAGGAGTATAATTCCGTTTTTTTGTTGGTTTTTTTTGTTAAAATTGACTGAAAATGAAACACAAAAGCAACCAAACAACAGATTAAAATTGACAGGAGTTTTTCACTTCAAAAACACATTCTATTGCCTAAAACTTCATTATGATACGTATAAAAGTAGAGATGACAGACAATGGGCCAGATAAACTAAGCATGAAATGTGATAAACTGCCAGCCAATCAGCTCCTAACTGATTGGTTGGTGGTTTATCACTTTCCATTTTATCTCCTTTCAAGGTTTAATGCATCTCACCCATTATGCTGATATTTTTATAATCCGGTGATTATTGATAGATTGCCTATGCATATACTTTACATGCATCAAAATCTTTTTGCAGAGTGATTATCGGGCACTGTTTGTGGGCTTTGAAAATGGAGTGGTGGTGAAACTCAGTTGCTTCGTTGCCATAGTTTGGGCGTGTTGCTGTGTACCTGTGAATCATGTGGTTCCTGTGGCTGTATAAGTTATGGATGCAGTACAATCTCAACATCGTTTTTTTCTCCAAAATTGATCAGCTGTTAGTAAATATAGTAAATATGTTTTGTTTTGTTTTGTTTTGTCTCTGAAACACTCTGTCAATGTTGGTGTATTTTAAATTGACCTAATACAGATGTTTAGTAAATATAGCCCATGGTGTGAAGAATATAAAGTATTAGGTGGACTTAAACTCTCTTAGTGGTGTACTCTTATACTAATTAAATTAAGTTTTTTAGTGCCAGAGTGTGTGTGGGGGGGGGGGGGGGGAATGTTTTGGTGTTCTGGGAAAAAGACAGTGGATACAAAGATCAACTGTCATTGCAAATCTTTTCAATGTTACTTTAATGGTGTTGAAATTTGGCACTGCATGGTCTGACCTTAGCAGTGCTGTTGTGCATTGTCAGGCAATGGCGGCAGTGGTATACTTTATTGCATAGGGAAAGAGCATGATGTTTGGAGCTTAATTTAATTTAGGTCTCCATACTAGTGTTTGGTTCCAGCAGGCCAGAACATTAGTGAAAGGCAAGAAGGAGATATCCATGATACAAGGTGTGTAAAATAAGTTTCTAAATGTGCAGTGTATAATGTGACAAACTGGGTAGTTTGTCTGAGCCTCTTGTGAGAGTCTTTAATGCGTACTCTCATTAGTAGCTGAGGGCCAAGGCTTTCCAACGAGCCAAGCCCCGCGATGCTAGCCCCCCGGAAACCGGAGATACCGCCAGGCAAACCTGGAACGTTTTTCCCATAGGATAACATGTGACCCACTAATTCCGACCTCCACCCGGTTCCAATGGCTGCCAGTTCCCCCTCCAGCATCACAGAAGCTCGAGGTTGATCTCAGTCGAACTCAAATCGCTGGGCCTACAATCTGATACCTGGTCCATATGGGTTAATTGGCTCTAGAGATATTGCGGGTAAACCAATTTTTTTTTTCATTTCTGAAATGTAATTTCATGGCTGTTCATGTTGTTTGAGGACAGATTTCTCTGGAACCAAACGGCCCAGTTTCACGGGACCAAAATCATGCGAAGCCTACATGTAAATGGGTCAGTTGGTTCCGAAGATATAGCTGGTTGTTTAAAGGGGGGCGGGGGTGGTTTTCTCTCCCCCTCACACCAGAAAATGCAGGGACTAGGCTGGTGTAAAAGGGGCCAGTCCGGGAATGTCCCTGCATGATCCTGGGACCATATTCCCGGGTAAATCCCTGCATTTTCTGGTGTGAAAGGGGTATTATTTCAAATAGCAGTGCTCTGAATACAGCCGGGCAGACCCCTGCTCTCTGCCCGGCTGTCAATGGCTGTCATTTCTGCCCGGCAGCGGCTGTCCCCCAGTTACCACGAGCATGTATTCCCCCTTGGCAATGAGCATGTAATCCCACATGGCAATGAGCATGGAACCCCTGGCAATGAGCATGGAACCCCTTACAATGAACATGGAACCCCTGGCAATGAACATGTAGGTAAGCAACACTTATGTAACATATTTTAATAGGCATTATGGTGTTTGGCATAATACATAATGGAGATTATGGTGTGTGTCTTAACATGTAATGGGCATTATGGTGTAATTTTGAATGCGTGTCAATGCCCCTATTTATGAAGCATATTGTGCATTATTGCTCAATCTGTTTGGTATAGTGCAGGCATGTCCAAACTATGGCCCTCCAGCTGCCACAGTTTTGCTATTAGGGAATGCTAAAACTATATCAAGGCATGCTGGGATGTGTAGTTTCACAACAGCTGGATGGCCACTGTTTGGATATGCCTGGTGTAGTGTGTATTTTGGCTAAATCCATGTGGCACAATGTGAATTTTGACTTAATCTGTGTGGAATAACGTGAATTGTGACTCAATCCATGTGCCATAGTGTGAATTTTGGCTCACTCGGTGTGAATTTTGGCTCATTCCATGTGGAATAATGTAATAGAGGCAAGTACAGTATAAGGGGGTTACTATTGTGTTGCATGATTTGACTAAGGGGTATATGGTGTGGTAAACTTAGGTGACCACATAAAAAGGTGCTTAAATGTTGTCTACCAAGTTTCGGCTTTCACTATTTTTTTTTAAGACTGCAGTGCCGCCTCACCCCGCAACTTTGGAGTGCACCCGCCAATAAATCTCCCTGCATTTTTCTTATGCCAGCCCCCTGCCTTTTCCAGGCACATATAATTAGTTGAAAGTATTTACACAAATAGAGGCACACCCATGAGCAGACCACCCAAACAGAACACTGGTCATGCCACCCACATTATTAGGTGCTGGCCACAACCCCTATTATTGCACGTAATAGGCCCTTGATCATTCAGCTCCAGGCCCATTTAGACCTTAATCTGGATCTGGCTAAATCCCCTCCTAAACTACACACACAGTGGTGTCACTAATTAATAGGTAGTGCTTCGGCAGAGGCTGAAAATGACTGTCTAGTGTTGTGGTCAGTGTGACCAATGCTGGGTAAGCTGGGTAGGTGATCTGTGTATAGCCGGTGAACTCGCTAGGTAGGTGATCTGTGTATAGCCGGTGACAGGGTCGCAGAAAACCCAAAGCTTATGTGACTGCTTAAACAACCACTGATGCTCTCTGTGCCATCCTGACAAATTGGTGAATAAACTACAGCCCAGTTCTTCAACAAAACCCTGTGTGGACTTTCAATTTTTGATTTATGTGCCACATTATGTGTCACAATAGGTAGAGTAGACACAATATGGGTGTCTGATTGGTTGTGAATTGTAATCTCAAACATGCATTCCCTTCTCTTTTTGAAAAGGGGTAAGGGGAAACTGGGAAAATTCTTGCACAGACCTTCAAATGAATATTTACATGTGTAAACCAACGTATAGAGTCAATCATAAGACATAGATGTCATAAATATTTGGGTTGGCGGTGCTCCCATGAGTCATAGTAGTTAACCATAGAACAAGAAAAGAGCAAAAGATGACTCTCTTTTTGGGGCACTTCTTATTTAATTTCTTATTTTTAAATTATGATATTGTTAATTTTGATATTGAAAATGTTGACAGTATTATTGTGTCCTCTAGGGGTACAATTGTGACAGATGTATAGCTGCATACGAAAATACGATTTTTTTGGTGTATTCGTATTTTTGGCATTTACTATGCCAAAAATACAAATTTTCGTATTCGTACTGATGGGACATTCCTATTTGTATTTACAAATACTAATGATTACACCATCGATAGAATACGACAGAAATCACTATTCAAAAGAATGGTGGTTCCTGATTTACTAAACGGCCGTATTGAAAATACCCCTGCTAATTAGCATAAAACGCCCGTGAATGGCGGGACAAATACGGCAGGAAAATACACTTTATTTTCCTGTCGTATTTGGCAGAAGCCTCCATGGATCAGTCAGATCCGTGCAGGCTTCTGTGTTAAAAAAATAGAAAAATAAATAAATAAAACGGCGTTGGGTCCCCCCCCCCACAGCCGTAACCAGCACCAGGCTGAAAGAGCCGGGTTCGGTAATAAAAAATCAGGGAACCCGGCAAATAAGGGTTCCCCAATTTTTTTAAACCAGCCCCAGGCTCCATGGCCGGGGCTGGTTCCCAAAATATGGGGGACAAAATGACTAGGGGTCCCCCATATTTTAAGAACCAGCCCCAGACCAAACCAGGCAGCAGGGTAATGTCACAGCCGGGGGACACTTATTATATAAGTTCCCGCAGCCAAAACATCACCCTACTGACCAGTCAGTCTGGCCAGGGGCCCTGGGGGAGTGGGGACCCCACCAATAATGGGATCCCCCTCCTCCAGGACTTACCTGACCAAGCTGAAGCCTGGTGCTGTCCCTGGTGATATACAGTAAATATAGAGGGAAGGGGGGGAGAGGAGTTGGAGGTCCGCACACACTGTTTTTGAATTTTGTCCCTTATACAGTAATTAGGGATTAACCTTTGTTCGCCTTTATTAGTATAGTTCGGCAACGGGTTCTATCTGGGCAATATAGTCAAGACAATAGCTAGAGAGAAAAATAATTGCATGGTGGATGCACACCAAAAAGAAGAGATATTTCAACAGGAGGAAATATTCAAGAAAAATAGTTTTTTATTAAAATGTAACCTTTATTAATGTACTGTATCCATGTAAAAAGAAGGGAGAGAGTTGTCCTGTGCAGATTTTTTAACATATGGGATCTCACATGATAATCTCCTTCTGTGGCTTGTGAAATTTTTAAGAGTTAAAAAATTTTTGGACATACACACAACATATACTGTGATGTGCTATTGCACGGAAAAGAAAGATTGGTGTTTAAGGGATTAAAAGAGTTTCCCTGGGCTGGTTACCAATGATGCTTGAGTTTTATTTGGTCCTTAGGAGAGAGAATATACAAGTGAATTTTGTGAAAATAATATATTTTTTTAAAATTTTCGAATGCACATTAAAATAGAACATCCAAGTGCAGCAGGTCTGTCCTCATGTACGGTGTATAGGACGCGCGTTTCGCCTAAAACCAAGGGCTTGTTCACCCACTTTTTTTGGGCTGAAACGCGCGTCCTACACACCGTACAAAGTGTAAGTCTGCACATTGTTAAACACAGGTATCAAGACAGGCAACAGGTAATAGTAGTAAAGAGGAAGATCGTTCACCCTTTCATAGAGAGGCTAGGGGAACTGCTGCCCACTGTGTGCTATGTATTATACACAGGGGCTGGATGGTCAGTTTCAGCTTGGGGGGCACATAGGGAAATGGCCCCTCTTCTACAAGCACAAGCAATGTATGAATGGCTGTCAAAATGGAACAACAGGTTGGGGGGGGGCAAAGCAGTGGACCTAATTGGTCCTAAGAGGTCCTAATAGGATATGCAAAATAGCCCAAGGGACAGACTGAGAAAGGGGGATTGGGTTTAAGCACTAGTGATTTAGGGTTAGGCTGTAGAGGGAGATTTGAGGTCATGCAATGCAGGGGTTATGGTCAGACTGTGGTGCAGGGAGGTTAGGTTTAGACACAGCCAGGGCAGCCGAGAGGAATACCGAGCCCCGGTAAAATTTTGGGGGCGTAGTGTGGGAGCCCAAAATCTTTAGAGGAGGATAAAAGAAAACTCTAAAAACTGGAATCTCAGCAGCAGCACACACCTACAGCATGTGCTGTGCTGACAGCAGGCTCAGTATGACCTCTCACGCTGTCAGTGACACACTCATGCTGAGCCTGCTGTACAAGTGTGTGCTGCTGTTGCTACCCAGGAGGGATGGAGGGGGAAGGCAGGGGCCCTTCCAGCAAGCCTGGGCCCAGGTAATTAGTACCCACTCCCAACCCCCCTTTCGGCTGCCCTGGACACAGCCTAGTGTATTAAGATGCACACGCGGCACAACAAACCATGGGGTAAATTTACTAAGACGTGAGTTCTATTGAAGATAGAATGTTGCCCATAGCAACCAATCAGAGTTTAGTCAGGGCCCTCTGACGAAGTATATGAGGAAACGCGTTGGAGCGTGACCTAGCATTGACCGAAGGAATCCAGCTACCAACTACCAGTGAGCATGATGAAATGCATTGTTACTGAACTTACTGTAGCATTCAGTAAAGAGTTTGTTGGACATTAGAAGACACAGGTGTGCCTTATTCTATTAAGGGCAAACAAAAGGTATTTAACCTGATTTTTTGCCCCAAGTTTTTTTTCTTGGTCACTTCAATACAGAGCATCCTCTCCAAAAAAAAACGTTCAGGAGAAAACACAATACAGGTTGAGTATCCCGTATCCAAAATGCTCGGGACCAGGAGAATTTTGGATAACGGATTATTCCGTATTTCGGAATATTTTAATATTTCAATTATGTATTTTGAAGTATCTTGCATGTATGCTGTATAACCACATAAAATACACACAAATATATTTTATTACCACATAAAATACACACAAATATATTTTATTTGTTCAAAAAACAAGGTTTCAAAACATGAAACAAAATTTGTGTACTATCTCAGATATTTAATTTGAAAGCCAAGCAATCATTTTCTTGCACATATATAGTGCCAGTTACATATCATGTCACCAGTAGTGCTGTTACAAATGTCCCAAGTGAGTTTTTAGCAAAAAAAAATTTTTTTTTCACTTTCTGGAATGTATGGTTTTCGGAATAATTCGGATAACGGATACTCGGATACGGGATACTCAACCTGTATTCACTATTGTGACCATGAAAATGGGTCAATTATCAGGGATTTTTTCTACCACCAAAGTCAGTCACTTTGCACTAGGACAAGCTCGTACTGTTTTTTACTATGCTAAAGTATATTAATGAACACCTCTAAGACATCCTGACATAATTTTAACTAGATCGGAGCATCTTCATAGATTTTGTTATTTTCACCTAAAAAGTGAAACTTTAGGCCTCTTGCCAGAACAAAAGATGTTGACTCAGATCAAAATGCTTTTGCACGTTTCTTATTCAGGTCAACTCACAACTTTTCCACACTAGCCAATTTTGAATTTCTCAATTTCAATTTTTTCACTCCGCCCTAAGTCTTATACCAGAGACAAATATAGGAACATACTGCCATAAGCAGCTGACTAAATATTAATTATAATACTTTAGAAATTAGATAAATCCAATGAGGTACTTAACATCCAAAAGATAAAGCCACTTCACACTGTTCATAATACAAACTTGCTTTTGCAAATGTATTCATAATTGGGTCAACCACAATATGTTTTGTTGGTACTTGTTTCGTTTCACGGCAGCACTAACTGGCAAATCGTATGCAAATCGCATGCAAATATTGCAAAAAAATTGCATGTGATTTGCATAGGATTCGATCCACGATGCAAATTATAAAGTGTGGCGAGCGCATCGAGCCACCGAACCCGAAGCGTGGTGAGCGTAGCGAGCCCCGCGAGGGGACGCGGAAAACAAGCCCAAAGCGTGGTGAACGCATTGAGCCCCACAAGGGGACATGGATTACTTGATGTGTATTCCGCGGTCCCTCGCCACGCTTTCGGGCTCGGTTTAAGCGGACCCTCGCAGGGCTCACTGCGCTTGCCACGCTTCAGGCTTGGTGGCTCGCTGCACTCGCCACACTTTATGAAATCAACTCCACGCCGATGTGAATAGTGGAGGTATGCGTGGGGCACACTGCGCTTGCCACGCTGAATAGTGGGGGTGTGTTAAATTGCATCGCAGATTGAATCGTTTGCAAATCATATGCAAATATCACGTGCGATTTGCATACCATTTACAAACGGTCTGCTGGGATGTGCCGCCGTGAAACTAAACAAGTACCGTTTTGTTCGATTTTTCTTTAAATATGTGTGATCTTAGACTGCAGAACTCACATCATGATGAAATAATTTCCATCCAGCATAAACTTTTTATTCTACGTATGCAGTCGTTTGCATCACAATTGACAGAATGCACAGTTTATCAGCCAAATGTAATAAATATTAACAGTAGTTAATATATTGCTTTACATTTACTATAGCATGCTTAGTTTGTACATACATGTTTTGTTTTTGCATGCAGGGAAAATCCTGCCTACATTAGAAGTCCAGATAGTCCTGTAGTTTCCATGTTTTATGCCCCCGAGCATAGCCAGCCCCAGGCTCAAAGAACTGGTCCTGGTTTTAGAAATTCAGGGGACAAAAAATATAGGGCATCCCCAGGATTTCTAAAACCAGCACCAGGCTCAAGGGCTGGTACTGGTTCCCAAAATACGGGGGACAAAATAAGTAGGGGTCCCCAATGTTTTAGGAACCGGCACTGGGCACAAACAGCCAACAGGGTAATGCCTCAGACAGGGAAACTTTTTATGCAAGTTCCCCAGACCAAAGCAACACAGGGACCCTGGAGGAGTGTGGACCACCCCAATAAAGGGATCCCCCCTCCAGAGTTAACCCTTCCCAGGACAGTCCCCGGTTCCCCTAGGTGTTGGGCAACATGCTGATTGGAGTGTAAAAATAGACATAACTATTCTACATTTTTGTGGAACTACAAGTCCCAGCAAGCATGCACCGCATGCATGGACTTGGAGAATCAGAAGTACCAGCATGTGGGGCCTTATAGTGGGGCCCACTGGGTCTTGTAGTTCGACACCAATGCAAATAGCACACACAAAAAAAACAGACACAAAAGAAAAGTAAAAGTTTTATTGCATACTACAATGACACACAAACCATACGTACATATAGGTCCCCCTTCTCCAGTAGTATCCATGGTTACCTGTTGAAGGAAAATATACTCACATGCCCTCTGGTGACAAATGGTCAGCTCCTCCAGCTGTATGTACCCCCAGCTGCGCAAGTGGAGATGGTTTGTTTCCAATCTTGGCAACTCCGACATACCGGGGGTTAGACCCGCCCACCAACCAATCAGGAGTGGGCATCGGGAAATCTCCGCTCCCATTACATTCTGCGAGTTGTATACTTTATAATGAGAAAACATCTGGATGCAAATTGAAGTGTCAAAATGTGTGATTTTTGCGGCAAAAAGTGTGATTTTCGGCAGTGGCGGAACTACCGTGGGTGCAGGGGGTGCAGCTGCTATGGGGCCCGGCGGCTGGGGGGGCCCGGGCCCCATGGATAGCAAGCAAGCACTCCCCTGCACACTGTGACTGCCAATATAAAGAGCTGCCGCGTCCGCCATAGAGCCGCCGCTTCCGCCATTAAGCAGGGCTATATGACGGTGAAGATTACACGGGGCAGGCAGTGTGCAGGACTGCTATGTGTGAGGACGCGGCGGGAGATTAGAATGTGAGTGCACTATTGATGCACTGCCGTGCTGCAGTGCTGACAATTTGTCGGTCTGGTCCGCTTTGGGTGTGCGTACAGGTACAGATGAAGAGCAGGAGCAGCAAACGTCCCCAGTCCCCGCAGTATGCTGAGCAGTGCGGGGTGTGGCTGGACACGGCAGAGCTGAGGAGGAGATCGCAGCAGACTGTGATCCCCTGTACATCGTCAAGCAGGCTTCCGTTTTTAAGGAGACCTCGTATTGATTCTGCTTTGTTTGACTTTACTCAAACAAAAACAGCTTTGCTTTGTACTAAACAGACATCCATGTACTTGTTCTTCACTCCATCTGGCAAGAGGAATAAACTGGCTTGCAATTCACCAGTTACTGCTTCAGTTCAAACTGTAAATCATTGTAACAAAATTAACAAGACAGAAAACGTGCATACGGCAAACTATTCTACTTGTGAAACATCTGAATGTTTGAGTCCAATGTATAGTGAGGATAAACCTACTGGGAACCAGGAGGATGTTAACTTCTACTGAGAAACAGAGTTTCTTGTACATACAGAACAAAGTGAGAATGAAGATGTTAATGTTGTGTGGTAAACCTTCTAACCAAATGACTTGCTTTAATAATCCTTCACCATTGAAAAAGAGAGCTCTGTCAAATTCTCTGCTTGTTGGACTTCTCCTGCCTGGAGTGGACCTGTGGATGCACGTGCAAAAGAGATCTGGAGTCTAGATCCATCATCCAGAGTGAGGACCCTTGAAAAAGCATCATCTAATATATCTGGTGAGCTGGGCAATATATTATTTTTTATTACTGTATTTTTCTGCATATGTGGGTCGCATAATTGTAATGGTGAGCACTGAGGTAGGTCGCATAATGCGTAGTGGCAGGCACTGAGGTTGGTCGCATAATGTGTAATGGGGGGCACTGTGGTGGGTCACATGATATGTAATGGCCACTGCTTTGTGTTTTGTAATGGGCATTATGGGGTGTTGCATAATGTGTAATGGCCGCCGCTGCGTTGTGTTGCGTAATGGGCATTCTGTTGTGTTGCGTAATGTGTAATGGCTGGCACTGAGGTGGGTCGCATAATGTGGGAGGGGGGGGGCCCATTATAAATTTTGCTATGGGGCCCACAAAGTTCTAGTTACGCCTCTGATTTTCGGAATCTTTTTAAAAAAAAATCTTAAAAGTCTTAAAATCTCATCCTATTACACGTCACCCATTGTTTCAAGATGCAAAATTGAAAATAAACGAAATACTTTTTAAATAAAAAAAATATGTAAAATGAGGAAAGATATATTTATATATATATATAAAAGGAAAGCTTTTTACAGCTGTCAGAATCACAAATGTTTGCGTTTTCATTAACAAAGGGCACAGCTGCAAAGATTGTCTTCCCAGAAGTCTTTGTGTCGATTTGTTGCGCTCTGATCGATCATTACGGCAGGAAATGAAGCTTAAAGAAAGATTAAAGACACATCTTTTAATCCTCCGGTTGTGTCTGTACCCAGCAGGAGCCAGTGAGGTTGCATGCATAGTGCATCTAGACCCCCGCTGAGTGCAGATAATTCTAAGTACAAGATACAGTAAGTACAAGATTTGCTTACTGTTGAGACTGATATGATGCTGAAAAAAGTTGTATCAGGGGTTTCCGCCATTTATTAACAAACAGTCTAATCATTTTAAAGACGCAACATAACTAGGGGATACAATATGGTCACTAGGTTCACATGCATTAGTTCCACCACTGAAGGTCCACAGGGCTTAGGTAGACACCTGAAATAGGTCACAATGGCTAAGGTCAACAGGGTTGCAAGGTTGATACAAGCATTAGGTTGACAATGGCAAGGTCCGCCTTTTTTTAGCCGACATGTGCCTATAGCCGGTATATCATGCCCTACCATCCACTATGGCGTGGTTGGAGAATAAACTATTGTGCTACTATTTCCTGTGTCAACCTTCAGTGGTTGACCCAATGCATGGTGAAGGGATTGGAAACTACAACTAGTAAACTACAACTCCCAGAGTCGGAGGAGCAGGATACAAAAAATCGGTACATTCGGTACAGTTAGGTTTAGGCGGTACAGACCATTAAAAACGGTACTGTAGCGACTAAATCGGTACAGTTGGAGGGTATGTAACTAGCACTGTACTAACATTACACGAAAGGCAGATCAGTGTTCTGTTTTTATAGCAAGCAATGTATGCAGGTTCCTACTGTAAATGATAGAAAACATGTGATTGATGACAAATTTGTATCCGAACTGCTGTTCTGAGCTTAATAATGTCTCGCATACAGAAATCCACATTCAGAGAATACAACACCCTGTAAAAGCGAAGAAACCATTAAGGGCCTAATTCAGACCTGATCGCAGGACAAATTTGTTCTCAAAATGGGTAACACCACGTGGACTGCAGGTGCAGCAATTTTAACATGGGCAGAGAGTTCGATTTGGGTGAGTTATTTTGTTTCTGGCTGCTTTATTTTTAAACTGCAATTACGGATGGTGTGATGGTTAACATTACTGCTTCACAGCGCTGAGGTCATGGGTTCAATTCCCACCATGGGCTCTAACTGTGCAGAGTTTGTATATTCTCCCCGTACTTGCGTGGGTTTCCTCTGGGTATTCTAGTTTCCTCTCACAATCCAAAAATATACTGGTAGGGTTAATTGGCTCCCACCAAATTAACCCTAGAATGTCTGTGTGTGCGTGTACATGTGATAGGGAATATAGATTGTAAGCTCCTCTGGGCAGGGACTGATGTGAATGTTCAAATATTCTCTGTAAAGCGCTGCAGGATGTATATGTGCTATATAAGAAACTGTAATAAATAATATTTAGAATTTCAGTTTGAACACACCCCATCCCAAATCTAAAATTACGTGCGCATGTTATATCTGCCCACGTGCGGTGCACATTTTTTTTTTCATACCTACCAGCTGTCCTGATTTTCCCTTTTTTTTGGAACTGCCCGTGTTCCACTCAGTGCTGACAGTGTCCTGCAGTTTTTTTGATGGGTACAGCGTCTCTATCCACAGAGAAGGGGTGTGGAAGTTCTCAGTGTGCTGGTCATGCCCCCACACTGATGCAAAATGGGGTCACGGATCGCTATAGCGGCATCGATGCAAAGCCCTGCCTGTTGGTGGAATTAATACTTTGGGGCAAATTTACTAAGGGATATGGCTGATCCTGGGTACAGATGCATAGGACCAGCATGGGCCATATCTCGGGGAAAATACGAAATGTAAATAGGGCAAATTTTCTAATCTGCCGTATTAACTGAATTCGTAATTTCCGATGTCTTCGCCGGCCGTATACATTAGTTTTCAGATTTGGCGGAATGTACAGCCGTCAAATACGTATAAAGCGGCAGCATCACATGGATCACTCAGATCCGTGCAATGCTGTCCTGTGTAATAAAACAAACAAAAAGCTATAACCAGCCCCAGGCTCAAAGAGCTGGTCCTGGGTTTAGAAATTCAGGGTCCAAAGAAGTTGAGGGTACCCTGTTATCTCTACACAGAGAAGCCTGCATGGATCTAACTCAGGGTTGTCAACTTTTACAGTCTCCTCTCCGGGAAAACCCTGAATAGGAGACTGTCAGTAGCACTTCTGGGGGCGGGGCTGATGGAGACATCATTAGTCCCTGCACCCAGTAATGTAAATCTCGCAATTAATGGGTCTCTGAGGAGGGGCGGGGCTAAATAGACGCAATTTGCAAATTTAACCCCATCTCCTCTCCCGAAAAGCTGTGAATCCCGGCATTTTATAACTATGCCACCGGGGAAATTCAGGGGTCCGCCGGTATTGGGGAGGGTTGCCCAGCTTTCCGGGGGGCCAGGAGGGGGACCCAATTTTTGGGACCCTCTCGGCCATTCTGGAAGGGTAGTCAACCCTGATCTAACTGATCTGTGCAGGTTCAGCCAAATAGGACTGGAAAATGAGCAGTATTTTCCTGACGTATTTTCGGGTCAAATACCGGCCAGTATACATTCGGCTAGTTGGTCCGACACACAAGGCCTGTCATAGCGTTATGTAGCATTGCACATCTTGGCTAGTGTGGCGTATGGCATTGCCAGGGATTGCAATGCTTATGTTTATCCACCAGATGTCGCTTTTGAAAATCACCAATGCGTATGCGTGAGGTCGCCAATGAAATAAAGTAGAGTAATATAGTCCATGTAGATTTACTAAGATGAGAGTTCTATTGAAGATGGGATGTTGCAACATAGCAACCAAGCAGTTTATTGTTATCTTCTGGAATGTGTTAAATAAATAAAAAGTAGATTCTGATTGGTTGCTATGTGCAACATCCCATTTTCAATAGAACTCCCATCTTAGTAAATGTACCCGCTAGTGTTAGGAAAGTGACTGATTCACATGAAGCAGTTCCAAATCAGCAATATCCTCTAGCAGCTATGTAGTATAAGCATACTTGCCTTTTTCCTCAGAAAGTTGAGGGGCCAGTGCAGTACCAAGGGCGAGGAAGGGTGACAGATGTCATACTGTACTGTGTGTGTTACCTATTTGTGGCAAAATGTATCTATGGCTGGGATCCAACAGATCGGACTGACATATTTTTCTCCCTGACCACATTCCGGCTTCTTCTGCCTATACTGGTGAGCTACCCGGGTTGAGTATATTCACTCCCAGGGACAGCAGTATCTGTTATATATTTGGCAAAACATCTGGTCCATGCACAATTTTGTTTTTGGATGTTTTTCAGGTACTTGTTTCCTAGCACAGCGCCAGCGATAAAAATTGTATCCATCGGGACCCCAAATTTTTACATTGGAATCGGGTTGGCGTTCATCATGGGGTGGCGTTAACAATATGGGGGGCATTTGTCATGTAAAATACCCATAAGGGTGGGTATACAATGAAAAATTGGGTCCATTGGACCATTTAACATTGTTCCCTATGTAAAATCGCGTCCATCGTATCGGTCGCATCGCATGCCTTAACTTAAGGCATTTTGGGGCAGATGTATTAAGCCTGGTGAAGAGATAAAGTGGAGATAAAGTGTAAGGAGATAACGCACCAGCCAATCAGCAGTGTTTGAAATATGACAGTTGGAAGTTGATTGGCTGGTGCGTTATCTCCTTCCACTTTATCTCCAGTTTATCTCTTCGCCAGGCTTAATACATCTGCCCCATTATTGGAAAAAGGGGGTGAAAAGGTCGCACAAGGATATATAAAGTTTAAGTTTTGTTATTGGACCCTCATGTATTATTTTCTGAAATATTTCTTAGATGAGAGAGGGTGTGCTATCACTGGACACCAAAAGACACAAATTTACAAAAAAGAGAGAAAGGTGTGTCGCTGGGTGATGCACCTGAAGAATGATTCATTTAAAATGTAACCTTTATTAGTTATATAGTTAAAAAATGTAGCGAAGTATTAGACACACAAATCACACAACACAAAGTGAATTAAAAGGGATAATATACCCCAACTCTGTATTCTCCCCTTTCTGATCTCCCACTAATATCAGTATGGTGTTTTATTGTGTCATGCACCCACTGGTATATGTAATAATAATTGTTAGTGAAAGGTGTGGGAGCAGACTCAGCTGTCAGCCTGGCCGTATATATCCAATGTAGGGATTATACCCTTATCAGTGGGGTATTGGATATTTTAATAATCCGCAAATATAACAATGGCGGGTAGCGGGTGGATGCGCAGTTCAAACCTGTGCCCGGGTGCGGTATCAGGCTTATGACGTGA
The DNA here is from genome assembly GCF_055691185.1 of Crinia signifera. Classification (NCBI taxonomy): domain Eukaryota; kingdom Metazoa; phylum Chordata; class Amphibia; order Anura; family Myobatrachidae; genus Crinia; species Crinia signifera. The sequence goes on along the minus strand of NC_139219.1, from coordinate 109,907,037 downwards.
TCTCTCACTTCACAGTCACTTCACAGTCAGTTTGCCTTACCGCTACTTCCTAGGTGCACACGGTTCCTGCTGCCGCCCGCTGTATGACAGACTGACCTGAGGCGCATGAGATGAGCGCCAGCAGTCTCAAATCTGTCACGAGGATCAGTGTATCTCGGTGTGGACGCCACACACCGTGACCTCTGACGCGTGCCCAGTGGAGACTGGCACACGTGTTGTACTGCGGCTCAGGTTGAATTACAGTTTCACAAATATTTACACATTGGTATGTGGGGAGGGGAATAGGGGAGTCACAACAGATGCTGACAAGGTCAGCGTACGCTTCGCTTAGAGAGCTCCATCATATACCAGTGGGTGCATGACACAATAAAACACCATATTGATATTAGTGGGAGATCAGAAAGGGGAGAATACAGAGTTGGGGTATATTCTCCCTTTTAATTCACGTTGTCTTGTGTGATTTGTGTGTCTAATACTTTGCTACATCTTTTAACAATATAACTAATAAAGGTTACATTTTAAATGAATCATTCTTCAGGTGCATCACCCAGCGACACACCTTTCTCTCTTTTTTGTAAATTCTTAACTTAAGGCATGCGATGGACGTGATGGACGCAATTTTTTAATTGTCGGGGAAAAGGCTAAAAATAGCCCTAAAATCAAATCGACGGGCGCCGTGCTAGGAAACAAGTACCATTTTTTATAATAAAAGTGTTGGATTTGCCCTTGTGAGAAATTCTGGTCCTTGAAAGATAACTTGATGGGAGGAGTATGATTCAAGTTCATGCAAGCATACATGTGAGCAATTGAACTATTACATCAAATGTATGTGGAGTTTGTTGGGTACTTGTTTCCTATCTGGGCGCCCGCTAAGTTAATTGCGCACCATGCTATTCTGCGTATAAAAATCGGATCGCATCGCATCGGATACCACAAATACACATACACGATATTGAACGATGCGATGCGATGCGATCAGATTCGATTTCCCATAGGAAACAATGTGAAATGGCTCAATTTAGCCAAATTATCATAGGAACAATAGTAAATGGGCCAAAAACACCCCTGAACATTGAAATGTCCCCCCAAAAGTAGTTGACGCCACCCCGCCATCAACGTGAACCCGAAACGTGGCGAGCGCAGCGAGCCCGCGAGGGGCGGCGGTACGCGTCCTCTGACCTTTTCATGCCCTACTATCCACTAGGGCGTGGAGTGAGAATAGAATAGTGTGGCGAGCGAAGCGAACAACCGAGCCCGAAGCGTGGCGAGCGCAGCGAGCCCCGCGAGTCTTCACTTATATGCATTTTGTAAGCTATTTACTACAGTACATACACATTTTGTAAATTAAATTGATCAACAGAATTCTGAGAAAATATTTCATATAACACAGCTATAAAACACAGACTCTTCATAACATATAACACATACATGTACATTACAGATCCTGTACATGGACACAGTGGCGTAGCTACATAAGTGGCAGACCCCACAGCAGCTTGGGAGAGTAGTGCCACCAGGGTCTGTGGTAGGCGCCGCTTGCTAAACTGACAGGCGACCCAGACAGCAGTGAGCGCTGAGCTGGTCCCGCACTGTACATATCTAATGAGCGGGACCAAATGCAGTGCATATTTAATAGGCGGGTCCCCGCAACGTGCATATGTAATGAGCGGGTCCCACTTATTACATATGCACAGGGCGGGGACCCGCTCATTCAATATGCACTGCGCTGGGTCCCCACTCATTAGATATGCACAGAGCGGAACCAGCTCGGTGCTCACTGCTGCCTGGGTCGAATGTCAGCTCAGCCGTCAGTGCCTGTAATCCATCGCCTCGCCACTTCTTGGGGGAAGGGGGGGGGGGGGGGCGCACCAGAATTTTGTTTTGGCAGAGGGGAGAAAAATTTCTAGCTGCGCCACTGCATGCACAGATCTTAAAACTTCGGGGATGTACATCACTGAATCTGGATCTATGTACAGTACATAGCTTTACTTATAACATCGATGTTCCAGGGATTGAAGTAAAGAAAAGAGTTTTGGGGTTTCCTGTATGTCAGGCTATATCCCCAGTTCTGCAAATAAGGTACATTAATGAGTATGTATGTGTTATTACTGCAGTAATAAAAAGAAATTATCTGCACTTCAATAGTTAAACAATTGTATTCCGTGGCATACACAATTTGTGTTTATTTGTATAATCTGTGCTGTAATCCTAATTGGGTCTAATCCTGCACATAAAACTTCCTTCTGCAGTGATCCGGAGAGACCTTAGTGACAGTGATGTGCTCTGACACAGCTCTCTCCCAGATCTTGAAAGATCAAGGCGTTCACAATGCACTATCAGTGCCACCATCAGAGCAGCTAATGTTCTTAATGGGCCAGATATCTCCTCTGTTAACAGCTGCTGGTGCTATTTATTTTAGGAACGAGTGGTACTTAACTTCTTTAAAAAAAAACTAATTACAGGCTTCTTAAATGTTGTTTATGTATAATTTACTGTACAGTCAAATAGTGCTGACTTGTGGGCTCCCCACACATTGTTTAATTTGATTGTCTGTGTATCCCAAGGAAGTGGCTGCTTCAGACCCTGTTTGTGTCTAAGAAAAGGGCAAGAGAATAGCATGACCCCAACTTTTCAATGCCAAACTTAGAAAACAGCTAGTTACATGTATGGATGAATTTAGTCTGTGCTAACACAGTAATGATACACTTGCTTCAGTTAACGCTAGCAATAATCAATCAACCAATAATAATTAAATGCTAGTTTCCCCAAATTATTGACTATCTGAATACAGCCTCATTTAGAGTAGGCCAGAATATTGCAGTGTGAATATAAATATTTGACAGCCTATTCACATAAATCCTTTAAATGCAGCCTACATACAATATATATTTTGAATTGCAAAGATTTTGTTTGTGAGTTTGCGCACACACTTTGAGTGCTACCACTATACTGATTTCCTTGAGTTGACTAATGCAATGCATTGCAAAACCATGTGTTCTAGGTGTAATGCGGTGCAACCCAGTGGCAAATTTCCTGTAAGACACATACAGTAACACGCATGCCTAGGGGTGGCACTTGTTTGGCTGTGGCACATGGATTCTTATGTTGGTACTGTCAGATGAAAATGTACCAGTAGAAACAAAATAATAAACAGTTCTAGGAATTATTTAAAAATATAATGGCACCAAAGCTGGATTTATAAAATTAATACAGGTTGAGTATCCCGTATCCGAGTATCCGTTATCCGAATTATTCTGAAAACCATACATTCCAGAAAGTGAAAAAAAAATTATTCTTTTTTGCTAAAAACCTACTGGGGACATCTGTAACAGCACTACTGAGGACATGATCTGTAACTGGCACTATATATGTACAAGAAAATGATTGCTAGGCAGTCAAATTCATTGCCTGAGATAGTACACAAACTTTGTTTTATGTTTTGAAACCTTGTTTTTTAATCAAATAAAATATATTTGTGTGTATTTCATGTGTCTGATGTGTCTATACAGCATAAATGCAAGATACCTTAAAATACATCATTGAAATATTAAAATATTCTGAAATACGGAATAATCTGTTATCCAAAATTCTCCTGGTCCTGAGCATTTTGGATAAGGGATGCTCAACCTGTATACAAAAATTGCATATAAAATGTGTAAAAACAATATATATATATGGGAAAACTATATAGATACCCACTCCCAATTATTGGTGGCTCCTGTAGTTGAAGAAATGTTACTGAAATTGTCAGTAGTGCTCTTATTACTTTGTTGTGTTGTGTTGAACAGATTGTTCATGGGACCAAACAAGAGTCTCCAAACAATATGTGCAAAGGTCCTAGTGCAGGATTACTTGGATAAACAAATCTGGTGATCTCCAATGGAGTTGGGGTGTAAATTTTGGCAAACGCCCAACTTTAGGTATCTATATACGGGTTGGGATCGTTTAGTCGACCATAACTAGGTCGACAAGCATTGGGGAAACACCACTGTGTCGACATGCAGCAAGGTCTACATGGGTTAAGGTCGACATGGATCTAGGTCGACAGGGGTCTAGGTCGACACTAGCGTTTGGTTGACATGGACTAGGTGCAATGCATCCCCTCGCATCGCTCGCTTCACTCGCAATGCTTCGGGCACACTATTTTATTCTCCCACCAAGCCCTAGTGGATGGTAGGGCATGAAATACCGCCTTTCGGCACATGTCGGCTCAAAAACAGTGAAAAACCCCATGTCGACCTTTTGACTGTCGACCTAGCCCATGTCGACCTAACGCTAGTGTCGACCTAATGTCATGTCGACCTAGATCCATGCCGACCTTACTGCATGTCGACCTAGTGGTGTTGACCCAATGTTTGTTGACCTAGTTACTGTAGACCTAATGACCGTATCCCCTATATACAGTGCTAGGAACCACCATCTTTACATTAAATGTGCCTTACCAGCAAGGTCTGATATAGGAACAAGACTCTCTGCAATCAGGAGAGGGGTGCCTCAACCTTCACTAACACCGAGCTTTCCCTGATTGAGTATATTATACTGTACAGCAGACATTTTCAACCGGTGTGCCGCGGCCAGCTGACAGGTGTGCCGCCATGCCTCGGGTCACGGCGACACACCACTTTGTTCACTTTGACAGGGGGGACGGGCAGGCGGCTCGGCATCATGTGTCATGGGTTGTGTGTGGTCGCGCGGCGCTGAGTGGCTGTCCGGGAATGCTTCCCCGCCCCCCTGTCAGTGTGCGTCCATGTGCGCACTGCCCGCCCGCTCACGGCTCCCCTGCTGTGCACTGTCCGGCACTTGTCGAGAGATGTGCTGTGCTGCTATGCAATAATCATATATCCCGCTGGACCACTAGCCAATGGGCGCTTGCGGTCCAGCAGCCAATCAACTGGTGGCTGCTGGACCGCGAGCGCCCATTGGCTAGTGGTCCAGCAGCGGGAGATATGAATATTACATATCAGCACAGCACGTCTCTCTCCCGTACATAGCGGGGGAGCCGTGAGCGGCACACTGGACGCACACTGACAGGGGGGAGGGGTCGTCGGCGTGTAAGCACAGGCAGGAGGGGGGTTTGCACACGGACGCACACTGGGAGGAGGAGGTGGGGGGGAGTGAGGTGAGCGGGCCGGCTAACTTAGTATGGTGTACTCCCACCCACTCTCCCACCCTCCTGCACTCACCCAGCCACCCTCCCACTCCACTGCAGATACCCTCCCAGCCACCCTTCCACCCCACTGCAGATACCCTCCCAGCCAGTGGCGCCGGAACGGGGGGGGCGAGGGGGCAGCTTGCCCCCCCCAAAATTACTGAGGCGCTAAACCAGCTGTGCGGGCGGGCGGCTGAGTAATCTAGATCCAGCCCCCGCCCGTCCGCCTATGTAAGCCCCAGGAGAGAAGGGGTTAATGGCAGAGCGGGGACGGAGAGAGGGAGGCTGAGCGGCAGAGCGGGGACGTCAGCGTGACCCCCGCCGACCTCCAGCAGCGTGAGGAGACGCGGCGCCGGGGACTGCCGCAGACAGGTGACAGAGGGAGCGCGGAGAGGTCTGTGACCCCCGCCGACCTCCAGCAGCGTGAGGAGACGCGGCGCCGGGGACTGCCGCAGCCAGGTGACAGAGGGAGCGCGGAGAGGTCTGTGACCCCCGCTGACCTCCCCGAGTATTAGCACCGCCGGCCACGCACTGAGAGGCGGCTAGGCTAGGCTGCCTTGTGTATAATGCCCACGCATATATGCCGCTGTCCTGTGTATAATGCCCATGCATATATGCCGCTGCCCGGTGTATAATGCCCACGTGTATATGCCGCTGCCCTGTGTATAATGCCCATGCGTAAATGCCGCTGCCCTGTGTATAATGCCCATGCGTAAATGCCGCTGCCTTGTGTATAATGCCCACGCATATATGCCGCTGCCTTGTGTATAATGCCCACGCATATATGCCGCTGCCTTGTGTATAATGCCCATGCATATATGCCGCTGCCCGGTGTATAATGCCCATGTGTATATGCCGCTGCCAGTGTGTATAGTGCCCGGGGGTAACATATAGCAATTTAGGGGGCGCCAAAATGAGATTATATCTTGCCCCCCCCAACCTAAAAACGTTCCAGCGCCCCTGCTCCCAGCCACCCTTCCACGCCACTGCAGATACCCTCCCAGCCACCCTTCCACCCCACTGCAGATACCCTCCCAGCCACCCTTCCACCCCACTGCAGATACCCTCCCAGCCACCCTTCCACCCCACTGCAGATACCCTCCCAGACACCCTCCCACCCCACTGCAGATACCCTCCCAGACACCCTCCCACCCCACTGCAGATACCCTCCCAGCCACCCTCCCACCCCACTGCAGATACCCTCCCAGCCACCCTCCCACCCCACTGCAGATACCCTCCCAGCCACCCTCCCACCCCACTGCAGATACCCTCCCACCCTACTGCTCCCACCCTCCCTCCCTGCTGCACACTACTGGCGGTGCATTGAATTGCAAATAGCGGACGGGAGCCAGGAGTGGGCCACTGCACAGTTCTGTCCCCCTTGGCAACGAGCAAATTCAGTCCACCTTGGCATCGAGCATGAAGTCCCTGGCATTGAGCATGTAGGTAAGTGGCACTTATGTGTCAAATGTGTATGGTGTGTTATATAGTATGTCATGGGCATTGCGGTGTGTTATATAGTATGTCATGGGCATTGCGGTGTGTTATATAGTATGTCATGGGCATTGCGGAGTGTTATATAGTATGTCATGGGCATTGCGGAGTGTTATATAGTATGTCATGGGCATTGCGGAGTGTTATATAGTATGTCATGGGCATTGCGGAGTGTTATATAGTATGTCATGGGCATTGCGGAGTGTTACATAGTATGTCATGGTCATCATGTGTGGGCTTATGTCTAATCGGAATTACAAAGTTCACTAAAATGTGCAATGGGCATTACGGTGTGTGGCATAACATGTAATGGCCATTATGGCATGTGGTATACTATATAATGGGTGTGCGGTGTGTTGGCATTATGTAGAAAAATTTGCCGCGCGCCTTCGGCGCGCACTGTCCATATTGTCCCTCGTTTGCAAGAAATTTGTTGAGTCCTGGCATAATGTGTAATGGCCATTGCGGTATATGGCATAGCTTGTAATTGGCATCACGATGTGTGGCATAACTTGTAATGGCCATTAATGTGTGTGATATACCATGTAACTGGCATTATGGTATGCAAAATATCTGGAATATCTGATTAAAAAATGTTGGTGTGCCTTGGCAATTTTGAAGTCTTGTCTGGTGTGCCGCGACCTGAAAAAGGTTGAAAATCACTGCTGTACAGTATATGCATTTTTGTATTTTAATAAAATGTATATTCATTTTAAAAATTCTCATTTGGTGACATGATATTTTTAAATAATTCCTCAAAGCAGCGCTGTTTATTTTTTATTTTTTCCATTAGTATATTCTGGGAATGACTACCCCTATTCATACAGCCGCTGGTTCAGAGAATAGTCCCATTCTCCCGATGGCGCTACCCGCTGGGCGTTCCCATGGAAATGCGCTGGTTTCACGGGTGCCAAGGGGTGGGCAGGCGGCGCCTCTTCCCTTAGAGGGGCGCCGTGGATCAAAGGCACCAGAGAGTGTCTTAGATCTGTGAGTGCTTTATGAAATAGAACTCCCATCTTAGTAAATTTCCCCCATATAGCACTGGTGAAGGGACCTCTATTACCACTTCAATTGGGCAGCACGGATGTGTAATGGTTAGCATTACTGCCTCACAGCGCTGAGGTCATGGGTTCGATCCCCACCATGGCTCTAACTGTGAGGAGCTTGTATATTCTCCCCGTGCTTGTGTGGGGGTACTCCGGTTTCCTCGAACAATCCAAAAATATACAGATAGGTTAATTGGCTTCCAACAAAATTAACCCTAGAATGTCTGTGTGTGTGTGTACATGTGGTAGGGAATATAGATTGTAAGCTCCACTGGGGCAGGGACTGATGTGAATGTTCAAATACTCTCTGTAAAGCGCTGCGGAATATATATGCGCTATATAAGAAACTGGTAATAAATAAATAAATGTAGGAATGATCACAGATAAACACGTACACATTGGACCACATAGATCCACATTAGATCTCATATATATTACAGGGCCATCTTAACATATGGGCTCAATGAGCAGCTTCCCTTGGGTCCCCTAATTCAAGGGACCTTCGAGCTGGGGCAGATTGTTTTGCTGGCATCTCCCTCCTGAGCTTCTTTGGAGGCAGTAGAGAATGCTACCTGGTCGCACTGATTGTGAAACACACACACAGTGACCAGGCAGCATTCTCTACACCCAGGATGTGAATGGCTGTCAGCATTATGAATGGTGGATGGCTGGAGCTGTCCACCAATCAGTCCAGCATTCTCTACCTGCCTCCCAACATGATGCCAAACAGTGAATGGCTGTCAGCATGCTGATTGGTGGATGCCTGGAGCTATCCACAAATCAGTGTGCTGGCAGCCATTCATTGTATAGAAGCAAGTGGATAGATTACATAGAACCACAGGAGGGGCGTTTTATCATTTTTATTTCCCCCCCGTAAATAGGTGTAAAGGGAAGCCAAATGCATTGCTTTGCCCGGGGCCTACAATGCTGGTAAAATGGCCCTGATATCTTATACTGTATCTAATCTGTATTAGGGTTTAGGGAGCCAATATAATTATAAGAAGGAATAAACCACATTAGATATTGGGTTTACAATAATTGAAATACATTTAAGGTCACTTTGTCAATAAGGGCCGGTAGGTTTGACAGAATTTAGACAAAAGATCCATTTGGACTCCATGTGTCACTGATTTGTCCCCTCTTCTAATTGAAATCAGGACATGGTCTATGGCCATATTTTAAAGATCACATCATTATGTCCATGGTCGGTGAAATGCCTGGCCTTGCCTAGTCTGATGTTTTGCCTGAATTTAATCACCGACCTATGGAGGGCCATCCTCTCTCGTACTGTAGATCTCATGGTTTTCCCCATGAGGTTACAGATTCCTGGGTATGCTTGTGGTTCACATGTGGGGGGCTTTTATTATGTTAAAAGGTAAGCCCATTTAATGTTTTATACACTCACCTTGAAAGTGGGACCTCTTCGAGTCCTGAAACAGTGGATTTACTATGATGCTACAAGTACACTTTATTGGAATTTTTTTTTGAGCACCAGGTTTGCTTCTTTGAAATACACTGCTCAAACAAAGGGAACACTACAGTAACATAACATCCTAGATCTGAATTAATGAAATATTCTTATTAACCCCTTACCGCCGCAGCCTGTTTTTGCCTTCCTGACAGAGCCCTTTTTTTCAAATCTGACATGTATCACTTTATGTGGGGATAACTTTTTATTGCTTTTACTTATCCCAGTGATTTTGAGATTGTTTTCTCGTGACACATTGTACTTTAAGTTAGTGGTAAATTTTGGTCGATACAGTCTTTTTTTTGTGTGAAAAATACCAAAATGTCGTATAAAAATTGAACATTTTGCAATTTGCAAAATGTAAAATTTTCTGCTTGTGAGACAAATAATCATACCACTCAAAATAGTTAATAACTAACATAGACCATATGTATACTTTATGTTTTAATCATTATTTCAACCTCCTTTTATTTTTTTTGGACACTAGGGGGCAGCAGAGTCAAAATTATACACATAACTCATAAAACGCTGCAATTGGCTGTTCACATTTGAACAGCCTATCGCAACGATCGCCGATGGGGGGGGGGGCATCGCTGCCCCCCCTGGGCAATGAGGGAAGATGTCTGCTGTCAGGGACAGCAGACATCGTCCCTCTGTCACCGCGTCTATAGACGCGGTGACAGTTTAATGGCATGACGTACATTTATGCCATGTGTCGGGAAGTACATCCCGACCATGACGTAAATGTACGTCAAATGTCGGGAAGGGGTTAAATACTTTGTTCTTTACATAGTTGAATGTGCTGACAACAAAATCACACAAACATTAATAATGGAAATCAAAGTTATTAACCCATGGAGGTCTGGATTTGGAGTCACACTCAAAATGAAAGTGGAAAAAGACACTATGAGGCTCAGTAGTGTGTGTGGCCTCCACGTACCTGTATGACTTCCCTACAATGCCTGGGCATGCTCCTGATGAGGTGGCGGTTTCTCTCCTGAGGGATCTCCTTCCAGACCTGGACTAAAGCATCCGCCAACTCCTGGACAGTTTGGTGGATAGAGTAAGACATGATGTCCCAGATGTGATCAATTGGATTCAGGTCTGGGGAATGGGTGGGCCAGTAAATAGCATCAATGCCTTCCTCTTGCAGGAACTGCTGACACACTCCTGCCACGGGTTGGGATAATTTGGTCTACAGCATTATGGTCAACAATCATTAGGTCAACACCATTAGATCGACATTGTAAAAGGTCGACATGGGTCTAGGTCGACATGGTTCTAGGTCAACATGGTTCTAGGTCGAAGGGTCATTATTTCGACGTGTCGTTAGTTCGACAGTTCATAAGTTCGACATTGTCTAGGTCGACATGGTTTTTTTTCACTGTTTTTTTACCTGAATGTCAACACGGTCGACATGGACACAGTTGAAAGTGCACCGCATCTGCTCGCTACACTCGGCACACTATTTTATTCTCCCACCATGCCCTAGTGCAGGGATGGGGAACCTTTGGCCTTCCAGCTGTTGTTGAACTACACATCCCAGCATGCTTTGTAGCGGTTTTAGCATGGCCAAATAGCAAAACTGTAGCAGGGCATGCTGGGATGTGTAGTTCAACAACATCTGGAGAGCCAAAGGTTCCCCATCCCTGCCCTAGTGGATGGTAGGACATGAAATACTGCCTGTCGGCACATGTTGGCTCAAAAAACATTGAAAAACTCCATGTCGACCTTTTGACTGTTGACCTAGACAATGTCGAATGAATGACCTGTCGAACTAACGACCTGTCGAACTAACGACCTGTCGAACTAATGCCCTTTCGACCTAGAACCATGTCGACCCTTTCCCATGTCGACCTAGACCCATGTTGACCTTTTCCTATGTCGACCTAATGACTGTCGACCATAATGCTGTAGACCAAATGACCACATCCCCAGCCACATGTCTAGCATTGTCTGGCATTAGGAGGAATGAACCTGCTTTCATCTGTGAAGAGCACAGGGCACCAGTGGCGAATTTCCAAATCTTGGTGTTCTCTTGCAAATGCCAAACATCCTGCACGGTGTTGGACTGTAAGCACAACCCCCACCTGTGGACGTCGGGCCCTCATACCACCCTCATGGAGTCTGTTTCTGACAGTTGAGTAGACACATGCACATTTGTGGCCTACTGGAGGTAATTTTGCTCTGGCAATGCTCCTCCTGTTCCTCCTTGCACAAAGGCGAAGGTAACAGTCCTGCTGCTGGGTTGTTGCCCTCCTACGACCTCCTCCATGTCTCCTGATGTACTGGCCTGTCTCCTGGTAGCGCCTCCATTCTCTGGACACTACGCTGACAGACACAGAAAATCTTCTTGCCACAGCTCGCATTGATGTGCCATCCTGGATGAGCTGCACTACCTGAGCCACTTGTGTGGGTTGTAGACTCCGTCTCATGCTACCACTAGAGTGAAAGCACCGCCAGCTTTCAAAAGTGACAAAACATCAGCCAGAAAGCATAGGAGCTGAGAAGTGGTCTGTGGTCACCACCTGCAGAACAACTCCTTTATTGGGGGTGTCTTGGTATTTGCCTATAATTTTCACCTGTTGTCTATTCCATTTGACATTTCAACAGCATGCTAAATTGATTGTCAAACTAAGTAGTCAGTTTGATTTACATTGTGTTGTTTAAGTGTTCCCTTTATTTTTTGAGCAGTGTACATTGCTGTTATCCACCTCCAGAGGGCATTATTAGGGGAGTGCATCTCTGTGAATTTTGGACTAGATTGCATCACATCTGGTTCAAAATGCATGCGATATGCTAAAGCAATGTACGTTTTGTAGTAGACATGATGCGATCTAGTTCAAAAAGTACATGCAGCACATACTGTACTGTTTGTGCTATGCGATGTGATGTGCTCAGGACACACATTGTTATGCGATGTGCATAACAAACCCAAAATGCACCATGTGCATAATTGTTAATTATTAAATTCTGGTGTTTCAGTTAATCCCACTGCCATAGGTGTATAAATCAAGCACATAGTCAAGCAGTCTCCATTTGCAAACATTTGTGATACAAAATGGGTCGTTTTAAAGAGCTCATTGACTTCAAGCATGGTACTGTGATAGAATACTGATCCACAAAATTTCATCCATTCTGGATATTCCACGGTCATATTTAAGTGATGTTATTAGAAATTGGAAGCGTTTATGAACAACAGCTACTCAACCACAAAGCAAAAAAAACCACATAAAATCATACAGCGGCGTCAAAGGCTCATGGTGCGTTAAAGTCACCAATGCTCTGCGTTCTGAAGAGTTCTGAAATTCCACTGCCACTAATGTAAGCAGGCTGACATGTTTAAGCTGTTTTGAGAAAAGCCTGCAATAAAGGGCTGAAACGTTAACAGAGAACCGGCACCCTGTTCCGTCTGTTTGCAAGTCTCCAGTGCCGCGGCCACACCAGAGATATTATTTGACCCAGCTCGGGTCACTACCGAAGGCACGGGGCTCTAAGCCGTTTTCTATTGGAGCTGAGTGCCGGCGCACCGCCCCTGTATATATATATATATATATATATATATATATATATTGACAATCCTATGCTTCCTGTGATAAATGCTGTGTGAATGTGCATAGCATCTATTCACCTCGGCAAAAGGAGGTGTGGCATCATGTAACGCTATTGCGAGCCATGCCCAGATTTTTATCTCTGGGGAGTGGCATGCCTCCAGCCCCTCTGCCTCCCATGACTAACCGTGTGCGCATGTTTCTGCAAGCACCGCCATCATACAACTGATTATGGGACAATGTGACTGATATGAGGGGATGTCTAATTGCCGTGAAGGGAAGCAGTGGTCTACCTGCTCTGGCCTGGTGGGAAATTAGAATAAAATAAAGAACATTACACACATAAGAGGTCTTGTTACCTTACTTATTGAACCACTCTCATAATAATTACAAAAAAGTGAAATGTCATAGACACAATCTTCAGTTTTGAGAAAACTTCTGTATGTCAGCATGCTTATTACTGACATATTCTGGGCAGTTGTGTATGGCAGCCCACCCTGGTGTAACAGATTCCCCCACTAAATATATGTTTTAGCTTGAGCTGTAGAGCACAGTGCCACAAGGCTTTCTTGTCATTGCTGTTTTAAAAATATTTCTTCAAGTTAGTGGACAAATGAGTAGGAGCTGATTTTCACCCCTCTGCAGCTAGACATTTGTGGCAGTCACTGTAACATATGGTTAAAATGTGTTTTCTTTCTTGGGGTGAAGTGTTAGGTAAAGTTTATGTGAAACTAGATTCCCATATTTCACAGTTGCTCTGTGGTGTCTGTGCTGAAAGTATTAAGGTTGTAAGTATCAAAGTGCAGCTTACTGTACAATTTTAAAACGGACATCAATCATATATGGTTTCAAGACACTAATCGCATCATTTATGAATTTGTGTAGTTTTTTTTTTCTTTAAAGAAACAGACACACAATCATGCAGTTTATTACAAATCACACATGATAGCAAAATGCTGGTTTCCAAACTGAAGATCATGCAAATCCTGTTTGATCTTATTTAAACAATAGTATTGTGTCTGATGTTGACTTTTTTTTTATCATATTCCTTTTAGGAAAGATATCTTTGTACATCCCATGGTCCAGGTGCAAGCTAATGTGTTGATAATTACATATCTGCACTCTGGTTTCACATGTATCACACAAGCCATAGCTATAATGGGTGTGTGGCAGGGTTGCCTACCCTCCCGGAATGGCCGGGAGGGTCCCGGAAATCGGGTCCCCCTCCCGGCCCCCCGGAAAGGGGGGCAACCCTCCCGCATTAACCCCAAATCCCCTGCGATCCGCCCCTCGGCGGGGGGGTCCGTGAGTAAAATGACGCGATCGCGTCATTTTAACCCCGCCCCCCGCCGTGCAATGCCTGAAATACTGGCATTGCATGGTGGGGGGCGTGGCTAAAATGATGCGATCACTGTAGGCACGCCCCCCAACAGGAAAGCCCGTCTGTGGTTCCACCCTCATCTCCCTCTTTTCGCTCCCGGCGATAGCCCCGCCCCCCTGTATAACAGAGCTGGCTGCCCTCTCCCGGAAGGCAGCCAGCAAAAGTCGGCAAGTATGGTGTGTGGTGCCCTGGGTCCAGGGGGGAGCATACCCTGCACCTAATAATCATATTCACATATCCATTGACCCAGCACTGGCACTGAAAAAATGAGCGCTGTGGCCATTTTCTGATGGTATGCACATGCGCAATAAAGGTGTCCCGGAACGTGGCTTGGGTGCCATGTTCCCATAGACCTGTGCATGCGTACCCCCGGGGAGGATAGGGCACAATCTGAGCCTGCACACCTCTGATATGTATAATATATTTAAAGATGTACATATGCAGATTTATGTATTTGTAAACGTGGCCACAATTCAGTGATAATCTGTTCCAGTTCTCAGATTAGCTGAATATGATGCAGCCTCATCGGGCACCCAATAATAAATGGGCTTAGCACTTAAAATATGCACAAACTAACATTTCCAAATGTGTAACAGACCCATTAAGGACGAAGAATATGATTAGTATAGGGAGATAAATACTGGCCATTAAGACCCAGAAGAAAACGCTACAGCAACTGCTGGGCCACCACAACAGTGCTTTTGTCAACTGATCATCATGTTGATATATTTTTCATTTAGATATTATGATTGTCAACTTGGTCACTGTTGACATGCTGAGCATGTCAACAGGATAACTGCCAACCAGTTGTACCCAACACTTGCTCACTTGTGATAAAGATGTATGTACTGTAGTTTCAATATGTTATGAATTAATGCAGACAGCAATGATCTATATTGTTATGAAATCAACATGTACTAGTGTCCAGTGTGGTATTTATAATGGGTGCAATGTGCGCAGTGCACATGGGCCCCTGAGTCCCGGGGGCCCACCCTGAACCCAATCTTTGATACTTAAGCTGGGTACACATATATACAATCGTCGGGACGTTCTTCCATTCTGGGTCGGACGGCCGTTCAATTGTATAGGTGTGTACGCTGTCCCGACTCCCTCTGTACGATCGATAAACAGCCAAAAACGGACTTGTCTGTCCATACTCGGTCGGTGGAAGGTTCAGTGCTGTTTAATTTTCATCCGACAGGATGGGCCCATATCGGAACAAAAGTGCGAACGCCCATGTGGGCGTTCCATAGCTGCATGATCTCTCCTACAGCACAAGAAGTGTTCACCTCTTCCTATGTGTATTTAAATAATAATAATATACATGCACCCCAAGACGGGGGAAAGCATTCTACAGTCAGCCAGCAGGGTGACTATGGACAGATACCGCAAACTGTCTGTAGACGCTTTCCCCCATCTTTATAGCAGTTTGGATATCTGTCCATAGTCACCCTGTCGGCTGCTATAAAGGCAGGGGAAAGCATTCGACAGTCAGCCAGCAGGGTGACTATGGACAGATACCGCAAGCTGACTGTAGACGCTTTCCCCCGTCTTTATAGCAATTTGAATATCTGTCCATAGTCACCCTGCCGGCTGCTATAAAGACAGGGGAAAGCATTCAACAGTCAGCCAGCAGGGTGACTATGGACAGATACCGCAAGCTGACTGTAGATGCTTTCCCCCGTATTTATAGCAATTTGCATATCTGTCCATAGTCAACCTGCCGGCTGACTGTCGAATGCTTTCCCCTGCCTATAGCAGCCGGCAGGGTGACTATGGACAGATATGGAAACTGCTATAAAGACAGGGGAAAGTGTCTACAGTCAGTTTGCGGTATCTGTCCATAGTCACCCTGCCGGCTGCATACCCCAACTTTTGTTTAGGTTCTGTACTCACGCCTCTTTGTTTTGGTATGCCCTTAACCCAGCCCATTATGATAATTTTGTTTATATATATCGTGTCAATAGCCCAAATCGAGAGAGTGTGTACGGTGGTACAATCTTTTTCTTGCGACTGTTTGGACAGGAGTACATCGGACGTCGCAAGTAAAATTGTACAGGTGTGTACGTGCGTATCGGATGTTGTTTGTAGACGGTCCAACCAACAGTCGCAAGAAAACAGGAATTGTATATATATATGTGTACCCAGCTTTACTCTCTGGAGTCCGTCAATGAATGCAGCAGCACCGCTAGAATCACCAGAAAAATGGTCACCGCACCATTTTTCCAGTGGTTTACGCATGCACAGTAGGGTCTGAGTGCTCTAGTGCTCAGACTCTACAGCGTTAGGTAGTGGGTGAGTTTTGTTCCTGGAAGAGGGGAGGGGGCCCAGATGGAGGAGACTGCACACTGGCCTCATTCTTTCTTAAAGTGCCCCTGCTAGTGTCATTCTTTAGTATATTGGCCAGAGGGTACTGGTTCCCACGGTCGGCAGTGCAGACCACAAATAACTGGGGTGGCTTTTAGTACAAAACCTAAATATAATACAGTCTTTTTCCCTTTACGTTCCATGTCATTTTGTCAAATTAGATGACCTGTAATGTTTACCTACAGCATTGTTTATTTGAATTTTGTAACAAATGTAAGCAACTCTGGCATTTTTAGTGGCTATTTTAAACATCTCTCACAGAGATGCTGGCACTCATAGGGTTAATATCTGTGGATGTTTGCCTGTCCCTGGGGATCATTGCCATGTATCACAGCCACTACACCTCAGACACAGCAGTCACTATTTCCTTCCTATATTTGCCTGCCAGACACCCAGGTACTCTTTACCTAGAAGGGCGCCCATCGCGACCATCGCGACCATCGAATGCACTAAAAATCGGGTGCGACGCGATGCCCGCGATGGCCGCGATTTCCCATAGGGACCAATGTTAAAAATTAGATTGGACCCGATTTTAGTGTTCAATGCCTCAATGCCCGCGATTTTTACATAGGAAACAATGTTAAATGGGCCACAGAGCCCTAATAGTCACCGTGAACTCTGAAATGGCCCCCACAATTGTTAACGCCACCCCACGATCAACGTGAACCCGAAGCGTGGCGAGCGCAGCGAGCCCGCGAGGGGCGGCGGTACGCGTCCTCCGACCTTTTCATGCCCTACTATCCACGTCGGCGTGGAGTTGAGAATAGAATAGTGTGGCGAGCGCAGCGAGCCACCGAGGCCCGAAGCGTGGCGAGCCCCGCGAGGGGACGCGGATACCTTCACAGTTATACGCGTCCCCTCGCGGGCTTCACAGGTGTCCGTGGCGAAAAGCGGACACCTGTGAAGCCCGCGAGGGGACGCGTTTACCTGTGAAGGTATCCGCGTCCGCTCGCCACACTATTCTATTCTCAACTCCACGCCGACGTGGATAGTAGGGCATGAAAAGGTCGGAGGACGCGTACCGCCGCCCCTCGCGGGCTCGCTGCGCTCGCCACGCTTCGGGTTCACGTTGATCGTGGGGTGGCGTTAACAATTGTGGGGGCCATTTCAGAGTTCACGGTGACTATTAGGGCTCTGTGGCCCATTTAACATTGATTCCTATGGCCAAATCGCGGGCATTGAGGCATTTAACATTAAAATCGCGGTCAATCACCGTTTTTAACATTGATCCCTATGGGAAAATCGCGGTCATCGCGGGCACCCGTTTTTAATGTACCCGCGATGGCCGCGATTTTTTACCCCCGACGCCCGCGATTCCAATCGCGGGTGCCCTTCTAGGTAAAGAGTACCGACACCCATTAGCTACTTATAGTGCACAGCAGACAATGATTGCTGTGTACCAGGTGCAGTGGCACTGACACACAACACTGATCCCAAGGATATGCAGGGACCTGCAGAAATAAAAAAAATAGATTAAAAGTACAGTTAATGCTATGTACCAATCCAATCATAATAAATAGACAAATAGTCAATAGGGCAACCTTATATGGTTGACATGAAAAAGACCAACATGGTCAAAAAGTCGACATGGAATCGACCAATTGACTGGCTAATTAGACCCACTTGGATATTTGTGGTCTGCTATTTGGGGTCCCCAGGGAGCAATCACTACTGAAATGGACTTACAGATGAAGCGTGGCTCATCTAGCAGGAGTCTCGCAGTCGAATCGCCAACCGCCAGAAGGGGATGTGCGCACATGAGATGCACGTGCATCCCCTTCCAACGGAGCTCCCCTCCACCGATCCCCTTCCCCAACCATGCCCATCTCCCTGAAGCAGCCAGCGTCGGGGCATTTTGCCTGGCTGAGAGGCGCTCCATCTGTACTTTGGTAAAAATGTATTATATTAACTAGGCTGCCCGGCCAGTGTAATTTGGCACATGCTTTATTGCAAAGTCCTATGTCACATTGATATGCATTTCATGGGATATTTTAATCAATATTGAAATTAATTTAATTTACAGTATATATAGCACTCTTTGTCCAGTAGTACTCAAGGCACTTAACAGAGTTAAGTACAGAAAACCTTTTAAGAAAATACAGAGAACATGGTGATATTAAAATGACAATTAGAGAAATGCTTGAATAAACAGGAAAATCTTGAGTCTGTTTATGAATGATTCTAGAGTGGGAGCTTCTCGAAATGTGCGGGGAATCAATCTTGACTCCCAGATGAATTACGGGGGATTCTAGGCACTGCTAAAGTCCTTCATCTACAGATAATAGTACTTGAGCAGGGCAGTATAGAATGAGGGACTGGTTCAGCTGCCTTGGGGCCAGGGTCCTGGTCATGTAGGGCTTTGAAAGTCAGTAAGCTAATCTTGAAAATTATTCACCTTCTTTCATGTAGCCAGTGGAGAGTATAGATGGGTTTTATTTGGCTGTAATGGGGCTGGTTGGTTAACTGCCTTGCTAGGTCCCTTAGATGAATAAATGAGGATTTGATTGTTGCTGACATCTGTGGCAGGATGTAAAAGAGAGAAAGTTGCATGTACAGATCAAAATGCACATTATCGCATATTTTAGATATACTATACGAGTTTGTTCTGTAACTCGCAAATGTAATGGTGTGTGATTTTTTTTAGTCAAAAACTTGGCATGCAAGATTTCACACCAGGAAGCATGCACTTTTTTAGATCAACAAGAATGCGAGTTATGTGACTTGCACAGTAGAAATGAGCCCGTTCAGATCCGAGAAATCCAAACACACCCGAACTTACCTGTCCCGGGTCGCTTGCGAGCAGTTCGCCGCTAGCCCGCTGATATTCCGGACCAAAAATGAAGCTGAAGCGTCATCATCCCGCGTCGGAGTCTCATGAGACCGGAACTCTATATAAGCCATTTTCATTCTGCATGTGAAAGTCGGACAGCACGGATGTGTCCGTGCTGTCTGCAGAGGGGGACGCTGCAGAGGGGAACGCTATGTGGGCTGCAGGAGGTGGGGGCTCAAACTAAAGGCAGCACACAAATGGGGGAACTAGCAGGGGAACTACTGGGCTGCTTAACTTGGGTGCTGCTGATGAGGGACAACTAAAATTAAAGTGTACATCTAGTAAGGGGGATGCTACAGTATATTAATGGTCAGGGTACAACTATAAGGGGGAACTACTGTGATTTAAACTAATAGGTATAGGGTACTATTATGGGTGCACTACTAAGGAGGGTTGCAATATGGGACTGCTGTGGGGCACTACTAAACGGGGGCTTCAATATGGGACTGCTGTGGGGGACAACTAAGTTTTTTATTTTTACTGCAGGGCTGCCCGCTATAAGTCCAGATGTGCTGCCCAGTGTACCATATCAGTCCAGCTGTGCTGCCCAGTGTACCACATCAGTCCAGGGAAGCTGCCCCCCAATTTTTTATTAAAATAAAAAAAGTGTGTTTTTCTTTTTTTTACCTGCAAGGGGTGTTAAGTGTCCCATATCAATCCACAGTGTCCCGTATAAGTCCAGCTGTGCTGCTCAGTGTCCTGTATCAGTCCAGGGGAGCTTCCCCCATTTTTTTATTAAAATAAAAAAATTGTTTTGGGGGCTTATTACCTGAAAGGGGTGTTAAGTCCAGCTGTGCTGATCAGTGTCCCTTATGAGTCCAGCTGTGCTGATCAGTGTCCCGTATTAGTCCAGGGGAGCTGCCCCCCATTTTTAAAAAATGATGATAGGTGTGCAGTATCAGCCTAGGGGTGATGCTAAGTGTGTCATGTCAGTCCAGGGGTGATGCTAAATGTGCCGTATCAGTCCAGGGGTGATGCTGCCTGTGCCGTATCAGTCCAGGGGTGATGCTAGGTATGCCGTATCAGACTAGTGGTGATGCTAATAGAAAAAAACAGTTTCCACCTAGGTGGAAAAAAACAAGCGCCAAGAGGTGAGTTTGTTTGGCAAGCTGCTCACACCGAATTGGGGTGGGTCAGTCCCCAAAAATACATACAAAGACAGAAAGACTATTGGTAGAGCGCTCAAAGATTATAAAAAAAATGATCACATAAATGTATAGCGATCAATTGGGTACCACATAAAAAAAAATCACAATTTATTTTTGACTAGCACATAAAAAAATTATATTTAAAGATATAATATACATATAATATAAAATAAATAAATATAAAATACACTCTAGAAGTGACTTACAGGCAGGACATAGAACATGAGGACATGCACTGAATCTGGAGGGAGGTAGGTTTATGGGAAATGTTAAAAAGAATTACTTCACAGAAAGGGTAGTGGATAAGTGGAATAGCCTCCCATCAGAGGTGGTAGAGGCTAAGACAGTAGAACAATTTAAACATGCTTGGGATAGGCATATGAATATCCTTACAAAGAAATAAGGATTAAAAAAGGTTGAGATTACCTGAAGGGTAAAAAAAGGGGCAGACTAGATGGGCCAAATGGTTCTTATCTGCCGTCAAATTCTATGTTTCTAGAAACTATTCATAAATGACAATGGGTTATACTGTTATCAATCTCACTTGTTCCTAGTATGCTCTCCTCGGATCATTCAATATTATCTCCCATGGTGTCCATCTTAAGGATACTATAGTGGGTGTCCATAAACCTGAGACAGGATTTTTTGGGGTCTCCGGATCTTAATAGGCTCCAGTGGTTAACAGGTGGTGGTGTCCCAAAAGATTGTATCCAGTTGGTATTGACAAATAGGAAAACCAAAATGGGAGGATCAAAATGGGAGAGCTGGTCCAAGTGTGGGATGAATTCAAAGTCCAAATTCATGTAGCAGAGTGCAGCCTGGCCTGACGCGTTTCATTGCACAAAGACAACTTTTTCAAAGGTGTGCCAGTGTCTAGCTAGTCAGGATATATATATATACTGCTAAGACAGGAAGTACAACTTTGACCTTTGTCAATTACCCAATTGATCTGTTCTTAATATGTAAATTAGTGCACATCCACCACTATATATGGATGTTTGTATTACAGAAGGCAGTCATAATACTATATTCAGATATAAATGATTGTAAAAAACATTGGTATAGTGTGAAAATACCTTGGTGATACATGTGTGCTTCACCTGTGCCCCACTTCCGGTCCTTGGAACGCACGCAGTGTTCAACTTCCAGTTGTTGGAGCGCATATGGCGTCCAACATCCGGTTTCCTTAAGGTGCAGGTGAGCCACAATACATGAGCTTACTGCAATGTGCCAATATGCAGTAATAATAGGGAGAGGTCAGGAAAGGTAGAGAATGAAGGTAAAGGGGTCCGTGGAGTAGTGGGATTCCATCTCCCGGCGGTGTCTATGCACCGTCCGGGCATTTAGTCATGCTCATTTCCAGCGGCATCACTTCCGGTTGTTCAACCGCAAAACCAGGAAGTGAATGTCCCCCGGCTGTGGCTTTAAACCTAATGGGTGAGATTCTATGGTTTGCGCTAAATGCGCATGTTTTATTCGCGCACCACATCGCCGCAAATCGCACTTTTAAAAATCGCACTTTTCAGTCAAAATGCGCATATTTAATGTGATGCGCATTGGAGACTGAAAAGTGCGAAGAGGGGCGATTTGCGACGAAGTGGTGCGCTCTATTTAGTCCTGAAAATGTGCGATTTTTATGTCTGAAAATCGCACATTTGCAGGACAGCGCAAAGTTTAAAAAAAAAAAACGAGCGCGGGGTCCCCCGCCCGAGTATAACCAGCCCTGGGCTCACTGAGCCGGTGCTGGTGACATAAAATCATGGTCCCCGACAAATCGGGGTCCCCTTGATTTCATGAAACCAGCACCAGGCTCAAGGTCCGGCGCTGGTTCCCAAAATACGGGGGACAAAGTGACTAGGGGTCCCCCGTATTTTAAGAACCAGCACCGGACACAACCAGCCAGCAGGGTAATGCCACAGCCGGGGGAAACTTATTATATAAGCTCCCGCGGCCAAAGCATTAACCCCCTGGCTGGTCAGCATGGGTAGGGGTCCTGGGGAAGTGGGGACCCCCCCAATGAAGGGGTCCCCCCCCCTCCAGGACTTACCAGCCCATGCTGATAGTCCGGGGCTGTCCCCGATGCCCCTGGGTGGTGGGCATCGGGCTGATGGCTTGTGTAAAAAAAAGAAGTAAAACTATTGTTTTATACTGGCGAACTATGAGTCCCAGCAAGCCTACCCCGCATGCTGGGACTTGGAGAACCACAAGTCCCAGCATGCGGGGCATAAAAGGGCCCGCTGGCACTTGTAGTTCAGCAGTACAAAAAATAGTTAA
This sequence comes from Crinia signifera, assembly GCF_055691185.1. Lineage (NCBI taxonomy): Eukaryota > Metazoa > Chordata > Amphibia > Anura > Myobatrachidae > Crinia > Crinia signifera. The sequence goes on along the minus strand of NC_139219.1, from coordinate 109,884,329 downwards.
CAAAATCACACTGACACACTGTAAAATAAAAGTTTAATACATATAAAACACACACACACTGATACTTACCTACCTTGAGCCCGTAGGTCGGTCCCTGGGTCCTGGGTCCGGGCTCCGGGGCTCCAGGGCAGAAGAGTCCGGTTCCGGGGCTGGTCCTGGGGTTCCGGGGCTCCTGGGCTGCAGAATCCGGGGTCCGGGATCCGAGGTAGTCCCCAGGGGTACCTAAGGAAGCAAATCCAACTCACCTGGTCCCCGGCGACGACCTCGGAATCCTCTCCAAAATGATTAATGGACTCTCCTTTACCAATACTAACGTCAAAAGAAAATTATATATTTTGAATCCTAAGAATTTTCTGTTTCATAAATGTGTACCATCTTCAGTCCTAAAATATGAACTGTATTACTCCTCATTAAAGTCCTCCTTTTCTTTCTTTTTTTCTTCCCCCTCCCCTTGTTCTTCTTCTTTTTTTGACTAGAATGTAATATGCCCAAATCAGACTATATAAACTGTAACCATGACAAGCAATGTTATTGCTTATGAGCAAAAAGCTCTACACGAATTTATACAAATCGCTCTCTATTTCTTTATCCTATATTCTGTAATATTTTAATCTCTGTTTTATTCCGCTAGGTTATTGTGATATTCATCCTTATATAAGTAAGATTCTTCCAGATATTAGGTTTATAGCCTCAGTCGGGGGACATTCACTTCCTGGTTTTGCGGTTCAACAACCGGAAGTGATCCCGCCGGAAATGAGTGTGACTAAATGCCCGGGACAGAGCTATAGAAGCTGTTAGCAGCCCCAGAGGAAGCCGGCTCACCCTGCTGTCAATGCGGGGTGAGCTGGCTCTGGAGGAGGGAGGGCAGCGCTGGACCCTGGTTCGGTAAGTATATTGGTGCAAAATTGAGCTGTGTGTGTAATAAAGTTCTACTTTTCGCATCTCATTAAATGTCACCCAGAGTCTCAGAAGACAGCGGAGGAAAGATTCCCAGTTAGCAATACTGACCTAGAAAATGGTCCCTATAGGTTTGAAAAGGTTTCTTTGCTCCAACGTCTATCTGCAACCGATACCACACCCCACACGCTCATATGTAGTGTACTGACCTGGGATAAATTCCCTATAGGCACGTAAAGGTTTCTTTCACTGCTGATAAAGGAATGCTGAATGCAGGTGAACACGTTCCTCCAAAGATAACTTATTCCATACAGCAAATAGATAAAAATCAATAAAGATATTTTTTTTAAATAATTCTTAAAAATTGGGTAATGGTAGCAAGAGACCATTAAGGCAACTGAGAACCTCCTCACCCGGATTGAGGACTCCCAGAGACAGCTGCAACCCTCAGGCGTGACAGGTAAATTGTATAAATGTCAACAATATGTTTTGATGTGTGTGAAGAGCCCTACCAGAAAAAGGTAATTCGCTAGTGTGTGCCATGTGTGTCCCTGAACCAACAAGCAGCATTCAGCATTCAGTTGTCTAGAGAAGTCTATTATCACATTATTGTGCCGAAGTTACAATTTTTTTATTGTGCTTCTTTAGCAATGCAGTATATACATTATCATTCACCTTGACATTTTATTTTGTGGTGGTATTTTTCACAGCTGCTGCACCAAGGAGAGCTCATCTGAGAAGGAAGCGATCTATATCCGGGTGACCAGGAGGCTGGTAAATATCAGATTTTGCTCATAAACACACCCAACATTACATACGTATGTAGATGGTTCTGCACGCCTCTGTAATCTACATCTAATGTCTCATTACAATAATTATGTTAGCATTATGACAAATAGGCCTGCAAGAATGTACATAACATATAGGGCAAAAATAACAGTATCAAATAATTTCTGTCACATACAAAACACAGTGATATGGGGGGAGTTCATTGGGCAGCGCTTAGCTGCTCGCTAGGCTGAGAATATATACTGCCTAGTGTGCGGGTTTGAATCAGGCCCTAAATTTTATGTGTCAAGTACAAGTACTTTTTACAATCCACCTTCGGTTTTCCAGATTATTCTCATCTTGTGCTTTGCCCATAGCCACAGGCCACAGTCTGAATGTATGGTCTGGTGGACTATTGGTGGAGGAGGAAGAGTCACCTTGACTCACATAGAGCCACCCAGTCACTTCCAATCCCCCAGTGGGGAAGAGCTTGCTATTTTGATTGACAGCTTCTTAAGTCAACAAATTAATTATATGGATGCCAACAACCTCAAAATGGATGCCATCATCTATCAGCTCAGGAAGCTAAACTGGATCACTGCCATCACCCAGGGTACTCGCACCCATATGGCAAGTGAGATGAGTCTGCACATGGTGGCCCTAACACAGGTCCACATAGACCATAGACTGCTGCCAAACAGGAGCAGACACAGGTCTTCTGGGCTTAAGAATTGGCATCCCAAAGGGAAGTGCAATCAGCATCCCTTACCTCTTCTCATAATGTCCTCTGCTTTAGCAGGATTCAGCCACAGCTCACTGACATCTACTCCTGAATCTCAGCTTGGCAGCCATTTAAGTTTGTTGTTAGGTTCTCAGTACCAGGCGCATAGGACAGCTACAGTTGTGTATCATCTGCATTGCAGTGGTCGACTAGACCATGTTGTCTGATTATTTCACCTATTAGTAGCATGTATACTTCAAACAGCATGGTGGGGGGGGGGGGGTATGTCTGACCACATGACTGGGTTTATTTTGAGGTCAATCATTTCTAGTGCAATCTGAAAGACAGGAACGAGAGTGCGACCACATCCCATAGAATGAGCCATATTTCATGTTCCAGAACTCTGAAACCTAATCCTGTAGAACTTTAGGCAGTGATGGATTCAAATGAGTGACTAATTTCTGTAAGGTGGATCCTAAGTTTAAGTGATCTGTTAAAGATGGCCTCCCCACCTACTTTGCAGCACAATCGTTGTTGGGATGGTACCTTCTAAAATAGGTGCTGCATTTTGAAGGGGTTCTAGTGATGGTTTGCCAAAGGCAGGGCCATCTGTTGTTTTGTTTTTTAAATTGGAGGTGAGCAGTTGGGCATGGGTGGGTGTAGGGGAGCAGAAGCCCTAGGTGGAGGGGACTGAAAGAATTATGCTGGAGGTATACATCTGTCATAGATGACCAATGCATAAATATGAACTGAATTTGATGAGGTGAGCAGAGAAAGCAGATTATTTCCCCCCCAATTTTGGATGCTCACAATAATTGCACAATTAAGTTACAGAAGCAGCCGTGGAAATGGTGGCAGTGTTGCACATAAATTCTGCAGTGCACAACCTTTGCACAGTTGTGCCCCGGTACAGCATTGCTGCATACACCTGTGTTCTGTAGAACTCCTTTACATATCTGCCTGCTCCCCTAGAAATCAATGGAGTGGTAGGCTCAGGTGCCCACCAGCCCCAGTGAAGTCTATGCATGCAGAGAGTGTATGATGAATTTATATGCCAGTAGGAAAATTTACTTCACCTCATAAATGTGAGTCCAAAACCAAACCGGTAAAGAACTTCCCAAAGATAGATCTATTTAACAGATTTGAATGCTTTGCAGCATGAAGAGACACCACTGCTAGGCATAAGCCTTGTTTGATCTGGATGAATGATCTCAGCATTAACCTGACTAATCCCTAGAAATAGGATGGTATGAATCAGGAAAGGTGGGATCATTCCCAGACATTGGAAGAGCTACAGTACTATGATAACCATCAACATAGACAGCATTGTTATGCCACAAGGATTATATTGAACCAAGCTGCTAAGAGAAAATGAATAATGTGCAGCTAAAAATCCTGAGAATTGCAGAATGTCCACATTCCAAAGTTTCCAAACATCCACAAGACCCATCTCATTGACAAGATTGCAGAATAAGACCACCTGGGAACTGATCCGTTCTCATGCCATATAGTATGTCCAAGTAACATACAAGTTATTATTAAAATCACAAGACAGAGAACTGGGACAGTGGGAAAAAAATCACAGCATTGTTTGAATATCTCAGAGCTAAATGAAGGAGGAACATAACCAACCATAACAGATGCACAAAATGGGGAAAAAATAATCCTACTTATATTATAGTAATACTGTGAAACATTGTTATTAGAAACCTTGATTGACCGGGTGTACTGGGCTCTGCCTTGGAATAGTGCTGCTGTATTTTCGGCCTGTCCTTACCTTTAAATTCAAGTATTGTGTTTGGGGTGATACAGTGCACCTCTTGGTATAGAATGTTATGTACTCTCTTTTCTATATACCACAGTTATCCTGTATCAATCCCACAACACAAAACCATGTTTTAATGCTTTCTAACATCAACAATCCAATGTTATTAGCTTTTGATAAGACAAATTTTACAGCTTTCAATAAAACCAATTTTTACTGCTTCTTATTCCTCTTATAGCTGAATATAAGAAAGCGTGATCTCTTTGAAAATCTAAGAAAAATAAAAAAACAAAACACAAAGAAATACAATAAATATAAATAAAAATATTTAGCAAATAAACAAGGGGTTCCCAATCTTTTATGAATCACGGCACCTTAGAGTATTATAATTTTTCCACTGCACCCCTAAAAAAATAAATATAACATTAAGTAGATTGTGTTTATATGTAATTCTTCAGTTCAATTATGTAGTAAAGGGCAGGATTTGCTTCTGCTTGTCCATATACTGTATTTTAGGATTGGCAGCCACCAGCACTGGTTTTGTCCATAATTAATTGATCATAAATAACTTGAATTGGTCCTGGACCAACAACCCGTGGCACCCCTGCAAGTGTCCCGAGGCACCCCAGGGAGCCACGGCACACAGGCCCTTATTCTAGTTGAATCTAACGGATGCGTATTTTCAGACAGGAACTGAGTGTTCTTAGCCCTGCCTTCCATACGGATCACTCACACCGTCCAAATGCGGTAAGACGCTGACCGAACGGACTGCAAGTGGATTTTCATGGAACACCTCCTCCATCTGTGGGAACCTCCCCTATCATTCGATGGTCGCCGACCCTCGAATGCTGGACCGAGTGGTCAGGCAGTACCGAGTGCTCCAGACCACTCGGGCAAAAGCAGGGATATGGGCGGGCAGCTGGCATCCGGATATGTCATATGTCCGCCCCCACACGTGCGTCACGGCCGGATTACCATACGTATGCCTAGCGTTTTCATGGGAACGCCCATGAAACGAGGGGTGTACGCATATGGTAATGATCAAAATCAGTCCTTCTCGCCCCTCTCCACCCCCTGCTCGGATGGTTCCGTACGATCATTTTCTGCACGGATCTCATGCCGTGTTCGGACGCTTGAGGCGTTCACACATGCGCAGATACTTCTCTGCATATGCGCAAACACCAACCATCGGCCGTCCGTACGCATTCGGAGCCATCCAACTCAATCAGAATAAGGACCACAGTTTGGGAACCACTGAAATAAGCGATGTTTGGAGATACATATATTAACTGAATAGGAGACAGGAAAGAAATGTGGTTAATTATCATTATAAAGGTTAAATAAATGGAACAATATACTGTAGATCTACAGTATGTCAGTTATATAATTTTGGGAGTTAGACAAAGGGGGTATCCAATTACCCCCAATAAACCTGGGCTATTACCCACAATGTTTCTTATCTGGCTACGCTATTAGATTGCCGATAAATACATTTTCGCTTCCAAATGGGTCAACTTTTGGGGATTTTGCAGGAAGCAGGTGAAACAAAAATAAGCTTTAGTGAGTGTTTTCTTATTGGGACTAAATGGATAGCCCCCAGAAAGCAAATTGCCCATGATCAGTGAGTGCAAGTAATTGGATATCCCCCTTAGTGTCCAGGTATAGAGAGTAATATTAATTCTGTTCAAACTTATATCTAATATTGTGGGAGAAGAAAGCAGGGAGGGTAAGGAAACTAAGGGAGTAGGGCAGGCATGTCCAAACTATGGCCCTCCAGCTGCTGTGAACCTACAAGTCCCATCATGCCTTGCTACAATTTGATATTAGGGAATGCTAAAACTATGGAAAAGCATGCTGGGATGTATAGTTTCAAAACAGCTGGAGGGCCACCGTTTGGAAATGCCTGGAGTTACGCGAGATCTTAAAACACTACTTGAAAATATCATCCCAGTCCTCCTCAGAGAAGGATTTGCACTGCTTCACATTTTTCCACCGTCTTTTTCGGCTGATGACAAATATTTGGTTGGACATGTGTTGATAGCCACCAAAGCCATGATTGCTAAACTGTGGAAATCAGATGTCATTCCGACAGTAGACTCCATTCGTAAAAAAATCCACAAACATTATACTTTTGAAACTACCGGAGCAAAATACTCCTCTACACCAAACTCAATCCTGATGAAATGGTTTGGATGGTCCCTCTACTGCGACAAATTGGGCGTCACAAACTTGTTAAGTGATACTTCTGAGGCTTCAACTCTAACCTCATCCTCTGATGGCTCTTAGTCTTAGACTTATATTATATAGTGTTACCCTATATACCTCTAGAGTCAAACTGTACACTAATTGATTTAAATACTGGTATGCTTCCGTTTTTCTATAACAGAGATATTCATTCGTGCAATTATGACTATTAGATAAGCAATTCGATGCAACTGCTCTCTGTATCTCTCTCTTGTACATGTACCCTTCCCTCCCTTTTTCCTTTCTGTACCCCCCCCCCCCCCCCCATACAAAATGTTTTCAGACGAAACTTCTTGCAATAAAAATTTAATGTTTAAAAAAATAAATGCCTGGAGTAGGGTAAGGTGAGACATTGCAAGTAGCAGCCACAAAATCTGAGATTATAGAGAGAATTATGAGGATGCTCAATGCAAGAAGTTGATCCTGTTAAAGAGTCTCCAGGTCTAACTGAAGTTCTAGGATAAGGAACAGCGGTATGTTCGAAGACCAACAAATTGTGTCTTGTGTGGGATTATGTTATGTATAGATTTATGGCCCCCATTTCAAATAGACTCTCTCTATTCCTTTATCAATATCTGAAGATGATTACTCATCGAAATAGAGTAATTGTAAGTGTTTTAGCCAAATATAGTGAAGGAGAGGATCTAGAGGTTCAGTAAAACAGGATCACCTTCTTGGCAACTGTCATCACAGTTGTCAAGAGCAGCAACATTTTTTCTTATCTGGTCCAATTCGAGCCTTAAAGGTCATTAAAGTCTGCAGGGGTCTATCATCACTCTCTGTATGGTGACCATCTCTTCACTCTACCTTTGAAAAACAAAGTGTATTCATTTGCATAAGAAAACATCCCATGATCTGTTGAATAATCAGCGTAATTTATGACACACAAATTTATTACAAATCATTACCAATTAGTTAATCCTTCTCTAACCATTTGGTGGTGCTAAAGTTATGTACTGGAGATACATATTCCATTAATCCTATCATGATTATTACTGACGCTAGGTTCTGGAAACATAGAATACACTGATTTGAAATATGAATTATGAATGAATTATGCTCACTGTTGTAATATATGATACCACATTTTTGAATAGTTCGCAAACTTCAACTTTTTGAGCTTATTCTATGCAGGGAATTTTCTCTTTATTGAATTATGATACATTGCATTTACTGTTGTAAATATATATTTAAAAAAACATTTCACAGGTTTCAGCCTTTAAACTTATTTCCTATAGTAAATTTTCCCTTTATTGAATAGAACATATATATGTATTTTGTATTAATTGTCTGTACATTTTGTATTTCTATAATTGTGTGTATTGTTAGTCCGGGACAATTTATACCAACCTATTAGCTTTGCATATAATAACAAACGTTATGTTTTAACCAATTTAAAGTGTGCCCCCAAACCGACGAGAGTACTCTTTTCTCCCTTGTACTAACATTTTCTTCTTATCTGGTATAATTTGAGTCTTTCCACAGAGACATGCCAATAAATCTGGAGCAAGATAAAAATGAAATATAGTATTAACCAAGTTTAATAATTTGTCCACGTCCAAGTATAAAAAGTAAAAAAAAATTAAGAAAAATATGTGTCGACCTTTTCATGTGCTGACCATTACAATGTCAACCTTTTGCTTGTGTCCACCCATTGTCCATGTTGACCTTTTGCTTGTTGACCAATAGAAAATGGCAAATTGACTTTCGATCCAATACATGTTGCCCATAGTCTGGATCCCTTTTATAAATTTTTTGGGGTAAGTAGTTTGCTTTATATGGATGGGAGATAGAAGACGTAATGCTGATACTAGATGAAACACCTAGATATTTTAACCTATCTGGAGTCATTTTAAAAGGGGAGAGGTTTGAAATAGTCTGATTGGTAGCTGGTGGACTAATAATGGGTATCATCTTTGATTTGGCAAGTCTGAAAAGACTCCAAGGAGACTAAAAGGAATAGTGAGAAAACATAACATATCATCTGCAAAAGAGAGACCCCAAATTCAACTTTACCAATGGAGATTCCTTTAACTGATGGAGAGAGGCAAATTGCTATTGCAAGAGGTTCGGTCGCAAGTGCGTAAAAATGTGGGTAAAAGGGGCAACCCTGCATCAATCAATGGCCGATTGCAAAGGTATCAGAAATGTGGCCATTGCTGGAAATCTGGGGTGTTGATCCAGTATAAAGGGTTTGAATTAGCATAACAGATGTCCAAAGGAAGTTAAAAAAAAATAGTTTGAAAAGGATATTGCCACATTATCATTTCGAAGGTCTTCTCTGCAACTAAAGCGAAGACTAAAGCTCATCCCTCTCCTTTGCACCCCACATCCAAGCCCTGGCCCATTCTTGCCGGTTCCAGTTACGCAACATTGCTCGCATCAGGCCTTTTCTCTCACAGAGTGCAACTAAGCTCATCATCCACTCACTGGTCATCTCACGGCTCGACTAATGCAATGTTCTCCTCACCGGCCTCGCTCTTTCCCAACTGGCTCCCCTTCAATCTGTCCTCAACCCTGCAGCCAGTCTTATTTTCCTCTACCGCAGCTCTAATTCTGCCACTCCCCTTCAACAAAATCTGCACTGGCTCCCATTCCCCTACAGAATCCCTTTCAAACACCTCACACTCACATACAGGGCCATCTATAAATCCATTGCTCCATATATCTCTAACCTCATCTCCATTCATACACCCTCCCGCCCTCTACGGTCGACCGACGACTATCGTCTCTCCTCCACCCTGATCACTGCTTCCCATGCTAGAGTACAGGACTTTGCCCATGCTGCTCCCCTTCAGTGGAACGCACTCCCTCGTTCCATTACACTCTCCCCGACCTTGCAAACCTTCAAACGCTTTCAGTCACCCTTGGTCACTGGTGCCCCATCCATGGTCTATTATATATATATATATATATATATATATATATATATATATATATACATGGTGTTCCCCTTACAGAGAAACGACATCTGCACACCAATGGTAAAGGTTTAAGAATATATTTCAAAAGTCCAGTTTCAGACAGTTCTTAAAACACATGGCAACATATTTGAAAAAAATGAGTTAAGCAGTGGGTCACTTATCCTTAGCGGGACAACAGCATGCTACCCGTGGACCTCCACGCTGGTCTCATAACCAACCGGCTCGACAGCCTGTTTCGGTGTGTTACCACCTTCTTCAAGAGCACAACAACCTCTGAATGTTTACCATATATATAGGGCACAGAGACCCGCCAAAATCACAATAACCAGTCTTACCTGTGGCCAATTAGTGTAGAAGCTCCGCTGACAGCTCCATCTCTCACCTGGCTGCAGTGGAACGCACAGCGGCGTGTGACACGCACGCACTTCCGCTTCCTGGGACCGTGTGTATTCAGAACACAATATAGCCCATCACCGTAACGACATAACAAGGCTCTGCACGTGGAGAGCTCCGGCGCGTGAGCTACACACATGCAGCCCATACACCGTGCTCAATCCGGTGGATTTCAGCCAATAGGCAGTGTGAATCGGTGAAACCACAGCGTAAGAGACCGTGGAACGCACGGCCATCTTGTCTGCGTACACCAATACACAAACTGCGCTATACGTCACCTGGTGTCCGGCCCTGTATTCACACAACTTTATCAGTCACCATGAACAGAACGCTCAATAGATATGCGGAGAGAAGTAACAATATTCTACACTGACCCAAATCAGGCACGCTGGTATATATAGTGATATGGCAAGTCTCTGGTCCAAAACTTTGAACAATTATAGTAACAATCAGCCTCCACCATGCAAAAAAGTATAATGTAACCCAATAGTGAAAAAATATTATACATACAAACTAACACCATATTGACAATAAATTATATGCCAATACAATACACGAAGTATCTAAGCGAGTGATGAGCGACAGATCTACATTAAAGGAATATGCACATTTCCTATTATTGAAAATCTTATTGTAGCACACCCATGCAGACTTTCATTTTACATTAAAGAAAGACATTAAGATTTAATTCCTCATTGAGGCCTGAAGGATTAAGCGAATTTAAATCATAAATAAATTCACTCTCCTTTCTTAGTAAAGTTAGGTGACGATCACCCCCTCTTTTAGGGTTCCTCACATGAAAAATAGGCATAAACTTAAAGTCCTTGATTGAATGCCCGGTCTCGTAAAAATGTCTGGCGACCGGAGGCGTTGTATGGTCACGGATTGTCATGGCCTTTTTTATTGAAGACCGGTGCATTCCGATCCTCTCCTTTAGCATCCTAATTGTTTTCCCCACGTACAGTTGAGGACAGGGGCACACAATTACATATATGATGTACTTGCTTTCACAAGTCATACGATGTTGTAATTTGTATTTGTAATCCAATTTAGGGTGCTTGAAGGTATCTCCCATGATTAGATGTTGGCAGTTCACACAACCACTGCATCTAAAGGCTCCGTTTCTCACACTGAGCCAATTAGAGTTCTCTGGAGTGAGACTGATATCAGAACAGGTGATCTCGTCCTTTAAGTTCTTGCTACGTTTATACGCGAAAAGAGGATTGTCTTTGCAGAACTGGCCCATCACTGGGTCAGTCTGTAAAATGTGCCAGTGTTTTAAGACCACATCTCTCAACTTTGGAGATGCTATTGAAAAAGTGGTTGGCAGGATCATTCGACTGATGGTCCTGTCCATCTTCTCCTTTTCCAACAAAGTTGTTCTGTCCAGTTGAAGGCATCTTTGTATTGAATGTTCCACTTCTTCTCGCTTATACCCTCTTTGCAAGAACTCATCCCCCATTCTCTTCAATTCTTGGGGTAATTTGCCCACATCAGAGGTGATCCTGACAACTCGCAGTAGCTGAGAGTACGGTAACCCACGTTTAAGTGGCAGGGGGTGAAAGCTTTCAGCCCTTAATAACGAGTTGGTGTCCGTTTGTTTTTTATAAACCATTGTCTCAAAGCTACCTCTGTTAATACATACGTTAACATCCAAAAAGCTGAGTTGAACAGGACTACTTGCATGGGTGAACCTAATGGTGCCAGCCAATCCGTTCAAGTATGCTATATATATATAGCGAAAAGAACCACACTATGCGCACAATGATACTTGAGGGAGCTGCTACCCTGATAGGGTCCCCTGTTAGATGGGACCCGGTACAGAAATGGGAAAGAAAGGGGGGTTTCAGGGTGCGCTTAACCTTTCCTGATTGAACAGAATCTTTCAAGTAAGTAAAACAATTTAATATAAATCTGCCCTAAGGGCATAGCAGTGTACAGTAAAGGTTTGGTACAATTACAGTGAATCACAATATAAATGACATATTTGTATACAAATGATGTACAATCACAACAAGTGTTTCAATACGCCCATAATCCCAATGCGTTTCGTCATTTGCATGACTTCATCAGGGGCCCCTTCATGCTGGCGCCGTGAAACTACACAAGTACCCCATATCCTGTCATTTTCTTTTTTCAGCTTTTTAATAGCAAACTGTACAGTACTTCTGCCAAGTCATGACAGACTTTATGTCCCTATACTGGATTCTGTTTCAGAGATGCTGAGAGTGAAATTCTGCAGCTGTAATGTTATGTCAGATAAAGTTTGTGACAATAGGGGTCCCATGGTGAAATTAATTGCACCCACCATATCTGAGTAAGTGATAAGAGAGTCAGGAGGGGTGACACTCTTGATGGCTGTCAGACTCTTCCAGGGTAGCAGCAGCTTCCTTGTGAGCTGGGGTGGTTGGTGCCATGTTGGATTCCATCGTTTCTCTTGCTGTAGAGTTTTTGGTTGTGGGGAGGAGGTGGGATGGGGGATAGCCTGATGTGCTGGAGGCTGCGTGGAACCTTGTAAAGGTAAAGGTGAGCAAGGCTTCTCCGGTGATAAACATTGGAGCAACTCAGCTCATGAAGTCAGAATCAGAAGTGTGTAATTTCTTTTTAATGTGTACACTTGAACATTGATAATGCTAGTTGTGGGTTTCTCCTGTCCTATAGAAATGTCATTTGATGTGTCTTAGCTAATACTAGGCAGATTTAGTACCTTATTTATATTGCTCACCCACTCTCTCTATTTCTATGTTGTGTGTGTGTGTGAATTTACTGCATTCAGCTCATTCAAATGAAGACCACAAGCAACAATAGTCTGGAATTATTCCAGGGGATTACTTTATAATAGCCTTTTTTTAAGAAGATACAGCACTGTGCCTTTAGTCACAGCATAATAAAAAAAACTTATCAGGTTAACTTTTCTGTGATTTTTAAACATATGTTATCCAATTCTTATTGAATCAAACAAAAAGTAAATTATCTATGAAAATTCAATATTCTGTTGCAATACACCATTCAGTGTTTATGTGAAAAAAAATGTGTTTTTATATTGTTTTTTTTATTTATTTTTTATTTTATATTTGCATTTATATTTATGAAGTTACCATTCTTTATAAAAAAATTGACAACCCTAAGCACAGCTTATTTACCGGTTGACCTTTGTTAGAATTTTCTTGCAACTTGCAATAGTTGCTATCAAAGCACAGCGGGGGGTTTATGATCAATTACTGATTAAAACCATATGCCTTGTCCCATTTAACCCACTAGCACACGGGTGTCAAACACAAGGCCCGCGGGCCAAATCCGGCCCGCCAGACCTCGTCATGTGGCCCGCGCGAGGAGATAGCATGCAGGGGCAGTGTGTCTAAAACAGGAGTGCTGCGGGCCGCGTCCACGTCCGCCTTACCTGTTCCTCCACTGTCGGCGGCCATGTTCCTGTAGGCACATATGTATGCGGCTACAGAAACATGGCCGCCGGCCTTCACGACTATGTGGAGGAGGGCCCGGCCGCCTGTTTCCTCTGATGCCCGGCAGTGACAGACACTGGGTGGGGACGTCATGACGATGACGCCGCCCGCCCATGCTTCTGTAGAGAAGTAGGAGCAGGCAGGGAAGCTGGACCGGGAGTCGGGGACAGTGTGGCCGCAGCAAGCAGTGAAGAAAAGCTGGAAGCCGCAGCAGCTGCAGGACAGACGGAGAAACAGAAAGTGAGGATGAGGATCACACTCACAATAAAAGAAAAATATATATCTGCTGTTTCCTGAGGTGTCCCCGTGTATAATAATAATAATGCAATGACACCACAGGCTGCTCCTCCTGTATAATCATTTATGTGTCATGGCATTACTTTTATTATATTATACAGGGGGAGCAGTCTGTGGTGTCATGGCATTATTATTATACAGGGGGAGCAGCCTGTGGTGTCATGGCATTCATTTTATATTATACAGGGGGACCTAAACATACAACCGGCCCTTTGAGGGTGACCAAACTGCTGATGCGGCCCCCGATGAATTTGAGTTTGACACCCCTGCACTAGCACCATGAGTTTTACTTAAAAAATTCATAATAAAAAAAAATTCTTTAGAACTTACAGAAAATGGCATGCAAAACAAAAACTGAGGTAAAAAAATGACAATAAAAAAAAAATGTTAATGTGAAAGGTCCAATCTGGTTTAAACTGACAATAATGTGACAGTAATTAAAAAAACATTGATATGTGGAGGAGCATCACTGAATGCACAACTTGTCGAATCCTGAAGAGGATTGGATACAGAAGACCACACTGGGTTCCACTCATGTCATCTTTGAAGATCACAAAACTGAGGCTACAATGTATAGAGGTTCACCAAAACTGGCCACCTGAAGATTGGAAAAAAGGTTATCTGGTCAGACGAATCTTGATTTGTACTGAGATAATGGAGGTCATGGTCACAATTTGGCGTAAACATGAATCAATGGATAAAACATGCTTTGTGTTACAGGTCATTGGTGTAATGGTGAGTGGAATGCTTTAATGACACACATTAAGTATATTAATACCAATTAGAAGAGTAATGGCCCCCCATACACACCACTTATACTGGCTAAGCTAGGATCTGGGATGGTGCATGGAAGTACACATCATCAGGAGTGGTTGCTGCAACAAAGCCATCCTGGGCTTTTTTCTGTTGTTGTAGAGGTAAAGAATGGAGAACTCCAGGAGATATGAGAGGGAAAGGTCAGCTGCATTGTGGTTTTATTCTCCTTGTTCCGCATCAAATCCAGGTCAAGTTACATCAGCACCAGTTGCTGACCTGCTCCATCCTGTAAACCTCTAACTCTAAGGATCACTGTTACAGTATCTGTCCCCAACTCAATATAATGATAATAACCCACAGCCAATGTTTTCTGAATATCAGTATGTATGGGGAGTATATATATTAGGTAGAATAGGGGGTTCCAAAAACATTGTAGGGTACTCTTTACCTAGAAGGGCGCCAGCGATTGAAATCGCGGGCATCGGGGGTAAAAAATCGCGGCCATCGCGGGCATCGCGGGTAAATCGCGGGTACATTAAAATCGGGTACCCGCGATGACCGCGATTTTCCCATAGGGATCAATGTTAAAAACGGTGATTGACCGCGATTTTAATGTTAAATGCCTCAATGCCCGCGATTTGGCCATAGGAATCAATGTTAAATGGGCCACAGAGCCCTAATAGTCACCGTGAACTCTGAAATGGGCCCCACAATTGTTACCGCCACCCCACGATCAACGTGAACCCGAAGCGTGGCGAGCGCAGCGAGCCCGCGAGGGGCGGCGGTACGCGTCCTCCGACCTTTTCATGCCCTACTATCCACGTCGGCGTGGAGTTGAGAATAGAATAGTGTGGCGAGCGCAGCGAGCCACCGAGGCCCAAAGCGTGGCGAGCGCAGCGAGCCCCGCGAGGGGACGCGGATACCTTCACAGGTAAACGCGTCCCCTCGCGGGCTTCACAGGTGTCCGCTTTTCGCCACGGACACCTGTGAAGCCCGCGAGGGGACGCGTATAACTGTGAAGGTATCCGCGTCCCCTCGCGGGGCTCGGTGGCTCGCTACGCTCGCCACACTATTCTATTCTCAACTCCACGCCGACGTGGATAGTAGGGCATGAAAAGGTCGGAGGACGCGTACCGCCGCCCCTCGTGGGCTTGCTGCGCTCGCCACGCTTCGGGTTGACGTTGATCGTGGGGTGGCGTTAACAATTGTGGGGGCCATTTCAGAGTTCACAGTGACTATTAGGGCTCTGTGGCCCATTTAACATTGTTTCCTATGTAAAAATCGCGGGCATTGAGGCATTGAACACTAAAATTGGGTCCAATCTGATTTTTAACATTGGTCCCTATGGGAAATCGCGGCCATCGCGTCACACCCGATTTTTAGTGCATTCGATGGTCGCGATGGTCGCGATGGGCGCCCTTCTAGGTAAAGAGTACCCATTGTGGTACCGGGTCCCAAAATTTTTTTTGCCAAGCCTGGCTGGTTCGAGTGTGGTACAGGGGTCCGACAGTCGGGATCCCGACTGGCCGGACCCAGACAGCATGGTGAGCGCAACTAAGCCCCTTGCGGGCTCGCCATGCTGCGGGCACGGTGGCTCGCTACGCGAGCCACCTATTCTATTCTCCCTCTATGGGGGTTGTGGACCCCCACGAGGGAAAATAGCAGGTGACCGTCGGGAAGCCGGCTGTCGGTGTTAACAAAATATAGCAATACAAGAGCACTTTTTAGATGTGATAAAATGGGACATTAACAGCATCTGATTCATCTGCAGAAACTGTGTGATACTCTCATGTTAACATGGTTTAGACTCTATATGTAGTCCGTAGCATGACAAATTAAAGGTGGTCTAATCAAAGATTCTAATAGTACTATTAGTACTAGAAAAGTAGACTTAATAACATACAAAAACAGTGCATAGTTACTTAGTAGCTAATACTGTAGCTCATAATACAATGGTTAAAAGCTATATGTGTTTGAAGTAGAACCAGCCTACTTAACAGATCGCTAACCAATCAGGATGATCCATGAAATAGGATAGACCACTCATGATTACCTGGCCTTGTATGAAGTTGACAGGCTCAGCACACATTAAATTCTTTCTAATTTATCATCCCTGAGGAGCACGCAGTGTAGGCAATTGGGTTTACTATTTTTTTAGGGGCGGAACTACAGGCGATGAAGCCGATGCATTGCACCGAGGCCCACGGCAAAGAAAGGACCCCCACCACTGGACATTACTTAAGAATCCCATCCCGGGATTCTTAATAATGTCCACCACTACGGGATACGGGGATTCCAGCTAGCCCCAGGGATCAGCGACAGCAGTCAGGAGCTGGGTCAGCTCTCAGAACAGAGCTCCAGCAGCAGCAGCCAGAGCCAGATTGTTGTAAGCAGAGAGAGCTGATGGTTATAGATGTGTTCGCCACTTGACTGGTATGCCTGGGCTGGGGACTCCACTCTACACTCTCCCTGCCCATGCTGCTGCATGTTGTCATTCCTGACTGTGAAGCTCCAGCATTATATAGGTTTCAGTTAAGGGCATGACAGGTAATTCACTGGTTCCTTGCAATGTACAGTGTGTTTGTATTTGTCACTGTATGTGTGCACACTTGTTTGCCCTCTCCTACCCACTGAAATGACAGCAGCTGTGATGGGGTAGTCCAGCTAGTACCCTGGCACTGCAAGATGTCACCTAGCTGCCCAGAGACCAACATCTCTTGCAGCACTTCCCCAATGAACACCAGAAAAGATGCCTGTTACATTTGTGTCTGTATAATTATTACTATTATGCCAGGGCATAGTGAGGCTGTGCAAATTTTATTGGTAGGAGTACTAAAGTAGCCCTGTGGCCCCCACAAGGTTTTAACTGATCCTGGCAGCAGCCAGTCACTGGTGTGCAGCCCGTTCTTCCATTTGATCAATATAGACCATAGCTCAAAGGAGCTATGCACAAAATGTTATAATAGGGACCTTGCATGTGGCAGTCTATTCACCTGCAGAGGGTACAGCACCAGAGACAGTGGTCTGGGTACCACAGGATGCTCAGCGGTGCATTTAGATGATAGCGCTGACCTGGTTATCAGCTGGCGCAATTTTTCACTGGCCAAGGGTGCTTGCAAACCATGTGTCCTGCAGCCCACATCCCTATTCCTCCTGCTCTCCCATCTCCCACTATTCCTCCTCTCTCCCGTCTCCCGCTATTCCTCCTCTCTCCCGTCTCCAGCTATTCCTCCTCTCTCCCGTCTCCCGCTATTTCTCCTCGCTCCCGTCTCCCGCTATTCCTCCTCTCTCCCGTCTCCAGCTATTCCTCCTCTCTCCCGTCTCCAGCTATTCCTCCTCTCTCCCGTCTCCCGCTATTTCTCCTCGCTCCCGTCTCCCGCTATTCCTCCTCTCTCCCGTCTCCCGCTATTCCTCCTCTCTCCTGTCTCCCGCTATTCCTCCTCTCTCCTGTCTCCCGCTATTCCTCCTCTCTCCTGTCTCCCGCTATTCCTCCTCGCTCCTGTCTCCCGCTATTCCTCCTCGCTCCTGTCTCCCGCTATTCCTCCTCGCTCCTGTCTCCCGCTATTCCTCCTCTCTCCTGTCTCCCGCTATTCCTCCTCTCTCCTGTCTCCCACTATTCCTCCTCTCTCCTGTCTCCCACTATTCCTCCTCTCTCCTGTCTCCCACTATTCCTCCTCTCTCCTACTATTCCTCCTCTCTCCTGTCTCCCGCTATTCCTCCTCTCTCCTGACTCACACTATTTCTCCTCGCTCCTGTCTCCCACTATTCCTCCTCTCATCTGTCTCCCACTATTCCTCCTCTCTCCTGTCTCCCACTATTCCTCTCCTACTATTCCTCCTCTCTCCGGTCTCCGACTATTCCTTCTCTCCTAACTCTCACTATTCCTCCTCTCTCCTGTCTCCCACTATTCCTCCTCTCTCCTATCTCTCACTATTCCTCCTCTCTCCTATCTCTCACTATTCCTCCTCTCTCCTATCTCTCACTATTCCTCCTCTCTCCTATCTCTCACTATTCCTCCTCTCTCCTATCTCTCACTATTCCTCCTCTCTCCTATCTCTCACTATTCCTCCTCTCACCTATCTCTCACTATTCCTCCTCTCTCCTATCTCTCACTATTCCTCCTCTCTCTCACTATTCCTCCTCTCTTCTATCTCTCACTATTCCTCCTCTCTCCTATCTCTCACTATTCCTCCTCTCTCCCACAATTCCTCCTCTCTCCTGTCTCCCACTATTCCTCCTCTCTCCTGTCTCCCACTATTCCTCCTCTCTCCTGTCTCCCACTATTCCTCCTCTCTCCTGTCTCCCACTATTCCTCCTCTCTTCGGTCTCCCACTATTCCTCCTCTCTCCTGTCTCCCACTATTCCTCCTCTCTGGTCTCCCATTATGCCTCCTCTCTCCTGTCTCCCATTATGCCTCCTCTCTCCTGTCTCCCATTATGCCTCCTCTCTCCTGTCTCCCATTATGCCTCTTCTCTCCTGTCTCCCACTATTCCTCCTCTCTCCTGTCTCCCGCTATTCCTCCTCTCTCCTGTCTCCCATTATTCCTCCTCTCTCCTGTCTCCCACTATTCCTCCTCTCTTCTGTCTCCCACTATTCCTCCTCTCTCCTGTCTCCCGTTATGCCTCCTCTCTCCGGTCTCCCATTATGCCTCCTCTCTCCTGTCTCCCATTAGGACTCCTGTCTCCCATTAGGACTCCTCTCTCCTGTCTCCCATTAGGACTCCTCTCTCCTGTCTCCCATTATTCCTATTTTCCTATCTCCCACTATTCCTCCTATCTCTCACTATTCCTCCTCTCTTGTGCTCTACAACCCTTGCAACAACATTGTGGCTCCTCTACCTGACCGAACCAGCAACCTCCTCCAACACAGTGCCCCCTGTCATTTTTTCTGGATTTGCCCCTGCATTAGAGTACAGTAGCCCACCAGTCAAAGCAGGCCTGTAACTAAGGGGGGAAGTTCTTTAGTAGTGTAGTGATGTATGCAGCATATTTGGGGATGTAGTGTAGGGATGTGTACAATGTATTTGGGGATGTAGTGGAGTGATGTATTGCAGCGTATTGTGGCAATGTAGTGAAGTGATGTATGCAGCATACTGTATCTGGTAATGTAGTATAGTGATGTATTGCAGCATATTGTGGTGATGTGTAGCACTGAAGGTGCATGTTGGTGAGACACTGGGGGCATTTGAGGCACACGGGGTCATGTGAGTTAAGGTGCCCATACACGTTACAATTATTGTATACAATATCGTATCTCATCGCATCTCGGTTTTGCGATAAGATGAGATATAGTACACAAAGTACTTTTTGTACTAGATCTCATCTCATCGCAAAACCGAGATGCGATGAGATACAATATTGTATACAATAATTGTAACGTGTATGGGCATCTTAAGATGCTGCTGTGAGGTGAGCACAGCCATGGGCACTCATTGCAACAACATACTATATTGTTTTTATTTAGTGGAGGTGGTGAGAGGCAAGTTGGTGGGGGCCCAAAACATATGCTTGCACCTGGGCCTACTACTCTTTAGTCCCGCCACTGTCCATATGGATTAAGGGCCTTATTCTAGTTCACTCTTTCTGACAAAATCCTTCTTAGATGGACAAAACCATGTGCACTACAGGGGGGCAGATGTAACATGTGCAGAGAGAATTAGATTTGGGTGAGTTATTTTGTTTCTGTGCAGGGTAAATACTGAAATGAAGGAAACCCAATTTTTTCTTCCAATGTATTAAGATCTGCACAGTTGTAAATGTCTGCAATGAAGGTTGCAGTGCCCCCTAAGATACAGCTTGACTGGAAGCCTGAGACCACTTGGGGTCAGGGAACTGGAGGTGATGGCCAATGTTTCAGAAAACCAGTCTGTGGGAGCCCCATTTTCTGGCCAAGACAACTCAGCTTCACTAGACCTAGGCCCTTATTCAGATCTGATCGTAGTACAAATTTGTTCTCAAAATGGGCAAAACCATGTGCACCTCAGTTGGGGCAGATGTAACATGTATAGAGTGAGTTAGATTTGAGTGAGTTATTTTGTTTATGTGCAGGGTAAATACTGGCTGCATTATTCTTGCACTGCATTTTAGATTTCAGTTTTAACACACCCCACCCAAATTTAACTCTCTCTCTGCCTCACCTGCAGTGCACATGGTTTTGCCCATTTTGAGAACAAATTTGTACTGCGATCAGATCTGAATAAGGGCCCTAGTGCATGAACACACTGGGCCATCCTAAATAGACTGATATGACTGATTAACACAGAGTAATCCAATCCTGTGTTGTTGCTGCAGTGGCATACAGAAGCTGTCAGGAAATATCTGTTTAGACATGAAACCTCCGGTGGCATTAGCATATATAAGCACGGTCCATGGTTGCATTAATGGATGTGGCAGTTGTGCTAATGCATCCGTTTCTGAATCAGTTACCAAAGTTAGAGGTGAAAAAACTGTTTTAACAAAGACATATACAAATAAAAAAAGAACAAATA
The DNA here is from genome assembly GCF_055691185.1 of Crinia signifera. Lineage (NCBI taxonomy): Eukaryota > Metazoa > Chordata > Amphibia > Anura > Myobatrachidae > Crinia > Crinia signifera. Next base: position 109,863,616 of record NC_139219.1, on the reverse strand, counting down.
AAAATAGTTTATGAAATACTGTACCTATGTAATTTTCTAGTCACTCCTCACTGATCAGAAAACCGTCCCCTCCTTCTTTGGCCTCTGTTCCATGATCTGTGCCCTGCTGAAGTAAGGAAGGTACAGAAGGAGTGATTTGTAAATTGTACACTATACCCTATAATTTAAGGTTTGTTTAGTGTACATTGCTACAGTACATTCACAAGCAGCCATTATTATACCAATAAAAGCACACTGTTTTCAAAAGCTTAAATACCAAAAGATTTATAAATAAAATGATCACTACTACTACTCACATAATCTTCACAAAGAAGCAAATTACCAGATGTTATTTGACATTGCATGCATGGCTTCAGGACAAATTTTATATCCATTATGTATAGGGCAACAATATTTATTTTAAATATATTCTGATGTACAGATGTACAGATAGAGCCATCCTCATCTAGCCTTTTAATAGGATTAAGTGAGCCAGAGCTGTCGGATTTAATCCTATGCTAATCCCCTCCTGTATTGTTCTATGTATTGTCTTGCAGCTGAGAACAATAAGCCTTGGTGAGCCATGGCTATACAGAGAAGGCTAGTTGAAGAAGGCTCCATCTGTATGTAATGTGATTTGCTAAATTGACATTTAGCATGAATTATAGATTTACAGCTAACCAGTCACTAATATCATCCCAATGAAGCCTTACTGTAGTAGATCCAAAGATTTCATACCAACAAGAGCACCGCCTGGGTCTTTGCAGTGGATGTCGGCAATAGGTTGACAGTAAGTAGGTTGGCATTCAATAGGTCGACCACTATTAGTCGACAGGCCAAAAGTCGACACATGAAAGAGGTTGGCATGGTCAAAAGGGCAACACAAGTAATAGGTGAACATGGAAAAGGTCAATGTGAAAAAGATTAACATTAGTGTTTCTGTTTTCTTTTTAAATGGTGTTTTTCATACTTTATTATCCAAGTGGACACAGAGTGAAAGTCTAATAGTGTGCCAAGCAGGACAAGGCACCGCACCCAAAGCATGGCAAGCGAAGCAAGGGAACGCAGTACACTTATACAGCATTAGCATATATTAGCACAGTCGTAGCATTCAAAAATGTGGCAGTTGTGCTAATGGGTCTGTCTCTAAATCAGGCCTGCAGTCACCAAAAACCATAAAAAACTCATGTCTACCTTTTGCCTGTCAACCAATGGTGGCCTACCTATTGAGTGTCGACCCTATAACCCATATCCATTTAGAGATGTGTGCCCATACTGGACTACTGCAGCCACTCCAAACAGCCTCTCTTTGCATGCCCAAAATGCACCTTAGTGGCAATGCCATGCAGCTAGGATGCACAAGCAGACAGTGAATAAAATTAATATATGACACTTGTATATTTCTGTGTGACTGAGTCTCTGAATCTGTATACAAAATGCTACAATGTGCACAACCTGCTCCTTTGTTCTGCTTACCTTTATATGGTGCTTGCCGGATTACCTCCAAACCCAGGGCCAGTGGTGCGTTGCACACAGCGCATCTGCACTGTGGGTGCATCCGCTGGCAAACACCTAGGGCTTCCGCTACCCACTGTAAAGCACTTGGGGCCGCTGAGATTATACACCTGTCAGACTGCTGCAAGCTGCTTGCTTTGTCCTGTAGTCTGCACTGGGCAGACCGACAGCAGCATTGTCCTCTCCCTTCTAGCCCAGCAGTTAGAGCGCCTCTTTCGCCTTCATCCTCACATCACATGCCAGAAGCTCAGGTGGCCAAGCTCCATGGCATAGCCCCTCTCAGGGCAATACGCATAGAGGTGTGGTCGCTGCTTCCCTCATGCCACTGTGTTCAGCCTCTGCCAGTTGCCAACAGCTGAATTTCTTGGTGCCCGCTGTGTTGCATGAAATGCTAGCAGCGCACCAACCTTGTTTTTGCCTGGCTCCCCTTCACATGCTTGAAATGAGCTGGCTCTGCCTCCTGCCACCTGAAGAAAATAGATAAGCTTGCAGGGAGGAGCACTGCCATCTGCTATCATGGGGCCTCTCAAATTGAACAGAGGAACAGACCCCATCAGCTCAAGAGTAGGTTATATTGTGTAGCATTGTGTTCTAAACTATATAAGTGTTGTGTTAGGGTAAGAGGTATATATGTATATAACAGGTGTGTGTGTGCAGGTGGGGGTGGGGGGGGGGAGTAGTAGGCATATTCGGTTGTAAAGCACAATGGAATCTGCTGCGCTATATAAGAAACTGTAAATAAATAAATATACAGTATGTATATAACCGGTTTATGGGGATGATAGGTATATATGTATATAAAACAGCAGGGTTGTAACTATGGGGGGGCTGGGGGGGTCACGCGCATCGGGCGCTGGAGGGGGCGATAGTGTGAAGTCCTGGCAGCGGGGTCCCAGGGACGGGAAGCGTGGGTCCGGGGACCGGTGGGTTAACTACGACTCCTAGCGCTGCCAGGCGGTGGGCAGGAAGCAAATTTTGAAAAGACTTGCCGGACGCTGATTGGCTGAATTCAGCCAATCAGCGTCCGGCAAGTCTTTTCAAAGTCATCAGTGCTTCACGCCGCCAGACAGATAGCGCTAGGAGACCGAGGGAGTGAAGGCTGCCGGTACACCAGTCCCTGGACCCTGCTTACCCCCGCAGCCTGCACACAGGTACTGTATGTTGGCAGCGGGGGTCCAGGGAATGGTGTAGCAGCAGCTTTCACTCACTCGTCACTCCGTCTCCTAGCGCTATTTGCCTGGCGGCGGGAAGTGCTGATGATTTTGAAAAGACTTGCCGGACGCTGAGTATGGTACCATCAATCTGAAGGAAAACCACCTCTCTAAGATACCAACCTCGGCTACCAAGTAGACCACCTACAGCTTCAGATATACCAATTGGGAGGAACGCAACCCCCGTCACTTATTTGGAGGAAGCATTGTAAGGGACATTATATCAAATTGTCTGGAGGAATATTCCATCATACATCTCCCCCTCTCCCCACAATGAACTGTGGACTCACAATAAGGTGATATTGCAATAACTGGACGTAGCCTTTTCAATGTACCTGTTATTTTTAACATTTATGTTTTATGTACATTCCCGCTATTTTTAGTGTGATACATTTATTAATTAAAGTGTTTTAAAATTTATTATAAGCCTTGCTCTGCCATCAATTCAGCGCAATCTATCCCCTACTTTTGTTTATATACAGGTACTGACAATCCCTATTTCAGATTGCTGCTGGCTCAACATCTCACACAGGCGCCCCACCAGTTACGTAGGTACCTGTTTTGTAGTTTTATGCAGTGTATTGTGTTTACTGAGTGTTGTAATTTTAATTGGCATTACTATTGTGTGACCACACCCCTTCCTTGTGGGACCATTACCCCTTTAAGGGAGGTAGGGTGGAAATTCCCTTGCACTAGACTCTACCTAATGAGGGGGGCTCTGTGTTAGGGGAAAGGAGTTCCACCACCTCTCCAGGACCACTTTAAGCCCTGCTCATTACAGCTAACATCAATATAATCTAGTAGTCCCTGACAGAGAGTGGCACAATGCAGCAGCCCCACTTTTTTCAAATACAAGTTTCGATGTGCTCCGTACACTCAGTCACACACAATCTACAAGTGTCATCGATCAATATATCCAGCACAGTCTCCTCGTGCATCTTAGTTGGTTGTTGGTTTATGACAAAAAAAACAAAACGATGCACAACTTAATTAGAGTTGCACAGGATCTGGTGGGTCAATCACACCAGGAACCTCCTGAAACATCATGCATTGAGGCTGTAATCAAGGGTTTCTCCAAAGCAGACTTCTAGGTGAATGCTGACTAAAATAGGACCTTGTGTGGACGTGTGCAGAGGTGGATTTCCACAAGGCAACCTAGGTGCCTGCCTAGGGTTCAGCAGGTCCCAAGGGGCCCCAGCTATAGTATAGACCAGGGGTCCTCAAACTATTTTGCTCTGGGACCACAACAAGTTACTGCAGAAGGTCATCACATCACATGGGTAGTAACCAGACAGCACATACATGGCAGCATTGTGGAGACACAACATTATGGGAGGAGCCTAAAATAACAGACAAGTCAACAGATTTTTCAAATTCCTTGAATCGCTGACTGAGATTAGAAAAGTCATCAGCCTGATGGTCAGCAACATGGAGTCGCGACCCCATGCTGACAAGGTCGGCAACCACTTTGGGGTCAGGACCCACAGTTTGAAAACCATTGGTATAAATGATGGACAATGTCTAGGTCGACAGTCACTTGGTTGACTATTAATGGTCAACAGTGACTAGGTTGACACCTAAGTATGGTTGACATACCATAGGTCAACAGTGAAACGTCAACACAAGCTAAAGGTTGACATATACATGGTCGACACTAATGTGGTCAACACAAGTTTTTCGCAGATTTGTGCCTATGCCAATATGGACACCGTATAAGTTTACCATTGCGCTCGTCTTGCTTCAGGAACTATGCCTCCCTGCGCTTGGCACAATATTATAATATAACTCTACACCCACTTGGATGGTAATGTATGAACCAATTTTTTTTAAATCATTAAAAACCTGTGTAGATCTTATCATGTCGACAATATGTCACTGTCAACCATTCTTAGGTTTACAAAACAATTGAGGATAGTTTCCCAGCGCTGGTCTAGATAGTATCCACCCGATATTCCAAGGTCTTAGAGCATATAGCTATTGGGACCACACTGACCTTGGTGTTGGTCCCTAGGTGCAAAACAAGGTTTCTTTTAGGTTGAGATCACCAGGACCATGCACTCCTGTCACAAAGGGGTTGCAGACCCCTCCATTTGTGACAGGAGTGCATGGTCCTGGTGATCTCAACCTAAAAGAAACCTTGTTTTGCACCTAGGGACCAACACCAAGGTCAGTGTGGTCCCAATAGCTATATGCTCTAAGACCCTGGAGTATCGGGTGGATACTATCTAGACCAGCGCAGGGAAACTATCCTCAATTGTTCTGTAAAATTGTATTTGTAGGAGTGGTGCTCTAGTTAGCGACCCAGCAGAGGTTGACAGTGCACTGTAGAAACTGAGAATCCTTCTGTTTGAACCATTCTTGGTGTCTACGTAGTCACTGTCAAACATTAGGGATCGACCGAGTGACTGTTGACCTAGATTGGGGGGTAGCAAACTCCGGTTCTCGAGAGCTACCAACAGTTCACATTTTTCAGTTCACCTCGCAGGTGCACTCATTACTGACTAACACATTTTAAAAGATCCACAGGCGAAGCTAAATACTTCACTTGTGATTCTGTGAGGAGACATGGAAAACATTAACTGTTGGTAGCTCTCGAGGACTGGAGTTGGCTACCCCTGACCCAGACAATATCGACGCAGGGACTGGATACTGGGACCCCATAATGATATACTGGCCATCCAAAATGTTCCCAGAGGAGCATGGTACAACTACTGCGTGACATCATGACATCAGACCTGCCCACACTCCCAAATTCCCTTTGATTTTTTATTGGATAAGATGATAAAATGTTTGGACACACAAAGTGGTCTCATTCACTATATGTGGGCACCCAGTTTACATTAAGGACCTTATTCTGGTTGACTCGCAAAGCTGCAAAGTTCACTGCTTTGCGAGTCCAACAAACACTGCCCGCACAGCCGCCCGTCCCCCCTCGCACGCTGCGTTCATACCGCACGCATGTGAATGGATGTTTTGTGTAAACATCCATTTTCCTCTCTGGTGTCTCACATCTTCAAGTACCCTGTGCGGGAAGCGGGCAAGCAGCTGACTGGGTGTTCAGATGGGCGCTGGGCGTTCCCATAAGCGCACCCCTTCGCCGCCACCCCAGGCCCCCCGCCCGCACTGCTAGGTGTGAACGGGATGGCAAACAAGCAGTTCGCTGAGCCCACTCGCACCAAGCTGCTGCACATGCGCATAAAAGTATATGCGCAGTTAAGAAACATCGCTCCCCTGCGCAAATACGCAGGAGAGCAAATCAACCAGAATAAGGTCCTAAATGGATTATTAAGCCTACTTCCAAAAGTCCAGGGCCAAATGTAGTAATGTGTGATTTTTTAACCAAACCAAGCAAATGTAGTACAGTATAGTGAGATTTTTTTAGACAAGCTCAGAAATTTCTGGTGATTTTAGACACTTTTTTTTTATACAGAACCATACACAGATCTCAATGATCTATGCATTGTTCTTTCAAACTCGCCAGCCAGAACCAAGTCTATTTTTCTTTGTTTAGGGTGCGATTTGCAAAATTGCACCTTATTACATTTGTGAGTTGTATACTTTTTAATGGGGAAACATCTGGATGTGATTTGTAATGTGCGTTTTTTTGGTCACTGCAAAACATGCAAATCTTACCGCAATTTGCACGTTACTTCATGTGCAATTTTAGGAAAATGTGATTTTGGCCCAAAAAAATGCACATTTGGCCCCTAGATGCATAACTCCCAACTGTCCTGATTTTCATGGGGCAGTCACTTTTTTGTGACTGTCCAGCTTCCCACTCATGGCCAGCAGGAAGAATGGGATGCAGTTGTTGGGAGTACCCCTGTCACTTGCTGCCCTGCTTAGCAGTGGAATGCATCTAATTACCGAGGGGTTAGGAGCATAGTCAGAACCTCACAGAGGGCCTTATTCTAGTTCACTCTTTCTGACAAAATCCTTCTTAGATGGACAAAACCATGTGCACTGCAGGGAGGCAGATGTAACATGTGCAGAGAGAATTCGATTTGGGTGAGTTATTTTGTTTCTGTGTAGTGTAAATCCTGACTGCTTTATTTTTACACTGCAATATAGATCTCACTTTGAGGTAAAACCCCACCCAAATCTAATTATCTCTGCACAAGTAACATCAGCCCCACCTGCAGTGCAAATGGTTTTGTCCATCTAAGAAGGAATTTGTCAGAAAGAGTGAACCAAAATAACCCCCAGAGTGATGGCACAGTAAAAAAAATGGGGGCATGGATCAAGAAGCCACAGGCACCATGTAACTCTATCGATGCCACCTGCAATCAGCAGGACAGTGGGCGGGGGGGCGGAGAGGGGTGTGGGGCGGCTCTATTAGCATATATAGGAACGGCCAGGTGTTCCCATGAGAATGCTGGCCATTCTCATGCTAATGAGGCCATGACGTGAGTGCGGAGGGCAGGCAGCTGTCAGTGCCCACCCATTTTCTTCCCAGCTGGTACGCATATGTAGGTGACTTGAGAGTCACTTTTATATGCGTGCACCTTCCACATCTTTCGATGGTCGGGACCTTCGAAAGATGTGGGAGGTTCTCCCTGCCCTGTGAATGGATGTTACTGTGTTACATCCATTCACAAGCCCCTGCGAGCGAGTTACCCTTGCGAGTGGGTGGTGCTAGCCAACCATTACCAAGGTGGGGTTCGGTGGACTCACAAGGCTGCGAATTCGCAGCCTTGCGAATCAACCAGAATAACCCCCAAGGTGTTATGGATTGTTTAAGGGAGGAGGCTGCTAATCGGTATCTTGCCTAGGGCTCCATGAGGTCAAAATCTGGCTCTGGTTGTATGCAGCAGAGGAGTAAAGCTGGGTACACATCTATACAATCCCTGTTTTCTTGCGACCGTTCGACCGACCATAGACCCGTCGGACCGTCCACAAATAACAGCCGATATGCATGCACACCTGTACTCCCGTCCAAACAGTCGCAAGAAAAAGATTGTACCACCGTACACACTCTCCCGATTTGGGCTTTTGACACCATATATATAAACATAATGATCATAATGGGCTGGGTTAAGGGCATACCAAAACAAAGAGGCGTGATTACAGAACCTAAACAAAATATATAAGTGGACCACTATAAAGATGGGGTACGCGTCAGCCGGCAGGGTGACTAGGGACAGATACGGCAAAGTGACTAGGTAGTCGCTTACCGCATCTTTATAGTAGCCGGCAGTGTGACTATGGACAGATACGACAAAGTGAGTAGGTAGTCGCTTTCCGCATCTTTATAGCAGCTGGCAGGGTGACTATGGACAGACACGGCAAAGTGACTAGGTAGTTGCTTTCTGCATCTTTATAGCAGCCGGCAGGGTGACTATGGACAGATACGGCAAAGTGACTAGGTAGTCGCTTTCCGCATCTTTATAGCAGTTTGCCGTATCTGTGCCTGCTGGCTGACTGTATATGCTTTCCCTGAAATTAAAGGTGGGATACAGAAATGCTGGGAGGAAAACCACTGACCACCAATGCTCTAAAGAGGTGCCTGAAGACTTCACATCTGTCTGAGCAGCGGGACGCCACACTCAGACCACCCACAGTACTGCGCCCCTGTTCTCTGTTACACAATTGCCGGCTCTCACAGATATAAGGAATATTGGCATCATATGGACTTTCAGTGACTATTTAATGACTAGGATCACCTCTACATTTATTGGCTGATCCATACATAGCATTCGTATGGCATCCTTTAGCCATGCGGGCGCTCCTAACCGTGTGTGTTATATTACTTAATGCAAAATTTAAATGACAGCAACTGTGCATTAATATCCTTAGCCCTTTTAAGGGATTTTGTCTGACTGCCTATGCTGCTCAAATCCTGTATCTGTTGTGGACAGCCTGCACATATATATCATGAGCAGCGGCTTCACTCTCTGAGCCACGGCTCTGTGAACCATAATAACCCCGCCACACATGATTTATTCAAGTGTGTTATCTGAACGCAACTAGTGTAGTCTATCAATTTTTTATTTACCCCAGTTTATAATGTTATTGCAAATCACTCAATATACCACAAGCCGTGTGGTCGCTCCCTTAGCTCTTCACTCCTGTCTGATTGCCTTATTTCTAGTCCTTTTAAGGACTCTAATGTTTATTTAAAATTGTCCTTGTTTATTGTGTACCGCCATATGCAGCAGTCATAGGTGATCAGAGCGGACTGACGGTCATTCCGCCTATCAGTACTGGGTGATTAAAACTCATGACTTCCTGCACACTGGGATGCTATATGTATAAATAAGCGAGTTTTCTATATATTAAGATCAGTTGAGCAGTACACACCTGGCGATTTTGCCTACTGCCCTTAATCCTACCTCGCCACTGTGCTGTTCCAGTAATAGGATCTATACGCTGCACAGTATACACCACGAGGGGTATCGCAGCATAGAGACTGACATAAGCACATCCCAGCTACTTTGTAACAACTGACCCGCCATCAATGTGTATTAATATACAATCAAATCGATAGAAGTTTCTCCTCTCTACGTGAGCCAATCAGATAAGGTGTGTACACTCAAACAGGACACTGACAGGTAGTCAACTGTATTATAATACAAGAATAAAACGTCCCCCCAGGTGCATTATAGGCAACACAGCCAGCACATGGGGAGAGACTTTCTAACAATAATACAAGTTTAATAAAGAAAAATAGTGCTAAGGGACGCCGCATGAGCCCAAGTTTTTAATTTCACTTATTCTCACTTGTCCTTGTTTCATGTTTTATGTAGTCTGTCATATTTCGCAGCCTTTCTTTTTTTAACATTGACTCAATAAAAGGTATATTTTAAGTCTTACGATTTATCTAAGGTGCACCACGACTGAGACAAACCTTGACTCCTCTCCGTTTTCCACTCAATATACCATACTGCAGCAGTTAGCGCAGTTCATGACTTTTGTGGCACTATTATAGTGTACTTTACGGCGACCTGCTATAAAGATGGGTGCATGTATATTATGATTATTTCTTTAAATATACATGGGGAGAGGTGAACGCTTCTTGTGCTGTAGGAGAGATCATGCAGCTATGGAACGCCCACATGGGTGTTCCAGCTTTGGCAGTATAGTCGCAAGAACGGCCAGCATATCGATCAAACGTGCGTACACACTGCACTTTTGTTCCGATATGGGCCCGTCCTGTCGGATGAAAATTAAACCGCAAAGAACCTTGGACCGACCGAGTATGGACGGACAAGACCGTTTTTGGCCATTTATCGATCGTATGGGACAGCGTACACACCTATACAATTGAATGTCCGTCCGACCCAGAATGGAAGAACGGCCCGACGATTGTATAGATGTGTACCGACTAGCCTATCCCTCCTCCTCCTAACCTCTTTTGCTCCTCCTATTCTGCCTACCCTAACTCTCCATCGGTTCCGACTTATCCTATTGTTTTTTGTTTGTCCACCCACCTCCTTTTTGTCTGTATACTCTTATGAGTAGGGTCCTCCTTCCTCACGTATTCACCCTACCTCTTTACCTCACCAGTGCTCCTGCCCTGTTTCTTCTCTTCCTCAACTGCATCTTCAGTCTCCTCGTCAATTTCGACACCTACTTCAGAACTGGTGCTGATTTTAGCTCTCCAGCTATACCCCTATTTATGCTGTATTTTATCAACACACCCTGTACGTTACCCTGTAATTTGTTTTTTGTTTGCTATGAACGGCGCTGCGGACACTTTGTGGCGCCTTATAAATAAACAAACTACTACTACTTCTACTACCTTACTTAAGACTGTAAACTCCACTGAGGCAGGAACTGATGAAAGTTAGTAAGCATTTTCTGTGCTGCATAGTAAAAATAATATGTAAAGATAAAATAAAGGATATATAAATAAAAGATTACAAACACTGATACAAAACTTTGCTTTACTTTTATGCAAGATAATTATTTTAAATGCTGAGCAGTAAGGATTGTTTTGACATTATCAGCGGATACAGACAATGTGCACAATGGTCTGAAATAAAATGACAATGCCAGCCAGAAATAACATATCTATTAATAACTGCATTTACAGGCAGGTCTGTTTTAATGATCTGAGTATTTGGTCTCTATTAAACAATATTTCAGTAAATTATATCGACCTAATATTTAGTTTTGGGCCAAATGAAAAGACATATCAGTGTATACCCAATATGTGGGGTAGCCTCCAGGATGACATATCGGCGGGGGACATATCGTCCCAGTGTGAACCCAGATTTAGATGTAAGATAGCTTGAGCAGGATCATTTTTACATTTTGGTTTGGGTGCAGATTAGCTCACAGACAATGTCTTGCTAGACAGTCAATAGATCAACACCAAAAGGTCGACATGCACTAGCTCTACATTGTCAATGTCGACCGTGTGCATGCCAACATTTTGACTGTCGAACTTGTGCCGGTGTTTGTGGGTGGTAATGGGAGTGTCATGGAAAACGCAGACGTGCCCATGCATTTTAGGGGAAGACATTTGACATTAGCACTGGTCCAGAACAGACAGTTTCTATCCCAGCCATTGAGTAAGTCTTGGGCTACATCAGAGGCATCCCTAGGGTTGGTGCCCTTAACCCTCCGCTTTCCGCCACATCTGTGGCTGGGACCCGCAGATCTACTTGACCAGTGTGGGGGGGGGGGGGCTGCAAAATTTGGAGTTACACCACTGGCTGAGCGGTGTGTACCTGATTTCTGCATCATGTCCAAAGTCAGGCCCGGGGGCCAATTGCAGCCCGTGCTGTAATTTCAAGTGGCCCGCAGCCCCCAGCTGGAAGCGGGCAGAGCATCAGATGTGAGAAGCACAGCACAGGACACTAAAGGTGGGGCACCGGCGAGCGCGCCTTTACCTTGCTGTCTGCTGCAGTGAGGAAGTGCCGGCTGCCACAGTCAGATGTGTGTGGCGTCCTACCCCTGCTGCTGCAATCGTATATCACCCTACTCCACAATCACAGTGACAGCAGTATACAGAAACAATAAATGGTATAGAATAAGACCCCTACTTAGCGCTTTGCTGCCCTCAATTCGTACTAACTCGTGGTCATCACCCAACAACCAGACAAGATACAATATAATACAAAGTTGAGATTTCCAAACTGTATGAGGCGCAAAAAGATCCTGATGATGTTCGGACCGACAAGCTTTTCAACAAGTTTCTCCGTGTGTGTGAATCCCCTCTGTGTATATTTTTGAAAACATAAACCAGAGAAACCAGAAATTAGTTTAAGTTCAGACACATAGATAAATTTCACAGGTGGAGCGAACAGAAAGAACTGAGGGTGAGCGTACCCCTACTCACTCTGTGAGTGGCACTGTACGTGCACGTAGCGTGTACTTTCTCCTGTTGGAATCAATCTTCTCTATTCTCTCTCCTCGCTCCAAATGATGTTTATATCATGAAAAAAATAATAAATAATACTGTGTAAACCCGTTTCCTTCTGGGTATATATAGATTTTTCGGTACTTGTGAGTTATCTGGGCGTCCGATTTTTTGATTGTATGCCTTAAGTTAAGGCATACAATCAGATGCGATGCGATACGATATCGCATCGCATCGCATCGCATCGCATGCGACCATCGGATGCGATGACCCGATTTTTCCATAGGAATCAATGTTAAAATGGACTGAGTCCATTTTAACATGGAATTCAATGGGAAAAAGGGGTCCTTTTCATACCCCTACTATCCAAGTGGGCATGGAGTTGGATATAAACCTGTGGCGAGCGTAGCGAGCCACCGAGCCCGAAGCGTGGCGAGCGAAGCGAGCCCCGCGAGGGGACGGTATTCCGTGTCCCCTCGCGGGGCTCGCTACGCTCGCCACGCTTCGGGCTCGGTGGCTCGCTACGCTCGCCACAGGTTTATATCCAACTCCATGCCCACTTGGATAGTAGGGGTATGAAAAGGACCCCTTTTTCCCATTGAATTCCATGTTAAAATGGACTCAGTCCATTTTAACATTGATTCCTATGGAAAAATCGGGTCATCGCATCGCATCGCATCCGATGGTCGCATGCGATGCGATGCGATGTCCCGATCCGACCCGATTTAAAAATCGGACGCCCGGATAACTCACAAGTACCGATTTTTCAATAGAAAAAGTGATTCTAGGGCGCACCTCACTCACCCGATCTCAGGGGGAGGCACACATATAAAGGTATCTTTAAATACAGTGAACTTGTGACTCAATTCAATGGTGAAAAAAATGGGCGTACCCCACTCACGGTAGATGTAGATGGTGTAAATGCCCGTAGCAGGTTCTTTTAAGTTTTCTCTCTCTTATCCAGCGGGATACTTTTAATTTTTCTCCAAAATGTGAACATGAAATATAAATAAAAAAACACAATGTGTAGTTTCGTCCTGACTGATCAGTATTTAACCAGGGAACCGCCAAGTGGTGTGTGCTGAATCGTACCAGGACTCACTCGTTAGAGGTTTTTATAAAGTGTGTAAAGGTATCTTTGTGGGGTGTGAATTTTATAGAAGATTCCTCCACCAAGACCAAAAGTGTAGAAAATTTTCTTTACCCAGGGGTAACAGGGTTTAGATGGAGAATAATGGCATACCAGAATTACGGATTCGTAAGGCTTTATGTTCTCATGGCGTTTTCTTTATTGGGCTTATGTTTTTAAACCACACTGGCCAATGCTTCATCCAACCATGTACACCAATTGGTGCAGGATAAGACAAAAAAAAAAAAATATTTTTGTCTCAGTGTTTTGTGTTCAAAAACAGAGAAGGGGTTATCTGTTCATTCCTTATTGACCATAAATAAATTTGTTTCCTTTGTCTCTTTTTAAAAAAAATTTATTTAGACAAATGAGGTAAAAAAAGGTTCAATCACCCTTTGATGGTCACACACCATACAACAGGGGGAACACAATTCAAAAGGACCCACACGGTCGTGATAAAAAAGGGGGGGTGATGGCGTGGAGTGTGAGCAGCCATCACCCCCCCTTTTTTATCACGAATCTTCATTGGATGTATGTATTTTTTTATCATATTTTTTATTATGCTTTTTACTTTTTGTGATGCTTATTGTTGTGATTTTTAAACAGTTCTGTTTTTTCTATATGACCGTGTGGGTCCTTTTGAATTGTGTTCCCCCTGTTGTATGGTGTGTGACCATCAAAGGGTGATTGAACCTTTTTTTACCTCATTTGTCTAAATACATTTTTTTTAAAAAGAGACAAAGGAAACAAATTTATTTATGGTCAATAAGGAATGAACAGATAACCCCTTCTCTGTTTTTGAACACAAAACACTGAGACAAAAATATTCTTTTTTTTTTTTGTCTTATCCTGCACCAATTGGTGTACATGGTTGGATGAAGCATTGTCCAGTGTGGTTTAAAAACATAAGCCCAATAAAGAAAACGCTATGAGAACATAAAGCCTTACGAATCCGTAAGTCTGGTACGCCATTATTCTCCATCTAAACCCTGTTACCCCTGGGTAAAGAAAATTTTCTACACTTTTGGTCTTGGTGGAGGAATCTTCTATAAAATTCACACCCCACAAAGATACCTTTACACACTTTATAAAAACCTCTAACGAGTGAGTCCTGGTACGATTCAGCACACACCACTTGGCGGTTCCCTGGTTAAATACTGATCAGTCAGGACGAAACTACACATTGTGTTTTTTTTATTTATATTTCATGTTCACATTTTGGAGAAAAATTAAAAGTATCCCGCTGGATAAGAGAGAGAAAACTTAAAAGAACCTGCTACGGGCATTTACACCATCTACATCTACCGTGAGTGGGGTACGCCCATTTTTTTCACCATTGAATTGAGTCACAAGTTCACTGTATTTAAAGATACCTTTATATGTGTGCCTCCCCCTGAGATCGGGTGAGTGAGGTGCGCCCTAGAATCACTTTTTCTATTGAAAAATCTATATATACCCAGAAGGAAACGGGTTTACACAGTATTATTTATTATTTTTTTCATGATATAAACATCATTTGGAGCGAGGAAAGAGAATAGAGAAGATTGATTCCAACAGGAGAAAGTACACGCTACGTGCACGTACAGTGCCACTCACAGAGTGAGTAGGGGTACGCTCACCCTCAGTTCTTTCTGTTCGCTCCACCTGTGAAATTTATCTATGTGTCTGAACTTAAACTAATTGCTGGTTTCTCTGGTTTATGTTTTCAAAAATATACACGGAGGGGATTCACACACACGGAGAAACTTGTTGAAAAGCTTGTCGGTCCGAACATCATCAGGATCTTTTTGCGCCTCATACAGTTTGGAAATCTCAACTTTGTATTATACAGTGACAGCAGTGTTTGGGGAGGGGGGCAGCAAGGGGGAAGCTTGCACCTGTAACATGCAGAGCTGAGGAAGGCAGCAGCGGGAGCCCAAGCATCTCCTGTCCTTGCAGTGCCTGCTTTGCCTCTCCTTCCTCTGGCTCACACAAGGGGCTGGGAAACATACAGAGAAGGGAGGGGGCAGAGTGGGGGACATACAGTGAAGGATGGTCAGACTGGGGGACATACAGTGAATGGAGGCAGTGATGGCCATTCAGAGAAGGGGGAGCAGGGGTAGGCTGGGGGACATACAGTGAATGGGGGCAGAGTGGGGTACATAGGGAATGGGGGTAATACAGTGAATGGGAGTCATACAGTAAATTAGGGTCAGGCTTGGGGACATACAATGAATGGAGGCACTGATGGACATTAAGAGAAGGGGGGCAGGCTGGGGGACAGAGTGAATGGGTGCAGAGTGGGGAACATACAGTGAATGGGGGACATACAGTGAAGGAGGAGCAGGCTGGGTGACATACAGTGAATTGGGACAGGCTGCGGGAAATACAGTGAAGGGGCAGGCTGGGGGACATAGAGTGAATGGGGGCAGAGTGGGGGACCAAATCTGGCCCTCATCGCAAAAAGTTGGGACACCCCTGTCCTAAAGTATAGCTCCAATGTGCACCTTGGGCCTAATTCATGTTCATTTGGACCTGTTCCGATGTTTGAGGGTCTGCGCATGTACAAGCGCATATATGCTTTCGGGGCGAGACTCCGATGGTAATGGGGCTCGCCCATGGAAACGCCCAATGGTGTCCCATGGGTACGCGGCGTCACCCGCCCGCCCCGTATTTATTCATACACGCACAAATAAAAGTCAGTTTTTGCTGACTTCTATTTGCAAAGGCAGGAGAAATCATTTGATGGTTGGCGATCATCAAATGATTTCTCCTGCAGTGAAGGCATGTGAGGGGATGTGTTTTTGTTACACATCCCCTTGCATGTTACCCAGGGGAATCGGCGGCAGCAGTTGCGGCAAGTGTTTGTGACAGGCACTCGGTAAGCTGTGATGTTCGCAGCTTACTGAGCCAACCTGAATCAGGCTAATTTTTTCCATGTTGGAAATTTTATTCTCCTATAGCTCAGGCTCCATATGAAGAATTCATAGAAATAATTGTATTTTATAGTACAGGTTGAGTATCCCTTATGCAAATATCCATTATCCAAATTATTCCCCCAAATTTTTTTTTAGCTAAAGACCTACTGGCTACATCTGTAACTGGCACTACTGGGGAAGTAACACTAAATATGTGCAAGGACATGATTGCTTGGCATTCAAATTCAGTGTCTGAGATAGTACATCAACTTGGTTCATGTTTTAAAACCTTGTTTCATACACAAATAAAATATATTTGTGTGTATTTCATGTGTTTGATATGCTTATACAACATATATGCAAGATACCTCATTCTAATATAAAAATATTCCAAAATACGGAATAATCCTTTATCCAAAATTCTTCTGGTCCCAATCATTTTGGATAAGGGATACTAAACCTGTATTAGGTGAGAAGAAGAAAACCTTTTTGATAATTACAAAGAAAAAATAAAAGCTTAATTATCAAGTATATTCTGAAAAATAAAATGACTGTACAAGATAATCATAGCTACAGTAGATCGAATCGGTTGTATTTTCTTCAATTTCAGAGAAAATAAATACTACTTATAACACAACGTGATTAAATGTTGCTGTCTCAAATATATTTATTTGAGGCAATAAAGAAACACAAGATAAACACAAGATAATGTTAATTTACCTAAAGATATGCCCAAATTTCAAACAAACATGATTAGAAAATAATTTTACCTGAACTATATCTGTCATATTCATGACCCTCAGGCAAGTTTCCTCTACCATCATATTCATACAAAGGATTAAATTGTGTCCACTGCCCTATGTATAAAATGAAAAAATAAGGCAAGGTGAATGCACATATAGGGGGTTATCCTAATTCACTCGGAAAGGCACAATCGCTCTATAATGGACAAAACCATATGCACTGCAGATGGGGCTGATGTAACATGTGCACAGAGAATTAAGCAGCCCATACACGCTGCTATGAGAGCTGACCCGATGTGTGCTTTGAGGTGCGCGCTCCCGCGCACCTCATCGCACAGTACAAAAAGTATGTGCTTGCACATACGTTTTGTACCTAGTTCTCATCA
Source organism: Crinia signifera (assembly GCF_055691185.1). Taxonomy (NCBI): domain Eukaryota; kingdom Metazoa; phylum Chordata; class Amphibia; order Anura; family Myobatrachidae; genus Crinia; species Crinia signifera. Next base: position 109,846,449 of record NC_139219.1, on the reverse strand, counting down.
AATCGCATCGCATTGCATGCACAACGTGTGCACATACAATGCAATGCGATTTGATCCGTGCTAGTACAGCACGGAACGCACGCTGACAAAGCAGCGTGTATGGGCAGCATTAGATTTGGGTAGGGTTTGTACTTCAAACTGATATCTATATTGCAGTGTAAAAATAAAGCAGCCAGAAGTTACCCTGCACAGAAACAATAAAACACCCAAATCTAAAAGTGGCCACACACTAGAACAATTTTTTGTCCGATTGTCCGATATATCGTCCGATGTTTAAAGATAATCGGTCGAAAATCGTCCGATTTTGGTCCGATGCTCGCTCCCGTGGATCTTTTGCTAAATCTTCTGATCTTACGTGCTGCATGAAAGATCAGAAGATTTAACAAAAGATCCATACATGGGATCTTAAGAAAAATCTTTGGTAAAGATGTGCGCTTGCCTGAAATCTTTTGTCAAGGCCAGGCAAAAGATTTGAAGGCTAATTTATGCGCATGTTTAAGAGGATAACATTTGGATACCAATTTTTGTTTTGTTTTTGCTTGGACTATCAAAGGTTTATATGTAAATTAGATATAAATTACCTTGATGTTCTGCTTGATGTCTAGAGGTGTCACTCCACTCATTTTTGCCCCTGTGTTCACGTGGAGGATTAAATTGCCTGTCTCTAGGCGAGAAATTACCAGACATTGCTGAAAAATAAAGCAGCATATCTTATTTATATAGTACTAATAATAAAGATATTGAATAGCTATTTTCTCCAATGGACTCAAGGTGATTTAACGATACCATGAACAAAAATGATCCTACTTATATTGCACTGCATTAGCACTGCTTCCTCACTGTTCAGATGCTATGGATTCGATTTCAACCACAGAATCTTTCTGGAGTATGCACAGTATGTTTACATGGGTTTCCTCTGGGTGTTCCTCTTTCACCTTTGACAAATTTCAGTACGTAATAGCAGGTACTCCTGAAGTCTATAGTGGGTGAGTTAATGATATACAGATTTTAATCTCCATAAAGGCAGGAACTGGTGTAATGATGTGAATGATCACATATTCTCTCTATACTGCTTTGCATAATCATAGCATCATATAATTTAATGGTAGACCAGATCAACTTGGGCAATCTAGTCTGTACATGCACACATTAGGGTTAATGTTTGTCTGGAGTCTATTAACCTACCAGTATATATTTGAAATGAGTACCCGGAAGAAACCCACACAACTGCAAACACCACACAGTTAGGTGGGAATTGAACTAATGACCTCAGTGCTGTGAGGCAGTAATGCTAACGATTACACCATTAGGGTTCATTTTTGTCTGGAGTCAATTAACGTACCAGTATATATTTGAAATGAGTACTTGGAAGAAACCCACACAACTGCAAACACCACACAGTTAGGTGGGAATTTAACTAATGACCTCAGTGCTGTGAGCAGTAATGCTAACGATTACACCATTTGTACTGCTTGTAATAGGTAGACGGTATAAAAATTAAACTTAGTGATAAATATTTAGGTTGATGATATGTAAATACAAAATGGCAACTGCAGAGTTATATATTATTATCCCCCTACAGTAGCCTCCATAATAACCATTTATGGGTGCAATGATACATTAATTAATGGCTGTAGTCAGAACCTTATGGGACCCATAACAACATTTTGAAAAGGTCACTGTCCCAATACAAAGAGAAACCTATTTGTAGCAGTTTTATGACCCATAACAATGAACTAGTTCATTTTTAGAACCAGTGCAGTAGTGCCCTACAGTAGTAAAGTAGTTCCCTAGCTTACATAATATCACATTGTAGGGCTGTCAACAGGGCCGGTGCAAGGGGGGGTGCCGGGTGTGCGGTGGCCCGGCTACTGTGCCGCAGTAGCCGGGGAAAGGGGGGTGTCGGGCGGCTGCTACACGGAGGGGGACGGGTGCCGGGCGTGCGTCGGACCCGGCTACTGTGCTACACAGTAGTCAGGGAGGGGGTTGTCGGGCGGCTGCTACACGGGGGGGGGGGGGGTGTTTCTCTGCTTGTGGGCAGTGATGGGCTATGTGGCGACAACAGGGGTGGCGGGGAAGACGACAGCTGCTCCAACTTCCACCCTCCAATGGCCAGTGCCCTAGGCAAATGCCTAAGGCTGCCTAGTGGTGGCGCCGGCCCTGGCTGTCAATACACATTATATAACACAGTACCCCTCAATTCAGTTGTGATGGGCAGAACTGCCATCAAGGGAGTGCTGTGGCTACAGATGTCCTAGGCCTGGAGAGTGAAGGGCTTGGGCCACTCATTCCGCCCACTGCAACCCCCAACTGCCTCCGCTGAGCTGCCCCTGCTGAAGCTCAGCTACTGCTCACGGAGTGCAGGCTTCTCCTTCACCAAGTTTACCTCCAGATACTGATGGCCATTTAAATTGTGGCACCGTCTGGTGAGCCAATCAGAGCTCGCATACCGGAAGTCATTCTGATTGGCTGCTGGGCCGCGAGCCTCGATTAGCGACATATTTTATATGGCCATCAGCATCTGGACTGCAGAGGTGGAGAAGACGGCGCTGCAGGAGTAGTATAATTCAGCTGGGGCAAGCAGTAAAGTGTGGAGGGTGGACTAGTAATCAGTCCCAGGCCCCACAATTTCTAGTAGCAGCCCTGGTGATGGCCGCTGTAATAGCTTTCAGAGACCCCAAAAGCCCAGCCATCCACTCGGCTATTACTGTGCCATCTGTGTGTGAATGCGTCTGACTCACTGTATGCCCCATCACACTTTACCCCCCTGTACTGTTTGTGCACCCATGGTGTCAGCTGTCACCTATCTGTACTGCACATGGCCATACCTGTTGGTCGCTGGCGCTGTGACCTCTCTGGGTAAAGTACTCTTACAGCGGATTTGCCTGCCCCGTATTTATCCAGACGCACACAAATAAAAGTACATTTGGTACTTGTTTCCTAACAGGGTGCCACCGATTTTAATTGTATGAAATCGGGTCGATCGTATTGCATGTGACCAAATCGCATGTGATGCGATCGACCCGATTTTTGCATTGGAACCAATGTTAAATGGTCACTGAGACCCGATTTTACATTGGCCCCAATGTTAAATGCTCCCCAGACCCCATTTTTCATTGTATACCCACCCTGATTGGTAATTACTATGTGAAATGTCCCCCCATTGTTAACGCCACGATCAACGAAAACCCGAAGCGTAGTGAGCGCAACGAGCCCACGAGGGGCGGCGGTACGCGTCCTCCGACCTTTTCAAACCCCCACTAATCCACGTCGGCATGGAGTGAGGCGAGCGCAGTGAGCCACCGAGCCCGAAGCGTGGCGAGCGCAGCGCATTACTTCAGACGTATTACGTGTCCGCTCGCCACGCTTCGGGCTCGGTGGCTCGCTGCGCTCAGCACACTATATAAAATCATCTCCACGCCGACGTGGATAGTGGGGTATGAAAAGGTCGGAGGACGCGTAACGCCGCCCCTCGCGGGCTCGCTACGCTTCGGATTGACATTGATCATGGCGTTGTGTTAACAATGGGGGGCATTTCACATAATTAACCATGAGGGTGGGTTTACAATTAAAAATCGGGTCTGGGGGGCATTTAACATAGGGTGCAATGTAAAATCGGGTCTCAGGGACCATTTTTACATTGGGTCCAATGTAAAAATCGGGTCGATCGCGTCGCATTATAATGGCATGCGATGCGACCGATTTTCAAAGTGTGTTAAAAACGTCTTTAAAGCCCGAAAATTGGGTCGGTCGAGTCCCATGCTAGGAAACCAGTACCGTACATTTTCAATGACTTCTATTTGCGAAGGCAGGAGAAATCATTCGATGGTTGGCGATCATCAAATGACTTCTCCTGCAGTGGAGGCATGTGAGGGGATGTGTTTTTGTCACACATCCAGTCACATGTTAACCAGGGGAATCGGTGGCAGCAGGGTGGGGTGGGTGGGGGTTTTGGGGGCGTTTGGACGGACAGAGTTTCAGGCACTCGGTAAGCTGCAAAGTTTGCAGCTTACCGAGCCAACCTGAATCAGGCCCATTGTTTCCATGTTGGAAAACTTATTCTCCTATAGCTCAGGCTCCATATGAAGAATTCATCGAAATAATTGTATTTTATGGTATCAGGCAACAAGAAGAAAACCTGTTTGTTAATTACAAAGAAAACATAAAAGCTTAATTATCGAGTATATTCTGAAAAATAAAAAGACTGTACTAGATAATCATAGCTAGAATGGAATCGGTTGTATTTTCTTCAATTTCAGAGAAAATAAAATAGTATTTTATAATACAACGTGATTAAATTTTGCGGTCTCCAAATATATTTATTTGAGGCAAAAAGAAACACAAGATAATGTTAATTTACTGTACCTAAGGATATGCCCAAATTTCAAACAAACAAAATGTTTAGAAAATAATTTTACCTGGACTACTATATATAAGGGTCATATTCATGACCCTAAGGCAAGAGTACTCTACCATCATATTCATGCAAAGGATTAAATCGTGACCACTGCCCAGAGGCGGAACTAGCAAGCAGTAGGCCCAGGTGCAGAAATATGCTTCGCCAGCCCCCCCCTCCCCCCCATACTCATAATAGGAACAGTGTGCGCCGAAGGCGGGCGTAAAAAAAAAAATTAAGGCATAGCTTTGTGGGAAAGTGGAGTGGAAAAATAGGGTCACAGTAGTGTCCATTATTCACATTAAACCACATAATAGTGCCACTTGTATACATTGCACCAGGTACAGCCCTTCATACCCCTTTCTGATCGCATTTAAAACCGGGTTATTGGCGGGTCGATGTGAAAGCACCAAACTGAATAACCAGGGTCGACCTACCTAGCATTGCAACCCGGGTTATAAGAAGGGTTAAACCCGGGTCACCCTGTGTATAATGGGCTTAGTGTGAAAGGGTCGTACCCAGGATAAAAATAGCGGGTCCGATACAGGATAGTGATCTGAATGAGCCCCTTGGACAGGGGCTCCTGGGCCAGGATTACGCACACCCTAATGCCCATTACACCTTGTCATACACTGTAATGCCAATTACACATTGTCAGACACTGCAGTACCCATTACACATGATGTCACACATTGTAATGCCTATTACACATTAAGACACACACCGTAATGCCCATTACACATTATGACACACACCGTAATGCCTATTACACATTATGCATCACACGTAATGTCCATGACATATTATGCCCCCAGTAATGTCCCTTACACATAATTCTCCCAGTAAACAATGACCACATTAGTGCCCCTTACAGAATTCCCATATTAGTGCCATATAAGAGGGGAGGAGAGAGCTCACCACGGCCCTGTGTGCTGTGTGCTCAGCTCCTATGCTGCTGAGCGGCTGATACCATCACTGAAAGACAGTTAAAATATGGCACAGGCTAGTGAGTCAACTGGAGCTTGCGGTTCAGCAGCCAATTGCTAACTGGAACTGCTGGTTCGTGAGCTCTGATAGGCTGGTGGGCATGAGACATATTTCAAATTTCCTTCAGCGCTCGTTTGAGCCCCTCAGCAGCCAAGGAGCTGAGTGCACACCATGGCGTTGGGTGGTGAGTAACCATCTCTCCATTCCCGTCACCCCTGCATCTCTCACTCCCTCCACCTCTCCCTCTCCATCACCTCTGCATCTCTTATTCCCTCCACCTCTCTGCCCCGTCATTCCTGCATTTCTAAATCCACATCACCCCTGCACTTTTCCTCCCCCTTGTCACCAGTGCACAGCCCACATACACCCCCTAAAAGCTATCTCCATACCCCTATACCCAGAGATGGACTGGGCCATCAAATCAGCCCGTGCATTTGTGCGTGATGTGAAGTTGCATGTGTGCACACGCCTGGATGCGTGCACCGCTGTTCCCGGTGTACAGGAGAGAGGAGAATAGCCATAAGTTATTGACCCCTCTCTCCTGGACCCAGTCAGAGAGATCCACCTGACCAGCTGTGAGACCAGCGGCTCTATGTGCGCTGACGGGAAGAGGATGCTTCCTCCATGGATTAGCAAATTGGTCCACCTGGCCATGGGCCCCTCTCGCATTTGCCAGATGGCCAGTCCGACCCTGCCTATACCCACCACACACACTACTCCTCCTGTGCGCCCACATATACCCCATATGCCTCTACCCTTACATTACCTACTGCCCATGTCTTCCAAAATGCACCCTATACCCCTCTACTCAAAACATACCCTACTCCTCCTATCTCCTACAATTACCTCATAATATATCGCTACCCCAACAAATCCTGCACTTCACATATCCCATAACTCAACCCCCCCCCTCCTCCACATCCCACATGACCGCCATCTCCTTTATCTTGTTAGGCTGGTCCCCTTCTGGACTGGTAACCACTCTGACTTACCAGAACATTGGAGAAGCCGGGCAGGATGAAGCTGTGGCAGGTGGCTGGCTTCTGTACTCCTTCCTGTAGCCTGCTAGCTGTCCATTCAGAAGGCAGCCGTCACAGCCAGCACTGCACTGGTGGCTGTGACGGCTGTGTCACTCTGCTGGGGGAGCAGTGCAGTGGATCTGTTCCACAACAGAGATCCGATCTGTCACCCCCTCCTCGCCACGCAACATCCCCAACGTTCGCTTTCTTCCTGGGACCACCGCACACACACTGCTAAACTTTCAGTTACAAAAGAAAAGGATGAAAATGACAGCATGCAGTGCAGATTGCAGCGGGCCCCAGGAACTGGCTTGGGCCCCAGTGCACTACGCCGCCGTTAGTTCCGCCTCTGCCACTGCCCTATGTAAAAAATGTGCCTTGAGAATGTTTAAAAGGATATCGATTAATTTTTTTGCTGAGACTATCAAAAGTTTATACAGGTCGGGTCTCCCTTATCCATGTATTCCAAAAAACGAAATATTCTGAAAATCGTGGTTTTTCAGAATATTTTAGGTTTTTTGGGGGTGTTATTCCCCCCTGCCCCTTTTTTTCATACTTACCTCATACCCCGATGTCCAAGGCGGCCTTCAGGATCCTCTTCAGTGGCATCTCCGGTCCCAGGGGTGCATTGCACGAGTGCGCGGACGCGCCAGTGACGTAACCGGCATGCCCGCGCACTCGCGCAGTGCACCTGTGGGACTGGAGATGCTGCTTAAGAGGATCCTGAAGGCTGCCATGGACATCAGGAGACCATCGGGGCACCGCAGGGGTATCAGGTAAGTATGGGGAAAAATAAATATTCCAAAATCCGGAAAAATCCCTTATCCAAAATGCTCGTGGTCACAAGCATTTTCGGATAAGGGATACTCAACCTGGGATATAAATTACCTTGATGTTCTGCTTGATGTCTTGAGGTGTCACTCCAGTCATTTCTTTTGCCCCTGTGTTCGCGTGGAGGATTAAATTGCCTGTCTCTCGGTGAGAAATTACCAGACATTGCTGAAAAATAAAGCAGCATATGTTATTCATATAGTATTAATAACAAAGTAATTGAGTAGCTATTTTCTCCAATGGACTCAAGGTGATTTAACGATACATGAACAAAAATGATTCTACTTCTATTGTACTGCATTAGTGCTGCTTCCTCACTGTTCAGATGTCACTGTTCACTGTTCAGAATCTTTCTGGAGTATGCACAGTATGTTTACATGGGTTTCCTCTGGGTGTCCCTCTTTCACCTTTCACAAATTTCAGTACATAATAGCAGGTACTCCTGAAGTCTAAGTTAGTGCGTAAGTTAATGATATACAGATTTGAATCTCCATAAAGGCAGGAAATGGTGTAATGATGTGAATGATCAAATATTCTCTCTATACTGCTTTGCATAGTCATAGCATCATATAATTTAATGGTAGACCAAATTAAGGCATAGCTTTGTGGGAAAGTGGAGTGGAAAAATAGGGTCACAGCAGTGTCCATTATTCACATTAAACCACATAATAGTGCCACTTGTATACATTGCACCAGGTACAGCCCTTCATACCCCTTTCAGATCGCATTTAAAACCGGGTTATTGGCGGGTCGATGTGAAAGCACCAAACTGAATAACCAGGGTCGACCTACCTAGCATTGCAACCCGGGTTATAAGAAGGGTTAAACCCGGGTCACCCTGTGTATAATGGGCTTAGTGTGAAAGGGTCGTACCCAGGATAAAAATAGCGGGTCCGATACAGGATAGCGATCTGAATGAGCCCCTTGGACAGGGGCTCCTGGGCCAGGATTACGCACACCCTAATGCCCATTACACCTTGTCATACACTGTAATGCCAATTACACATTGTCAGACACTGCAGTACCCATTACACATGATGTCACACATTGTAATGCCTATTACACATTAAGACACACACCGTAATGCCCATTACACATTATGACACACACCGTAATGCCTATTACACATTATGCATCACACGTAATGTCCATGACATATTATGCCCCCAGTAATGTCCCTTACACATAATTCTCCCAGTAAACAATGACCACATTAGTGCCCCTTACAGAATTCCCATATTAGTGCCATATAAGAGGGGATGAGAGAGCTCACCACGGCCCTGTGTGCTATGTGCTCAGCTCCTATGCTGCTGAGCGGCTGATACCATCACTGAAAGACAGTTAAAATATGGCACAGGCTAGTGAGTCAACTGGAGCTTGCGGTTCAGCAGCCAATTGCTAACTGCAACTGCTGGTTCGTGAGCTCTGATAGGCTGGTGGGCATGAGACATATTTCAAATTTCCTTCAGCGCTCGTTTGAGCCCCTCAGCAGCCAAGGAGCTGAGTGCATACCATGGCGTTGGGTGGTGAGTAACCATCTCTCCATTCCCGTCACCCCTGCATCTCTCACTCGCTCCACCTCTCCCTCTCCATCACCTCTGCATCTCTTATTCCCTCCACCTCTCTGCCCCGTCATTCCTGCATTTCTAAATCCACATCACCCCTGCACTTTTCCTGCCCCTTGTCACCAGTGCACAGCCCACATACACCCCCTAAAAGCTATCTCCATACCCCTATACCCAGGGATGGACTGGGCCATCAAATCAGCCCTTACATTTGTGCGCGATGTGAAGTTGCGTGTGTGCACACACGCCTGGATGCGTGCACCGCTGATCCCGGTGTACAGGAGAGAGGGGAATAGCCATATGTGATTGACCCCTCTCTCCTGGACCCAGTCAGAGAGATCCACCTGACCAGCTGTGAGACCAGCGGCTCTATGTGCGCTGACGGGAAGAGGATGCTTCCTCCATGGATTAGCAAATCGGTCCACCTGGCCATGGGCCCCTCTCGCATTTGCCAGATGGCCAGTCCGACCCTGCCTATATCCACCACACACACTACTCCTCCTGTGCGCCCACATATACCCCATATGCCTCTACCCTTACATTACCTACTGCCCATGTCTCCGAAATGCACCCTATACCCCTCTACTCAAAACATACCCTACTCCTCCTATCTCCTACAATTACCTCATAATATATCGCTTCCCCAACACATCCTGCACTTCACATATCCCATAACTCAACCCCCCCCTCCACATCCCACATGACCGCCATCTCCTTTATCTTGTTAGACTGGTCCCCTTCTGGACTGGTAACCACTCTGACTTACCAGAACATTGGAGAAGCCGGGCAGGATGAAGTTAGCTGTGGCAGGTGGCTGGCTTCTGTTCTCCTTCCTGTAGCCTGCTAGATGTCCATTCAGAAGGCAGCCGTCACAGCCAGCACTGCACTGGTGGCTGTGTCACTCTGCTGGGGGAGCAGTGCAGTGGATCGGTTCCACAACAGAGATCCGATCTGTCACCCCTCCTCGCCACACAACATCCCCAACGTTCGCTTTCCTCCTGGGACCACCGCACACACACTGCTAAACTTTCAGTTACAAAAGAAAAGGATGAAAATGACAGCATGCAGTGCAGATTGCAGCGGGCCCCAGGAACTGGCTTGGGCCCCAGTGCACTACGCCGCCGGTAGTTCCGCCTCTGCCACTGCCCTATGTAAAAAATGTGCCTTGAGAATGTTTAAAAGGATATCGATTCATTTTTTTGCGGATACTATCAAAAGTTTATACAGGTCGGGTCTCCCTTATCCATGTATTCCAAAAACCGAAATATTCTGAAAATCGTGGTTTTTCAGAATATTTTAGGTTTTTTGGGGGTGTTATTCCCCCCCGCCCCTTTTTTTCATACTTACCTCATACCCCGATGTCCAAGGCGGCCTTCAGGATCCTCTTCAGCGGCATCTCCGGTCCCAGGGGTGCATTGCACGAGTGCGCGGGCGCGCCAGTGACGTAACCGGCATGCCCCCGCACTCGCGCAGTGCACCTGTGGGACTGGAGATGCTGCTTAAGAGGATCCTGAAGGCTGCCATGGACATCAGGGGACCATCGGGGCACCGCAGGGGTATCAGGTAAGTATGGGGAAAAATAAATATTCCAAAATCCGGAAAAATCCCTTATCCAAAATGCTCGTGGTCACAAGCATTTTCGGATAAGGGATACTCAACCTGGGATATAAATTACCTTGATGTTCTGCTTGATGTCTTGAGGTGTCACTCCAGTCATTTCTTTTGCCCCTGTGTTCGCGTGGAGGATTAAATTGCCTGTCTCTCGGTGAGAAATTACCAGACATTGCTGAAAAATAAAGCAGCATATGTTATTCATATAGTATTAATAATAAAGTAATTGAGTAGCTATTTTCTCCAATGGACTCAAGGTGATTTAATGATACATGAACAAAAATGATCCTACTTCTATTGCACTGCATTAGTGCTGCTTCCTCACTGTTCAGATGTCACTGTTCAGAATCTTTCTGGAGTATGCACAGTATGTTTACATGGGTTTCCTCTGGGTGTCCCTCTTTCACCTTTCACAAATTTCAGTACATAATAGCAGGTACTCCTGAAGTCTAAGTTAGTGCGTTAGTTAATGATATACAGATTTGAATCTCCATAAAGGCAGGAAATGGTGTAATGATGTGAATGATCACATATTCTCTCTATACTGCTTTGCATAGTCATAGCATCATATAATTTAATGGTAGACCAGATCGACTTGGGCCATCTAGCCTGTACATGCACACATTAGGGTTCATTTTTGTCTGGAGCCAATTAAGTATATATTTGGAGTGAGTACCCGGAAGAAACCTACACAACTGCAAATTCCACACAGTTAAGCTGGGTACACATATGTACAATCGTCGGGCCGTTCTTCCGATCTGCGGACGAACGGCCGTTCGATTGTATATATGTGTACGCTGTCCCGATCCCTTCGTTGCGATCGATAAACGGCCAAAAACGCTCTTGGCCGTCCACGGTCGGTCGGTCGCAGGTTCTTTGCTGCTTAATATTCTTCCGACAGGACGGCTCCATATCGAAAGAAAAGTGACATGTGTACGCACGTTCGATCGATATGCAGCCCGTTCCTGCGATCATTCCTCCCAAAAGCAGCACGCCCATGTGGGTGTTGACTAGCTGCGTCATCCCTCCATCAGCGCAGCATGTAAACAACAGGAAGTCTTCTCCCCCGTACTTTCCGCGCCATGCGGTTAAAGAATATTCGTTGTGTGTGCATTCCTTTTGAAATAAATAATCGTTGTGTGTGCATTCCTGACAGATATAGTTATAGAAGATAGATAGATAGATAGATAGATATGTGATGTTCATTGTTCTGCATAAACACTTAACATTTATTAAGAAATACTGACAAAAAATACTGTGAACACTTTGTTTATTTGGGTGGTCGGACCTGAACAGAGTATCACATACAGGTGCTTGCGTTAAGGTGTAGCAGGAACGCCCACCCACCCAAAAAACATAAAAACACATTTGAACATGGTGGTGTATGTAGTGGAAAGCGGTCCCACGGCAGCAACGCATCACATGGGAACATCCCGGCCTGCTCACATGTGATGCGTTGCTGCCGTGGGACTGCTTGCCATGACATAAGTGCCACGTGTGAAGGTTTAGCAGGAAAGCCCACCCACCCAAAAAACATAAAAACACATTTGAACATGGTGGTGTATGTAGTGGAAAGCGGTCCCACGGCAGCAACGCATCACATGGGAACATCCCGGCCTGCTCACATGTGATGCGTTGCTGCCGTGGGACTGCTTGCCATGACATAAGTGCCACGTGTGAAGGTTTAGCAGGAAAGCCCACCCACCCAAAAAACATAAAAACACATTTGAACATGGTGGTGTATGTAGTGGAAAGCGGTCCCACGGCAGCAACGCATCACATGGGAACATCCCGGCCTGCTCACATGTGATGCGTTGCTGCCGTGGGACTGCTTGCCATGACATAAGTGCCACGTGTGAAGGTGTAGCAGGAAAGCCCACCCACCCAAAAAACATAAAAACACATTTGAACATGGTGGTGTATGTAGTGGAAAGCGGTCCCACGGCAGCAACGCATCACATGGGAACATCCCGGCCTGCTCACATGTGATGCGTTGCTGCCGTGGGACTGCTTGCCATGACATAAGTGCCACGTGTGAAGGTTTAGCAGGAAAGCCCACCCACCCAAAAAACATAAAAACACATTTGAACATGGTGGTGTATGTAGTGGAAAGCGGTCCCACGGCAGCAACGCATCACATGGGAACATCCCGGCCTGCTCACATGGGATGCGTTGCTGCCGTGAGACTGCTTGCCACGACATGCACCATGCTTCTGGCCTCCAAATAAACAAGAAGGAGAAAAAAAGTTAAATTAAGTACACAAACTATTTTTTGACTTTACAATGCAAACCGTTGTAAATTTGACCCCCCACCCACTGGTGTAAAAGATTAAATCAACAGGCATTGTAAAGATATACATATAGGGTACAGGTATGTGCACAGCTATACATATGGGGGACATGTATGTAATTTCCATATTTACCTTCATGTATTTGTCCTGAAGAACTTGGACGATGGCATCACAGGTGTCTGGTATTATCAACCCCAGCGCTTGAGATGATATTGCGGTGGTGAATCTCAGGTCGGCAAGGGTCCTGCCTGTTGCCAGGTAACGCAGCGTTGCCACCAGTCTCTGCTCTGCAGAAATGGGCCTCCTGAAATAGGTGTCCTCTCTCTCTATTAAAGGGGTAACCAGTGTCAGCAGCTCCATAAAGGTAGCGTCATCCATACGGAGATAATTTCTGAAATCATCAGGATTGTTCTCCCGTATCTCCTGTAGCAATGGCATGTGGGAGAAGGTGTCTCTCCTCAGAAGCCAGTCTCTGGTCCAGCAGCTCCGATTCTTGGTCCTTTTTCTTTTTTTAATAGCCCGCAATCTAATGGCCATAGCAGCCAAAATGCACGCACGAGCCTTCCTTCTCCTCAAGCTCATGATTAAAAAGGCCCAAATGCACCGATAGACGAACGAACGTACGTACGTATATCCAGTACAGCTAGCAATGATCTGAATAGTCACGGCTCTATTCACTGTACTACACGAACGATTCTTTGTTCCGTGATCACGCCTCGTTTTGGTATGCTCTTTTAAATCCAGCCCATTATGATAATGTTGTGTACATTTTTATCGTGCGAATAGCCAGAACGGGAGAGTGTGTACGGTGGTACAATCTTTTTCTTGCGATTGTTTGGACGGGAGTACATCGGACGTCGCAAGTAAAATTGTACATATGTGTACGCGCAGATCGGTCGTATGTTTCGGACGGCCGAACGTGTATTCGGTCGATCGAACGGTCGCAAGAAAAATTAAATTGTACATATGTGTACCCAGCTTTAGGTGGGAATTGAACCAATGACCTCAATGCTGTGAGGCAGCAAATGCTAACGATTACACCATCTGTACTGCTTGTAATAGGTAGACGGTATACAAATAAAATTTAGTGATAAATATTTAGGTTGATGATATGTAAATACAAAATGGTAACAGCAGAGTTATATATTATTATCCCAATACAGTAGCCTCCCTAATAACCATTTTTGGGTGCAATGATACATTAATGTCTGAAGGTAGGGGCTGTAGTCAGAACCTTATGGGACACATAACAACATTTTGACAAGGTCCCTGTCCCAATACAGGAAGAAACCTCTTTGAAGCAGTTTTATGACCCATAATAATGAACTAGTTCATTTTCAGAACCATAGCAGCTGTGCCCTACAGTAGTAAATGTTATACCCTGAAGTAGTTCCCTAGCTTACATAATATCACATTGTAGGGCTGTTAATACACATTATATAACACAGTACCCCAATTCACATTAGAGCCTAATTGATCCTATGTCCACTGCAGGCACAGCGACAGGTGGGGTCAAGTGTGATGGGCACGGCCACCATCAAGGGAGTGCTGCAGCCACAGATGTCCTGGGCCTGGCCACTCTGACTCAGAATGAAGGGCCCGGGCCACTCATTCCTCCCACCACACACCCCAACTGCCTCCGCTGAGCTGCCTCTGCTGAAGCCCAGCTATTGCTCATGGAGAGCAGGCTTCTCCTTCACCAAATTCACCTGCAGATGCATTTAAATTGTGGCACCATCTGATGAGCCCATCAGAGCTTTTATACTGGAAGCTGTTCTGATTGGCTGTAGTAGTAGAAGTCAGCTAGGGCCACGCAGAGCCAGGGCGGGCGGTAGGTTTGTCTGTGTGTGTGGGGGGAGTGGGGTGGACTAGTAATCAGTTCCAGGCCTGACCATTTCAACTGGCAGCCCTGGTGATGGGCCCGGTGATCTGAAGGGCCCCAGAGCTTCCATTCCCCTGCCTGGCTGCCTGTACTAGCTTTCAGTGACCCCCACGGCTCGGCCATCCACTCGGGCCTTTACTGTGCTGTCTGTGTGTGAATGAGTCCGACTCACTGTGTGCCTTCTACTTTGTAGTGAAACAGACGGTGATGTTTATTTAGTCATATTGACGTTTCAAGATATATATGTATTTTCGGTACTTGTTTCCTAGCAAGGCGCCCATCGCATCGCATACCAGAAGGCATACGATGGTATTCGATGCGATGTTACGCTATGGCAGCCGATGTTATACAATTTTAAATTGTATACCATCGCATTGTATGCCATTGTATGCCATATAGAATGGTATACGATTTAAAATTGTATACGCATCCTAATTGGTGTTTTCAATGTTAAATGTGCCCCCTAGAATATAATTAATTGTATAAGCACCGTAATGGGTGCTTACAATGTTAAAAGCACCCCCACTTTCAACGCCAACCCGAAGCGTGGCGAGCGGTGGTGGTACGACCTTTTCATACCCCCACTATCCAAGTCGGCGTGGAGTTGATTTTAGATAGTGTGGCGAGCCACCCAGCCCGAAGCGTGGCGAGTGCAGCGCGCCCCGCGAGGGGATGCGGAATACATGTAAAGTAATGCTCGCTGCGTTTGCCACGCTTCGGGCTGGGTGGCTCGCTGCGCTCGCCACACTATATTAAATCAACTGCACGCTGATGTGGATAGTGGGGGTATGAAAAGATCGGAGGATGCGTACCGCTGCGCTCGCCACGCTTCGGGTTGGCGTTGATAGTGGGGGTGGTGTGGGGGTGCATTTAACATTGTAAGCATCCATTAGGGTGCTTATACAATTAAAAATCGTATAGGGGCTTATACAATTTGATATCGCATCGCAGGCGGGCATATGGCATGCAATGCGATGCCATACAACTTAATATCGTGGGCGCCGTGCTAGGAAACAAGTACCGTGTTTTCTTCAGGATAACAAACATGTTTGTACTATTATTACACTTTTTAAGTAAATTGGTTTCAAATTTACTCATTGTGCGCTCCTTCTCACTTCTCCCTACATGCACCGTACTTTGAGGCTGAGACAAGCCTTTGGTGAAGTTGAGCTGCATCATACATTTGGAGACGGATTTTCTTCTTAAAGTCATAGTAACTGACTTTGCACAGATTAAATTTGCATGTATATATATATATATATATATTCATCGGCAGAACCAATCATATTGCTGCGTGAGTAGGAACACAAATTTATCCAGAATACCCCATCCACTAGATGAGAGAGAGAGAGAGAGAGAGAGAGAGAGAGAGAGAGAGAGAGAGAGAGAGAGAGAGAGAGAGCGGGAGGGGATCAGGCAGTGTAGATAAACGTTTCAGCCTTTCCAGGCTCAGGCTTTTATCAATCAGCATACTTGAATTACAAATGACAATTTTACCCTTATGTAGTGCATTGCAGCATACCCCATCCGTGCTGGAATAGTGGATGGGGTATACTGGAGAAATTTGTGTTTCTACCCACACAGAAATATGATTAGGTCTGCCAATGAATACACTCTGTGTAACTGTACTCTTTGCTACTAGGATTAAAAGACATGACAATGTTAATGTCATTTGAGTAAGAAATGAACATTTGAATTAGAGTAGGTTTAATTCTGGATTGAGTCAACAAAATAGAAAAAAAAAAAAGAAAATCCATTAGACACATGAAGGGAAGTGCTCTGGATGTACAGAGTTATTCCATTTATGATACTGAAATTTTCACTCATCACTCACATGGGTATGCTATTGATGTAAGTGATATGTACCTCTATAAGCTGAACTAATGGCTCAGCAACTTTCTATGCTTGTCACCTCAACAAATAGCATTAGAAAAACAAATAGAACCTGGTCTTTCTATGCAATGTGTGAGCCCAATAGATTTCAACATCAGGTCAGATCTTGATTTGACATTACCCAAACAGAAAACTTCTGGATGTTTTGGTGTTTCATCTTATACTTGCACACAACCTTCAACATCCAACTCATAAATAAATTCAGAGTAAAAATTTTCTGTAATGTCATTAGTCATAAAACTTGTAGTATGTCTAGTGTACTATGCAGTCAAGGGTAGGGGAGGGAATGTACATTATTTCTAATTGTTTTCAATGACTAAACTGAAGTCCACATTATTTGATTCCTCAGTGCTGTGTAATTATTGCTTGAAGTTTTCAAATGCATTGGCAAGCCACAACAAATATATACCATTGTAAAAGTTAGGATTATTATTAAGTGTATTTGCAATGTATTTCTAAGACCATGTGACTCACTACTACGACCACGTATGCACACATCCTGCGAGGCATGTGCAGTGTCACTTTTTTGTAATTATGAGACAAATGTACAGTTGTAAAAAAGGGTGTGGTACAGGGGTCCAACAGTCGGGATCCCGACAGTCTTTAGCCCGACTGGCCGGACTCAGACAGCATGGCTAGCGCAACAAAGCCCCTTGCGGGCTCGCTACGCTTGCCACCTATTCTAATCTCCCTCTATGGGGGTCCACGAGGGAGAATAGCCGGTGGCCGTCGGGAACCCGTCCGTCTGTGTTTTATCAGTCGGATCCCGACGTCAGGTAAATGACTGTCTGGATCCCGACTGTCGGGACCCTGTCAGGCACCAGTAAAAAAAACAATTTGCACCAAAATATGTAATAAAATACATTTAATAATATACATTTTCCTTCCTACCATTATAAGATTTATTTTCCACCGGGATCAAACTACAGTATTTATAACAAAAATGGGGGGACGACTATTATTATTCAGATATAATAATGTAGAGAGCGCACTGAATATTTATTAAAAAACAACAAATAATTAAAACAATCACAATCTCAATATTTTGATAAAAGATGATTAGACACACACGGGCATGCACTTAAACCTAGCACAGTTCATGTAAAGTATATGAAGTCCAATGGCTCTTACCCGCTGAGGCAGATGGGAGAAAAACCAGTTAACGGGGAGCTGATATATTGTATGGGAATGAAGTTTTTGAAAAGTCCATCCAATAAAGTTATGGGTTAAATGTGACAATGGAATGATGATGGGGAAGCGGGGGAACAGTTGAAATGAATGAAGCTTGTGGGAAACTCACTTGCTGGATTAGATGGTCCTGTGCTTCAACCTACTGGTGATGGTATATAGCCGAGAGCACGTCCAGAGCAAACAGTGGTGCGGCTGGGTACTTGGATGATATGCCATCTCGTCTACCGCCGTGACGTCCCAAGGAGAGAGCCGACGACGGGAGTGACTGGACACCTGCCGCACTTGGGTTGCCGTGAGACTTGATGCAAGCTGTACCTCTCGGGGGTCCCATTGGAAGTTCAGGTTGGTCAGGGTTCGCCGCAGGTCGCCCTTCCACTTGTGGGTACCAGCACCGAGGGAAACGAGGTAGATTCGGAATCAGAGATAGAACAAGTGGTGGGTATAGGTGGATGCCGGGTGGCCCTCCCAGTCTTAACGCGTTTCTCCGTCGTGGGATCAGACGGTTTCCTCATATGGGAGTGTGTCTGGCTGCCCATTTTAAAAGGTGAATCAACCAATCAGTGGTGGGACTTCAATTAGAGTACACCTGTACTAGCAGCACGCCTTTAATTAGTATGAGAGCCCGGTTTGTGTGGCTTAAAATCATCACTAAGTCAAAAGTCAGTTATTTACTTTGTTTCCATATCATAACATAACAATTATAATACAAAAGAAAAAAGTGGCAATCTTGAAGGTCACAATATATTTATTATTCTAATAGGTCTCTATGTATAAATCTCATTTACTATTTTCGGGTTTTCACTTTTTTTTTAATTAAAAAATTATTTTAAAAGAGAGCTTCATATATTTCCAAAACTCTCTATAACCATATTTGGAGCCTGTGGCTCAATCAGCAAGGATACAGACTCAGAAAAGGAGCTTATCCCAGTTCCCGGTTCGAATCCTGTTGAGAGGGCATGTGAATTTTGATCAAACAATTATATTTAAGATTGTATTTTGCACCTATTGTTGTCAGTCTATAATTCTGCTCTATTTTAGAGACATTTTATCAAATGAGGATATATATATACTTCATCAAATTGGGGCAGTGTATTCCCATATTGCATGGATGAAATTATCCCAATTATAAACTACCAACACAAGTACATACAATTTTAACTCACGGCAACCCAAGTGCGTCAGGTGTCCAGTCACTCCCGTCGTCGGCTCTCTCCTTGGGACGTCACGGCGGTAGATGAGACGGCATATCATCCAAGTACCCAGCCGCACCACTGTTTGCTCTGGTCGTGCTCCCGGCTATATACCATCACCAGCCGGTTGAAGCACAGGACCACCTAATCCAGCAAGTGAGTTTCCTGCAAGCTTCATTCATTTCAACTGTTCCCCCGCTTCCCCATCATCATTCCATTGTAACATTTAACCCATAACTTTATTGGATGGACTTTTCAAAAACTTCATTCCCATACAATATATCAGCTCCCCGTTAACTGGTTTTTCTTCCATCTGCCTCAGCGGGTAAGAGCCATTGGACTTCATATACAGTACATGAACTGTGCTAGGTTTAAGTGCATGCCCGTGTGTGTCTAATCATCTTTTATCAAAATATTGAGATTGTGATTGTTTTGATTATTTGTTGTTTTTTAATAAATATATGTGTTTAATTCAGTGCGCTCTCTACATTATTATATCTGAATAATAATAGTCGTCCCCCCATTTTTGTCTTATTGGGTCCCTTAAAGGTTCCCACTGGGAGCTGCCTTAATACACTTTGTTTTTTAGTAAATCCACCATAATTTGTTGCGCCTGATTTTAGTGTTTTGTCTTTTAGTATTTATAACAGTACAAAAAATTATTAAATGCATCTGGTGACTAGTGCAATTAATAATGAATAGCATCTGATGTGCATCTGATTATATAGAAGAGTAAATATTCAGTATTATACTCATGCACAGCTGCAGTGAAATAGCTACTAGGGCTGCATAGTCTGCAGCCCCTAGAACAAAATTGTAGCTGACAAATCATCGCAGTGTGGGCTTCCTGCTGAAAGGCCATGCTGCTAATTGGTTTCTAGACTGGCAGTCATGCAGTGGGGACCCTAGCAGTTTAAACAGTAACTGGTGTCCAACCTCATATATATAGAAATAGAAAGGCTGTTTAGGAGTTCTGCAATACTGTCAGGAAATTAAAGGGGTCCCCA
Source organism: Crinia signifera (assembly GCF_055691185.1). NCBI lineage: Eukaryota > Metazoa > Chordata > Amphibia > Anura > Myobatrachidae > Crinia > Crinia signifera. The sequence goes on along the minus strand of NC_139219.1, from coordinate 109,826,586 downwards.
CAGTATAATTTCCATCAACAGTCTCTTCTCCTTGACTGATGCTGGGAAGAGACATGGCTGTGTTCCGGGGATGTCCCAGCATGGTTACTTCCAGCATAATTGAGGGGCAAACTGGGACAGCAGATGTGCCTGTAGCAGCATAATGCTAAGAAAGAAGAAGCCACCCACAGGGACCAGGGCCACGTAGCAGCCACAGCCCCTGCACCTACTGTAGCTCTAACTGGGTAACTAGGTTCTAGGTAACTAGGTTCTACTACAAATGGAAACTGGGTGTTCAAAGTTTATGAGGAACTGTGTATTAATGATCAATATAAATATGTATGTGTATATCACATCTATAGGGGACATAACCTATTACAAGCTGTAAAATACTGCTTCTAAAGTGTGTGTATCAATCCCCTGTTGCGGTTATTATGTGTATTATTCCCCATGGGACAAATGTTTATATATATATATATATATATATATATATATATATATATATATATATATATATATATATATATATATATATATATATATATATATATATATATATATATATATATATAGCCAATAGAGACGGCGGCACTCAAAGGGACTTTGGAAAAGAAATTCAGACCACTCTGGGGTTCAAGTCCCTAGAGTGGTCTGAATTTCTTTTCCAAAGTCCCTTTGAGTGCCGCCGTCTCCATTGGCTCTATTACTTTGGGTGCTTGCTGCATCCTGGAAGGCACCTGGGCAGGTTACCATACCACAAGGAGGAGTGCCGGCCTTAACTGCTGGGGTGACCTCCAGAACCGTCAAAGTCCAAAATATATAGAAGAGAAAGAGGCACTCACCAAACTCCAATTTGCAATTAAAAATGCTGGGTATTTTATTCAAACCTTCATAGGTGCATAAATAAAGATGCCAATCAACGTTTCTGTCCTCTCAGGACCGTTGTCAGGAGTATCAATCCATATATATCACTTGCAATAAACCCACAGCACAGACTGTGCAGCAGTACCTACAGCAAGGTACCTGCTGCTGGACTACCCATATATATATATACCCCAAGTACCCTGCTCAAACATGGAGCCAAAACTTGAATTCCTGTTAGCTTATAGCTGACACAAACTGGATAGATTATCTCATTTCCGGCCATCTATAAACAACTGTTGGATTAATAACTAGATGTAGCCAACTATAAAAAGATCATCAGGGCTTTGGAGAAGGACAGGGCTTACCTGATCTATTAACATACAGTTGCTGCACTGTCTATTCCCGGCTGAGTCCGCACATATGGGGCGGTATTCAATGAGCCTGATTTGCCATGTTTTTATGGCGAATTTGTGCTGTTTGGCGAATTTCTGACTAAAACGGTGAATCACCCTATTCAATGACCACATGGCGAATACATTTGAAGGTTTTTTTCGCCATGATTCACCGAGTAGCAATCGCTATCTTTTTATGGTGAAGTGGAATGTGAACTTTTAAAATAAAGTGTTTTGTTTTTTACATTTGGTGTAAAAAAATCAGGAATTTTATTCTGAGGAGGGGCATGCTATTTTTATTCATGTGCTGTAAGCACATGAATATATATTTAATTTAAAAAAAAAAAAAAAAAAAAATATATATATATATATATATATATATATATATATATATATTTTTTTACACAGCAGCCAGCAGGGGGCGCCGGAGCCGAGCCGCTCATTACATATTCATATATTCACTGCACCCGATCGTTACGATCGGGTATAGTGAATATACGGTCTCCTGCTGGCACCCCCGGGGGGCAGCCTGTGCTGCCTGGCACCCAGGGAGCCCACCTACCCCCCACAAAGTTCTGGGGTAGGCAGAGAGACTTCCATCTCTCTGCCTGCCACCGTCCTCAGGCTCCCTGCGGCAATCGCCGCAGGAGCTCATATTCGCCAGTCAGGGGCAGCGAGCCCCTGACACGTTGAATACCGGAGCCCGCCGGCTCCGGAAGTGGCGAATGTGCAGCGAATCCTAAAAAGGATTCACTGCACCTCGCAGGTATTCTCATTGAATACCGCCCATATGGTCACTCACGCCATGAGACCTGGAAGTCGGGTCCCGAAAGTGACGCATTCCAGCACCAGCGAATATCCGACTATGTTAATAACTGAATCACACAGCAAACTAAAGCTGCCTTGCTGCATAAGAATACCAGCGCTGTTGAAATAATAGCACAACATAGTACCTATACAAACATAAAAGAGACACGGGTGTTCACTCAGGGGAAACCGCAGCACCATAAAGGTTCCTAGGAACCGTACTAGCAATGGTGTTGTAAGGAAATATTAAATAGTTGACGGCCACAGGGGCAACATAGTTGCAAGCAATGAGCAATGATCTTCACTTCGATAGTAGTACTTCTACTTCTGAATTGATGCTGATTTTAGTTCGACCAGCTATACCCCTATTTATACTGTATTTTTCAACACACCCTGTACGTTACCTTGTAATTAGTTTTTTGTTTGCTATGTACGGCGCTGCGGACACTTTGCGGCGCCTTATAAATAAACGTACTACTACTACTACTACTAGTATTAGAAAACGAATGCTAATGTTCGAAGTAGGGGTATTGGACATAAATGGGTAGGTACTGACACAATACATCAAACAAATAACATCTAAAAAACACATATATACATCAGTGGACTTGGTGTAAAGAAATACCACTATAACTTATTGGATGCCAACAAATAAATTGGAGGCTCCAATCCAAACTTATTACACACAACAAAAAAATAACATTAAAAACTCGTGCTTGTTTGCTCAGGTTTGTAGACTAGGGGAGTTTACAGTCTTGACATTAGCCATCAATGCCAGAAGACCGGAAAATTGCAAAATAAGGCTAGGGAGTATATTATGTCACTTCTTCTGTGCTGGGTAAATCCACATTGTGGTCCCAATGCAGGAGATCTTCATAGTCATTGGAATGTCACTGATGCGCAAACCCAAAAACACTCAGCATAAGAACACATATAATGGATTTGTGTTCATTGAGACCGTAAGGCGCCACCGTGTTTAAAGTGAAAATCCACTACGCCTCAAGTTTTTTCAATTGCAGTGTCCGATCCCCTCCACTTGGTGGAACCGGAACCCAGTCTATAATCCTGCTTTTAATGGAAGACACTTGATATTGTTTGGCCAGACAATGTTGAGCCATTGGCTTGTCTGTTGTGCCTTTGATCAGAGCTTTATTGATGGCGCTCCGATGGTTGGCCATCCGTTCGCGGAAAGTGCAGGTAGTGAGACCAACATAAACTAGGCCGCATGGACAATACAATAGATAGATCACATGATCCAGTCGACAATGCAACTTGTATTTGATTGAGATTGATCGTCCACTATGTGGATCTGGGAAACTCGTTCCAGTGATCAGTGAACTACAAGTTGTGCAGCCAGCATATCTATAGCAGCCTGGATGGCATGATAGTAACCAATTACGATCACTTGTGGTCGGCTGGGGTTTATGCATGAGTAGCTGTTTGAGATTCCTCCCTCGACAATACGCCAATGTTGGTTTGCAGGTATAGCTTTTTGCATAATCAGATCCGTCGACACTACAGGCACAAGAATTGTTTTTGTGGTTTGTCCCTGACCGATTCGTTCAACTTTTTTATCAGAGCAATTCCTCTTTCTGCGGTATCATTGACCACCTTAAGAGGGTTCACATGGTTTTTTAGAGAATCACTGCAGTATTCTGTCATATTGTGGATCACAAACAATTCAAATACGTCTTGGTTTTATTAGTAACAAAATGGCTCAGGTCTTTTCCTTCAAAAACTAGGTTTTTACCCTCTAATCGTTTCATTTCCTTTTTACTTGCAGGATTGGTTTCTAAATTTTCATTTATCTTTTCCTTCTCAGCCTGAGTAATGAGTAGGAAGCCACAGTGCACAACTGAGCAAGAAGACAAGTACATTAGAGTCTATAGTTTGAATACATGTCTCACAGGTCCACAACTGGCAGCTGCATTAAATGGTACCCACAAAATGCTAGTGTCAACATCTACAGCGAAGAGGTGGCCTTCTAGGCAGTCCATAACACTTTTTTTCCAATCTTCATCAGTCCAATGTTTGAGTTCTTTTGCCCATATTAATCTTTTCCTTTTATTGGCCAGTCTCAGGCATGGCATTTCTTTGCCACTCTGCCTAGAATGCCACATCCCAGAGTCACCTCTTTACTGTAGACATTGACAATGCTCGTTTTAATCCAGTCTCACTCTATCTCATACTGTATGGCACATTGAGTGTTTTGTGGGTGTGTGTTCCCAGTAGTTTTATTTTTTTTAGAAGGACTCACACCAGCATTGGTGTTAGAAATCAGTCATTACTAGCCTATACTAAGCGAACAAAGTTAAACTGCTTAGATAGTATACATTAAGTTATTACACTCCAAAGATTACTGTTTATTTGAAAGCAAACAGTTTCTAATTTTCATTTAATGGTATAATATACAGATTAGAAAATTAATTATCCTGCAGATACTGTACATGGATTTAACATGTCCACTTATAGAAACATCAGTTAGAATTTTGAACCAGCACACACATTGCTATAAATACAGTGACTGAAACAATAGCTGTTGTTATGGAATGTAACCAAAGTATTTGAGAATGTGTACACAGCAACAATTTAACAACATACCTTGCTACAACTGACAATATTTAATGTAAAATAGGGTGAACACTGCTTAGTCAAGTGGTAACAATTGAAGAGCACACTACCAACATTAGCCACAGGCAAAGTACATCATTTTTATTTTGCAAACATATATTTAGCTTTTAGGAAACAAAGCTATACAATCATTGTTTGAGAAACTCCATGGCTACAGGGATTGATTCTGGTTCACTTGCAAAAGAAAATTCGCTCTCTAATGGACAAAACCATGTGCACTGTGGGTGGGCCAGGTGTAACATGTGCAGAAAGTTAGATGTGATTTTGTTTCTGTGCAGAGTAAATACTGGCTGCTTTACAAAAGCCCACCCAAATCTAACTCTCTGCACGTTACATCTGCCCTACCTGCAGTGTACATGGTTTGGTCCATTAGAGAGAGAGAATTTGCTTTTGCAAGTGAACCAGAATCAGGCCCACATACTGTTACTCACCAGGTAAAGGACCACTTGTGCTCTTCGGGATGGGTTCCAAGATTCTATTCTGTGCTGCACAAGCATCAGTGATCATAGTCCGCAGTTTCATGAACTGAGCAATCTTCTCCTAAAAGTAAAATACATCTGCAATGGTAACATGTTCCATAGAACAATACATAAAAATTATATAGTTTAAAGTATTTAAGGCAGATTAAATTTTGCATATTAAAACATGTACCAAAATCACCATTTACAGTTATAATTACTTGTGTATACCCAACTGTACATAAAGCAGCTATGTAAAAATCATTCTAATACAGAACTATATATAAAGTGATGTAGGAGGGAAAACTTCCAATCCTCTCATCTTTTCAATTAGTATACTTACGAAGGCAATGATTTATTAACTGATGTGGATATTTTTAGGATTTAAAAATTTGTATACAAAATGTATATTATAATGTTGCCAATAATTTGAATTGTTATCCTGTTTATCTATGCTAGCTACCTTACTAGCACTTGCCTGTACAATACACTATTACAATTGTATAGCACCAAAACATTTTTTTAGAACATGTACCACTGTGCTGTAGATTCTTTTTCTAGTTTCTAGTTTTCACATGTTGCTGTTTAAGGATGTTTAGAAATACGTAGGTATGTTTAATTTCAGTAAGTGTACTACGTGTCCCAAGTTTGAACTATGTGAAAAACTATTCTTGATCTTGTGTATTCCCATCTATTCTCTTACATGTCTATCAATATCTGACACACAGAGGCACCCTGAAAGGTCTTACACAATGATAGGTTATGAAGTACATATGAGATTTTGTATTGGACCATTACTAAAAAGGTGGACAAGCTTTGTGATGATAAACCATTAATCATAGAACCATGCAGAGATGTATTTGCACAGGTGCCTTTGGAATGCAAAACCAATCACGGTAAGACAGACAAATACCCTTTCCTACATACTTAAAATATGTTCTGTACTGTTCAGGATTTCAGAATTCAGTGTCTCAGCATAATTACTGATTTGAAAACAGGTAAACAATGTTTAAGTCAACAACAGGTACTGTCAAGGAATAGCTAAATAGGGTTTTAAGTTGTATCTGTCACTTAACCTTCAATACTGAAAAGCTCAGCCTGGGAAGGAAATGAGAAGTGATTGCTCAGTGTAGTACACAAAAACCCAACAAAGCATTCAATTCAAGTTACTGAGATCACAATCATACTGCCAAAGTAGTTTAATAGATTTACATTGCGCATTACATATTACAATAAAAAACAAAAATCAGGAAGTGTTCTGAGATAGAGCAATACGCCTGGTGCTTGAAAGTTTGTTAACCCTTCAGAGTTTTCTATAGTTCTACTGAAATTTGGCCTAAAACTACACACAATCCCTAAATTTGACACTCCCTCATTTTTATCAGTAATATAATAAGAAATTCTTGGGTGCTGAAGTCTCGGTTTGGCGGGTGTATGTTTCAGCTGGCCTTCTGTTGTATAGTCCAGTGGCGTAACTAGAGCACTGCAGCCCCCCGCGGTCGCGGGGGAGGGGGCGCTGTGCATGTGAGGGCGCCGGGGGCTGCGGTGCTATAGTAATGCCCCCGCCCCCCATCCCCCGCAGGCTTACCTGTCTGCGCGTCCCAGCTTCAACCAATTCTATGGAGACGGCTTCAACCAATTCTATGGAGACGGACCACGATAAAATGGCCGCCCCATAAAGCAGACAGTACTCTGAAACAGTCTGCGGTATGGGGGCGACCATTTTATCGTGGTCCGTCTGCATAGAATTATTAATTGAAGCCAGGAGGGGAGCCGGGACACGCAGACAGGTAAGCCTGCGGCGATGGGGGGGGGGGGGGGGCACCGGCGGCCGGGGTGGGGAGGCCAGCGGGGAGGGGGGGAGGCGCCCACCTTTAACGACGGGGGGCGCCCCAAACCAAGCTACACCACTGGCATAGTCCCTTAAAGGTGACTGAGATTGTGTTCAGCTGCTGTTTTCTTCATAACATGTGTTTTTAACAATATCTTCCACATGATTAAAAGAATACAGTCAGGAGTTAGTGGAGTTGATGACCATTTGAACACAGAATTGAGGATGCAGGTAAGACAACAAATGATGAACACTCCAGCAGCAAATAGTGTTGCTATTTAATTAAAAAACATCACAAAACAGGTTGAGTATCCCTTATCCAAAATGCATGGTACATGAGGTATCTTGCATTTATGTTGTATAGCACATCATACACCTGAAATACACACAAATATATTTTATTTGTGCATGAAAAAAAGGGTGACATTTAATGAGATGCGAAAATATGATTTTTTCGCCAAAAACGGCCGAAATCACACTTTTCCCCAATTTCGCATATTTAATGAGATGCGAAAAATGGCAAAAACGCTGATTTTGCAGCAAAATCGCACATTCTGAAAGTGCGATTTTTAGTATCGCCGGAACTCGCATCCAGATGTTTTCCCATTGAAAAGTATACAATTTGCATATTTAATGAGATGCAAATTCGGAAAAATGTGCCTAAAAATCGCCAAACATGTAGACCAGGTTCTGATATGCAAATTGGCCAGAACCCTGCACAGATCATTGAGATCTGTGCAGGGTCCTGTGTAAAAGAATGTGTTAAAGTGTTTTTTTTTTTTTTTTAAATGGCGTGGGGTCCCCCCTCCTGAGCATAACCAGCACTGGGCTCATTGAGCCGGACCTGGTTCCAAACATACGGGGGACAAAAAGCATAGGGGTCCCCCATATTTCTGAAACCAGCCCCCGACTCTTGGACTGGTCCTAACCGGGCCCATTAATGCCCCGCATGCAGGGACTTGTGTTTCTCTAAGTCCCAGCATGCGGGGAAGTCTGCTGACACTTGTAGTTCTCTGGCATAAAGCCATGTTAGGTATGTGAGATTTAAACCTACCAGGCCGGCGTCCACTGACCACGAACGCCAGTGACAGCCCCCGGCTTCAGCCCTGGAAGGGTGAAGCCTGGAGCGGGGGACCCCTTTATTGGGGGTCCCCACTCCTCCAGGTACCCAGTCCCAGGATGACCAGCCACGGTGCTCATGTTTCGGCCGGGGAACCTTATATAAAAAGTGAACCCCTGCTGTGGCATGAAACTGCGGGCTGTTGGAGCCCGGTGCTGGTTTCAAAATACGGGGGACCCCCAGATTTTTTGTCCCCCAGATTTTTGGAACCAGAGCCGGTCCAAGAGTACGTGGCTGGTTTCAGAAATACGTAGGACCCTTATGCTTTTTGTCCCCCCGTAATTTTGGAACCAGGTCTCAATGAGCCCAGGGTTGGTTATGCTCAGGAGGGGGGACCTCAAGCCTTTTTTTTTTGTTTAAATAAACACTAATTTGCACATTACCACAAATTCTCACATTTTCATGCCTAAAAATCGCACATTTTCATGCCTAAAATTTGCACATTATCGCTTTTAATCGCATTTTTTTTCCTGGAATACGCACCTCATTAAATATGCGAATTCACGGCAAAAAATGCGATTTTAAAAAGTGCGAATATGGGCAACTTTGAAAGTGCAAAAAATCGCATTCTATTAAATGTCACACAAGGTTTAAAAACATGAAACAAAGTTTGTGTACTATGCCAAGCAATGCATGTATTTAGTGCCATTTACATGTTTTTCCCCCAGTAGTGCCAGTTACAATATGTTGCCAGTAAGTTTTTAGCAAAAAAAAAAGTGAGCTTTGATTTTACAAGTAAACTACTTTTACTGTATATGATCACTCATTTGGTTGCACTACTCTCTCTCTGTCTCTGCATATTCCATTGGGACACCCCTGAGCCGTGGTCTGGCTCTTTGAGAGAAAAGGCTGCAGACATACTTTAAAAAGGAAGCACGTCCATTCTTTGAGTGACGTGCGATTGGACTCCCAATCGCACGTCCGATTAGACTTTTGCTTCGGTAGACACAGCACTTCAGACGATAATCAAAAAAGATTTATTGAAGATGGCAACGATTCAATGCATACACATTTTCGCCAGGCTCAATATGCAAACTGACATACAACAAATAAATACCCTGCAGGTGTGTGTCACGTGTGAGGGCAGGTACCTAGGAACCGCCTCTCACGTGATTGCGTGCTTACAGGTAACCAGTGGGGAGTATCCCGCCTATGGGGGCGTGAGCTCCCGTCCCGGGTACTTGAACCCATTATCTACCTCACAGATCCTTATTATCGACATAGTGTAGTTGACACTTATTAAAAACATATAAAGATAACCTATCAAAATAACAATGATAATGACATCGTGTCCAGTGAGCTGGTAACATGATACATATTAATACATACCACTTTACAAATTAGTGCACAACGTGTAAATCATGAAAATTAAAATGAATAAACAAACTGAAACATAGTGTTCCACTTATCTAAGTGGAGTATATAGGCATAGCAATATGAACATCTTCTATGAACAATATCAGACCAAGTCTCAACAATATCAATGTATCATAATAGCACATTCAAGCCCGAGAATTCGTTCAGTCCCTTGGGGGCTACAGTACCTAGTTTGGCAATCCAACGTGCCTCACATTTGAGTTGTGCCCGGCCTGCCACAAGTCTATATATATATATATATATATATATATATATATATATATATATATATATATATATATATATATATATATATATGTAGATATAAGACGGCACTCCAAAGTATAAAATGTCATAGGTGGCGGTGCAGGGTCCATAAACAATTGATAACAACACTCACCCAGCCTCCAGGAAGGATAGGAAAGGACCAGCACTCACAGGTTTGGTGAAAAAAAGAAGTTTGTATTGGCGTTTTCACAGCATGATAAGTTTACAAGCAGGCTGACCCAACAGCCGTTTCCACTGGATACCTTAACCAGTCTTCATCAGGGGTGCATGAAAGTAACACTGGACACATTTAAATAGCAAAAAACGAGCGCCAAAACCGCCCAGTACAATTCAAATGGGGAGCTGTCAATCAGCACCTCACAACTGAGCATACAGCGCCTGTCAGATGACGCTGTCAGGGGAGTGTGCCTGCATGCGTCATGGGGGAATCCCTGTGACGTGTGTCTGTGTTAACCAATTAGCCTGTGTAACAAATCACCAATGCGTGCTGGTAACTGTAAAGTGCAAACTTAAATTAAATAATTAAGTGACCCCGCAAAGTGTGCAAGGTCCGGCTTAGCCATAATAAAGGGAAAGTGATTCTAGCGTGAGAGAGGCTGTGCGGGGATCGATGTGTAACATAGCCACAACATGAAGCGTGGAAAGAGAACAATTGCATATATAAATAGTGACACCAAACACTTAAATCAATAAGTCCGTCCATTACGCTCAGACAGTGCACGGCGGCACCTGTCAGCGTATGAAAGAACATCACACGGCGGTGTCTACATCTTGGCATCCACAGCATAATGTGTGCACGGCGGCACGGGTGGGGAACATGTCAAAGGGTATAGCAGAATTGGCAGTCTTAAACATACAGTTCCTGGTGCGCTGAGAGAGCGGGGCGACACTGAGCTGTGTCGACCTTGAAGTTATTCACAACATATTTGTAAACGTCCAGGAGACAGTGTAGGCACCGCACCATTGCGTGCTGTCAGAAGCAGCTAGTCATTGTAGACCGTGTTGTAATACAGCGGGCGACACAGTTGTGTGTCGATTAGTGTAGTCCGCAATAGAGTAGGGGTGGGCAAATCACTGGATTAGGTGAAGTAGCTAATCCTTTAACACTGTATGTAAAGAATATGTATAAAACGTTGCGTATGGATGTAATTAAAAAATGGAAGAGGTTTGTGACAATGAAACCATTGCTGGCTCATGTCACTCACCACCCCTTTTCTAACTCAGATGACAAGTGCCGCTAAGTGCAGGCTGGATGGAAAGCCATGAGTAAAAGACCCATCCTGTGGCATATTAAAAAGGACCGGGCTTATGAGTATGTGTGTGCAGAAAGAAAAAAATAAATAAAGAATATAGATACAAATATAGATAATGGGGTTTTAGAGGTACAGCTCGGTACCGTTAGTGGCTTTAAAGAAAGCACCCCATTTTGAAATCTTCGTTGAGACCGTGCGGAGCAAGTGTGTTCAAACGGTATATCCATTTGAGTTCTCTTTGTAGCAGCAGTTTCTCTCGGTCACCCCCTCTTCGTAGTGGGGGTATGTGGTCAATGATGTGACATTTCAATTGACCAATGTTATGTTTTTTATCAAGAAAATGTCTTGCCACTGGCAGATTTTTGAGATCCAGGTTGTCAACTGTGGGTGAGAGACTTTTTTTAATTGAAGATTTGTGTTGACTTAATCTTTCTTTAATGGTTCTGATTGTCTTTCCCACATAAACTAGTTGGCATGGACATAAGAGGGCATAGACTACAAACCTGCTGTTGCAGTCAAGTTTGTGTCTAAGGGAGAATTTTTCTCCATTGGCTGGATTGCTGAATGATTCTCCTGTGACAAGGAATTGGCAGTTTGCGCAGCCTGCACATTTGTAGACCCCATTTTTCCGTGTAAGCCAGTTGGTTGGTTTAATGATGTTAGCCGAAGGATCAGTTACCACCAGCATGTCCTTTAGATTGGGACCCCTTCTATAGGCAAATCGTGGTGGAATATTGAGCACTGTTTGTAGAGATGGGTCACTAGCAAGCAGATGCCAGTGTTCCAGTATGGTCTTTTTCACAAATTTAGAGGCCACTGTGTATGTGCTACAGAAGTTTAATCTGTTAGCATTGTCAGGGTTTTTCACAGATAATGTGAGCAGATCATTTCTGTCGAGCATAGAGACTCTATTCATTGCATCTTCTATATCATGTTTATTGTAGCCCCTCTCGAGGAAGCGAACACACATGGCAGCAAGGGCATCTTTAAGAGTTGTAGGGTCAGAATTCACTCTACAGACCCTTAACAGTTGCGAGTAAGGTAAACCCTTCTTCAATGCATGCGGGTGGAAACTATCCGCATGTAGTAGTGAGTTTTTATCAGTAGTCTTTGAGAAGATTGTTGTGGACAAAGCCCTATTTTGTAGGGTAATTGTGACATCCAAAAAACTGATGCTCTGATGACTGAAGTTGCTTGTGAATCTTATGGTACCCGGGATTGTGTTCAGATAATCGATGAAGCATATTAGCTCGTCCTCTCCACCGGTCCATAAGAAAAACAGGTCATCAATATACCTCACGTATAGCTTGATATGTTTATTGAACCGTTGATTACCGCTGATGTGTGTTTTTTCAAATGTCGCCATGAATAGATTTGCGTACGATGGGGCCATGTTAGACCCCATCGCCGTCCCCTGGCGCTGTAGATAAAATCTGTTCTGAAATAGAAAATAATTTTTATTCAAAATTATATTCATTAAGAGGGAGAGATATTCCACCGGTGGTCCTTGGTAATGAATGTTGTTGGAGATCATATCTCTACTGGCTTGTATTCCTTGGTCATGGGGAATGCTGGTGTAGAGACTGGAGACGTCCAGTGTCACCAGTAGTGTGTTTTGAGGTAGGTCTTTAACATTGTTAAGTTTGCGCAGGAAGTCTGAAGTGTCTTGTATAAAGCTTGCTGTATGCTGTACCACGGGTTGTAGGTGAAAGTCCACAAGCTGAGATAGAGGTTGACATAGAGACCCCCTAGCCGAGATAATGGGGCGGCCTGGGGGGTCAATCAGAGTTTTATGGACCTTTGGAAGTGTATACAAGATGGGTATTACTGGATGTGTTTGAGTAAGAAATTCGGCGGTCTCCTTGCTGATATAGAGGTTAGTAAGGCCCAACTGAATAATGCTATCAATCTCTTTCTTGAATCCCCAAGTGGGGTCACGATCCAGGGACAGATAGCACTTAGAATCCGAAAGTTGATTGTGTGCCTCCTTGACATAGTAAGAATAATCCATTAATACAATACCCCCACCTTTATCAGCTGCCCTAATTATGAGTTCTTTGTCTTCTTGAAGGGTTTTGATTGCTGCTTTCTCCAATTTGCTGATATTATGGTATGAAATTTTCTGTTTGTCCATGTATGGACTGGTATCTCTCTTGAGGACGCGTAAAAAGGTGTTGATTGAGGCATTAAGGGTTGGTGGGTCAAATGTACTCCGTTTCTTCAGAGTGCTGGCACCAGTATCCATCCCGCCTCTGTCGGGAGGCGTGGGGAACCTTTGAAAGTGGTCCCTCAGTCGAAGTTGCCTTCCTAATTTGTACATGTCAACTTGCCACCCAAAACTCTCTTGGGTGAGGGTGGGCACAAAAGAAAGTCCTTTATTCAGAAGAGTAATTTCAGCTGGGGAGAGTAAATGTTTGGACAGATTGAAGATCACGGACCCTGTTGGTTTTTGTTGCCCCGACGTCTGTCTTTTTCGCCCACCCCTGCGGGTGGGTACAGCAGGTTTTTTGGGGGGCGTCTTGGTCTGTCCGCTCTGTTGAGATATTGTGTATCTTGTCCAGAGTTGGATGGAGCGTCAGAGTCGCTGGCCGAGGTGTGGGTTTCTATGTCTGTAAATTGGGTGTTGGGGCGTCTCGCTGTCCCTCTTCTGTATTGTTGACGCGGCCGTCGGCTTTCTATTCTTGAATACCAAGTATAAACTCTGTTTTCCTTGTAATCGAGTTTAACTTGCTTGTATTTTGTTTTCTTAAACTTCAATAGGTTCTCTCTGTATTTGGTAAGTTCAGTGTCAAGTTTCTTAAGTAGATCACACTCAGGGACATGGAGTGCCTTATATGGTTCAGTCTGGTGTAAATCACCAATTTCTCCTTTGATGGCAGCTAGATCAGAGCCAGTTTGCTCAATTACAAGGAGCATCAAGTCTTGTGAGCATCTATTTAAGATATTGCACCATTTGATGCAGAAGTCATTGTTGTGACGTCCTAAAGTGGGTTGGTTATGCAACCTAAACCCTCTCGGAATCAATTGCTCCTTATAATATTGGGAGAGTGTAAGACCGTGTAGTTCAAGCTCAATTTCACGCTTGCTTAATTTTAGCAAGTCCTGATATGCTTCCTCCGGGCTATCCTTGTTGAATGCAAGAGTATCTGTATCAGCAAACAGTATCCTCTCTCTGTCTGCATCTGAAAAAAGCAACGTGGATGCCAAATCCAGTCCAGGGGTGGTTGACATTAGACCGGATAGTGTGGTTTGCACTTTTCTTCAGTCTGCCTCCACGTATTGGGGAGGTGGGCAGAAATATAAGAAAAGATTGATATATTTAATTTATAAGTAGATTGTAATTCGTAGATTGTAAGGTCTGTATGACCAGATTGCTGTCCAATCTGGATACAAAGTAGGAGAGATAGGTGCTCAGTCTTTTAGAGGTAGCAAGTATATGTAGATATAAGACGGCACTCCAAAGTATAAAATGTCATAGGTGGCGGTGCAGGGTCCATAAACAATTGATAACAACACTCACCCAGCCTCCAGGAAGGATAGGAAAGGACCAGCACTCACAGGTTTGGTGAAAAAAAGAAGTTTGTATTGGCGTTTTCACAGCATGATAAGTTTACAAGCAGGCTGACCCAACAGCCGTTTCCACTGGATACCTTAACCAGTCTTCATCAGGGGTGCATGAAAGTAACACTGGACACATTTAAATAGCAAAAAACGAGCGCCAAAACCGCCCAGTACAATTCAAATGGGGAGCTGTCAATCAGCACCTCACAACTGAGCATACAGCGCCTGTCAGATGACGCTGTCAGGGGAGTGTGCCTGCATGCGTCATGGGGGAATCCCTGTGACGTGTGTCTGTGTTAACCAATTAGCCTGTGTAACAAATCACCAATGCGTGCTGGTAACTGTAAAGTGCAAACTTAAATTAAATAATTAAGTGACCCCGCAAAGTGTGCAAGGTCCGGCTTAGCCATAATAAAGGGAAAGTGATTCTAGCGTGAGAGAGGCTGTGCGGGGATCGATGTGTAACATAGCCACAACATGAAGCGTGGAAAGAGAACAATTGCATATATAAATAGTGACACCAAACACTTAAATCAATAAGTCCGTCCATTACGCTCAGACAGTGCACGGCGGCACCTGTCAGCGTATGAAAGAACATCACACGGCGGTGTCTACATCTTGGCATCCACAGCATAATGTGTGCACGGCGGCACGGGTGGGGAACATGTCAAAGGGTATAGCAGAATTGGCAGTCTTAAACATACAGTTCCTGGTGCGCTGAGAGAGCGGGGCGACACTGAGCTGTGTCGACCTTGAAGTTATTCACAACATATTTGTAAACGTCCAGGAGACAGTGTAGGCACCGCACCATTGCGTGCTGTCAGAAGCAGCTAGTCATTGTAGACCGTGTTGTAATACAGCGGGCGACACAGTTGTGTGTCGATTAGTGTAGTCCGCAATAGAGTAGGGGTGGGCAAATCACTGGATTAGGTGAAGTAGCTAATCCTTTAACACTGTATGTAAAGAATATGTATAAAACGTTGCGTATGGATGTAATTAAAAAATGGAAGAGGTTTGTGACAATGAAACCATTGCTGGCTCATGTCACTCACCACCCCTTTTCTAACTCAGATGACAAGTGCCGCTAAGTGCAGGCTGGATGGAAAGCCATGAGTAAAAGACCCATCCTGTGGCATATTAAAAAGGACCGGGCTTATGAGTATGTGTGTGCAGAAAGAAAAAAATAAATAAAGAATATAGATACAAATATAGATAATGGGGTTTTAGAGGTACAGCTCGGTACCGTTAGTGGCTTTAAAGAAAGCACCCCATTTTGAAATCTTCGTTGAGACCGTGCGGAGCAAGTGTGTTCAAACGGTATATCCATTTGAGTTCTCTTTGTAGCAGCAGTTTCTCTCGGTCACCCCCTCTTCGTAGTGGGGGTATGTGGTCAATGATGTGACATTTCAATTGACCAATGTTATGTTTTTTATCAAGAAAATGTCTTGCCACTGGCAGATTTTTGAGATCCAGGTTGTCAACTGTGGGTGAGAGACTTTTTTTAATTGAAGATTTGTGTTGACTTAATCTTTCTTTAATGGTTCTGATTGTCTTTCCCACATAAACTAGTTGGCATGGACATAAGAGGGCATAGACTACAAACCTGCTGTTGCAGTCAAGTTTGTGTCTAAGGGAGAGTTTTTCTCCATTGGCTGGATTGCTGAATGATTCTCCTGTGACAAGGAATTGGCAGTTTGCGCAGCCTGCACATTTGTAGACCCCATTTTTCCGTGTAAGCCAGTTGGTTGGTTTAATGATGTTAGCCGAAGGATCAGTTACCACCAGCATGTCCTTTAGATTGGGACCCCTTCTATAGGCAAATCGTGGTGGAATATTGAGCACTGTTTGTAGAGATGGGTCACTAGCAAGCAGATGCCAGTGTTCCAGTATGGTCTTTTTCACAAATTTAGAGGCCACTGTGTATGTGCTACAGAAGTTTAATCTGTTAGCATTGTCAGGGTTTTTCACAGATAATGTGAGCAGATCATTTCTGTCGAGCATAGAGACTCTATTCATTGCATCTTCTATATCATGTTTATTGTAGCCCCTCTCGAGGAAGCGAACACACATGGCAGCAAGGGCATCTTTAAGAGTTGTAGGGTCAGAATTCACTCTACAGACCCTTAACAGTTGCGAGTAAGGTAAACCCTTCTTCAATGCATGCGGGTGGAAACTATCCGCATGTAGTAGTGAGTTTTTATCAGTAGTCTTTGAGAAGATTGTTGTGGACAAAGCCCTATTTTGTAGGGTAATTGTGACATCCAAAAAACTGATGCTCTGATGACTGAAGTTGCTTGTGAATCTTATGGTACCCGGGATTGTGTTCAGATAATCGATGAAGCATATTAGCTCGTCCTCTCCATCGGTCCATAAGAAAAACAGGTCATCAATATACCTCACGTATAGCTTGATATGTTTATTGAACCGTTGATTACCGCTGATGTGTGTTTTTTCAAATGTCGCCATGAATAGATTTGCGTACGATGGGGCCATGTTAGACCCCATCGCCGTCCCCTGGCGCTGTAGATAAAATCTGTTCTGAAATAGAAAATAATTTTTATTCAAAATTATATTCATTAAGAGGGAGAGATATTCCACCGGTGGTCCTTGGTAATGAATGTTGTTGGAGATCATATCTCTACTGGCTTGTATTCCTTGGTCATGGGGAATGCTGGTGTAGAGACTGGAGACGTCCAGTGGTTTTGGCGCTCGTTTTTTGCTATTTAAATGTGTCCAGTGTTACTTTCATGCACCCCTGATGAAGACTGGTTAAGGTATCCAGTGGAAACGGCTGTTGGGTCAGCCTGCTTGTAAACTTATCATGCTGTGAAAACGCCAATACAAACTTCTTTTTTTCACCAAACCTGTGAGTGCTGGTCCTTTCCTATCCTTCCTGGAGGCTGGGTGAGTGTTGTTATATATATATATATATATATATCTCCACGGGGCATGGCTCAGCGTCGATCAGACCAGCGAGAGTCCGGAGGAGTGTAACCTCTCCCTGTACCAGACGCCGGGACGTCTGTGTGTTCATGCTTTTACAGTGCGGCATTATTTGGAGCCGCCACATTTGGTAACGTCATTTTATCTATGTGTTCGAATAAATACAAACTTTTAAAGATATCTGCACTATGAAGCACCCGTTTTGTCTATTCTTATAGATCTCGTTTACCTGCTGGATTCAGGTGCCCTGAAGGGCTTAAACGGAGCCGGGTTTCTATCACCTGAGTGCAATCACCCTACCGTGGAACAAGCGGCTTGGTGTATTCTGGGACTGATAGTTCCACAGAAGTACTTTTTTACTTTTCCCTCATTTAAGACTTTGCGCACAATCTATTTCCATTTATATATATATATATATATAGCAAGGGTTGGGGTCCGGCACTCCACCAAAGTATAAACTGCCGCGGTGCTTTCCACAAGGTAGTCAATAGCAGATGTATGTACCGAGGTACTGGGGCGGCACTCGTCGGGCTTCACTCAGAATGAAAGAACTGCACACCACTGAACTCACTGCAGTGTGGTGTGCAGTTCTTTCATTCTGAGTGAAGCCCGACGAGTGCCGCCCCAGTACCTCGGTACATACATCTGCTATATATATATATATATATATATATATATATATATATATATATATATATATATATATATATATATATAGTCACGTGTAAATAACCGGCACTCTCCAATTTTCAGTCACAAGACAACAAGTGCGGTGCCCTCCGCAGTGCAAATGCAGTAATATACCAGGGAAATTCGGCGGCACTCGCTCCAACAATAACTGACTCCAAAGAATCAATAGTATTCAGTATGACATGTTTCGGTTTTAATACCGTCCTCAGATACAAAATACATGTTCATTTAGCTTACCTTTACACTGCTATAAAGGTAAGCTAAATGAACATGTATTTTGTATCTGAGGACGGAATTAAAACCGAAACATGTCATACTGAATACTATTGATTCTTTGGAGTCAGTTATTGTTGGAGCGAGTGCCGCCGAATTTCCCTGATATATATATATATATATGTATAGATAGATAGATAGATAGACAGACAGACGTCCAGGGGTGCGGCACTCAAGGCTAGTAAAAACAGGCTCCACGCAATGCCATTCAAACAACGTTTCAATTTATCTTATTAAATTGTCATCAGGTTACAAAAAACACATATCAGAACACATACCTTTATAGAAGACTGACACCGAAGGAGTGAAGCCGAGCAGGAGTCAAGACGCGCTCCCTCCCTCTCTGCCGCATGAGACTGACGTCATCAAGCCGCACCGAGGTTCTTATAAACTTATCTAAATACTGAAAAATGAATCTGCTCATTAAGCCCTCTTGGAGCTATTGTATCAAGACGGTGGATTCAGCGTGCTTCGCATCTGAGCAGCTGCAATCCACGATTACCTCCTCGTTTATTAGGGGGTATGCAATCGAAGATTCTATATCTTAAGCTACAGTATTTAGGGCATGTTTATGCTCCACAAAATGGCGGGCAACAGGATGTTCACTTGCCCCAGTTTCAATAGCCTGTCTGATGGTACTCCTATGCATCGTCATTCTTTCTTAAAATTTTCGTTCAGTCTTGCCTACATAGCTAAGACTACACGGTTAATCTGATACACCACAAAAGATGATGTGCAAGTAAAGTGATGTTGGATCTTAAAAACCTTTCCACTGTGCAGATGACTAAAGGTGTTGCCAGTGAGTAGAAACTGGCAAGTGGTACATGTACATCGGAAACAACCAACACATGTCCCACCTAGACAAGTACGAGTCGTAGGAACTGGATTGTACTGTACATTTGTTCTCACCAAGAGATCCTTGAGATTCCCACCTCTTGATAGCAGGGCATTAGACGATGTTCAGTTAATGGCAAATTGCTGTTACTCTGAATTAAAGGCCAGTGTGCTTTCACTAGCGCCGTAGTAGCCGTGGATGCAGTATTGTATCGATTAACCCAAGGGATCACTTCTGTCAGTCCCTTATCTTTGGGTTTAGGTTGTAGCAGTGACAATCTATCAATTTGCAATACCTTAGCTTTACATTCAAGTAGGTCAGAGAACAGGTACAAAAAAGGTGCACTAGAATGCTGATTGAACTAGAAATAAAACTAGGAACCAAGTACTATGGTTTGCAAAATATGTAT
The DNA here is from genome assembly GCF_055691185.1 of Crinia signifera. Classification (NCBI taxonomy): domain Eukaryota; kingdom Metazoa; phylum Chordata; class Amphibia; order Anura; family Myobatrachidae; genus Crinia; species Crinia signifera. The sequence goes on along the minus strand of NC_139219.1, from coordinate 109,806,896 downwards.
GCTGAGGAAACTTCATAAACTCTAATATGCATTTACAGTAAGTATAACTTATAATTGGAAGTACATTATTCCTTATATCATCTGCTTTAATTCAACATAATAAATGTCTATACAGTAAATCACTATAAGCACTTTCAGTATACTATATTTGTAAATCTACAATGTTTATAAAACAAAGCCAGATGTTTAATGTGTACACAATCATTAAAAGTTCCTTGTATATTTTCACAGATTCATTATATGGCTTGTTTTTGCTTTACATCTTAAGGCCCCTTCCACTTGTCCAACAAGTTGGACCTGATTGACTCGAGGTTTATCCTATGTGCAAGAGGATCAATCTCTTGCAATCTCTTGGTTATACCCAATAGCACGGGATTGTGCATTGGGTCCTACACATCAGGCACATAAGATTTTCTCAGACAAGCACATCAGATTTTGTCAGATAAATTGACCCAATCCACCTGAATTGGGTCAAATCTGACAAAATCTCACGGAGACCTAGTTTTGGGAGTGAATGTTTGTTGAGTATTTTTTTTATGTTAAGTGTCCCCAAATTATTTAAAATTTATATATATATATATATATATATATATATATACACACATATACATACATACATACATACATACATATACACACACACACACACACACACACACACATATATTATATATATATATATATATATATATATATATATATATATATAGAGAGAGAGAGAGAGAGAGAGAGAGAGAGAGAGAGAGAGAGAGAGAGAGCGAGCGAGAGAGAGAGCGCGAGTGAGAGCGAGCAAGATCCTTTTTCTGAAAGCAGACAGTGGCACTCCGCGAGGTAAACTTAAGGTGATTTGATACATGTGTCCAACGTTTCGGGGGAATGACTACCCCTTTATCAAGGTGTACAAACGTGCAAGTGGCAATAAAAGCATTTAAATACTCACAGTGTGAGCAGACTCCCCTCCCCTCTCCGTGGAGCGTCTCAGCTGCGTCCAGTACGACTTCCGGTGCGGGCGGATGTCAGTGGGCGTCGCCTCACTGCATCGGCATGCTAACCACTGTTGTTGGGTTACCATGGCTACCCTACCATCAGGCTCGCTTCTGTCTAGCAGCCTCCGCTCCCGGATGCTGGTTACATCTGCCCACCAACAGCACCTATGCAAACAATGAAAACAATAAAAGCAAGTTTATGAATTTGTAATTTTAAGATGCCTAATTCCAAATTCTAAGGCACATAAGTAATGGTGCATAATATAAGATGTCCCCGCATTTGGCGTGACAATAGTGACGTGACACCACTAAGTACTGGGTATATGTGTCGTGTGAAATAACGTAAACTGCTAAATGAGTCATTTATAAACTCATATATTATATGTCAGCTGTGTGGAATAAGGAACTGCATTGATGTCGGAAGCAGAACCTTTAGAAAGCATTCTGCAGGATATGTGTAATGAATCCATCTATGTCAGCTGCACAGTGTGTCGACACTTTCTAATTTGGGCTTTTTACTGCCGATTTAAGGGAATTCCCTCGCCCTAAGGGTGCAGCTAGGATCCATGTCATGTTGAAGCCCTACTGTTTCTAATGGTACCCAAAGACCTTTAAAAGAGAGTCTGTCATTTAACCCATGGGGTTTGCTGGTGTTTAACATGAAGATCCACCGCGCCACTTTCTTCAGTAGGTTGCCGGCTCGATCACCACCCCGTTTATTGTTGGGTATGCAGTCAATCTCCATGTGTTTAAATTCGGACAACTTATGGCCCTTTTCCATGAAATGTTTTGGGATGGGCTGATCCACCGTTTTCCCCGCTAAAGCATTGCTGATGGCCGATCGATAAATGGGCCATGCGTTACCGCATGGTCCTCGTCGTTTTACCCATAGTAGCTGGCAGGGACATGTGGCCACATATATGATAAAAGACGAGGTGCAACTTAGCACATGTCTGCTATTGTATGTTTTGTCCCAGCTGGAGTTTAGAAACGTCCTCCATGTTACCATGTGCTGACAAGTAGTACACTTGAGGCATTTGTAACAGCCGTTAGGTTTGGTTAATAAGTGTGCTTGCGGAATCTGTTTGCTGAAGTCCGTGATGTCTGTATTGACCACAAAGTTTCTTGTACTCTTCCCTTTTCTGAATACTGCCATTGGTTTGGCATCTTGTAAGTCAGTAAGGGCTCGGTCTGTTGAAACAATGGGCCAAAGGGCCCTGGTGGCTCTATTGATGACACGGCTGGAAGTGGAATAATCAGAAACCCACGGAATTTCCTTTCCTTGTTGTTTTTTGGAGGGGAGTAAAAGCTGTTACCTGGGAATTTGCAAGACCTCCTATTTTTGTTGTAATAGAAGGGAATGCTTATATCCCCTCTCTGCAAATTTAGTGACCACTTTGCCAAGCTCCTGTGAGAGGATTGTACGGTCGCTGGTGATGCGACCTTAGCAAACCCCCTTTAAGTGCTGGGGGATGGAAACTATTGGCCCGCGACCCCCTCCCAGGATTCGCGCCCCCCTGCCGCGATTCTATCCCCCCACCCCGCAATTTGCGGACCTCCGCCCCCTCCCGCGATTCACAGCACCATGATATTTGCGGACCCCCTCCCGTGATTCACGGACCCCCACGGCACCTCCCGCGATTCGCGACACTCCCCTCTCGCGCCCCCTCCCACGATTTGCAGACCCCATCCCACAATTCACGCCCCCCCCCACAATTCACGGCACCCCCGCACCCCCCTCCCACGAATTGCGGCCCCCACGACCCCCCCTTCCGCAATTCATGACCCCCCACACTCCCCTCCCGTGATTCGCGGACCCACACACCCCCTTCCCTTGATTCACTGCCCCTCCCGCGATTCACGGACCCCCACAACCCCCCCTACCGTGATTCACGGACCCCCACCACCCCCCTCCTACTAATCGCAGATCCCCACCCCCCCCCCTCCCGCAATTTGAAGACCCCCATGACCCCCTTCCGGCAATTCCCCCCCAGCGGACCCCCGCTCCCGCATTTCACATACCCCCGTGAGAATGGGGGATCCTGTACCGCCACAAGCAGGGGCCGCCCCTAGGTGGAAAATCCTGCCCTAGCTGCAGGTTCCCCCACTCTCTGCACCAGCACCACAACTTTTATCAATGTCTTGCCCACATACCACTATTATACAGCCTCCTGCTCTCATGCACCCCCTTACTCCCTCCCAGTGGGAGGAGACGCTCACCCACTGCCGGGAGCTGCATACTGTCCCCCACCCTCTTCCAGTTCTAGGGATGCCCATCGACTATCAATGATTTCAAATCATCGATGGTTTATGGCCGATGTTGAATACTTTTGCCATTGATGTGAGAGGACCAGATGGTTTCTCTACATCAATGGCAAAGGAGGGGAACCATTTGGTTTCAAATTTTTTAAGGTACCGGGACACGGAGCATAGCTCCGCGCCCCACACTCGGAAGTCCCGCTACCGAGTTCTGATTGACCCACGGTCTATTCAGTCAGATATAATGGATGACCATCGATAGCTACAACAATCGACGGTTATCCAAGTAATATGTTACTACTATCGATGGCAGGGTGCAAAATCACCATCAATGCCAACCATTGATGGCGTCTGCACCAATGCCCATCCCTACTCTGTAAAAGCCCCAAACCTTTACTACCCCTCATGCCCACACACCTCTATCACTGCCCTGCCTCCTGTTCTCCTGCCCCGTAACTTCCGCCAGTGGGGACCCGCTCACCCTGTGTTGCCCACATTCCCCGATCATGCTTTACCACCCAGCCTCCTGCTCTCATGCACCCTAACTCCCACCCATCTGAATAGTTAATGTCCAACTTCTCCTGTTCATCCTTCATGAAGGTTTGATACATCTTTCTTGTGTGTTGAGGGCTTCTACACAGTAGATAGACAATCATGCTTTACGTGGAGTTAGCAACATACAGTAGAACAGAGCTACTATAGTAATTCACTTAAGCGGAGGAAGCACATGTATTAAAAAAATAAACACAATTATTTGGCCTTCTGCAATTCAATGAGCTTAGTGACTGCAATTCACAAAGTCAGCATGCACAATTAGGGGTCCATTCATGAAGCAATGAAAAGTGCAGAATTGAGCCAGTGGAGAAGTTGCTCATGGCACCAGTCAGCTTTGAGATAGAACTTATCAGGTGTCTTCTATAAAAGTATACAGAGTAGATGATAGTTTGCCATGGGCACCTTTTTCACTGGATCACTTCTCCTCTCTTTTCGCTACTTCATTAATATACCTCTTACTGCCTCACTTTGTATTTTGGTAATAAAGTTAGAAACCAAAGTTGTTTAAAAAAAAAAGTAAAATAAACAGTAGTTATTAACCAAATACAAATATTGCATACTATACTTTTTTATAATTTGTATAGCAAGGAAGGTTGAGGTAATCAATTATCATTTGTTGTTCATTATATTAATTTTTTTTTGTTTTGTTTTGTTTTAATTCTGCATAACTGTCCCCAAATTAAAGGGATAGTGTATTGGTTTGCAATGTATAATATACGATTTTATTTAATAAAGAACAAAAGTACTACTCTTGCCCTGTATCTTATCTTTACCTTATCTGATGCTGTATGTTTTATGATCTGTGGAACAATATAATATAATAAATGTTATTGCCAATAAAAGCATCCGTAAACCATAAAATATTCACATTCTTCAAAGAGAATGAAGAATAATCTTCATCTAAGAACATAATGACTTTCTTCTAGAACCCCTAGAATGGATAAAGCCATAGTGGCTCTATCCATTCCAAGGTCATAAATCCAGACAGCAGTACACCTTCAATGTTAGACTATTTTCTTCACTGAATGATTTATAAAAGGAGAATTTTTAGGCTCACGTTTGCCCATTTCATGGTAACCATAATAACAATTTGTGCACTTGCCAGCAATAAGGTCATGTTTACAATCTGTGTACACTGCACCAAGAAGCAAATTATATATACAGTAGGCCTATTGTAATCCCATGTAGTATGATCAAACAGATTTACTCACTGTTTTTATTAAGATCTCTTCCAAAGGTCTCTGGCTATGACACTGTAGGTATTTCTGATGAAAGAGTTTCCCATCAAATGTGCTCCATGGCATCAAATCGACCATTTTAAAGGGATAACCACAGGCACAATTGGCCCCCATCAGGGTAATCAATCCTCGGAGAAAGAGAAAAGCAAGGTGAACTGCTCTGGAATCCACATATGGAAGCTATAAATAAAAAATAAAAAAAATTAAATAAGGAAGATATGACTCAATTATTTAATTTATTCTCTTTGGCGCTTTTAGATTTTATTGTTACCTTGCAATAATGTACTGTCATATAGACATTTAAACATGAGTGTGATGCTGAATTCTATCATCATTACACTAAGATTTCATTATTGGCCTCATGATCATTAATAAAATAAAGTACTAGAGATCTAAATGAGTGATCCTTCAAATGTAAGCTATAGCTATATAAACATGGACTGGTAGAGGCAGCTAAGACTTGACAATTTTTATATCAATCTGAACGAAACTCAAAAACTATGGCTGTATGAGCTTTCATTAGGGAGGACACTAGCCACATTTGCCCTTGTAGTGTACACTTAAAGGGGTCAATAAAAAATTGCAGATGCAAGTAAATGAGGCTTCTCTGGTACCACTGTATTAGCAGACTTTTGTTTGCAGCCCCATAAAGCTGCGTACAAAAATCTGCAAATCTGTGACCAGATAGGTCAGGGGCCATAGCATCTTGCCCCCCTCATTCTCGGAGGTGAGCTGATTGGATTAAGCCCTATATTACTACACAACCATATGTAGCAATATCTGCATTCGTTTTATTTACCTTCTCTTTAAAATTGCTTTAGCGACAGGTGTTTTTACTCAAAGAAAACACAGAAAGTCAACATGCCAACATGTATTATTTCACCCAAATAGTTGACCATACCTTGTAGCAAAAGAACATTCATTTTGTTCCGCTGGAATCTTACAATACATTGTTTACTTATGAGTTACGGAATTTTTTTCCTGTCACCTGTGTAATTTCCATAAAAACACGCTTTTCACTTATATTAGTAAAAAAAGTTAATAAATCTTGTAAGTTAGCACTTTCCTCCTCTAGATCATTTCAATGATAATATTCCTTCCAAAAGGAAAGCAAGCAAAGATATACAAATATTATTTTAGTAAAAAAAGTACAGGATAGTTTAGACATACATTATAACATATAAAATATGCTAATTATTTACAGATGCATCCCTTTACTCAAAATGATCAAGTTTGTGACCCAGGCTGGCTCTACCATTAGGCAGCTGCCTAGATTATCCAAAATCTGGGGGGCGCTTTATATATTGTAGGTACCTGACATTTTTTTTTTATTGAAGCAAAGTGTTATACATTCATATCAGGTAAACAAGAAGTCCAGAATATGTGCATGTAAACATTGTCAATAAAAGCGTTAAAGTGTGAAATCATTGTTTTGGTGGTCATTACTGTACATCCTGTAACTTAACATACAGTATATTTGACCAATAAAAGAAAGGAACAAAAAGAGAAATGATGATCATACTCATTTGTCCGTGCCTGATTATCCTCCCGTCCCACCAAGGTAAGAAAATATATCATCATAGGGTAATAGGTGGGTCTGCTATTAAAGTTTGTGCCATGTACCATATATTACTGGTAAAAGAGTTATGGATTTGCATGCGTACTAGGATTGACAAAGTGGAGATATAGCTCTTACAAATTTCTAGAAAATGTTGCACTTTTTTATCCCTTTCTGAAACCAATCCCACCCATTTCATACGAAAAAGGTAAAATAATTTAGCCTTAAATAATTGTAAAGATGGTGACTCTGGATTTATCCGTACTTGTAAAATCGCCTTACGTGCTGCAGTACTAATAGCGAGCAATAATTTCCTGCGCCTCTAGTCATAGTGAGATTAATTTGGGAGAATTCCAAAAATTGTCCATTCTAGAGTTAAAGCCAGATAGTTTACCAGTTTTTCAATAGCATAGTTTCGTATCTGAACCCAAAAGTGTCTAATTAAAAGGCATTGCCACAAACAATGATAAAGGTCAGCTAGTTTATATCCGCATTTTCAACAATTGTTACTATTTTAGAGTCCTGTTAAAATCTGTTTGTAGGGGGGTTCCTGACATTTTAAACACCTGTTGAATTGTTTCTGAAATGCTCAAATACCATAATTCTAGGTTATGGATTTAAAGTATGTGTTTACATTTGTCATAAGAAGTGCTAATGTTACCTCTATAGCTATAAATATCTTAAACACTGCCTGTCATAACATTGAAAACATAACAGACACACCAACATGATCCCATACAACAAGCACACAAATGCTCTGTACTTGGCCTTCCCATTTATTTTTCGATTGCGAAGCCTGTCCTCCTGAGATCAGCTAGACGGTAGGTACTATGCCCCCCAAATAATTGACCTTGTCCAGAACAGGACAGGAAATCCCTGTAGCTTATGGTGGTGGGTAATTCAGAATTCGTGCTATCCTTTCATCATAAAAAAGTCACAACAGTAGAGCTGTAGCTCACTATATACACACTTTGATGTGCCCCACTATATTGCTGCTAGCACACACATTCCAGGACTCTTAAGCTCAAGGGGGCTTGTGTGCAAGAACAGCAATAGCAGTGATGCTATGAAATAGATGGACAGAGATCTGTCCTATTTCACAACCCAACACACAGATAGCATACTGTACATACACACACACACACACACACACACATCATATATACACTGTTCAAAAAATAAAGGGAACACTAACATAACACATCCTAGATCTGAATGAATGAAATATTCTTATTAAATTCTTTGTTCTTTACATAGTTGAATGTGCTGACAACAAAAGCACACACAAATTATCAATGGAAATCAAATGTATTAACCCATGGAGGTCTGAATTTGGAGTCACACTCAAAATTAAAGTGGAAAAACACACTACAGGCTGATCCAACTTTGATGTAATTTCCTTTAAAAAGTCAAAATGAGGCTCAGTCATGTGTGTGTGGCCTCCACGTGACTGTATGACCTCCCTAGAACGCCTGGGCATGCTCCTGATGAGGTGGCGGATGGTATCCTGAGGGATCTCCTCCCAGATCTGGATTAAAGGATCTGCCAACTCCTGGACAGTCTGTGGTGCATGGTGGATGGAGTGAGACATGATGTCCCAGATGTTGCTCTATTGGATTCAGGTCTGGGGAATGGGTGGGCCAGTGCATAACATCAATGCCTTCGTCTTGCAGGAACTGCTGACACACTCCAGCATTGTCTTGCATTAGGAGGAACCCAGGGCCAACCGCACCAGCATATGGTCTCACAAGGGGTCTGAGGATCTCATCTCGGTACATAATGGCATCGAGGCTACCTCTGGCAAGCACATGGAGGGCTGTGCGGCTCTTCAAAGAAATGCCACCCCACACCATTACTGACCCAATGCCAAACCGGTCATGCTGGAGGATGTTGCAGGTAGCAGAACGTTTTCCTTGGTGTCTCCAGACTCTGTCACATGTGCTCAGTTGAACCTGCTTTCATCTGTGAAGAGCACAGGGCACCAGTCGTGAATTTACCCAATCTTGGTGTTCTCTGGCAAATGCCAAATGTCCTGCACGGTGTTGGACTGTAAGCACAACCTCCACCTGTGGATGCCGGGCCCTCATACCGCCTTCATGGAGTCTGTTTCTGACCGGCAATAAAATACAATCTCCAACGGGACTTATGGTTGCTCCAGAGAAGGCCAGCAGTTTCTGCTGGCCTTCTCTGGAGCAACCAGAAGTCCCATTGGAGATTGTATTTTATTGCCAGATGAAGGACTGTCATCTGTATTTTAGGTCCAGTTACTAACCCCACAATAGAGGAGGCCAACTGAAATACCTGAACTATTAATATTATAGGCAGTATACTGCTTCTGATCACTAATTAACCAATAGAAATTGGTAGAATAAACACATAGGGCTAAAGAATCACTACGTCCCGTGTATAAGAATTGAATGACACTGCTACAAAAAAGGAAGTTTCCAACTTTATTCACACGTCAAACATTAACCAAAATACTGTTATATTTCCCCTGATAAAGTCTCTGAGACAAAACGCGTTGGGTTTCTCTACAAGAAGTTTTTAATTCTGTGAAGTCGAATAAATAAATATTGGAAGATATCTCCTGTTTGCTTCATTGGATGTGGATCCTACAGAATGTATTTGGACAATTACACTAATACCCTAGGCGCCATACCACTATTGGGTAAAAGTATTGTGCTGTGTCTGTTCCCTACCCCTCGGGGAACTTAGTGGTGAGGCTGCCGAACAATAAAAACTAAACTTGTAAAATAGGCTTTAGCGCGAGATGGAATATTGGGTATATATACTGTATATATATATATATATATATATATATATATTGAACAAGTGCAGAGTGGGTTATGGGTCAACAGATGTCAAAGTCAACACCAAATGGTCAATATGCTTAATGGTTGACATGAGCAAAAGGTCACCATGAAAAAGGTTGACATATGAAAAGGTTGACCTGCGTTTTTTAGCTTTTTTGTGTCAATGTGAAATTTTAACACATGGACCCCAAATTAGTGTTCTGCGCCACCTTGCATGGCTCACTTTGTTTACTGTGCTATAGGTATTCTAGTGCTCAGCACACTTTACTATTCCTAATCAGTGTCCATTTGATTTGCAACATGCAGCAATGTTGGGCCCCAACCTGCAATAAGTGAAAGTGAGGATAACCCTGAATTCCATTTGGAGCTTACTGTATTCAATGTAAGCTTTTTTTAGTGATTTGGATGTGCTTATTAGTTAGGTGTATGTCCGCTCTCTTAATTGCTTGATTTTATTATTTATGTTCTTGAAAGTTTGACTTTTTTTAGAAATGAATGACATACCTGAGGGAATTATCTATAGCTTTGTTACTAAATCAAGTATTTGTAACCACCCTGTAGGAATCCTGTGTTTGCACCTTAAAAAGTTATAAAAAAAATAAGGAAATGTATTACCAAAATATAGTCAGGTTGCCCAAGTGCTTCTGTATGGTAAATACAACATACATAGCTGAAGAATATCATTTCTTTAGTGAAAAGAACAAAATCTTCACAAACCAAGCATCAGATTCCTTTATTAATTTCAGTTGGTTAGGTAGGTTAAGCCTTACACAATTGGCATGGTAAGTGGAATTCTACTAGTCCTGTAAAGACTCCCAGCTAAACCATAGCTTCAAACAACAGATGGCAACTTTAACTGTGCTCACTCAGCATTAGCCAATAGCATGTTGAGCGACATGCAGTTTGCTAAAGGGATGTCTGGCTCTCCAGCAGCCACTATTTCCAAAACACGCTTAAGGATAATTTGTAATGTTGCATCTTCTTAGCTGCTGCCATTAATCTAAGCCTTTCCTGCTTATGTAAGCTTTGTGAATAAGCAATGTGACTTGAAAGAAGCAACAGACATGCCAATATCTGAAGGTTCAGAAAACCAGAAAAACTAGTTTTTTTTAAATGCCTCTAAAGTAGCACAGTAAATATTTAAACATAAACAGTCAGACTGTTTGTTGTTGATATGCACAGGAAGGCTGTTCTGCTGACTTTATTGCCAGTGTGTGTAAAGTGATGCCTCTCAACAAAATGGAAAACTACTGGTTTTAGGCCAACTTTGTGGAACTCTGCAAAGTGTTGACAAATATTGTTCCATTTTGCTTTATTGCTCTATTGGCACTGTGATGTAAATAAACAAGAATTTAATATAAGCAAAACAAGTAGAGTGCTACTACTGCACATACTTGCTGAAAAATAGCTTCCACTCATGTGAAATCCTATGCTTTGACTGGGGCTGTAGACCTTGCTAGATTTTATATTATTAGCTTAATGCCGAACAGCATTTTTGTCCACTATAAAATGTAGACACTTTAGTTTATATGTATGGATTCTATTGAATGAAAAAATGAAGGCTAGTGTTAGGACTTGTTGATCAGTAAATGTACAGTATTAAGATCTGAAAAAACTTGAATTTCTATTTGAAGATTATTTAATTTTTAATTTCTCTATGGTTTTAACATCATGTATAAATTGAAATATAGATTTAGTAAACATAATACTAGTTTGCTCTAATTTCTTAACATGTATACCCCACATACAATAGATGCAGATGGGCTACATGAATCTCATTAAAAGCCCGGTTTCCCAGTTTTATTTATGTAACACTTTTCTCCAGCAGAATACATAGTCATTTTACAAGCATCAGAATACAGAGCATAATGGCCACAATAAGCTTAATTCCGGTGGTTGCACCCAAAAGTTACATAACCCACCAATGAAAAGTACCAGATCAAGCCACAATTTTGGGTACACTACACAGGTTACCTTGGGTGGAGCAGACAAAACCTAGAAGATACTGTATTACAGAAAATGGGGAAGTTACAGTGTAGTAAAGCTAGAGGCAGAATCCTTCTGTAATCAGGGCTGCCATCAGAAATCATGGGGGCCCAGTACAAATGGTGGCCCAATAGTTCTACTACAGAACCAATATCTATTTTTTGCACATTTATTTAACTCTTTTTACACCATCAGCCTGGGGTCCACCACTCTGGGACCCCTTTGTGTGGGGGTTCTGACTACCTCAGGCACCCGGCTCATGCTGACCAGCCGGGGTATCATGTCTCGGCCGAGGGAACTAATATAAATAATTTCCCCCGGATGTAGCATGGCACCACTGCCTGGTGAAGCCTGGTGTTGGTTTCCAAAATACGGGGGACCCCTACTCAGGGGCGGATTTAGGGATGAGGGCGCCCCTAGGCACGACAATAATGTTTACTAAGTAGGACAGTTTATAGGGGCAGTATCTGCATGTCCTATCCATTTACACTCTATTTAAGATGGAATATAGTACAGTACAGTGGATATTTTGCAGTTATTGGTACATTTTGGGCTGAAAGTACTATCACAGGCATCCAAGTGCCGCCCCCAAACATGTGCCGCCCCTAGGCCGGTGCCTCACGTGCCTAATGGGAAATTCGGCTCTGCCCCTACTACTTTGTCCCCCCATAGTTTGGGAACCAGAACCGGGCCAAGAGCCTGATGCTGGATATTAAATACGTAGGAACCCCATCTGATTTTTCCATCTGTATTTTTACAACCAGCACTGGCTCAATGAGCCCAGGGCTGGTTATGCTTGTGGAAGGGGGACGTGTTTTTTATAATTATTTATTTCATTTTGTTATTTTACACAGAGAAGTCTGCATGGATCTGACCGATCCATACCTCCCAACTGTCACGATTTTAGAGGGACAGTCCCGATTTTCGGGTACTGTCCCGCTGTCCCACCCGCGGCAGGCATTGTCCCGCATGCGCACAGCGTCTATTCTCGTATGAAAATGAGGTCGCGGCTAATTAGCATAAGCTGCGCCCTCATTTGCATACGCCCCGTCCCCTTTTCGGGCGCCCTATTTCTTCATGTCAAAAGTTGGGAGGTATGCCGATCCGTGCAGGCTTAAGCCATATATGACTGGAAAATTATAAGTAGTTCCATACGTATTTTCTACTGAATTACCGCCCCAATTTCAGCAGTACGAATGTTAGAAGATGAGCATATCATGATAGAACTCATGGCCATATAAAGTTCAATCGATGGTGTATTCATTCGAACACCAGAATTTGGCTGATATTGACATATATAAATACAGCAAATCAGCAGAATTCAGCTGATACTGATGCTAATTTACCAGCCATATATTTGACATTAAAAGGTAGAAATAAGTGCATTCGTACCATTTGATCTTAGTAAATTTTCCCCCTGTGTGTTTAATGCACTCTCTGCACTAATTCTCCAGAGTGAGATTTGTGGTTTTTTAGGTTTCTAATCAGAAAACACTGGTTAGCACAGATGGCGTGTTTAAGGGCAACCTTGCAAGCCTTGTGTGCAGAGTAGACTAGATCGCTCAGCACACCAGGCTCATACACATCACCCGTGTGTATGAGCCTTTATGATGACTGGATAAAGCAAAGCTTTAACTGGTAATCCAAGGTCCTGAACTATGGAAAGTGTGAAAAACTTGCCGGCAGCTCTGGAATCCATTTTGAATAAGATATTACTGTTTAATCAGAAAGAAAGCAACTGTTTTGCTTAGGGGATTAGAAACAAAAATGTACTAATTGGAGGGTTCAAAACAGGTTAAATATAATACAGTACATGTAGAACATAGTAATTGCAGATTGTTTTAGCGCGAAACTCTAACCAAACATTCTTCTATGTAACTGTCAAGACCGGTCTGACTCACATTGTAATGAAACTACACTAAACTGAAAGTATGCGGAAAGTTTGTGAAAGTGAACAAGCACATTTTTAACTCCACTACCACGTCTTTCTGCTAGGAGAAAACTTATGCATCTGCTCTGGCGGCAAGAAAATGCTTTAAAAATCTACCCTTTCTAAAAATCTATTGTATTAGCGCTCACAAATTTATAGTTTAAGAGAAAGTAAATAATGCAATGATATGTGAGCAATCAAATTCATGCTGTTGCATGTGGATTTTCTTATTTGCAGTGTTACGGTTTCTCATAACTCCCAACATTTGGATCATCGAAAGAAGGACTACTGTATGTGTGTGCCGAAGGTGCGGGCCTGAAATTGTGGGGGCGTGGCCAATACTTATGATGCTCCTGCGAGTCCCCATTTTCCATCACTGTGGGGGGCATGGCCAGTGGCTCACAGCCCCCAGCTCCTCTGTCTCTGTGAATATTCCCTGCTCTGCATCGCTTATGCAGAGTTTTCACATGCAAGAGCTGACAGTGGACTGAATTTGCAGAGGCAAAAAAGGGACACTTTTTTTTTTACTAATTTGGATTATCAAGAAAACAATTAAGTAACATTAATAAAGCATTCTGAAGTAACTCATAATTATCACCAAATGAAGACGCTAAAAGCATCCTGTGAAAATATATAAAAAAAAAGACATCCTTGCTAATCCCATATTTAAGAAATTAGGTTAAATTACCTGCATGGATGTAATCGAACATAGAAGTAACAATGAAGCCTATTCTGGATCACTCGTAGTGATCTGAAAATCGGCCCCTGCCTCAATGGACGCAGTTCCACTCATGTGCAAACCCTGACTGTGTCATGGCCACATTAGCATGGGAACGCCCAGCGTTTTCATGGAGACACCCATGAAACACTGGGCATTCCCATGCGGTTAGCATAGTGTAGGGCATGGAAGGTAGCAAAAAGTAGATTGTCTGTGAATGGGAATCAGTCAATAATTTCAGTTTTTGTGGCTGGTTTTGAAGAGATTGGGGCAGATTTATTAAGCTTGGAGAAGAGATAAACTGGAGATAAAGCGGAGAAAAGGTAAAAGGAGATAAAGCACCAGCCAATCAGCTGTGTTGGAAATAGACAGTTGGGAGTTGATTGGCTGGTGCGTTATCTCCTTTTACCCTTTTCTCTGCTTTATCTCCAGTTTATCTCTTCTCCAATCTTAATAAATCTGCCCCTCAGTTTCCAATAAGCACCTTTTTGAAGTTAAGCCTGCAATAGACCAGGTATGAAATGGACAGGTGGAATTTCCATGTTGAAAAGCTGGGTTTAGCCATAGAGGAAGGAATAAATATTATTGTGGATTCAATTTCCACTGTTTGTGCATCCTGAACCAAAGAGACCTGGTGGAGATCAGTAGAGGATTATCGAGGCAATCTTTTTTTGTCATATGTAAAAAATGCTATTAAATGAGTATTGGGTATAAGTGTTTGTTCTAATGCAGAACTGGTGTATACATTAGATAAAAGCCAATATTTAATGTAATGACAAATATATGCTTGTTTATGTGAGGAAAATTGATACCGCCCTCTTTTTTACTACTTTGAAGTATCTTAAGACTAATTTTAGTTTTTTTGCCTGACCAGAAAAAAATTTGGAAAGTGGATTTAATGCTTTGTATATCTTTGATTGTTAGTAAAAAAGGCAAGATTTGTAATGGGTACAGAATCTTGGGGAAGAAAACCCCCACAAGGGATAAGAAAAGCACACTTAATTTCCCCCCAGCACCCTGAATGATACCAGTAACAAGATATAAACCCTATATGTAGTGTTCACGCTAGGTGTATTTTGCAGGGTGCTGCGCCCTGCCCATTTTCTTTACTTACTCCCATGTCCTACCCCTTTTACAGATAGTACTCTATGCCCTTGTGCCGCCCTCCATAAGGCCTCTCTGTGTACTGATGCACCCTACCAAGAAAAGAAAGTTGTAGGTCTTGCCAGTTTTTCAGTTTGGAGGTTACCGTAAGAATTGTTTTGAGAGTAACTTTTTAAAAGTGGATTTTCCCAAGGTGCCAATTCAATATAAATAACCAAAAATACATAAGCGGTTAAATAACCCCCCAAGTCACCCTATCATTTTGGCAAGGAGATCTTTATTGAGTAATGTGTCTGAATAGCTAGTTTTCTCCAGCCATGTGCACAAGACACAAAAAAATTATTTGAAGTAAACCACAGAATTGTTGAACACATTGGGCCCTTTACCACTTAATACCTGGTTATGTATGCTTGACATAACTAGTTTATACACTTATATACCACATATGAGTGGTGAAAAAACTATTGACACACAACCAAAAATATGCTGGTCCGGAAATGTCATTCTATTTGGTCCTTAAGAGAAAGTTTTTACTCTGAATTTTTTTTTTTTATTGAAAATTCTATTTCCAAACTAGTGGCTGTGCCATGGGTTCCCCTGGAGGCTCCCGTGTATGCAAATGCATACATGTTTGATGTTGAAGATATGTTCTTCTTCAGTGGGTACGTAATCATATCCTTTTTTACAAAAGAGACATTGACAATGTTATCCTGTTTTGGACAGGTGTATATAACCAGTTTAACTCCCTGCTAAAATAAATTAATTGAAGAGACTGCCCAATCAAATTTACATTTCACATGGATCTGGAGTCTATTTTTTTTTTTTGGACGTTAGAATTTCGAATATCAAGTCAAAATTAAAAACAAGTATCTACTCCTTACATGTTATTGAAAGCAGACAGTCATCACCCTCCAGCTGCTATGAAAGGGTGACCTTACTCCCAACTACTCAGGGTAAAAATTATTCCCAGTGAAGAGGATGAATTGGTAGCTAATTTGGATGACCTGTCTAATAGATTTTTAGAGAGGGGATACTCATATAGATGTCTCCAAACTTCTTTCGTCTATATAGTGAAGTGCCCATGTGGCCCTTGGTATATAGGCAAAACCATCCGTTCTTTTAAAGAGACATAGATCCACAGTTAGAGCTGCTATTAAATCAAAACAACAACTAGGTAGACATTTTGCAGAGCTTAAACACAATTTGTCTAATTTTACACATTTAATTATCAATCATGTTCCCGAAAACAGACAGAGAGGTGATAGACACAAAGCATTATTGAGACTTAAAACAAAGTGGATTCACTTGTTAGATATGATCAAATCAAGAGGTGTCAATGAGCAATTGAATTGTTATATCTTTAACTAATTTAGTCATTTTGTATATTGATGTGGTACAGTTAAGATCGCCAATATATTTGTGTATAATTATTGAATATAGCACTATAATGTATTTATGCTGATTAATTGATGTCAGTTTTAGATTAATTTATTGTCCTTCCATGCACTTTATATGTTTGCAGAGCCAGCCCTAGGCAGACTAGGCAATTGCCTAGGGCAATGGGCTATGCCTAGGGGCGACCGCCTCCTTTAACATTGGTGATCAGTGGGGCCAGCAGTAGCCCCGGAGCGAGTGCTGGCCTATAGTTGAGGTGCTGTGGCTGCACTGTATATTAGAATATGTCTACCTGCAGCTCCAGGGCACCCGCCTGGGTAGCGCCTGGCTCTCCTCCCTGCTGCCGCTGGACTTCTCCCTGCTGCTGTCAGGCACCCGCCTGGGGTGCCCTGGCTCCGCTACCTGCTGCCTCTGGATCCCCACTGGGCGTCAGTGGCTGGAAACACCAAGTACAGTAAGTAAATACCATACTATGGGTTTGATACGAAATCCCGGTGGTCGGAATCCAGAAGCCGGAATCCCGTCCGCCAAAATCCCGACAAGGGGGAAATGGATCGCCCCCCCTTGCAGGCTCGCTGCCCTCGCCACGCAGCAGGCCCGGTGCCTCGCTACGCTCGACACACTAATTTATTCTCCCTCTATGGGTGTCGTGGACACCCATAGAGGGAGAAAGTATCGGGATTTCGGCGGTCAGGATTTTAAATGCCGGGATTATAACTGTATCCCCATACTATAATTAAAATATATTAGAAGGTGCTTCAGCACACTGTACTTTCTCCTCTATGTCTGTCTAACACTGTCCCTCGCCCGGTCTCCCGCTGTCACTCTCCCTGTCTCCTTGTCCTTGTTGTCATTTTCCCTCTCTCTCCGTGTCTCCGCTGTCACTGTCCCTACTGAAACTCTCAGTTTCCCACTGTCACACTTGCTGTCTCCGTGTCCACGCTGTCACGCTTGCTGTCTCCGTCTCCAAGCTGTCACTCTTGCTGTCGCCGTGTATCCGCTGTCACTCTTGCTGTCTCTCTTTATCCCTATGCCCTACATCTCACTACACATCCCTAGTGCCCTGCGTCCCCTACACCCACCCTAGTGCCCTGCGTCTCACTGCATCCTCCTTAGTGCCATGCATCTCCCTATGCCCTTATCGCAAGAGCTGTCCCGTGTGTTAATGATCATATATGTTAGAGCAGTGGTAGCCAACCCTAGCCCTCGAGATCTACCAACAGTGCACATTTTCCAGGCAACCTAGCTGCTGCACAGCTGCAATCATTAATCACTGACACATTATAAAATATACACAGATGGAGCTAATTAGCTCACTTGTGATTCTGTGAGGAGACCTGCAAAACATGCACTGTTGGTAGCTCTCGAGGACTAGGGTTGGCTACCCCAGTGTTAGAGCATATGCGATCATTAACATTGCGAAGCCCAGCGGAGGGGGGGGGGGGGTGATAAATGTTAGAGCATCCTGCCCAAGGTCTGTCATTATGTTTGTATGTAACTTTGATGCCTGACAAAGGGTAATAAACCTAAAAGCTTGCTTACTATGGCGAGGTTTGCTGCTTATTATGGTATGTAAAACCAATTAATGCCGTTATTCAGGCCATGAATTATACGGTACACTTGGCTCACCCCTGGAATTATACTGCACAACTGGACTGATATGGGACACTGGGCAGCACAGCTCAACTGATATGGCACACTGGGTACCACAGCTGGAATGATATGACACACTAGGCAGCGCAGCTTGACTGTTAGCGGGCAGCCCTGCAGTAAAAAATAAAAAAAAAAACTTTTTTTTCACAGAGCCCCTTAGTTGTCCCCCACAGCAATCCCATATTGCAGTCCCCTTTAGTAGTGCCCCCATAATAGTACCCTATACGTAGTAGTTTCCATCACAGTAGTCACCCCTTATTAGTTGCACCCTGGCCATTAATATAGTTTCCCGTTCAGTAGTTCCCCCTTACCAGATGTACCCTTTAGTTTACCCTGTAGCAGATGTCCCCCATCAGCAGCACCCAAGTTAGGAAGCCTGTTAGTTCCCCCATTTGATTGTCCCCTTTAGTTTATGCCGCTGCAGCCTGCATAGCGTCCCCCTCTGCAGACAGCACAAAAAATCCATGCTGTCTGACTTTAACTTGCAGAATGAAGATGGCACCGGAAGCCGGGACTTATATAAAGTTTCAGTCTTGCGAGAATCCGACGCGGGATGATAGCGTTTTGGTCTTGTTTTCAATTTATCGGTGGAATGAACGCAAATGGCGCGAGTTTGGGGGCGTTCGGATCTCTAGGATCCGAACACGCTCATCTCTAGTTATATACCTGCACTGAGTGCCTTTCTTTACCCATTTTTATAGTGCGGCTATCCCGTCGAGGTTACCGTATTGGAGGACAACTCCAATTATGCTGTGGGGGAAAGCAGTGGTCTACCTTCTCTGGTGGGAGAGAGAACATTTCAATACATGGTAATTAATACATTATCATGCTTTATAATATATGCCTCATACACACTGGGTGTTTTTGCCCAGCGTGCATGAGGAGCGATGGGTGGAAATGCATACACACAGTGATTTTGTGCCAGTGATTTTTTTCAGGGGGTGAACCGCTTACCATAGTACAAGAATATGGAAAGTGGTTCCCTCGACTGGTAAAGAAGCCCAACGGCAGGTGATGATGTGGAAGGGTGCATCAGCGCTCATCGCCAGGGCATGCACACTGGGGTATTTTGAGCTGAAATTAGCTATAACACCAAAAGTTAGCTACTTTCAGCTCAAAATGGACAAGTGCGTATGGGCCTATACTTTTCTGTCACCTAAATTATAATAGCAAGGTGTGCTGCTAAAAACATAATCAGTGAGTTCAGAGAAATTAACAGTGCACTGAAATAGCAAAATAAATTAAGCGATGGTTTAGCTTGCTAAGGTAATAGAAATGGCAATGATTTCTGGCCCAGGTTGTTCTGGCATACAATTCAGCATGATAGGCCTTACTAGTACATTTTGTATGATGTCAACATTTAACCTCCCTTCCTGAGAAAGGGAGTCACCCTGCTCAAACTTATTACAAAGGCACCTAGCCCTTCCTGGCTTCCTCAGGGAGCAATGCCAAGCCGTTTAACTTCCTGCGAGACACCACTCTCCAGTGCTAGGGGTATAACTTTATCCTGATTTAACCCCTAACTTGCTAGAGCAGAACAACAATACACTATTTTTCACATGCCATAGTTACCTGGCATTGAATGTGCATTAAACTATTACCATGGATACTGTGCATTGTGCGCTACTGGAGTGTGATAACCAGGCAGTTCTATAAGTGAATGTGCCATTAGCTTAACAAAATAAACAGACATTTCACTATTGGCACCTGATGGAAACAAATGTATTTGTGTTTTTTTTCTCCTAAGATTATAGTAGGACAGGTGCTTATTATATGTTTTAGGACCTAACAACTAATGGTTACTGTTAAGTAGAAGAGTGCAAGCAACAGAATACTCTCTAAATCTCCATACACACTGGACGATTTTCCCCCACGACCAGTGATTTTTGCAGCTGTGAATGGCTTTCCATATAGCAGTGCGCTAAAGAAAGCCATTCAGTCCTCTGTTAGAACCACTCATCGTCAGTGTTAATTATGTCTGGGATTTACAATTTAGTCATTAATTTTGTCATAGCTTTGCTGTAACTACTGTCACTATGTGTTTTAGTACTGTCTCTAATTAGGTATTAAACAAATGTAGCATAAGACACAAATGCTATTTTCTTTTACAGCAGGTCATTTATTTTTTTGCAAATATTAATTTAAGAATACAATTGTTCTTGAAATAAAAAACAAACAAAAAAAAAAACAGTTAAAACCTTACCCGTCCTTAACCCTACTTAAGTAGTAGTAGTAGTAGTTGACATTCACTTCACATTCACACATCAAAGATGTAAAAGAAATCTACAACTACAATATAATATATGCATTCTAGAACATACATATACATAGTCATATTGATTAAAAAAAAAACTATTATTCTCTCTTATGACCCAGCCAGGCTTGTTGTATGTTGGTATGTATGTATGTATGTATGTATGTATGTATGTATGTATGTATTATGAATGAAAATACAGTATTAATTTAAATAGTACAATAAGACTATTGTCCAACTCCGAATCCCAAGCTATTTAGGAGCTACTGTAGCTAGCTACCTCAATTAGAATAGAATAGAATCAACTTTATTGGCCATGTGTGCTTGCGCACACTAGGAATTTTCTGCAGATTTACAGTGCAGCATCAAGCAGGGATGGGGGGGGGGGGGGGACGACGACGGACATTGCATACATTACATTGAGGACATTATATGTAGGGAACACATGCCCGCCGAGCTGCCCAGCGCCTAGGCAGCCATCAGTGACGCCACTGGTCATTGCAGCAGTCGGTAGGTAACAGTATAAGCAGGGACAGTTACAGTTATCACACAGGGACATTACATGTAGGGAACACATACCCGCTGAGCTGCACAGCGCCTAGGCAGCCATCAGCGGCGCCACTGGTCGCTGCACCAGCCAGGCAGGTAATATTGGAGCAAAGACACAGGGTTACATACAGTAGCTGAGTGCACAGTTCCTTGGCAGCCATTTGCGGCGTCATCTTGTAGGCCTCAACGGGCCATCTTCCTGTAGGAGAAACCAGCGTGGAAAGCTGGTGTGGTGGTGGGAATTGGTGGTGGGGGCAGAGTCACTGAGTCACTGGGGAGAGACAGTGAGGCCTGGGGCTGTAGTTGGGCCCTCCCTGGGCTGAGAGTCACTATGGGGGGGGGGGGGGGGTGATCTTGCTGGCCTCTGGGTGTCATGCCGGGGCCCCCATGGTCAATGTGCCCCCTGACCTGGCCGGATGATAGCTGGTGTGATGCAGGTCCTGCCCTTCCCCCACCTGCATTGTTCTGGCATTTCCCCAAATGCAGTGTGCAGGGTGATCGTCTGATGGTGCTGCCAGGGGAGGGAGGCCACAGTGCTGCCTGATGGTGCTGCCAGGGGGGGGGGGAGGCCACAGTTATGCCCGATGGTGCTGCCGGGGGGGGGGGGGGGGGGGGGCGCAGTGCTGCCCGATGGTGCTGCTGGGGGGGCCCACAGTGCTGCCCGATGGTGTTGCCAGGGGGCCCGCAGTGCTGCCCGATGGTGCTGCCGAGGGGGGGGGCGCAGTGCTGCCCGATGGTGCTGCCGGGGGGGGGAGCCGCGGTGCTGCCTGATGGTGCTGCCGGGGGGGCCCGCAGTGCTGCCCGATGGTGCTGCCGGGGGGCCCCGCAGTGCTGCCCGATGGTGCTGCGGGGGGGGAGCACAGCGTAGTCCGCCTCTGGTCGGGTGTCGCCGCATCCTGCGCCAGGGACACAGCGCTCGCTTCCTCACCGTCTCCTGCGCCAGGGACACAGCGCTCGCTTCCTCAGATCGCCTCCTCCGCTCTACTCCCTCCGACCGCCTCCTCTGCCCACCGCCGCCGCTTCCATCGCCACGCTGCTCCGGAGGCCCCAAGTGATTCTCTTGACAAAGACTTGTGCAGCCCAAAAAATACAACCTGGTTGATCCTCTGACTCCAACCTAAGAAGATGGTAGTGCTAGTACTACTACAGAAAAAATGAAACTGTAAAGAAATCAGATACATCTCATATGCTAATAATGCCCCCACATTATAGGCCACAAAATCTACCACATTATAATATACATGCCATAGCCACCTATAATATATATATATATATATATATATATATATATATATATGCTGCTGCTGTGAGTGTGCCAGTGCCCTGTGCATGCCCCCACTGGCCAGTCGCCAGCCCACATCACCACCTATATAATATATATTACCCTCTGTTACATTTAATGACTTTCAATGTCAAGTAGAAAAGCATGAATTAATACGTAAACTTAAATTGAAATAATATTATGCTTATTGTCCGCCTGCTGTTTCAAACACCACCCCGATTCCATCGGTGCTAAAGAAATATGGCAAAAAAATCTTCCTTTGAGCCGATGTTGGAACAAGAAATCCCTGAATTGGTTAACCAAACCCCCTTCTGACATCCTAATCTGATAAAAGAAGAGTTTAAGGCTCTGGATAGGGATGCCAATCCCGGGGCATTTTTTCAATCCCAGGAATCGGGATTGAAAAATGCTCAATCCCGGGAAAATTGCCCCTGTGCCCCACACTGACTCACTTTTGAGGAGCAGCGAGGCAGGCTTGGGTATTATGCGTGCAGCTGGGGGAGGCCCAGCGGCTAGTGGGTTCCGGCACCACCATCACTTACTTCTGAGGAGCAGCGTAGGGGGCAGGCAGCAGCAGTGCAGAGTCAGGCGGCGGGTATGATGTGTGTGGATGGGGGTAAGCCGGGCGGTAAGCGAGTTCCGGTGCTGGTGATGTAGCGCTGCAGCCTGCGCAGCATAACCTATGACCGAATCACGCTGCGAAGGTCGCACGCCGGGACGGAACAGCCGGGCAGCGTCTGAACAGGTGCTCAGACTGCGCAGTCTAATCCGGATACTTCAATCCCGGGATTGAAATCCCAGACATTTTGGGGCTAAATCCCGGGATTCCTGCCGATCCTGATCCCGGGATTGGCTATCCTAGCTCTGGATAATCTGAAAAAGAATTCTAACCTAATCATTCGCCCCGCCGATAAAGGCGGAGCGATTGTGTTACAAGATATACAAGATTATCACATTTAAATAATGCGACACCTTTCTGATCAGAATACCTACTGCAAGTTATCCCGGAATCCATCCAATGAGGTTAAACAACAGCTGTCGGCTATTTTACAGCGGGGTTTGGCTACAGATGTCATCACTCCAGCTATTAAGAAGATCCTTCTTTTTGCTTTTCCAGTGACCCCGATTTTATATACTATACCCAAAATTCACAAAGGGATTAATCCACTGACCATAGTATCAGCCCAGGGAACATTGCTCCAGCCGGCTGGAAGCCCAACCAACCTTTTTGCTGGACACTATGGGGGAAATTTACTAAAGGAAATTTGTAAAAATAGGTGTAAAAATAGGTGTATTTGTATCCAGAAATACACTTATTTTTGAAATTTACTATCCCGAAAATACGGCAATTCGTATTCGTATTGATGTGCTATCAATACGAATATGAATTGCCGTATTTTCGGGATAGAAAATGTTAAAAATAAGTGTATTTCTGGATACAAATACACCTATTTTTACACCTAGTTTTACAAATTTCCTTTAGTAAATTTCCCCCTATGTCACTTTTGAATCAGTTACAACGTTTTGAAAATGTACCTGATAATTGTTGGCTTGCGACAATTGATGTTGTAAATTTATACCCGATTATACCACACACATTGGGCTTGAAAGCCTTGGAAGAATTCTTGAGACAACACAGCAACTTTGGTGAGCAACAAATTGACTTTATGATTTATTTAATGAACCTTATTTTGCATAATAATTACAAGGTACAAGGTTTTTCATTGGGCTCTTCAGTTGCACCAGTTTATGCCAACATTTTTATGTTTTCAATTGAAAATGAAGTGTTTTTTTCTAATCCTTCTGTCACTAATTACTTATTATTTTTTTATTAAATGATTTATTGATGGTTTATTGGTTATCTGGATAGGTGACAAGGACCAATTGGTCAACTTCATTGTAAAGCATAATCAATCTGATAGCCCGATAAAATTTACAAATGAAATAAGACGATCTAGTGTACATTTCCTAGATGTTAACCTTACATGTGTCGACAATAAGTTGGTGACGAGTGTGTATGTGAAGGATACCGATAGGAACTTTTCTACAGCCACAAAGCTGCCATCCACAAACATTGGTGAGGGACTTGCCCTATTCACAAATGCTTAGGTACAGACGCATTAACAGTAAGATTCAAAATTGCGACCAAACAAATTGATGAACTTATTTGTAAACTCACTATGTGGGGCTATAAAAGGGAACAAGCTTATGGCTTGTAAAAATAGAGTCTTGAAAATCGATAGAAAAACTCTTTTGGTACCCAAAACCCATCCCCCTTTATGCGATAGTGTGATTCCCTGGGTAAATCGGTTTAACTCTAGCTCAGCTGGTATTAATAAAGCTATACAATCACACTGGCCAATTGTGCAGAAAGATAAAAAGTTACCTTTTGACAACAAACGTCTGATGCCGTGCTTCTCCAGAGGCAGCTACTTGAGAGATTTATTAGTTAAAACTAATGTTATTTACCAACCCATTTCATCCAATGCCCCCTGGCTGGGCCCGGCACGCAAGGGGTGCTTCAAGTGCACTTGCGTAACATGTCAATCTTTGTTAACAGGGGACTCATTTAATCATCCACATACAGGACAGGTCTTTAAAATCCAATATAATTTTACATGCAACTCCACTTCCGTTGTTTATCAATTAATTTGCCCATGTAGCCTACAGTATATCGGCAAAACAGAATGCAAATTTAAAGAGCGAATGACGATGCACAGAAGCGCTTACATCAGGTAAAAGTGACCAAGCTGTGGCACGTCATTTATCAAGTCTTCGATATCGGATGATTGGTTGTATACCAGCCTCCATAAGGGGAGGTAACCGTGGGCGCAAATTTCTTCAATGTGAAGCGTGCTGGATACATCGATTGAATGTTTTGGCCCCCAGAGGTTTAAATGAACAAATTTAGTTTTCCATCTTCAGGTAGATTTTCGAAGCATGACATATCCATTTGATAATTGAGCAGCTTAATTTTTAATATTTAATCTTTAATTGCATTATATTCATTTGTATGATTTATTATATTGCTCACAATGTTTTTACTACATTATGTTTTTTCTAAATTAAGGTTTTCTGTTATGTCTTTTAATATATGTACGGTGTTTGGTAATATTTTTATGATGTAAATATATGCTTTGCTTAGTGATTGTTTATGCGTTACTATGGTAACCATGATGGCACTAAACCTTGACATCTTCTTTTTATGACGTCATCTACAACCAGCGGAAGAGGATGTGCTTGTTCACGCCCTCAGCCGCCTGACTCACCTTCATGTGTAAATGGGTATACTCGAGATGGGGTACTCCGAGTAGGAACAGGCGCCCTGTGGGGTGTGGTGCCAAGCTGCTCCTCCTTAAGGGGTGTTAACCCTCTGGTGGGTATAAAGGAAAGAAAAAAGTAAGTGGAGCGCTGAAAACGGATCAATTAGATATTACAAATAAGATTTATTAAGTGGGAATTTAAAATAATAGTAATAAAAAGACATCAATGACAATATATATGTATAAAAGAATTTTAGGACAAGGAAGGATGATACTTATGTCTCTGTGATGCTGCTGTTAGTGTCCCAAGGGATGAGGGGCTCCTTAATCCGATGGATTGTGCCCTGTAAGAATGGTGAAGGCAATATACCGTCCTGGATTGCCAAAAGTGACGCTGGAGGATGATCTGATTCCCAAATGGATATGGGGTCCTCACTATGTTGCGATTTTTGTAATCCACAGTGGGTTGGCTCACGCTGGAGGATGATCTAATTCCTGAATTTTGGAAAAGTCCTCACGATGTATGCGGAACTTGTGGTCCACAGTGGAAGAAGGTGGAAGTCCCCAATGAGGGGGGGGGGGGGGAGGCAATCCAGAATAGGTGGCAATGAAAGGGGTTTCCAGGGATGGGCAGGGAGTATAGCAGCAATAAACAGAGATCCTTTAAAGTCCAGGTTAAAAATAGCAAGTGCTGCCTAACATGTTTCGTCGTGACCTCACAACTTTAACAAAGGTAATATACCTTTGTTAAAGTCGTGAGGTCACGAAGAAACATGTTAGGCAGCACTTGTTATTTTTAACCTGGACTTTGAAGGATCTCTGTTTATTGCTTCTATACTCAATGCCCATCCCTGGAAACCCCTTTCATTGCCACCTATTCTGGATTGCCTCCCCCCCCCCCCCCTCATTGGGGACTTCCACCTTCTTCCACTGTGGACCACAAGTTCCGCATACATCGTGAGGACTTTTCCAAAATTCAGGAATTAGATCATCCTCCAGCGTGAGCCAACCCACTGTGGATTACAAAAATCGCAACATAGTGAGGACCCCATATCCATTTGGGAATCAGATCATCCTCCAGCGTCACTTTTGGCAATCCAGGACGGTATATTGCCTTCACCATTCTTACAGGGCACAATCCATCGGATTAAGGAGCCCCTCATCCCTTGGGACACTAACAGCAGCATCACAGAGACATAAGTATCATCCTTCCTTGTCCTAAAATTCTTTTATACATATATATTGTCATTGATGTCTTTTTATTACTATTATTTTAAATTCCCACTTAATAAATCTTATTTGTAATATCTAATTGATCCGTTTTCAGCGCTCCACTTCCTTTTTTCTCACCTTCATGTGTAACCTATTTAAACAGGTATGTTTGTATGCACTTGTTATCCTGATGACAATTTTGTTATAAAATTGAAACGTTGATCACTTTTGGCAACTTAAGTGTCAGTTATTATGCTATGAGTGCCACACCTGTGCTGGTTATCTATTTATAATTTTGTGTGGGCACTGGCCAAGTTATTACCCTCCGAGGATATATATATACACACACACAAACATACAGTTGTGCTCATACGTTTACATACCCTAGCAGAATTTGTGATTTTCTAACAATTTGTCTGAGAATATGAATGATAACTCATTAACTTTTCCTTCACTCATGGTTAGTGGTTGGGTGAAGCCATTTATGTCAAACAACTGTGTTTACTCTTTTTAAATCATAATGACAACAGAAACTACCCAAATGACCCTGATCAAAAGTTCACATACCCCAGTTCTTAATACAGTGTATTGCCCCCTTTAACATCAATGACAGCTTGAAGTCTTTTGTGATAGTTGTGGATGAGGCTCTTTATTTTCTCTGATGGTAAAGCTGCCCATTCTTCTTGGCAAAAAGTCTATACTTCCTGTAAAATCTTGGGCTGTCTTGCATGAACTGCACATTTGAGATCTCCCCAGAGTGGTTCAATGATATTGAGGTCAGGAGACTGAGATGGCCACTTCAGAACCTTCACTTTATTTTACTGTAGCCAATGACAGGTCGACTTGGCCTTGTGTTTGGGCTTGTTGACTGCTCTCCACATGTAACGTTTATGGTTGTGGCTAAAAAGTTAAATTTTGGTCTCATCACTCCAAAATGACTGTTCCAAAAGTTTTGAGGCTTGTCTCTGTGCTGTTTGGAGTATTGTAAGCGTGATGCTTGGTGGCATTTGCGTAGTAATGGCTTTCTTCTGTCGACTCAACCATGCAGCCCATTTTTCTTCAAATGCCTTCTTATTGTGTATCTTGAAACAACCACAACACTTTTTTTCAGAGAGTTCTGTATTTCAGTATTTGTGGATTTTTCATTGCATCCCGAACAATTTTCCTGGCAGTTGTGGCTGAAATTTTTGTTGGTCTACCTGAACGTAGTTTGGTTTCCACAGAATCCCTAATTTTCCACTACTTAGAGTTTGCACACTGCTGATTGGCATTCTCAATTGCTTGGATATCTTTTTATATCCCTTTCCTGTTTTGTACAGTTCAATTACCTTTTCCTGCAGATTCTTTGACAATTCTTTTGCTTTCCCCATGACTCAGAATCCAGACACGTCAGTGCAGCACTGGATGAAAGATGCAACAGTCTTTCAGGAGACCAGAAACTCACTGACCTTTCATACACACACACACACACACACACACACACACACACACACACACACTGATTACAAGCAAACAGATCACAGGTGAGGATGGTTACCTTTAGCATCCATTCAAACCCATTTGTGTCAACTTATGTGCATGTTATCAGGCCAAAATCTCCATGGTATGTAAACTTTTATTCAGGGTAATTTGGGTAGTTTGTCCTTCTTACCTAGCCTGAAATTGTGTTCAATTTAAGTGTATCCACCTCCCCCCTGGCTGGGTCTCCTCAGTCCCGGTCAGTGCTGCTTGATAAAACATGGCCCGGTGTCAGAGGTAGCCGGGTGGGGGGGAAGGGGGTGTGGGGAGGGGGGGGGGGGGGTTGTGCAGTGGTGGCTGTAACAGTACCTCTCTGTTCACAGCCACCACCGCACTTCAGATGAGAAGATGGAAGGCAGCGATGAATAGATAGTAAACAGAGAGAAATGGGCTGGGGGCATGCCAGCAGCTCACAGAGAGCTGTAAATGCCACTAGAGTGATAAAAATGGGATATGTGGCTCATGGTCGTGTCATACACATGAAGCCATGCCACAGATCACATACCCTTTACAGATGCGCACAGAAGCTACACAAGGCAACACCAACCTTGATGTCCTCAGGTTGGGAGGTATGCGTTAAGGGTCATGTGTGTACCAGGCTTATGCCAGGTTAAGAAAAGTATTTGCATCAGTTTTACACTGGGATAAAACAACAGCATTGGCATCTAGTTTGAACCTGCAGATGTGGCATGACATTGCTAGTAGTAAACACTAAGCTAAGCAGTAGCAATTCTGTGTTTAACATATTAATATAATGTAGTGTCATGTACATAATACTAGAATGTTTGAATTTTCATTATCTTCCCATTTAACATTAAAATGGGAATTGGCAATCTTGCTTTGGACCAAAGGAAATATTAATTAAATGGTTTAGATAAACCACAGCAGCCACACAAAAAATGTAGAAGTGATATTCATTCTGTATTTTACACTAGTTTTCAAACAACCACAAGATGAACATTTTGCTAAACAAAACACCATATGCATAGGTTTGCTCTTAAACAAGATATAATTATATTTGATTCAGGTATTGGCAGCAATGAAAAAAATATAGGATAGATCTAGAATCTTAGGAGTCTACTAATCTTTAGATGGAGATAGAGATAAAGTAGACAGAGATAAAAGACCAGCTAACCAGCTCCCAACTGCCAATTTCAAATACAACTTATAACATGACAGTTAGGAGCTGACTGGCTGGTACTTTGGGACCTAATTTAGGTTGGCTTGAAAAAGCAAATTCTCTCTAATCGGCAAAACCATAGGCACTGCAGGTGGGGCAGATGTAACATGTGCAGAGAAAGAGAGAGAGAGAGAGAGATACATTTAGGGTGTGTTCAAATTGAAATCTAAATTGCAGCGTAAAAATAAAGCAGCCAGTATTTTATCTGCATAGAAACAAATTAACTCACCCAAATCACACACTATGGCCCTTATTCTGATCTGTGCGGAAATTCCCGCATTCTTACGGAGCGGTCAGCACGCAACGGTGTTTTGCCGCATGCGGCCATCGTCCGTAGAAACGCCCACGTGTCCTCCGCATTCGGACGGACTCACTCTTTAAGAACAGGGCGTGTTTACGGACGACATACAAACCATGCGTGTGCGGGAGAAACACTCCGATTCGGCACGGTATTACAGAGTATTACAGAGTATGCTCGGGAATACCGCATCCGATTGGGAGCCAAGCGGTGCTACCGCACGTAAGCGGAGTATTTACGCCAAACAACCCACTATGAAGTATCTTCTGCAATACATCACATGACCCACTTATTCAATTACCTATCCTCATAAACTTGACTGTGACATGAATATAAATAAATGTGTTTACTTTACCCAAAATGTGTGGTTTCATGAGTACATGTCAAATACACATGTGTATTGCTAGTATTAATATTCTGTCATGTCCATTGTTAGCAGTTTGAAAGTGTCTGACAAGTACAGCATATGTGGGGGACTAGTAAGGTTTCCTTGAAGCAGCAATGGTTTCAATTAAAGCACTGACAAGCGTCCTATTAGTGAGTAATGAGTAAAGGAGTAGATTCTATTGGGTTCAGGTGTTAATGGTTGTAGTCATTAGGCGTACGTTCGCCTAGCGCATGAACGAGTGGTGTCCGCAAAGCAATAGTACACTTGTGGACACCGCACATTTCTGCCCTTTTTGATCGCGTGCATTCGGAGTGGTTTCCGAATGTACGCCCCCCAACATAAGTGTACTCCCCCGTGTCCGCCCATGTTTCCGCCCCGTTTTGCCCACTTTGAAACTACGCCCATGTGTCATTCCGCATGACGCCCATAATACGCCCCTATTTCCCGAATGATAGCGGTGAACAGTTCTGGACGGGATCTGGCCGAACTGGTACCGAGTCAATGCGTGGCACATGCGCGTTGCGTTCTCCACGCATGCGCAGACGCCGTAAAGACGCGATCCGAAAGTATGCGGTAAAGTCCGCGTCAATCAGAATAAGGGCCTATGTACATGTTACATCAGCTCCACCTGCACTGCACATGGTTTTGTCCATTAAAGGAGTTTGCTTTTGAGAGCCAACCTGAATCACCCCCTTTATCTCCATACAAAGTTTAGTAAATAGACTCCTTATTCATTACTGGTAGTTAGATTTGCTCTACAGGTGGTGTGTGCAGTTTGTACAACTTATTTTACTGTAGTCAAAGAATTTCATGATGTAAAAACATACATATAAACAGTATTGAGCATGATTCTGTAAACTTCTTTTTTAGGGGGAAAAATATAAAAATGGAGGGAAATTAAAGAATGTCTCCCTTCCCCCATCTCTCCTTCAGGGCCATCTGCCTTTCTCAGTGAAAGCTCAGGCAGATGAGAGACTTGCATTCCAACCTATGACTAACAATGAAGCTGCTGACAGGTGCAGCCAGCCAGCAGCAGATGATAGGCAGGTGCACGTGCCATTGCTTACTTTTTACAGCCTTCGTCTATTCTGTCCCGCCCTTTAGGCAACACCTGCCGCTCGTGGACACAGGTCAGCTGCAAAACACTGTTAATTCTGGCCGCGCCCAGCTTGGCTAACACTCAGGTCAGGACCTGAACTCTGCTACTTGCCTTCCTATCAACTACAAAAAAAAAAAAAATCACTTTTGTCAAACAAACAGATGAGAGATAATAGAGGTGTAATGAGGCAAGGTTTGGCTTTTAACAGTTATACATTGTACTGTCTGCCACATTCAACCTTCAGTGTAAAAGACACAAGTTATTACTTATATAAAAAAATTTAATAGGTAGTTTCTGACAATTAGTTGCATACCTCCGAACATGACCCATTCCAAAAGGGACACAATGCTCTGTTTATGGACTTCCCTCTTAATGTATGGTTGCAATCACCTGTTTTAAACAGGTTAATTGATAAGAAAGATGTTTCACCACAGGTGATGGTAATAGGGTGGCCAATCCCGGGATCGGGATCCGCGGGATCCCGGGATTTGGCCCCCAAAACACCGGGATTTCAATCCCGGGATTGGAGTTTCCAATCCCAGGATTTCGGGATTAGACTGCGCATGCGCAGTCTAATGCCGGGCAGCGTCTGAGCGGGTGCTCAGCAGCTGCCCGGCTTCTCCCGTCCCGGGCAGTGCGGCTCTGCGCAGCGTGACGACGTCAGAGGTCACGCTGCTCAGGCCGCACAGGCTGTCTGCCTCCATCCTGTCCCCGGATCAGCCCGCCCAGCCGTCCTGTCCCCGGACCAGCCCGCCCAGCAGCGGACCTGCCGGCACACCGGTCCACCAGCGGACCAGCCCGGGCTGTCCCCGGATCAGCCCGCCCAGCCGTCCTGTTCCTGGACCAGCCCGCCCAGCAGCGGACCTGCCAGCACACCGGACCACCAGCGGACCAGCCCGGGCTCCATCACCCCATCTCGCCCACCCACCCGGCCGCACCACGCATCTGTAAGTAAATATGCGGGGCGGCCGAGGTGGGTTTTTAATAGTAATCTGTGTGGTCTGAAAGGTGCAGGACCACTTAACCTTTTTCCAAATACGTTTTTGAAAAACGGTTAAAATGTAGGGTCCTACCCGTTTCAGACCCGGTATTTTGGTATCAAAATCGGGTCTGAAACGGTATTTAGGACCCAGCCAATAAGCTGGGTCCTAAATCCAGCGCAGTGAATATTTAATGAGCTCATTAAATATTCATTGCACTGGAGCCCGACGACGCCGCCCCCCTGCGCAGGTTAACATCCAAGACCCCCCGCCCCGCATTGTGTTTAAGACCCCCCCCCCCCCCCCGTGAAGCCGGTACCTCCTGAGTTTGCAGATGATCCCGGCAGCCGCAGTACTGTATGGACGGCTGGCTGCGCTTATGAAAAAAAAGGGACTTTCTGAAAATGGCTGCCCCATAGGAAAACCCATTTAAAAAAACTGTCTTTCGTATGGGGGCAGCCATTTTCCGAAAGTCACTTTTCTTATAACACATATTGGGTGGGTTGTTAGTCCTAGGGGGGGGGGGTGTGTGTGTGTTAACCCGTGGGGGGGAGGGGGGGGCGCCTGAAGACTGGCTTTGACCCTGTATTTGAAAAGTTTCCAAAAACGGATCTGCCAGTGCCAAAAAAACGCACTTAAACGGTAATATACTGTTTAAGAGATGCGGTGTGAAAGGGGTTTTACTTGCCAGACCCGTTTTTGGAAACGTTTTCAAATACAGGGTCAAAGCCAGTTTTGCGGTCTGAAAGCAGCATAAGTGTACAGATTCTAATAATCTATAATTCTTAGTTGAAAACCATCACTAATAGGCAGAGCTATGTAGTTTTCACGGTCTCGGAATGGCGAATACCAGGCTGGGGATTGACTGGACCTGATGCAGGGGTGCAGAATCTTACTGTGCAGATGGATTTTGTCAGTGACCCCTCCTAGCGGTATATGGGCTTTGATGCACCAGACACGCCGATCGCTGTCCCCTGATCAGGTTCCCCATTTAGGACTGGTAAATCCATACTTGCCTACTTTTGAAAACTAGTTTCAGGAGATTATTGTTGGTAGCAGAATTTTGCACGGCACCCCATTGAGGGGGGGTGTCATGCGCCAGCCACCCAGACGGAGTGTCTAGCTCTATATATGGAGAGATTGTGAAAAGAGATTGTGAACTTGGCACCTAGAAGCGTGGGTGTGTACTGCTACATCTAAGAGGAATCTTTTAAAATTACTTTATGCAACTGTAGATGGCCCCCAAAGCAGTTAGTAAGAGCTACTATACTTGCTAAAGTGCTGGTAAATGTTGCTGATGATTCAATGTAAATGTATCTATCTCTCATCTCTTTTTTCCTAAAAAATGTAACAGTGTAATGTGGGCTAGGCGAAATGAGTGAGATTGCTGGACTAATGAGGGAGAGAGGGAGATTGATGTTATTTCAGGGAGTCTCCTGCAGAATGCAGGAGGGTAGGCAGCTATGGGTAAACCCTGGTAGACAGGCGGAGTGGAGTCAGGATTAGCCATGGTCTTCATAGCCAGGTCAGGATCAAACGGGCAAAGAAGGTACCGAAGGATAAGGCAATTGGAAGGCCAATGTCAGGCCGGGTCATACACAAGGAGGCACGGTTTGCAGTACACTGGGATGAGGCAGGAGAATAAACGCAAGCCGAGGTCAAACACAGGTAGTCTGGATATAATACACTAGGTTTATACAGGATAGTAGTCAGGAATGCAAGCCAAGGTCAATCACAGGTAGTCAGGAATAAACACTATGAGCACAAGGGACACTGGAGCAGGTTAGAGTTTGTTTAGCAGAAAGTGCCTTTTATTGAAAGCTAATGAGCTACAGCTGTCAGACACTGGGCTAGAGCCTACACAGGCTTTCCCAACCACGGTCCTCAAGGCACACCAATAGTGCAGGTTTTAGTGATATCCAGGCTCGAGCACAGGTGACTTAACTAGTACCTGAGTGATTCTGAATAAACCATCGGTATTTGTGTACTATCACAGCTCCCATCGCATGCCATATGTAGTGGCATGCGATGCGATTTTTCCGTGTTTTTTATGAAATTGTAACAAAAATCGCATGCCATGCGATTTTGATCACAAATGCATCCAAATGCATTTAAATTAGTAGCAAACATGTTAAATGCACCCCAAATGTCATTTTTCACACTGTACCACCCTCACTATCAACGCCAACCCGAAGCGTGGCGAGCACAGAGAGCCTGCGAGGGGCGGCGGTACGCGTCCTACGACCTTTTCATACTCCCACTATCCACGTCGGCGTGGAGTTGAGAATAGAAAGTCTGGCGAGCGCAGCGAGCCCGAAGCGTGGCGAGCGCAGCGTGCCCCGCGAGGGGACGCGGATACCTGTGAAGCCCTGAGGGGACGCGGATACCTGTTAAGGTATCCGCGTCCCCTCGCCACACTTTCTATTCTCAACTCCACGCCGACGTGGATAGTGGGGGTATGAAAAGGTCGTAGGACGCGTACCGCCGCCGCTCGCCATGCTCCGGGTTGGCGTTGATAGTGGGGGTGCTACAGTAACAAATGCCCTTTGGGGTGCATTTAACATGATTTTAACACATGTCAATGATTTTTGTGAAAAATGGCATCTCATCGCATGCGATGCGATTTTTTCATGTACGATGCACATCGTGGGAGCCGTGATACTACACAAGTACCAAACCATCTGTGCTGAAGCCTGGATATCACTAAAACCTGCACTGTTGGTGTGCCTTGAGGACCGTGGTTGGGAAAGCCTGGCCTAACAGGTTCCTAATCAAGGAGAACTGAGCATGGTCTCACCCAGGTGCAATGTTCAGACTTATGCTGCCCATACATGCTGCGATCCCGGCGTGCGTTGTGGGTTTAAATAGCATCCATCACATCGCATTGCATGCCTTGTGCATGCAATGCGATGAAAAGCAAGTACAAAAAGTATGTGCAGCACATACTTTTTGTACTGTATGATGAGGTGCCGCGGGAGCGCGCACCTCAAAGCACACATCGCACTGCTGGGAAACGCAACATGTATGAGCGGCTTAACACAGGGTTGATTAGCAGCATGGAGAAGAGCAGAAGCACACAGGACAATATCAGGAAATGATGCTTTAAATGTGCCTCGTGTGGCACGCGTACCCTAAGAAGTCCGCGTGCCTGTGTCTGTCGCTACTTTTGACGCTCACAGGGACACTGAAGATGGTCATCTGTAGCTGTAACAAACTGAGACCCCGGCGCTCAAGGGACACTGAAAGCCAGACGTCTGCTAAACTAGGGGTTTGTCACTCTGAGACTCCTCCTGGGGCTTGATACTCGGACTTCTCCTTTGGGGCATAGAGCTTAACATCATCCCCTCCTGGGTTCGGACACTCAGACTCCCCTCTCAGAACTTGACACTCAGGTTCCCCTCTTCGGGCTGGGCCGGAATCATACTGCTTTTAGACCAAAAAAATCTTAGTTCTGGGACTCCAGTGAAAGCCACGTAACTCTTCCTGAGTGGAAACGCAAGCAATAAATTAATTCCTGGCTTCATGGAGGGAGCAAACCCCAATTAAATGATCATGGGCTCCACATTAAAAGCATAAATTTTAGGACCTGTGCTGCTGACATTCCTCCTTTGACAACTTGGGGATGAGGGCGACTCAGGTACCTGTCCTTACAGGGCACAGATGCAAATGTCACTGGAGTGCCTGGAATGGTGTCTGAGGGTCTTGCAGGCACTGAACCCAGAGTGGAAGAAATCCTACCATCAGCAGATGGGTGTGGTATATTACCCCGACAGTCGGGATTACGACAGTCATTACTCAGATGTCGGAATCCCGACTGCACAGCGTGGGGAGCGCAATGAATCCCCTTGTGGGCTCGCTGCGCTCACCACGCTGCGGGCACGGTGGCGAGCTGCGCTGTGCTCGCCACTTATTTTATTCTCCCTCTATGGGGTTCGTGGACCCCCACGAGGGAGCAAGCGGGATTCCAACGTCGGAGGAATGACTGTCGGACTGATTTGCCAAGCAATTTAGTGACAAGGGATCCTGGCCAGTAGCTCCTATAAATGCTGGATTAGCAAGTGAAGCACCCTAATTGTCTCTGAATCTGATTTCACAGATGTGGAAGGAGATGGAGCGAGGTCCATCTACTGTAGCAGAGTTTGGAAACTTTGCATGATCAGAGCCTGGTCCTGCTCAGGGGTGTGGAATCTTACCGTGCTGATGGTTTTCGCCAGTGACCCGACACCCCCCCCCCCCCCCCCCCCCAAAGTGGAATATGGGCTTTGCTGCACCAGACAAACCGGTTGCGGTCCTCTGTTCAGGTTCCCCATTTAGGACTGGTAAACCCTGATAGACAGGTGGAGTGGAGTCAGGATTATTCATGGTCTTAGGCCAGTGGTAGCCAACCCTAGCCCTCGAGAGCTACCAACAGTTTACATTTTCCAGACAGCTGCACTCATTAATCACAGACACATTTTAAAAAATACACAGATGGAGCTAATTAGCTCACTTGTGATTCCGTGAGACCTGCAAAACATGCACTGTTGGTAGCTCTCGAGGACTAGGGTTGGCTACCCCAGTCTTAGGCATGTGTCTCTGCGCATGTGTGAACGAAACGCACGTCCAAATTCTGCATGAAATGTGTACACTACGAACAGGGGGTGGAGAGGGGCGTGAAGGGCTGTTTGGGCTCATTACCATATGTTTACACCCCGCGTTTCATGGGCGTTCCCATGAAAACGCTGGGCGTACGTATGGTAATGCGGCCGTGACGCACGTGTAGGGGGCGGACATATGACATTGCCGGATGTCAGCTGCCCGCCCAGATCCCTGCTTTTGCACGGAGAAATGCCTGTGTGGTCTGAGGTTGCGGGAGCTGGCGGACCACTCGGTCCTGCATTCGATGGTCTGCGACCATCGAATGATGGGGGAGGTTCCAAGAGATGGAGGAGGTGTATCCGTGAGAAATCCACTCGTGCTCCGTGTGGTCAGCGGCTTACCGCATTCGGACGGAGTGAGCGATCCGTACGAAAGGCGGGGTTTAGGACGCGCGGTCCTGCCCGCATATTCGGCTCTGTTAGCACTGACCAGAATAAGGCCCAAGGTGAGGTGGAACATTTTAACCTCCACATTGGCCCTGCACGGTATTATTTCTCAGAAAAGCATTCTAGTTTACAGGGGGATGCCAAAAACCCTACCACTGGCCCTGTCTCTGCCTAATGGGGGAGAGGGTAATTAGGTGGCATAGAGAAATGAGTTCCCCACCTCAGTATGACCACTTTAAGCCCTGGTTATGGGTAAAAGATGCATTTCATCCGAGTTGCAAAAAGGGATAATTATTAGCTTTTGGGCGAAGGGTGGCAGTATTTCTGAAACAGAGCAGTCTGTGAACTGTTTGTGTGCTATTATGGTGAAGGTGTGTCGTGACTGGACAAATGGCTTCCACACACATGTGCCGGTTAATATGTTTAAAATTGCCCTTGTTCTGTTTCACTTTGATGCATGTTACTTTGTTTCACTTGCAGGGGAGAGAGACTCATACACTGTTTGGTATAAAGGTAAGAACCTTGTTTATCATTGTTGGTTCTGATGAAGGATTAAATATCCAAAAGGAGAAACTATTTTGGCGGGGGGGGGAAATGTATAGTTAAGCCACTAAGCATGGGCGAAAACCATTGGAAGGAGAAGCACACGAGGAGCCGATTTGTGAAGACTTACATTCTAAAGTTAAGTAAATTTAAACTTAATTTAGTAAACATAACCATATGCAGGGTAGGTTCTGCAGCACAGTTCAACATTCAAATAGGTGAGGCACAGCAACTGCCACCAATTGCTATTCCAAACTGACACTGGCAGTTGGTTTTGCTCGCCTATTTGAATTTTGGACTGTGCTGCAGCCCCATCTCTGCTACTGCCCAAGTGTAAATATTTGCCATCTGCACATCTGTTGTAGTATATGATACCTACCTCCGGGCTCCAAACTCTGAAAGAGCACCTGCATGTAGAGTAGCACCTGTGTGGTTTGAAGTGGGCAAGGCTGGTGCAAGGGTTCTTGGTGCCCTAGGCAAAATTTCTGCCTACTCCCCCCCCCCCCCCCCCCCCCAATGTTT
This sequence comes from Crinia signifera, assembly GCF_055691185.1. Taxonomy (NCBI): domain Eukaryota; kingdom Metazoa; phylum Chordata; class Amphibia; order Anura; family Myobatrachidae; genus Crinia; species Crinia signifera. The sequence goes on along the minus strand of NC_139219.1, from coordinate 109,768,589 downwards.
GTGTATTGTGTAGGGTGTGCACAATACATAAACAAGTATTGTGGAATAATCAGTGTGTCTACACATTTAAAAAAAAGTGTGGGTGAAAAAGGAGGAATTAGGATAACTAAATACCCCTCCAACAAGAATGGGGTGAGTGAGCGTCTCAACATGCATGCGCCCCATTCTGGCAGACGGCACAGGATGGTGGTAGTCGCGATGGGAGCCGCTCAGATGAGAGTGGCCCCATCTGTACATAAACCCACACACCATAATTATTTATTTTCTGTTTTAAAGGAAGGGGGGGGGAGTGTTAGTAATTCCAACTTGTGTCTCCAATTTTAGCCTCTGTTAATATTGTGGCATCTAAACTTCTAAAAAATGACTATAGAATGACCTCATACTAGCTTCTGACTAGATTGTAATCTTGATCGCTCCTCTCCCCCAACCAACTCCCCACATAGATCCCTAACACAAGCTTCAAAGGACTTACTTTCTCTTCTTAAACACCAATTACTTTTTGATTCCTTTAGATTAATGGATCACACAGCCAGGGACTATACTTTCTAGGTAATTATATGTTAGTTGGGTGCCCACTATAGTTAGTACGCTCATACCCCCACTATCCATGTCGGCATGGAGTTGATTTTATATAGCCCGAAGTGTGGCATAGCTTAGTGGGCGCCCAACTAACATATAAGTACCAATACTTTCTATTCTCCAGTACACAACACATACTCTGGGATGGATATGATCCTGATGAGTAGAGAACTATCCCTTAAAGTCACCTCAGCCATCATACACCCCATGTTGTGGGCAGACCATAACCCCATCACTGCAGATCTAACTTTGATAGCTTTGCGACCTCCTCCAAAATCCTGGAGAATTAATGACTCCCTACTACACAATCCTGCATATTCAGACCGAATTTAAGGTGCCCATACACGTTACAATTATTGTATACAATATTGTATACAATATCGCATCTCATCGCATATCGGTTTTGCGATGAGATCAGATGAGATGTGCAGCACATACTTTTTGTACTAGATCTCATCTCATCTGATCTCATCGCAAAACCGATATGCGATGAGATGCGATATTGTATACAATATTGTATACAATAATTGTAACGTGTATGGGCACCTTAAGTCTCACTTTCTGGATTATTTCCAATTTAACGAGTCCCCTGACTCATACTCTGGGAAGCACACAAAGCAGTTCTACGTGGTCAGCTCATTAACATAGCGTCGAGATTTACAAAACGTAACTCCTATCTGACCTCCCTAACCTCCAAACTTCATACCCTAGAATTACAACTACAGGTTGAGTATCCCATATCCGAATATCCCTTATCCGAATTATTCCGAAAACCATACATTCCAGAAAGTGGGAATTTTTTTTATTTTTTTTGCTAAAAACTCACTGGGGACATTTGTAACAGCACTACTGAGGACATGATATGTAACTGGCACTATATATTTACAAGAAAATGATTGCTTGGCATTCAAATTCAATATCTGTGATAGAACACAAATTTTGTTTCATGTTTTAAAACCTTGTTTTTTGAACAAATAAAATATATTTGTGTGCATTTCATGCGTTTGATGTGTTTATACAGCATAAATGCAAGATACTTATAAATACATCATTGAAATATTAAAATATTCCAAAATACGGAATAATCCGTTATCCAAAATTCTCCTGGTCCCGAGCATTTTGGATACGGGATACTCAACCTGTATCACCAACCACTTCCCATCTAGACTTACTAAATAAGGCAAAGAAATTAAATCAATTTTTTTATGAAAAGGGAGATAACACAGATAAAATTCTAGCCTCTCGCCTTAGAGCCAAGAACTCCCGTAACAACATATTGGCTTTTAAAACTGCAGCAGGAGTGCTTTCTTATGCACCTAAAACTATTAATAAGGAATTCCAAGCTTTCTATTATATCCTCTATAATTTGAATAAGAACTCAACGTATACTTGCCCCACTGAAAATGCTATCAATGACTTCCTCCAGAAAGCTCATCTCCCACATCTCTCAGCTGAGGCATCCTCCCACTTAAATGAAGACATCTCAGATGAAGAGATTAAGGGGGAAATTTACTAAAATGTGTATTCTACTTCACATGTGATGTTGCTATGGGCAACCAATCAGATCCTGTCTATATTCTAGAGGGTGCTAAATAATTAAGAAGTAGATTCTGATTGGTTGCCCATAGCAACATCACATGTGAAGTATAATACATATCTTAGTAAATTTCCCCCTAAATCTCTTCATCTGAGATGTCTTCATTTAAGTGAAATGTCTTGAAATCATTGAAACCATCTAAAGCCCCTGGCCCTGATGGCTTTTCTGCTTCCTACTGCAAAACATTTGCCTTAATCATAACACCCCAACTTAAAACCCTATCCAATGCTGTTCTCCATGGCTCACAATTCCCCCAAACTATGCTGGAAGCTAAAATAATTGTTATTCATAAAGATGGTAAAGACCCCAATGACTGTGCCAGTTACAGACCAATCTCATTGTTAAATGTAGATATCAAGATCTATGCTAAAACTCCTGAATGGTATCCTCCCGGGCCTGATCCACTATGACCAAGTTGGCTTTATACCGGGCAGACAGGCCAGGGACAACACTAGATGGACGATAGATCTCATCCAAATTCTCAACCACCGGCAATCTCCCTCTCTGATACTAGCAATAGACACTGAAAGAGCGTTTGACTGCATTTCATGGCCATTTCTATTCAAAACCCTCTAAGCTTTCGTTATATACGACAACTTTTTTTTTAGCCATTTCGGCCCTGTATTCCTCCCCAACCGCAAGAGTTATGACCAACGGTACTCTTTCGGACACATTCCCTCTATCGAACAGCACGAGACAGGGATGCCCCCTGTCACCTCTCGTATTTGCTCTGGTCATTGAGCCTCTTGCAGCCATAATTAGATTGTCAGACAAGATACATGGTGTTAAAGTAGGCCTCCAGTCTTTCAAAATTTTCTTATTTGCAGACAATGTCCTACTGACTCTCACCCACCCACACTCTTCCCTCCCTGCATTATATGATGCTATCAGAGAATACGGCCACCTCTCAGGCTAGAAGATCAATTTCACCAAATCAGAAGCCCTATCTTTACACATTCCCCATGATATGAAGAATTTCCTTATCTCTTCTTTTCAGTTTAAATGGCAACCCCTAAAAATTAAATATTTGGGAGTTTATATCACATCACGCTACAAATATCTCTACACTGATAACTTCCCCCATCTGTTAAATAAACTCTAACAAGACCTAAACCTTTGGAAAATGTATACTATTTCATGGCTGGGTAGGATCATCGTAACTAAAATGACTATCCTCCCTCAACTCCTCTATCTATTTCAAACACTCCCTGTAAAGGTCCCTGAGAGAGTCTTAAGGGAAACCCAGACATCCCTCTCTAGATTTTTCTGGAATGATAAACCCCCAAGATTAGCCTTCAACACTCCAAAAACTGCCCAGATCCTCAGGAGGAAGGGGCCTTCCTGATATTAAAATCATACTACATGGCATGCAATCGGAGCCAAATCGCAACCTCCTTTATACCGCCAGGGACACTAGATGGGTTAGATATAGAATCAGGCATACTAGATATTCGTTCTCTCGCCATCCACTGGCTGCTCACTCTCCCCCCTCAGATTTTCCCTAGCTCTATGGGGCCACTCCTCTGCCAAATATAAGCTAACCTCCTCCCCATCCCTTCTTATACCTCTATGGGATAACCCCGATTTCCCACCAGGATGTACCCCTAACCATTTTAAATTCTGGTCTAAAGCAGGTGTCGATGGCCTCCCTAGATGACCTCAAATTAAAATTTCCCTCTCTGAACCCTCCCTTCTTCGAGTACTTTCAGATCCGTCACTTTGTCAGTGCTCACTCCCAAGCTAGGTCCATCACCACACCCACCCCCTTTGAACGTATATGCCTAATGTACCATGCAACCAGGGGTATGATCTCTCCTGTATATTCTATCCTAATTGAAGCTATGACTCCCAAGCAAACCCATCATGAGGTGGAGTGGGACAGGGACCTTGGCCCACCCCCAGACGAATCGTGCTTGGAGGAAGTGAGAAAGGGGATGGCCAAGAGCTCCATCTCTACACGTATTAAAGAAACTTTATACAAACTGAACTACAGGTGGTACTACACCCCTGACAGACTCTCAAAAATCTTTTCCTCTACTACTCCGAACTGCTGGTGGGGATGCGGGATGAGAGGTACCCTACTTCACATATGGTAGTCCTGCCCTATCATAGCTACTTTCTGGACCCAGGTCCTCAACTTGCTGAATTCGCTCTCCACCTTCCCACTCACTATGGACCCATGGTAATTTCTCATGGCATGCCCCTTTCAGATGTTGATCATCATATGAATAAACTATTCTCTCATATTCTATCAGCCACTAAATTGCTAATAGCTATACAATGGAAATCACCCACCCCCCTACCCTTCAAGCTCTACGCAATTTCGTCGGCCACATAGCAAACATGGAAAATATCACTCACTATTTCCATGACTGCCCCCATAAATCCGCCCAAATCTGGAATCCCTGGTTCCTGTTAAACCCTTCCTAACCTCACTACATAGGCATCACTATCTTTGAATACTTTATTACTCCCATTGGGCCCCTGCCTCGGGTCCTCCCTCTCCTTTTCCTCCTATGCTCCTTTATCTTAATGGTTTTGTGTAACCTACTCCATAGGTTCCCAAACGCAGTCCTCAAGGCACCCCAACGGGCCACAGGTGACTTAATTAGTAACTCAGTCAGTTTGATTTAATCATCTGTGCTGAGCCATGGATATACCTAAAACCTGGACCGTTGGGGTGCCTTGAGGACCATGTTTGGGAACCTCTGCCCTACTCTGTTTTACTGTAATTTAGTTTTACTCCACATACATCTGAATGTAGAGTGTTTTGACTTTTTACGAGAAACTTCATCATCTATTTGCCCTCCCCTATTTCTTTCTCATGCAATGACTATAATCCCCCCCATATCCCCCCTTACATACTTTATTTTACCATTGTTACTTGAAAAAATGTTGAGCTATTTGCATATAGCTTTTTCACCCTTCATGTCAACCTATATGTTCTCTAACCCAGCTCTAATTACCTAAATAAAGAGTTAAAAAAATAACTATAGAACAGTGGCCAATTTTACTTATGGGTTGCAGGACTGCAGCCCACCCAGTAAAATCCACCACCCCCAGTGATTTCCTATTGAAAGTTCTACTGGTCAGTCACAGACACTACAGGCTATCCTCTTTGGAATGTGTGTCCTCCATCTGGGACTGCAAGTATGCGCTGTGACCAGGGGCAGATTTAGGGATGAGGGTGCCCCTAGGCACAACAATAATGTCCCCCAAACCTCCCCCAACCTTATTGTATTATTTTTATTGATTACTTATAAGCACTCATTTGATAAGGGCCAATATAATGGATTTATAAAAAAAGCCTACTAAGTAAGTCTACTAAGTAAGCCTACTAAGTAGGACAGTTACAGGGGCAGTATCTGCATGTTCTGTCCATTTACACTCTATTTAAGATGGAATATAGTGCAGTACAGTGGATATTTTGCAGTTATTGGTACATTTTGGGCTGAGAGTACTGTCACAGGTATCCAAGTGCCACCCCCCAAACATGTGCCTCACGTGCCTAATGGGAAATTCAGCTCTGGCTGTGACTAGCCTCTGCATCCTGTGGGAAGCCACTCTCTATAGAAACCAGTGATTTGGACATGTGTTCTGCAGTCCCACTGTTGCCTGGTCAGCAGCAATCCCCTCTCCTTCACAGAATTAGGATCCACTGTTGCTGCAGAACCAACAATTTACTAGAACTATAGCTATTTTAGTTGCCAATATATATTACATAGCTGGAACACCAGTGCTATATATTACTGATAGACAAATGTTCAGAAATTAATGCAGGCCTTCCATCAGCAAACATACATTTTCACTTCTTTTGCATAGCTTATTTCCAAAATATTAACAACACACAGATAAGAGACATGGGAGAGAATTACAGGGAAAAAATAATAGCTGCATTTTGTGACCTACAGCGGGTTAACAGTCTGGTTTATATTCTGTCTCTATTGCATTTCAGGAAAAGGATTTCCCACGGAAACCATCTTCCTTTGTCACTTCAAGGAGAAGGAGAGCAAAAAAAAAAACCCGCTGCCACCATTTCTTTTTAGTTGATCACTGCTACCCAATATACATATGAAAATTATTTCTATTTACAACGTTGTAAATGCAAATCCCATTTTCCGGTCTTTAAAATGAGTGGTACTAAATGACAATATAACATATAAATTTAATAGGGGTGCGGATTGAAAGATAGACTGTACATTCGATACTGTGCAAACGTTTCAGACAGGTATGGAAAAAATGCTGCAAAGCAAGAATGCTTTCAAAAAAAGTGTTAAAGTAATAATAGTTTATTTTTATCAATTAACAAAATGCAAAGTGTATGAACAGAAAATAAACCAAAATCAGCATCAATTCTTCTTGGTACACTTACACAAAGTCAGGGATTTTGTAGTATTATAGTCAGGGCCATGATTTACCAATAAAACCAAATAGGTGATAATGATTATTTTCATATGTAGGTTGAAACACAGTTATTAACCAAGACAAATAGCTGTGCAGGAGGGAGTGAGGAACAGCAAAATGGCTACAAAGTTGAGCTACAAGATAGGTAAGTATCAGTATGTATGGGCTATGCATTATTAAATTTTTCATGTGTTTGTCAGTGTGTTTATTTAACTATTTCTATTACTGTAGAACTACAAGTTCCAGCAGGCTCTTTATTGCCCCGCATGCTGGGACTTGGGGTTCTCCAAGTCCCAGCATGCGGGGAGGCTTGCTGGGACTCATAGTTCCACAGCAATATACAACAGGATTCATTCTATTTTTACACCATTTTATCAGCCCGATGCCCACTTTTCCAGGGGCATTGGGGACAGCCCCAGGCTTCAGCATGGGTAGGGTAATTCTGGAGGAGGGGACCCTTTCATTGGGGGGGTCCCCACTCCCCCAGGACCCTTGCCCAGGCTGGCTGGTTGGGCCTGAGGCTTGTCCTTAAAATACGGGGGACCACTATTCATTTTGTCCCCCGTATTTTGGGAACCAGCCCCGGCCCTGGAGCCTGTGGCTGGCTTAAAAAAAAAAAAAAATTATCAATGGAGCCCTATTTAAATGGTTTTCTGATTTTTTTAAAACCAGCCCTGGCTCTTTGAGCCTGGTGCCGGTTATGGCCAAGGGGGGGTGATTGAATGGTGATTCCGATCGTATTCTATCGATGGTGTATCCATTAGTATTTGTAAATACAAATACTAATGTGCCATCAATACGAATACAAATTGACGAATTTTCGGGATAGTAAATTCCAAAAATACGAATGATTTTGCTTTAGTAAATTTCCCCCATAATGCTTACTTCAATTTGAATTTGGAAGATGTCCATCAGCTCAGGACTGGCAGAAACCAGTGTTTGGAGAAATATGCTCAGAAGTGGTCTTAATGGAAGAATGGTATCCAAAAAGAAATACTTTCATTGTGGAAACAAGGCCAACCTATGTATGAAAACATAGCAACTAGGGAGCAGGAAAAAAGGTTGCTCTAGACCTGGGGTAGCCAACCCTAGTCCTCGAGAGCTACCAACAGTGCATGTTTTGCAGGTCTCCTCACAGAATCACAAGTGAGCTAATTAGCTCCACCTGTGGATCTTTTAAAATGTGTCAGTGATTAATGAGTGCAGCTGTGCAGCAGCTAGGTTGTCTGGAAATGTGAACTGTTAGTAGCTCTCGAGGGCTAGGGTTGGCTACCACTGCTCTAGACTGATGAGTGAGTGTAAATTTGAACTGACTGTAACAGAAGGCAGTTTGTTTGGAAAAAGGCTGGAGAGCGGTACCAGTGTCCACGATGAAGTATGGTGGAGGTTCATTGCAAATTTGAATTTCAGCAAATGGAGTTGGGGATTTCATGAGGATTAATGATGTCCTCAATGCTGTGAAATACAGGCAATTACTTATCCATCATGCAATACACCGTCTTAGAGGCTTGTGGCTAGCTACAAATTTATTCTGCTGTAAAGCAATAACCCCAAACATACAGCCAATGTCATTAAGAACTATCTTCAGTGTAAAGAAAAATGGGGAGTCCTGGAAGTGATGATATGGCACCCAGATAGCCCTGAGATCAAAATTTTTAAGTCTGGTTGGGGCTACACGAAGACACAAAAGGATGTAAGTGAGTCTTCATCCACTGAAAATCTGAAATGAGATTTTAAAGATGTTGGGAACAACCTACCTGACAGACGGGATTCAATGTCCCGCCTGCTGCTCGGCGCAAAGGGTGCGTGGCCGCGAAAACGGCTGTGGATTGTCGATCTGCGGCCAGTATTGCGACAATCTACGGCCATTATCGTCAGAGTGGGCCACCAGCTTCTAAAGTCGGGGCCCATATAGGGAGCCGCCACTATTTCCCACATCGGAAATAGCGGCGGCACATTGCATACCCCCAGCAGTCAGTAGGGCTTCTCTAGTTGCAAAATCAGGTATAATCCTGTACAGCTTGGCAGGTATGTGTTCCCTATGTGAGAACTGTACTGTCCCTGCTTATCTGTTACCTACCTGACTGTCAAGGCGACCAGTGGCACCACTTATGGCTGCCTAGGCTGTGCAACTGGGCGGGTATGTGTTCCCTGTGTGATAACTGTACTGTCTCTGCATATTTGTTACCTACCAGGCTGTTGCAATGACCAATGGTGCCGCTGTTGGCTGCCTAGGCGCTGTGCAGCTCAGCGAATATATGTTCCCTGCGTCTATATTCCCCAGGGTTCATCTAGCGTATACCTGTATGTCTTATGTATATCTGTATGGTCTCTGTTTCACGGTTACATAACTGGCTGTTGCACAGCAATCCAAATCAAATTCCTAGTACACGCAAGTATACCTGGCCAATAAAGCGGATTCTGGTAACCCACTAGACCAAGAAACGTTCAAAATGAGACTTTCATTCTGGCTTGACACTGATTCTACTTTATTGGGTTGGAGTTAAATCTGTCCCCTTCCTATAACATGCCCCAAAAACTTTGAATATACCATTCCTATAGCACATTTTTCAGCTTAGCCGTAAACACATGCTCTAGCAGAGAGTGCAATATTGCCTCTGCTCTTGAAAGTTAAGTCTTTAAGTCTGAGCTAAAGATGATGATGTCAATTTGTTTCTAGTCCCCTGTAAGGTTGCAAGGGCTTCATGTAAACCAAAGGGTAGCACTTAATATTGGACAAATCCCTTTGGTTACTGAAGGCTCTTTTTGCTTTGGCAGCATCACGTCGTCACGAATGGTTAAATATTGGAAGTTCTCAACCAGTTTGCCAAAGCAAGGCATATGGTAGGCATCAAACTGAGATCTTATTCAATTCCTAAAGTAATTGCAAACCCTTATAGCCCCCAAAAGGCTTGTGTAACAGCACAATCAAATTATTCCACTCACTATTTGACTCCTCTATAACCTCTTGGCACATCATCTCCTCTACCTATCATTTTACCCAGCCTGTTTAGCTTTGGGAATGCAATACAGCCTTTGTTTTATCACTAGCACAGGCAGAGTATATGAACATGAACAATATCATGTTATATTATGTGAGTTTTCCCAGGGATGGCATGAAAATCCAACACAACTTTTGGAAGACAAGAGGGCACAATTCGAAGAACAGCCCTATCATTATGAAAAACTAGGAAAGGAGGCGTGCCCGACAAAGCCCCCAATTCCAAAAACTCTCCTGGCTGAGGCAAAGGCTAGAGGAAAGGTATGTTTCCAAGTAAGAAACTTGAGGCTTACCGACTCCAAATGCTCAAATGGAGTCCATTGGAGAGAACCAATGACAAATCCCATGTAGCCACAGGTGGACTGTGGGGTGGTTTTATATGCACTACACCCTGCAAAAAAGTCTGCACCTCTGGCAGGAGGGCCACTCGCTTCTGGAAATAAATGGCCATGGCCAAGATCTGCACCTTTAAGGACTTAAGACTCAGACTCGATGTAAGACCATCCTGGAGAAAATACAGCACCCACGACAATTTCAAATGGGAAGTGTGGACCTTCTGGTGTTCACACCACTGAATGTATTTCTTCCAGGTGCTGTGCTAGTTCTTAGAAGAAACAGTCTTTGAGTCTGCACCATTATCTGGACCACCACTTTGGAGAAACCCCGGTACTTATGTAATATCTGGGCTCCCGTTTTTCTTATGAGACCGCGTCCCCTCGCGGGGCGCGCTGCGCACGCCACGCTTCGGGCACGGTGGCTCGCTGCGCTCGCCACACTATATAAAATCAACTCCATGCGTAGTTGGATAGTAGGGGTATGAAAAAATGGGGTGCATTTAACATGGGAGCCCAGATAATACATAAGTACCGAAACCCCTCTTTCTTAGCAAGGAGGTTTCAAAAGCCATGCCATCAAAGCCAACTGAGCTAGGTCCTTATGAAGGAATGGGCCCTGCTGCAACAAGTCTAGATGTAGAGGAAGACGCCAACCTGGTCCTGCTGACAACCTGAGAATGTACGAGTACCAGGCCCTCCATGGCCAATCCGGAGCAACGAGGATAACCGGTACCCTCTAGGCTTTCATCCCCCTTTAGTACGTGTGCCAACATGGGAAATGGAGGGAATACATAAGCCAGTCTGAAAGTCCAAGGGACCAGGCCCTGGGGTCCCCGATTCAAGAACAAAACCGATACACTTTGCAATTGTGCCGGGAAGCCATAAGATCCACCTCCGGCATTCCTGAGTGAACTACCAAAGCCTGAAAGACTTCTAGATGCAGGTACCACTCCCCCACCAACATCTGAGGTGAGGTGTTGCTCAGGAAATATGCCTCCACATTCCGGATCCTTGGAATAAAGTCCACAGAAAGAGCCGGAACATAAGTTTCCACCTAAAACAGGATCTCCGACATCTCGAGCATAGCTGCCCAACTGCGATTGCCTCCCCGGTCATTAACGTAAGCCACTGCTGTGGCGTTGTTGGACTGAATCCAATGCGGCACCCTCAAGATTGCACGAAGCTCCAAAACGTTTATTAGAACAGACTCTGCGTCCGTGGTCACTATCACCTAAGGCCAGGCCAACAACAATCTTTCCTTTAAATGGCTGTCCAAATCAAACCACCGTTGAAGGGACATACTAGTCTTCAGAGACAAAATCAGACACTCCAGTCTCAGAGACTTTGGATCGCCAAACCAACTCCTGAGAATGTTCCATTGAAACCTCTGGAGTCAAAGCGAGCACATTGCAAAGTCTCGAAGGTAGCGACCATCTTGCCCAGGACCCAGAGACACATTCCGACCGAAGGTCTGTGGGACTGCATGGTAATGCAAACCAACTGCTGAAGGTCCCTGGCCTTTTCTTCTGGTAGAAAACAGGTATTTAAAAGAACCCACATAAACTGCAGCTGCTGGGATGGCAGTCACTGTGATTTCCTCATGTTTAGGATCCAGCCATGATCCTGCTAAAAAAGGTGCTCCTGAAGTACTGTAGCTGCTCTGACTCCGCTTTTATCAGCAAGTCTTCTAAATACGGAATGGTTATATAACCATTCCCTAAAGACAAAGAAGAGCCACCATCACAGCCATAATCTTCTGAAAGATCCTGGATGCCATGTCCAGGCCAAAAGCCTGAAACTGGAAATGCCTGAACCCTACGGAATACAGTAAGCAAATAGGCATCTTGAACATCCAGAGAAGCTATATATTCTTCCGCTTACATACTCTGGATAACCAACCACAGACACTCCATCCTGAAGTTATCCATCTACAAATGCTTGTTGAGAGTCTTCAAGTTAACAATGGGCCTGAAGGACCTAGCTGGTTTAGGAACCAAAAAGAGGCCCTTTCAGGTACAGGAACAATCACGCCATTCTGTAGCAAAGACTCCATCACTCTAAAAAGGGAACGCCTCTTCAGTGGATCCCTTGGCAGCGTAGTAGGGAGAAAACGATGTGGGGCAAGGCCCTGCAGGTTTATTCTGTAACCCTCGGAGAACAAGCTTGTCTGAAAACTCAAAAGACAACCCCCTACTCAGATCCCAGACTGAGGGACACACACCCCATCATGCCAAAGATTTCTCCTTGGACTTGGAGGAGGTTTTCCTAGTAAAATTTCTAAATCTGGCCCTAGAGGACCAACCAGGCCTGCTGAGGATTGTCGCGAACACAAAAGGAGGAACGAAAGAGACAAAACTTTGAAGACCCCTGTTTTGAAGTTGACACAGGAAGAAAAGAACTCTTGCCACCTGTAGTCTGTTTATTCAGAGACTCAAGTTCTGAGCCAAATAAGACCCCCCCCCATTGAAATCCAGGGCTTCCTGAGCCACAGTTCTCGTCTAACAGCAACAGTGGTAGCAGAAACATGAGAAATGAACAAGGCCCTGTCCTGCACTGCCTCACAGACATACTATGCCGCTCCCTTGAGCTGTTCAGCCAGAAAAAGCAACTTGAACTTGGACTGAAGACCCTCAATTAAAGCAGTGGCCTACAACCCCACAGCTTTGGATACCCAGGTCGAAACAAGTAAGGGCCAAAGGGATACCCCCAACCCCTCAAAGGTTTACTTGAAGCACCCCTCCAATCTCTTATCAACTGGATACTTAAAGGCAGCGTCACTCTGGACTGGGAGAGCTGTAGTCTTAGACAATCGAGCAAGCACGGCATCTACCACAGGAACCTTTTCATAAATCTTAACATGTTCCTCAGGCAAGGGGTAAAGATTCTCAAATATCCTGGGAACGAAAAACTTTATCAGGCATCTTCCAGACCTCCCTAATGAGCTCTGACAACTCAGATGAAGGCAGAAATGTCACCACAGATTTACGTTTTTGTTTACAATGACCCTCTGTCTGTGAAAGGCTCTCATCCTCCTCTATATTCAATGTATTGCCCACAGCCATAACCAAATCCTCCACTCCCGGAGCTGAGGAATCAACCTCCTCTTTTGTACCCAGGGATCATCACCCAGAAAAATCCCCTCATCCACATCCGATCCTGAGGAAAAGATTGATGCCTAATGTCAGTGATCCTGAGATCTTTAAACCATTGCTCCATATAAGATCTCATCCTGCTCATGCCATGTGCAGTATGCTGCATCACCTGCAATAAGGCAGGATCCCCTTGTTGGAGCGAGGAGGAACTCACAGAAGGCTGAGTTGAGGGAAGTAGAACCAGGGAACTACTGAGATCCTCACAATGCTTAGTCAAAATATGCACCAAATCCAACACAGACCTGCACAGAGTTGTAGCCCATACTGGCTCTGACTGATCAGCCCCCTTTGACTGAGCCCCACTGGGACCAGACTTGCAGTCTGCACACACTGCATCCTGCCCACACAGAATTTTAATACCACATGTCTTACAGTTAAAAGGTATGGCTGCAGCACCTCCCTTAGCCACTTTAGCTGATCTATTACACTTATCTGCCATTAGTATACAGTGCAATAAATTATGCGCAATACAGAATAATGTAACCCAGTGGTACTTATCAGACCCAGTGTGTGTGTTGGCACAAGAAGGCACTGCTGAAGGAGGAAGCCCAGCTGCAGATCTGAGATGTACAGTAGTAGTAGTAGTGTAGTTAATGGCGCCGAGACTGTAGCCAGGAAGTGACCATCTGTCCCAGTTTTGGTGGGGAGACTGTAAAATGGAACAGTCCTCCCCTTTGCTGTAGACTGTAGCACCGAGCAGAGGGAAAACACCATTATCCTCTCTCCTCACAGGGCACTGACAGGAGCCGCTTCTGTCAGCCCCTGCAGCGCTGTAAACAGTGTGAAGGGGTTTCTTGTGAAATCTCACACTCTACAATTAGCTAGAAATTAATAAAACAAAAAACTTCTGACACTCTTAAGAGCTGCTTTAGCAGCAGCCCCACAGCATAAATACCCACTCCTGTGGGCACCTACAAAAAACTGTGGTCTTCTGGGATGAAGCAGGGGAGGAGCCTGTGTCTTAAAGATACAGCCTAAATACCTTGGCTTCTCCGGACCCACTATATCCCATGGTTAGATGTGCCACAAGGTTGGACAAAAGAAAAATTATTATTTTTCCCTCAAAATTCTACACACAATAACCCATATTGACAATGTGAAAGTTATTTGGGGAGATTTTTGCTAATTTATTAAAAATAAAAAATCACATTTGCATAAGTATACATAGCCTTTGCCATGAGATGCATCCGGTTTCCACTGATCATCCTTAAGATGTTCCTACAGCTTAATTGGAGTCCACATGTGGTAAATCCAGTCTATTGAACATTATTTGGAAAGGCCCACACCTGTCTATAAAAAGGTCCCACACTTGACAGTGCATGTCACAAACAAAGCATGAAGTCAAAGGAATTGTCTGTAGAACTCTGAGACAGGACTGTCTTGAGGCACAAATCTGGGAAAAGGCACAGAAAAATATATGCTGCTTTGAAGGTTCCAATGAGCACAGTGGCCTCCATCATCCATAAATGGAAGAAGTTCTGAACCACCATGATTCTTCATAGAGCTGGCTGGCCGTCTAACCTGAGCTACAGCATTCTTCTTTGGAGAGAGGAGAACCTTCCAGAAGGACTACCATCTCTGCATAAATCCACGGTACAGTGGCCAGACAGAAGTCACTCCCTAGTAAAAAGCACATGACAGCCAGCCTGGAGTTTGCCAAAGTGCACCTAAAGGATTCTCAAACCATGAAAAACTAAATTCTCTGGTCTGATGAGACCAAGATTAACTATTTGGCATGAATGGCAGGCATCATGTTTGGGGGAAACCAGGCACCGCTGATTACCAGGCCAATAACATACCTAAAGTGAAGCATGGTGGTGGAAGCATTATGCTGTCGGGATGTCTTTAACCCTCTGTGAATTTGTCAAAATAGGTGTGAAAATTGCCAAGAACACATTTTTATTCCTCATAATGACCTGTAATGTTTCCCGTATATAGGAAATATAATCTTTTTTTACACAAAATTCTTTATTTGAATTTATATAACAAAATATGAGTGACTCAGGATAGAGGGAAAGATGAATGCAGCAATGTACAGAGACATCCTGGATGAAAATCTGCTCCCGAATGCTCCTAAACTCAGACTGCGAGACTGTTCAACTTTCTGCAGGGCCCTAAGCACACTGTCAAGATATCAAAGTAGTGGCTTCAAGACAACTTTGTTAATGTCCTTGAGTGGCCCAGCCAGAGCCCAGACTTGAATTCAGTTGCACATCTCTGGAGAGATGTGAAAATGGTTGTGCACCAATGCTTTCCATCCAACCTGATGGAGCTTGACAGGTGCTGCAAAGAGGAATGGGCGAAACTGCCCACAGATAGGTGTGCCAAGCTTGTGGCATCATATTCAAAAAGATATGAGGCTGTAATTGCTGCCAAAGGTGCATCAGAAAAGTATTGAGCAAAGGCTGTCAATACTTCTGTACATGTGATTTCTTCATTTTTTTTTTTTAAATAAATTTGCAAAAATCTCCCAAAAACTGTTTTCACATTGTCATTATGAGGTATTGTAGTGTAGCATTTCGAGAGGAGAAAATGTATTTGTTTTATTTTGGAATAAGGCTGTAACATAACAAAATGTGGAAAAGGTGAATAGCTGTGAACCAAATATGGCTGCATCCCCCCCCTGGCACACCTGTAGGTGGGCAGAAAAATACTTATAATTGATGCTTATATAAGAGTTCTGCTTCTAGCTTTAGCACACTGCACCTTCCCCATTGTGTTTACTTTCTTCTAGGCACTGTCTAGGATAACCTCTGTAGTGTACCCAAAATGCATACCACACCAAATACTGTACCTTTCATTTTTGGGTTATGCAACCTGTTCAATTTAATACTCAAAATGGCTGCATCAACCCTGCATTAAGTTCCTCCATTAAGTTTTTCAGTGTGGTTTCCACTGTGTTTCATTTTTAATGCCTGTAAAGCGATTTTGAGTCCTGCAGGAGAAAAGCACTATTCATGAAAAAGGAGGAGATAGGCAAGGAGGAAAAGGATGGAGGAAAAAAAAAAAGGGAGGACAGAGGAAGGAGAAGGCAAGGAGGGAGGTGGAAAGGAGGAGGAGGGTGGTGGTTTATAGGAGGTAGGATTACACTAACACAACCTACTGGCCCTAGGCCAACATTGCCCGTCATGGCATTTAAGTACCACTATTTGCGGCTTTCCATGGGGGGCTGATGATTAAAATCACGGCATCTTAGCCCCATACCCTCCTCAAAGACTGGCAAATCATGGAATTTGCCATACTGGGGGTGGGGCTTGATGGTGTCTAGATCAGGCACCGCCCCCAACATGTTGCTGATAGTCTCTTCTCGGGGCTTCTCCCAGAGAGGAGACTTTAAAAGTAGGCATGGCTGTGCTAAGGATCATCAAATGTTTGCCAGCTGGTTGGACTTGTGCACTTATCCTCATGTGTCAAATTCCCATTTCCCTGTAGACTATAATCTTACCTGCTCTGTCTGTCTTTAATAATCCAAATGAGTGTTATTATGGTTTAGATAACAATTGAATAATGCAATGAAATTTGCTGTAGCTGTATAAATAATGGTCAATAAAAGAAAAATATAATAAGTGATGAAAGACAAAAAGGCTCGGTCTCTCCCTGTACTTGCGTTGGCATTTCTCCAGGTATTTATTTCCTCTTATAGTCCAAAACTATACTAGTAGTCTAATTGGCACCAAACAAAATTTATACTAGTGTATAAGTGTGCGTTTACATGGGCAGACTAATGGGTCAAGTGGTTCTCATCTGCCATGAAATTCTATAAAGTATTATTTCCTGATACAGGTCGAGTATCCCGTATCCGAATATCCGTTATCCGAATTATTCCGAAATACGGACATTCCAGAAAGTGAAAAAAAAAATTTTTTTTTTCTAAAAACTCACTGGGGACATATGTAACAGCATCACTGGGGACATGATATGTAACTGGCACTATATATGTGCAAGACAATGATTGCTTGGCATTCAAATTCAGTGCTGAGATAGTACACACATTTTGTTTCACGTTTTGAAACCTTGTTTTTTGAACAATTAAAATATGTTTGTGTGTATTTTATGTGGTAATAAAATATATTTGTGTGTATATTATGTGTTTATACAGCATAAATGCAAGATACTTCAAAATACATCATTGAAATATTAAAATATTCCGAAATACGGAATAATCCGTTATCCAAAATTCTCCTGGTCCCGAGCATTTTGGATACGGGATACTCAACCTGTAGTGCAAACTGGGTGTTCTTTATGTAAAAAGTACTGCAAATCTACTTTTAGGGGTCTGTGTTACAGGTTACTATCCATAAAGCTGGATTTTATTTCATTTGCAAAGCCAGTGCACATGATCAATGTGATTTTAAAAGGTAAGACTAGAAAGCACATAACTTTTATACAACTAAAAACTATTAAAGCACAGCCTAGTACCAACTGAGGACCAACTTCACTAGTACAGAGATAGAATGCATTTCAGACACCTTTGTGATCATGTACATATCTGTCCATTTTACACAGAGCCAACCCTAACCAATTTGATGCCCTAGGCAAGATTTTGTCGCTAGCAACGTCACTAGTTTCACATCAGAACCAGCACCCTTCCTCATTATGTCACACAGTAGTGTCCGTTATGCATGTTAAATTACCCCCCACCCTCGTATTGCTCCTTATTTACATTATAACACAGCACATTGCTCCTTATTTATATTCCATCACATCTTTTTGTTCCTTACTTAAATTCTATTACCTCTTATTGCTACTTATTTACATGACACCACCTGGTATTGTTCCTCATTTAAAATTATATCACCCTGTATTTCCCTTTATTCACATTCTATTAATGTAGATATTGATACTGGAGTCCTGACTGCCAATATCCTGATCATAATATGCGGGGTGGATTATACTTAGACTTGGGAGGGGATGGATACATTTAGACTCTAGGGATAGGCAGGGATAGGCTGTTGGGAGGGACAGCTAGGTAAAGGCAGTGTGGTACGAGGGTTAGGCACTAGCAAGGATGTTTAGGGTAAGGCTGCAGG
This sequence comes from Crinia signifera, assembly GCF_055691185.1. Classification (NCBI taxonomy): domain Eukaryota; kingdom Metazoa; phylum Chordata; class Amphibia; order Anura; family Myobatrachidae; genus Crinia; species Crinia signifera. The sequence continues at coordinate 109,750,491 of NC_139219.1, read as the reverse complement.
GGGGGTGGTTAGAGTTAGGCTGAGGCAAGGGCGGGTTAGGGTTAGAGGAACGCAGGGGAAGGTAAATATACTTACCGGATCCCTGTTGGGATGCCGGTGTCATTATTCTGACAGCCAACATCCCGACCACCGCCATCAGTATGTATTCCTTTAGAGAAGTGAAAGCCATATAGTTGCCAGTGATAAATGCGCTAAGAATCCAAGACTTCAGCATTTGCTTTTAGGTGGAAGGCAAGGGAGAAACTCCAAACAATATCAAGGTATCGCATGTCAGCAAACTTATGCATACGCACTTGCTGTAGGTTTCCTGATGCTGTTGTCAATCATATTTATTGCTTTGCAGGGGCACATCCAGAAGAAAATAAGGGGGTGGGGAGTGCACTATGATAGAGGAAGGTAGTTAGTAAGCTGTGACTGCTATAAGGAGTATGCACTCCCCTAATACAGAAGACCCCTCTCAGACACATGATCTCCCTTTAGCAATAAATAATCTACTCCCCCTCACACATATCATCTCCTTCTTGCATAGAATGGCCACCCCTCCCCTTAGCACTAAATAACCCTCCTCCTCCCACAGACAGATCAACCCCCTCAGTAGAGAATTACCCCCCCCCCCCCCCCCCGTGGGGTGCGCTATTATCAGCAGCTGGCTACGGGGTTGTCACTCCCCTAATTATCAAAGAAGAATAAAATGCAATAGGCCAGCGCTGGCTGAATGATTAGTTCAGACGGTAATATCAATTAATAGTTTATTAACTCTAATTAATTAGAGTTAATAAACTTTTAATTTATATTACCGTCTGAACTAATCATCCTTCCACACACACACACAGACAGACACACACACAGTAAGCCATTTTCTTAGAAATAACCTCACAGACTGGATTCAGGTTACAGTGCTGGCCGGCCGATTGTCTTCACTATGTGTCCCCACCAAGTCCAGGACAGTACACAGTGTACAGTACAGTATAGTAAAATAAATCTGTCAGCCAGGTGCCAGCTGAGTGCAGGGCAACACAGATAGAAAAAAGGGCTGCTGTACTGTCCTGCCATATCAGCAGCCACCCCACTAGCTGTCATTAAAGACAGAGTGACCTGGTGACACGTTAAGGGTGCGGGGCACAGGTGAAAGGCAGCTCCACACACAAGTCGGCCCACCGGAGGTCTTCACACTGAAGGTAATGACCACTCCAAGCCTGATCCTACAGTATGTGCACAGGCGTGCTGCCCATAGTCTGTGTTAGTTCCACTGCTCCAAATGCTTGTGGAATACAATATATGCCTCTGCCAGCTAATTTAAATCTACTGATATCAAAACAAAATGAATTTGTTTTGGTATCTTGTTGACAAGAACATATCTAGCATGTCACCGTGATGAATTCCTGTACTTTAAATACACTTGTGTAAAAGTTTCTTGCTCTCGCTCTCTCTTTACACATACTGTACACAATCCTGTAGTGATATGCGCTCAAATACAAACATATGACATCATCATTTCAGCAGTTGTACAGTATATTTCTAGTGTGTTTCTTGTTCTTTAGTCACCCCTATGGTTGTTAAAAAATCGACATCTTGTCATATCAAATCTTCTTTGTGAAAATAATAAACCTTCATAATTCTGTGTAAAAATTACTACTCCAACACTGACGTCACCTCCTGCAAATGTGCTTTAAATAAAAAAAAAAAAAATAGACACAATGGGCCTGATTCTGGTTCAGTTGCAACAGCAAATTATCTCTGTAATGGGCAAAAGCATGTGTACTGCAGGGGTAGAGGGGGCAGATGTAATATGTGCCGAGAGTTAGATTAGGGTAGGGTTTGTACTTTAAACTGATATCTATTATGCAGTGTAAAAATAAAGCAGCCAGTATTTACTCTGCACAGAAACAAAATAACACCCAAATCGAACTTTCTCTGCACAGGTTACATCTGGCCCACCTGCAGTGCACATGGTTTTGTCCATTAGAGAGAAAATTTGCTTTTGTAAGTGAACCAGAATCAGGCCAAATGTGTGTATAACATCACAATGGATTTTGCATTTCTTTTGCACAGTCGGTTCGTACATGACCTCCACTGTCAACCTTGAGTGTTTAAGCTATTTTATAACTGAGTGCTGAGGCATGCAGTTTGTGCAAAGAGATTATTATGTGGAAGGAAATAATTTATCTTCTATGAAATCCTATCCGCCTTCCTATGCTACGTCTCTCTCCCTATATGATTCAATTTTAATGGCCATGGTATCATGGAGTGCAATTATGTATTCCTCTTAAAGAACAACATCTGCTTACAGTAATACGGTTATATGTCAAACAAACACAGCGATTAGCAGATGTATGCATGCAGTATATACAAATATCTTTGTACATTAGGTGAAAATCATGCATGAATATTACAACTCCAGTTGTATGTTTAAAATCAGGAATATAACATACCAAACTAATTTCTGTTACATTATGAACCTACTACGCTGCTTTTTATCCAGTCTCAAGTTGTGCTGCCAATCACTATTTACACACTTACTGCATGAACACAACCAAGGTGCAGTACTGTAGCAGTACATTCCTACAAAGCTTTTCCCGCTTTGCCACTTATTGAGGTAAAGCATAAAACAAAATGCCGCCAGAGTACCAAAGAGATAACACCCCCTTTGGCTATACGTGCAAGTCCTACAGGACATCAATCTAATCAATGTATAGATTTGTGCAGGTGTGCCGCTATGGGGCTTTCCACTCTGCCACATTATGGACTACCTCCTTCATCACTCTGGGACATCTACTGAGAACAGTCGTCTATGTCCTAAAGGAGGAGAAAGTAGTACATAAAAAAAAAAGAGAGGGGCGCACACCTTTTCTCTAATGTTGGAAAATTGCAAGAAATCTCACGTAAAGGCGGTCCCCCAGGGATGCCACAGGTTAATTACACAAAATAGCATGTAAGCCTACTGCTATGCAAGAAAATAACTATGCCTATCATTCATTTTACTAACATCTGAATGATTTTCTATAGTTAGAGGTTTGCAGATACTCTACCGAAAGAAGCTATGTTTAAGTTAATTTATTTGTCTAATCCACTAGGACACAGTGGCCTCCAAAACGATTACTTGGTGTCACCAGTGCAAAGCAAGTACCATTCTCTTTAGAAAAGGTTACAAAGGGTTAACCTGGTAGAAGTTACTGGGTGTTCAGCTGCATTAGGAATGTTAAAGGTTTGTTCTGTGACAGACACCTTTTGATCTGCATCAAGCACCCTCAGTCTGCCAAGAGTACAGATGGCCATCAGTGTAATTGCTGTAGATGGTTCTAAGCTTACCAGTCCAAGCACAGAATCCCGCCCTTCCACCGGCACGCAGTATATATGAAACAGCCGGTTATATGCACAGAACTCGGCCCTTGGCGGTTATAAGCCATACAGACAGTCATCGGTTTAATTGCTGTTAATGGTTACCATTGATGGCAATATGGCAAGTAGCCAACAATGATCACCAACTATGCAGTGGATAAAAATGTATGGTTTTACAGCAGTAAGGTCATCCCTGTCCTTTGACGAGTTGGTGCCAGATTTATAGTTACGCCACTGTTTTGTAGATCAGCAAAGTTGAGCAGCAAAAGTGCAAACATTAAACAGGGTCCTCACAATCTGTACATGTGAGAAAAGCATCATGGTTAGATTTACAAAATTCTGTAGCAAACATTTGAGAAACTGCTTATAGGGCAACAATAGCAATATGAAATAAAACAGCTGCCAAGCTAGGCCCACAAATTAAAACATAAATGACATAAGGGGCGGGGCCTATTAATAAAAGGTGACTGAGTAAGTAAGTATAATTTATATAGCGCACTTTCTGCAACAGGACTCAAGGCACTTTGCAGACATTAAAAATCAATGCACATAATACAGAGGATATTGGTAGTACAGTAACAGACAAAAGAAACCCTTAAGTATAATGCAGGATTGGTGTAGCATTTTGGATAATAACTTCCATGGGTTGTGTACTCCACCCTGACAAGGTACCAGATGCGGCAGCCATTTTAGACGCTCCGTAGGATTACCCTGGGTTAAATAGATCACCCCTAAAAGAATTTAGCCAAAATGGGTGATTTCAGTGAATACTCAGGTCCATGTATTTTTCATCCCATCCACAAGTGCACCAGATGAGGCAGCCATGGTGGGCGCACAACGAAGGAGGCGAGCCATACAAGGACATATATTGGAAAGCAAATACTTGTGAAGTAGTATGATAAACCCTGCACCGAGACAGCCACATGACCCACATCCTGCCCGCCAGTGGCGTAACTATAAATTTTGCCCCCCCCTGCCAAAAAGCTTGTGCCCCCCCCCCCCCCCCAGGCTCCTCTCCGCCATGTTTCCCCAGTGTGTCACATGCATAACTGAGAAGCTGAAACAGGATAGAGTAAGAGAGACCAGCAGACACTGCTGCTTCCCTTGGCTCCGATACATCCCAAGCCGCCCTAGCACGCCCATCCTGTACACAGTAGCCAATAGCCAGCTCTGTGTACAGTCAATTGAATCAGTGGGGGAATTTGACATCTCTGCCATGGCCACACCCGCGCTGTGGCTGACTCGCCTCCAGTGCTCAGTCAGTGGGCAGCGGCAGGCAACAGCATGTCAGTGCGTCAAGCGGGTGCCGGCGCCCACACAGACCCTGCTGCTGCTTGCTCCCCCAAGCGGCTTCTGGGGCTTCCTTACAGTAGTTACGCCACTGCTGCCCGCAGAGAAACCATCTGAGGCAACCAGCTTGGTGCACTGCAGAGGTCAGAGCTAGCAGGGTGTGCAATCTGCAGAGATACACATTACAGGAAAAGCACATGGTGGGGTACATGTATTCTGGGGGGGGGGGGGGGGGGAGTCACAAACACATCTTTGCAGGGGACTAATGAAAGGGATATATTGAGAAATCATTTTCATTGAATCATCAATGTCCTGGTCTCATGGGAGCAGTACAGGTGGTTATGAGAAAGCGGGGGCACATTCATGTATGGGGGCTTCCCTGGTGCTTCCCCTCACAGCTTCATGCTCACCGTGAGGGGTAGTTCTGGTGTTCTCAGCCATATACACCTCCCCCACCAGCTGAAGGTGCAGAAGGTGCTAATCAAACCTTACAACTCACACAGCACAGATAAAAACCACAATAACAGCTTTTTACAGATTTAAAACAAAATTCTGCAGTTGAATTCTGAAATATGATTACCAAGATGTTTAAAAAATTCAGCATAAGAGTTGGAATGTTCTGCAGGCCCAGATCAGTATATTGAATGCTGGATAATTACCAAGATGTTCAAAAAATTCAGCATAAGAGTTGGAATGCTCTGCAGGCCCAGATCAGTATATTGAATGCTGGATAATTACCAAGATGTTTAAAAAAATTCAGCAAAGAGTTGGAATGATCTGCAGGCCTAGATCAATATGTTGAATGCTGGATAATTACCAAGATGTTTAAAAAATTCAGCATAAGAGTTGGAATGCTCTGCAGGCCCAGATTAATATGTTGAATGCTGGATAATTACCAAGATGTTTAAAAAATTCAGCATAAGAGATGGAATGCTCTGCAGGCCCAGATCAGTATATTGAATGCTGGATAATTACCAAGATGTTTAAAAAATTCAGCATAAGAGTTGGAATGCTCTGCAGGCCCAGATCAGTATATTGAATGCTGGATAATTACCAAGAGGTTTAAAAAAAAATCCAGTCCTGTGGCATTTTAGGTTCCTAAATTGTAAGTCAAACTACAAGTCTATCTATGGATCCAGGAAATCCTATTATGTAGATCAGCGGTTCTCAAACTGTGGGTCCTGACCCCAATGTGAGTCCCGACCTTCTCAGCATGGGGTCGCGACTCCATGTTGCTGACCATCAGGCTGATGACTTTTCTAATCTGAGTCAGTGGTTCAAGGAGTCTGAAAAGTCTTTTGAATGGCCTGTTACTTCAGACTCCTCACCTCATTTTGTGGCTCCCCAATACTGCCATGTATGTGCGGTCTGCTGACTACACGTTTGAACTGATGACCTTCTGCAGTAACTTGCTGGGGTCCTGTAATTATTTTCAACGTCTGATGGGGTCCCAATTTGAGTGGTGAAATAGTTTTAAGGAAAACAAAAAGATTTTACCTATGGTACTTAAGCTGCAGTAGACTAAAGAATGTGGTCACCGGACCACAAAAGACAACAATAGTAAAAAATAAAGGAATAGTCTTAATTGCGCTATAGAGTACTGTTCCAATATAGTGTAGATCCACACGATCTTCACCTTCCTCTCCAATTCAGATGCACCATGTGGAGAAAATAAAATAATGCACAATGGTGTAATATAGCAAAGGTAACAATAAGTCCTTTTCTCCCTCAGTGTTTAAGGAATACTATGGAAAAGGTGCTCCCAGAGTTTCCAAAGAGATCCAGGGGATGCTGAGGGTCACCTCACTCGTGCATACACAGAATCACGCTTACATGTATGCTTACATGCCAATGTTGTGGAACCTCATGTTGCGGTTTCTTTGTGAAAGAAAGGGGCCTCCCATTCAATCCAAAACAAGGCTGTATTATATTAAAAGACAGTATATAGCCAGAAACAAACTCACAATATGTGTGCCAAAAACAAGATGTAACCCGAGTATGAGTATTGGCCACACACCACTGTGGGGAATCCGATATACAACTGTCAATAATTTGATAAAAGACACTAGATTATTCAACGCGTTTCGGCATACTGCGATGCCTTTTTCAAGAAGCGTGTCTAAAATTTAAATAATGCATGAATAATTAGTTTCATGTATATAAAAGATTTCATGTGCATAGAACACCAAATAACTAAATACAGTGTTAACAATCTAAGATGTTAGTATAAAAAGGGCATAGTGCTGGACCTTACCACAAATGGATGTCAGACAGCGTGGGGGACTGGTTTGTGCAGTTCTCCTCCACGTGTGCCGCAGAATCCTTGTCGGTGCCGGCGTCTGTACGCCGGAGATAACAGCTGGGAAAAGCCGGAAGTCCCGCTTGCATCACATCCGCTTGACGCGGCTGGGAATGGCTTTCAAGTACCGAGTCTGTATAGACACAGCGGCGGCCATATTCTTTACTGGCATTTACTGCCCTTAACGGAATATGCCTTATTTTGATAATGAACCCAGCAGTTAAATATTTAAGTACAATACATAAGAATATACAGAGAATTTGGACGAATATAAAAGCATCACGCTTTGAAAAAAAGACTAATCAAATAGTCAGAAGTTTTTACACTGACGGTGGCCATATTTCTTATGGGTAAAACTGCCCTTATCCTATATAAAGGGGAGTAATGCTTCCCCCGTATAGGTGTGTGACCAAACCAATATCCAAAGCTCATACAACTATATATATACAAAAATAATGAAATAAAAATGATGACATAAAAATGAATACATAAAAATACATAAAAATAATAATAATGGAAATAAAACTTTAGAGAAACCATCTAAGTTCGAAATCACAATTAAGCCCTGCCGGGACAAGAGTTTTGAGATCATATATATATCGCATCTCGGCTTGGGCTAGACGTATATCTCTATTTTTTGTACGCCAGTTATCATGTATTCATGCAATAGCACAAAACATTTTTTTCCCTTCTGTACTGCAAAGATGTTTCTCCTTGAAATGCAGGGAAAAAGGGTGATTGGGGTTACCATTAGTGATGTTGCGCACGTGTTCCGCCCATCTCACTTTAACTTGGTTACACTTGCACACTATTACATATACAACATAACTGGTGTGGCATGTAATGAACTCCCTAATTTTAATAGAGACTCCATTAATGTCCAACTCCATAAAGTTATTTACTGGACTTTTACATGATCTGCACATTTTGCACTCTCCACAGTGATAAAAACCTTTATTTCTTGGTAGAAATCTCTTTCCGTCCATATGTAGAGAGCTTGATACCAAACGGTCTTTGACTGTAGGTGCTCTCCTATATATGAAGACCGGTCTTTCTGGCAAGGTTTTTTCAATACATCATCTTTAAGGAGGATGTTCCAATATTTCCTAACCACCCCCTCTACTTGTCTTTTGTGGTATCCCGTATCAAAAGCTATAGTGTAGTTTTTTTTACCCTTATCAGGTTTAAAATTAGTACTGGACAGAAGGAGATTTCTATCCATCTCACCAATTTGTTGAGCCATATTTTCCAATTTTTTTGGATCATACCCTTTAATCGTAAATTTTTCAACCATTTTTTTGGCCTGTTCTCTATATTTAATGTTTGATGAACAATTTCGTCTTAAACGAGTAAGCTGCCCTTTAGGGACATTTTCAAGCCATGTATTTAAATGGTTACTGGTTCTGGGTATATAAGTATTGCAATCGGTGGGTTTATTAAACGTGCAGGTTTCTATATGACCGTCTACAATTTCAATTTGCAAGTCCAAAAAATTGATTATTCTTTGGCTAATTTCAAAGCTTAACAAAATATTCACATTATTATTATTAAGGTGAGTGCAGAATTTTTTAAGATCCTCCTCACTCCCCTGCCAAATAAAAATAATATCGTCAATGTACCGCCACCAATGCACCAGGTCTGCGCTCCAGCCATGTCCTGTCCATACGTGAGTCTCCTCCCACCTGGACATGAACAAGTTGGCATAGCTGGGTGCGAACCTGGTACCCATGGCGGTACCGACTAATTGTTTATAAAAATGCCCAAAATTAAAATAATTGTTTTCCAGAATGAATGTTATGCCTTCCACAATAAGATCACACATATTATTCTCAAGATTACTCCCTAAAAGAGTTGGATGGAGTAACATTTAGGGATAGAAGCTGTCAAGAAAACTATGTCAAGAAATATGGACACCGTCAGTGTAAAAACTTCTGACTATTTGATTAGTCTTTTTTTCAAAGCGTGATGCTTTTATATTCGTCCAAATTCTCTGTATATTCTTATGTATTGTACTTAAATATTTAACTGCTGGGCTCATTATCAAAATAAGGCATATTCCGTTAAGGGCAGTAAATGCCAGTAAAGAATATGGCCGCCGCTGTGTCTATACAGACTCGGTACTTGAAAGCCGTTCCTAGCCGCGTCAGGCGGATGTGATGCGAGCGGGACTTCCGGCTTTTGCCAGCTGTTATCTCCGGTGTGCAGACGCCGGCACCTACAAAAATTCTGCGGCACACGTGGAGGAGAACTGCACAAACCAGTCCCCCACGCTGTCTGACATCCATTTGTGGTAAGGTCCAGCACTATGCCCTTTTTATACTAACATCTTAGATTCTTAACACTGTATTTAGTTATTTGGTGTTCTTTACACATGAAATCTTTTATATACATAAAACTAATTATTCATGCATTATTTAAATTTTAGACACGCTTCTTGAAAAAGGCATCGCAGTCTGACGAAATGCGTTGAATAATCTAGTGTCTTTTATCAAATTATTGACAGTTGTATATCGGATTCCCCACAGTGGTGTGTGGCCAATACTCATACTCGGGTTACATCTTGTTTTTGGCACAGATACTGTGAGTTTGTTTCTGGCTATATACTGTCTTTTAATATAATAAAGCCTTGTTTTGGATTGAATGTGAGGCCCCTTTCTTTCACAAAGAAACCGCAACATGAGGTTCCACAACATTGGCATGTAAGCATACATGTAAGCGTGATTCTGTGTATGCACGAGTGAGGTGACCCTCAGCATCCCCTGGATCTCTTTGGAAACTCTGGGAGCACCTTTTCCATAGAATTCCTTAAACACCAAGGGAGAAAAGGACTTATTGTTACCTTTGCTATATTACACCATTGTGCATTATTTTATTTTCTCCAAATGGTACATCTGAATTGGAGAGGAAGGTGAAGATCGTGTGGATCTACACTATATTGGGACAGTACTCTATAACGCAAGTGAGACTATTCCTTGTTTTTACTAAATAGTTTGAGGACCCCTGATGTAGATAAAAGAGCAAAGGCTGTTATGTATTTACATTTAGTTGAAAAAAACAGCGAATTATAGTACAATATTCTATTTCTTCGGAATACTTCATTTCAGCCCTTTACATTAATTTAAGGCCCTTCGAATAAATAGGCAACACTTTTCTTAGGATCCACCTCTCGTATATAAATCTGCTCCTCCCCTCTCCTCACAGTCTACTGAGTGACTCCACCCATGATCCTAAGAGAAAAAAAAACAACAGACAGGGAGGGAGATTTATGGGTTGCCATGAAGTATTCAGTAGAAATGGAATTATCGTAACTTTAATTTGTGGTTTTCTTTTCCCTACTTTATGACAGGCCTTTACATTGGGATATATCAAAGCAATAACAGGAGGGGTAATACAATACCTTAAGCCATAGCCTGACTAAGGATATGGCTTCCAAGACCATGTAGCCGCAGCACAGATTTCTTTGACAGATGCCCGAGCCTACTTAGCCCACGAGCAAGGCCGCCGAGGAGGGGGGGGGGGGGGGGGGGACCCGGGCCCGAGCTGTCTGGAAGGGCCTGGCAGGGGCCCTGGACCGACCCCCCCTTTCACCTCTGTCCCTCCCAGGCAGCAGCAGCACACACCGAGGCTAAGCATGACCGTCTCAATGACAGCGTGCAAGCTCATGGTGAGCCTGGAATTAGGCCATGCCCCAGGTTTTTGTTAGAGGGGGTGAGAAAATACTCTAAAGTTGAGGGGGGTGTTATTGTCATCATCCCCCCCCCCCCCCAGCAGCAGCAGGATGTGCTGGTGTGGCCTAATTGCGGATTAGGCCACGACCCCAAAATTTTACCGGGACCCAGCATACCTCTCGGCGGCCCTCCCCACGAGACAGACATTGCTCTCTTCAAGTGTGCTTTGACCTTAAGTCTCTTTGGCCCTTATTCTGATCGGTGCGGATTTTTCCGCATGCGGTCGTACCGCCGATGGTTTTCGACTGCGCATGTGCAGAGGTCACTCTGCACATGTGCAAGCGGTTTCGCCGTACGTATTCTTTAGACGCCGCACAGGGGGCGGAGAGGGGCGTGAAGGGCTACTTAGCCTCATTACCCTATGCATACGCCCCGCGTTTCATGGGCGTTCCCATGCAAACGCAGGGCGTATGCATGGTAATGAAGCCGTGACGCATGTGTAGGGGGCGGGCATCTGACATCGCCGGATGTCAGCTGCCCGCCCCCATACATGATTTCATACGGACAAGTGTCCGTGTGGTCTAGGGTGGCGGGCGCTGGTGGAGCGTGCGGCCCTGCATTCGATGTTCGGCGACCATCGAATGCAGGGGCTGCTCCCAAGATGGAGGAGGCGTATCCCCGTCCACTTTCATGCGGACCGCCACATATCCGCGTACGGACGGAGGTGGCGATCCGTATGGAAGGCGGGGATTCGCCTGCACGGTCCTGGCCGCATATTTATGATCTGGCCGCACCGAACAGAATAAGGGCCTTTATGGTTTGGCAAAATCTTGCAATCAATCTGTCTTTAGACAATTTTCTATCCAGCAGGATGCTCGGGGTTGCTATATGAACTTTAATAGTGGATACAGCTATAACTTTACCAAACCCTTCACATAGGAACTGCAGAATCTGCAATGTACCTGACTTAACCTGACATTTACTTTTTGCCTAGTTAATGAATATTTTCCATATTTATGGTATATACAAGAGATGATACTTTTTCTCGCTTGCAGCAGAAGTTTAATTAAAGCTGGAGGCAGACCCTTACTCCTCAGTATTTCCCGCTCAACTTCCATGCTGTCAAACACAGATATCAAGATCCAAATTATCTTCCACATTATGTTCTCATACTTCCGGGTAGTAATCCATTATAGAAGTTACGGGATGCGTGTCACTTGCGCTCCACGCTACGTGTATACACTTCCGGGCAGTAGCTCACCGGAAGTAGCATTAGTAGAGCACTCCGGTTTTGCCGGGGGTAACAGAACACATATCAATATGACGCACTTCCGCATCCGTTGGCGTGCGTTCCAGCATGCGCTTCAGCTACAACACTCTGGCCTGCAGGTTTGTAAATTCTCACTATGTAAATTAATACTTCATATATGTGATTACGCTAATTAGTGACTAATTATGAGACATGCTGAGATACTTTTAACTTTACCCTTTACCCTAAAATGATGTTAATGATGTGATTTCTTAATAAATTGCTTCTTATACACTTCCGGGTCAACCTAGGTATAAATACACATGTATTGGCTCCTGTTAATCATCTTGACAAAGGTCCCAAAGGAGGACCGAAACGTTAATTCTAACTAAGCCCTGACATGCTGCCTGATTAAACATCACACATGACTACAAGACTGGTGAGTAACTCCACTTCATTAAGAATATATATATATATATATATATATATATATATATATATATATATATATATATATATATATATACACATACACACACACATATAAATATACACAGAAAGAAATGAAGAAAAGTGCACCAGTGAAAATATGAATGTAATAATTTTACTTAATCTAAACATGTACATTGGGGTGTAAAATTAACAGCTTGCCATGCGGGCCAATGGCGTTTCAGCTACCGGAAGCTGGGGAAGATTGTTAATGATGACATCCGGAATCGGGCTAAATGATGTATAAATGATTTGTGTTAAAAACATGGGTAAATATATTATAATTAGTTTTGTATTTAGGTCTGCCTCCCTTATAAAAACTATGCATATAGAGAACCAAAATATAAATATGTCTATTGGATCAATATGGTTAATGATTATGCAACTTCCTGTTGGTTGGTATAAAAACCATTACTACACACATGGTGCTACACCTTTGAAAAAGCTGTCAGTGGACGGCGAAACATGTCAGGGAGCACCTGCTGATTTAATTGGCTTTATTTGGCTACAATCGGATACCCTTGGAGGAATAACTTGTCATACAATATCTGGATCATCAACTGGGCAAAAATACATCCTATATCTTATCTTATATCTTAAAATTGGGACACCACCACCTGCACAATAAGGATTACAAGGGCGCATATAGCTGAGGATACCCACAATCCATCAGGTTTACCATCTCCCTCGAGCGCCACCTATCCGGCAAGGTTTATGGACCCTAAACCAACTCTCAGGACATCTAAATCCAGCTACTATAAGTACTTCCAAAAAAGGACAATATTACGGGAATCCACGCCATAAGTATAACCCATATTCTTTTATTCTCATTATTTTATTTTAATCTTTTTTTGTTTTTTGTTCAATTATGTCTTTATGTGATTTCACTGTGTAAAAAATATTTTATACCTATCAAGTGGTGACAAACACACTTAATATTGTGCAATAAGCAAATAAAACTATATCTATTTTCTTATACTACCATATTGATCCAATTTTTAGCGCTCCACCTTTTTCTTTTCTCTTCAGAAACAAATGATCAAGCTAGCTATTGCCGAGTGAAAAATTGCTACATTTCATCTCTGTAACCGCATATTTAATAATAAACCGATTAGACGAAACAAATATATATGTATATGAGAAAATACATATACACACAAAAATAAATAAAAATGGATAAAAAATTTATTAGAAAACGCATATATTAAAACATACATAGAAGATATGTATCAAAAATCTATATGATCACAGAAAGCGCAAAAAAACAAAATAATATTAATAATGAAGTATGCAGTTTATCAGCATTAGCCTGCAAGATTAACAAAAAAATACAATAAGCACATCAAAGTATACAAAATTTTAAAATATATGTAATAAATAAGCATTTGAAGACAGCATTACTAAAAAAAGTACATACATATACTAATACCGCTTTCACACCACCAAAACGTTTTAAAAACCGGTATTTTTAAACGGTATTTAAAACGGGTCTGAGCCTTCACATTGCAGTAGATTACCGTTTTAAATACCGTTTAAGTACCATTGACATCAGTCAACCCGTTTAATCCCTTAACATGTTTTAAGGCAGAATGCAGGGGACAGCCTATCACAGGTCTGTAATCTGTTGTTTATACTAAATACCGTTTCAGAGCCATTCTCACTGCATAAAAAATGGCTCGTAAACGTGTAGGACTCTGCTTTTTAAACGTTTTGAAATACCGGTGATCTTTAACCGGTAAATCAACTCTGGCACTTTCCCACTGCAGCCTTAAACGTTTTGAAGTGGGAAAAAATCTGCAATATACCGTTTAACAAGTGCAGTGTGAAAGGGGTATAAGATAATCTAAAATAATAGGAGAGAGAACTTCTGGACCAGGATGAAGATCGCACAAGAGACCACATACTACACCATGGAACTAAATGCAGATGCCCCCTATCATTCCAACTGGTGAAGCATTAATCCAACAACACCAGTGGAACAGTGGGCTGTTAAACACAATCCCTTAGTGTAGAAAATAAGTGATCCCATAGCTCTCATTCATACCTGCCGGGCTCATGGTACCAAGTGTATATATCCAGAAGGTCTCTCTATTGCTTAATTGTCACAAACTTAACTGTCACAGCTCGCAGGGTCAGTATTCAACTAACCCCATGTACATGCTGTTTCCCCCTCGCTAGTTTTTTGTAGCGATGGTGAAATGGCGTGTGCGGCCGCTAAACAGCGAGGTTCACATTTTTCCACTTTCCAATCAAAGAGTTTAAAGTTGCATGTGGGCACAAATGACAGTCCACAACTCAAAACAGCATTTTCATCAGCAGTGTTTTTTTTTTATGCTTTCTAAAAACACACTGGGGGAAATGTATTGTGTATTCTACTTCACATGTGATGTTGCTATGGGCAACCAATCCTGTCTACTATATTCGGGGTGCTAAATAAATAAGAAGTAGATTCTGATTGGTTGTCCATAGCAACATCACAGGAGAAGTAGAATACACATCTTAGTACATTTCCCTCACTGACTGCTATGAACGTTGCCTGCTTTCCACCAAACTGGATGGTGTAATGGTTAGCATTACTGCCTCACAGCACTGAGGTCATGGGTTCAATTCCCACCATGGCTCTAACTGTGTGGACTTTGTATATTCTCCCCGTACTTGGGTGGGTTTATCCCGTGTACTCCGGTTTCCTCCCACAATCCAAAAATATACTGGTAGGTTAATTGGTACCAACAAAAGTAACCTAGAACGTCTGTGTGTGCATGAACATGTGGTAGGGAATATAGATTAAGTTCCACTGGGGCAGGGACTGATGTGAATGTTCAAATATTCTCTGTAAAGAGCTGCGGAATATGTATGTGCTATAAAAGAAACTGTTAATAAATAAAATAAATGGTACTTGTTTCCTAGCACGGCGCCCATCGGGTCCCATCGCATACCATTAGTTAAGGTATGCGATGGGACCCGATATTAGGGTTTTAAGAGCTTCCTATACAATTTTAACATTGTGTCACATCGCATGCCATTACAATGGCATGCGATGCAACGCGATTACACCCGATTTTACATTGTACAGGCACCCTGATGGGTGATTACTATGTTAAAAGCACCCCCAGACCCCCCACTATCAACGCCAGCCCGAAGCGTGGCGAGCGCAGCAAGCCCGCGGGGGGGCGGCGGTACGCGTCCTCCAACCTTTTCATACCCCCACTATCCACGTCGGCGTGGAGTCAATTGTATATAGTGTGGTGAGCGCAGCGAGCCACCGAGCCCGAAGCGTGGCGAGCGCGGAATACATGTGAAGTTTTAGACACCCTTACAGTGGTAAGAAATTTAGCATTAATTATCGGTTTACATGTTTTTAATTTACCTGATCGTAATTTATCTGATCACTTGTCCTTGTGGATTAAGCTATGTCGGGAAGACAGACTGCACTTTGCGTGAATGGATGGTGGCACGCTGACATGCCATCCAAACAGCTCTATCCACAGGGCACAGTGACCAGCCAGATATTTTTTGGATGCAGGTCACAGTTTGGCTACTTTCAGATATATGCTTATTGATCATGTGCCTGCTGATATTCGGGGCAGAGATCGTTCTCTGAAATTGTTACACTGTGATTTCAGATGGATTCACAGATTAAACACACTGGCCCCACACGAGTTAAATGAACAGTTGAGACTTCATTCATTTCTTTTGTTGCATCATCTAAAGTTTGTGTCTTTTTGCCTTTTACTTGTTTTTTTTAATGTATTTTATTGTGCTTCGTGATTTGTATTATTGGTTGCCATGGTGATGGTCTGGAAACACTTCCTGTCCTTATCTGACGCCACCAGCTGACACGTGTTCCGACATAATGGGGGCTCTGTCTGTTCCGCCCCAACGGGGGGTTCTGTCTGTTCTGCCCCAACGGGGGCAGGGGGGTTGTCTGTCCAGCCCCAACGGGGGGTTCCTGTCTGTCCAGCCCCAACGGGGGGTTCCTATCTGTCCATCCCCAACGGGGGGTTCCTGTCTGTCCAGCCCCAACGGGGAGTTCCTGTCTGTCCAGCCCCAATGGGGAGTTCTGTCTGTCAAGCCCCAACAGGGAGTTCTGTCTGTACAGCCCCAACGGGGAGTTCTGTCTGTACAGCCCCAGGAGGGGGCTCCATCTGTCCTCCCGGCCCTGGGAGGGAGCACAGTGTTTACACCCTAGGAGGAAGCTCTGTCTCTCTGATCATTAAGGAGGTCCTGAAAGTTACAGTCTCAGGAGAAGTCTCTGATTTATTTATTTATTTATTTACAGTTTATTATATAGCGCAGCACATTCCGTTGTGCTTTACAATAGTAGACAGTGATAAGACAAACTGGGTAACAACAGACAGACTTGGAGGTAGGAGGGCCCTGCTGCAAGCTTACAATCTATAGGGATATAGGGGGGAAACATAAGGACAGGCACCAGTAATAGCATAGCAGTTACAAGTCCAGAAGGGAAGCTATATAATACATAAGTGCCTCGGAGGGTTATGCATGTAGAACTTAAATATGATAGGCTTGCCTGAAGAGGTGAGTTTTCAGGGAACGCTTGAAAGTTTGGAGACTGGTGGAGAGTCTTATTGTGCGTGGAAGGGCATTCCATAGGATGGGAGCAGCCCGATAAAAGTCCTGTAATAGTGAATGGGAGCTAGTGATCCGTGCAGAAGAGAGACGCAGATCTTGTGTAGAGTGTAGTGGTCGAGATGGGAGATATTTTGTGATAAGTGCAGAGATATATGCTGGTGCAGTATGGTTAATAGCTTTATAAGCAAGTAGAAGTGTTTTATATTGAATACGGTAATATACAGGCAACCAATGGAGGGACTGGCAGAGCGGATCAGCAGACGATGAGCGTCTTGCAGGGAAGATCAGCCTAGCAGCAGCATTTAAAATTGATTGCAGTGGCGAGAGTCTGCTCTTGGGAAGACCAGTTAGGAGACTATTGCAATAATCAATGCGGGATATAATGAGTGCATGGATAAGAGATTTGGTAGTGTCTTGTGTGAGATAGGGTCGTATTTTGGATATGTTTTTTAGATGCATGTAACATGATTTGGAGACAGATTGAATGTGGGGAAGAAAGGACAGTTCAGAGTCGAGGATGACCCCTAAGCAACGACCTTGTGGGGTAGGGTAGATTATCGAGTTGTCAACAGCGATGGAGATGTCAGGATGGTAACTGTTCTTAGTTGGTGGGAATATAAGTAATTCCGTTTTGGAAATATTGAGTTTGAGTTGGCGACAAGACATCCAAGATGAGATGGCAGAGAGACAATCAGAGACTCGCCCCAAAACCACTGGTGACAACTCTGGGGTTGAAAGATAGATTTGAGTATCATCAGCATACAAGTGATACTGAAATCTGAAAGAGCTGATTAGTTTGCCAAGAGAGGAGGTATAGATTGAGAAAAGCAGAGGACCTAAGACTGAACCTTGCGGAACTCCGACAGACAGAGGTAATGAAGAGGAAGTAGAGTTAGAAAAGCGAACACTGAAAGAGCGATCAGATAGGTAAGATGTGAACCAGGAAAGGGCTGTATCATTAAGACCTAGAAGTGTAGTGTTTGTAAGAGAAGAGAGTGATCGACGGTGTCAAATGCAGCAGAAATGCAGCAGAAAGATCAAGAAGAATAAGTAGTGAGTAATGGCCTTTAGAATTAGCCGTTACCAGATCATTCACCACTTTAGTCAGTGCTGTCTCAGTGGAGTGTTGAGAGCGAAAACCTGACTGAAGTGGGTCTAATAGGGTGTTAGAGTGAAGAAAGGGTACTCTTTACTTAGAAGGGCGCCCATCTCGGGCATTGAATGCACTAAAAAATCAGGTGCGATGCGACAGACGAGATGCCCGAGATTTCCCATAGGGAACAATGTTAAATGTCTCAATTGACCCGAGCCCGAAGCGTGGCGAGCGCAGCGAGCCCCGCAAGGGGACGCGGATACCCTCACAGGTATCCGCGTCTCCTCGCGGGCTTCACAGCTGTCCGCGTGCGCTCGCCACGCTTCGGGCTCGGTGGCTCGCTGCGCTCGCCACACTTTCTATTCTCAACTCCACGCCGACGTGGATAGTGGGGGTATGAAAAGGTCGTAGGACGCGTACCGCTGCGCTCGCCACGCATCGGGTTGACGTTGATCGTGGGGTGGCGTTAACAATTCGGGTGGCCATTATACACTTCAGGGTGCCTATTTGGCCTCTGTGGCCCATTTAACATTGTTTCCTATGGAAAAATCGGGTCAATTGAGGCATTGAACAGGAAAATTGGGTCAATTGAGACATTTAACATTGTTCCCTATGGGAAATCTCGGGCATCTCGTCGGTTGATCGCACCCGATTTTTTAGTGCATTCAATGCCCGAGATTTTTTACTAACGATGCCCACGATCAAAATCGTGGGCGCCCTTCTAAGTAAAGAGTACCGAAGAAAGTTTGTGAGGCGAGAGTAGACAAGTCTTTCCAGTAGCTTGGAGAGGCATGGGAGCTGAGATATAGGAAGATAGTTAGAGAGAGAGTTAGGGTCAGAATTCTGTTTTTTTAGAATAGGAGTTATCACTGCATGTCTGATGACTTTATTCGTGCCAATAATTCCAGTGTTGATGTCCCAGATGATTCAGTGGATGTCTCCACGTCAATAATCTTTGATAGAGATCTAGCCTAATTTTTGCTCTGATCAATCACTATGCTTCCTTTTTAAATCAGGACCATCTACAGGGGTCACTTTGGCTAAAATTATTGACCTCCTTGTTTATGCCTTCAAAGGTAAATCTCTTGAATGGGCTCACGGGCTGATCACTACTGGTGACATTTGCCTTCAATATCTCCCGTCATTCCGGAAGGCTGTCATTCAGAAATTTGGTTCCAAAGGGAAGGGTTCTAGTTCTAAGTCACCGGCTGAGAATCCACAGCAACCCATTGTTTTGACAAGGGAAGATGAAGGGAAGATGAAGAAAAAGAGAAATAAGCGCTGATCTTTTTCCTTCACACAGGTTGTCACTAAATATTCTTGTCTTGTGTCCTGTGGCCACCATTATAGGGGGGAGGGGGGGGGGGACACTTTTACAAGCTGTAGTCATAGCTTTTGTCTGTTTTGGCTGGTGTTTGCTACTGTTTACTTTCAATATTGCAGGTTCTTACAGTATGTATCCTTATTTGGGATAGTCTGGATATTTGGGTCTGTTGACTGCTCCTCAAGTGGAAGGGGGTACTGTCATGAGCCACCGCCGTGGCTCATTATTTTTATGTCAGTTTCTGTGAGCTTTCCAAGATTCTGTTTCTGGTATCATGTCTTGTTGTGTGGCGTTGTCTTGTGCTTTTGTGTGGCATCTGTTCTTATGCTTACGACTAGGTCATCCTTGTTTTGCAACTAGGTCGCTTATACATTTTGTTTACTCATTTCCTTGGGATTGGCTCAGGAGCAGTTAGTTAGTGTTTTTCCCCGTCAGGTCCCTGTTAGTCAGTTTCATCTTTTGACTGTCTCTGAAGGATCCAAAAACCATAACACAGTCTACCCTTATTTTTAAGTAGAGATGTGCAGGTTCAGTTTTAAGGTGGCCATACATCAGAAAGACATTGCACCCAATCATACAATCTCAATGGATTGTAAAATGGATTGTATGCAGATTGTGTGCACATCGTGTGTACACAATAATACAATTGGAGGATTCGTCCACTGATCTGATGTGCTGCACGTCAGATCAGTTGGGATTGGGAGCAGATTGCATGTGCTTTTAAGCACATGCAATTTGTCTTTAGATGGCTCATACAACCAGAGTCATGTGACACTCCCTCCCTGACTAGCAGACAAGAGAGGTGCAGCTTCCGGGCAGCCCGTGGTAGTGAAGATGCTGGGAGTCACAGAAGATTCCAAGCGACAGATGGGCGGGCAGCTGAAGAGAGGGGTGGACATCATTTTGCACAATTCTGTCACTCCTCTGAAACAGTTTTCAGATGACTGCTTAATTAGGACTATTTAACCCCTTCCCGACATTTGACGTACATTTACGTCATGGCCGGGATGTACTTCCCGACACATGGCATAAATGTACGTCATGACTTTAAACTGTCACTGCGTCTCGAGACGCAGTGACAGAGGGACGATGTCTGCTGTCCCTGACAGCAGACATGTCCCTGCATGCCCAGGGGGGGCTGCGATGTCGCCCCCCCGTCGGCGATCGCTGTGATTGGCTGTTCAGTGTGAACAGCCATTCACAGCGTTTTCCTGTGTTACCAGCGAATCAGACGCTCGGTAACACAGGTGTCAATCACCGCCGGGCGTCAGGGGGCATGAGGGGGTCATCGGTGACGATGACACCTCACCCCACCCTCACCCCACCTGCCCCCAAGGCTGTGATTGGTCCGTGGGACCCACGGACCAATCACAGCCAAGGCGCGACATTTAAACTAACGGTGACTGCGCTGCAGACGCCATTCCGATCTGGAATAGCGTGCAGAGCGGTCACCGTGCCTATCTGCCGTGATACTGACCTGATCCTTGCTAATACTTACCTGATCCTTGCAAATACCTTACCTGATTACCTGATCACTGCTTGTAGCGTGCTGGACGCTTCCTGGATCTGACTTCTTGGGACTTCCTGCTGCTGCTGCAGTGTGATAGAGAGATAGAGAGATAGAGAGAGAGAGATAGAGAGAGATAGAGAGATAGTGACAGAGAGAGCTATATTTTGTGTCTGCTACCCCCCCTTTTTGGGGGTGCAGGGGTTTCTTATATATAAATAACTGTCAGTGCTGCTGCTGCAGTGTCATAGAGTGATAGATAGTGATAGATAGTGATAGATAGTGAGAGATAGAGAGATTTGTGTCTGCTACCCCCCCTTTTTGGGGGTGCAGTTTTTTTTTTATATATATAACTGTCAGTGCTGCTGCTGCAGTGTCATAGAGTGATAGATAGTGATAGATAGTGAGAGATAGAAAGATAGAGAGAGATAGTGACAGAGAGTGATAGAGAGTGTATATTTTGTGTCTGCTACCCCCCCTTTTTGGGGGTGCAGGTTTTTTTTTATACATATAACTGTCAGTGCTGCTGCTGCAGTGTCCTAGAGTGATAGATAGTGATAGATAGTGATAGATAGTGATAGATAGTGATAGATAGTGAGAGAGATAGAGAGAGATAGTGACAGAGAGTGATAGAGAGTGTATATTTTGTGTCTGCTACCCCCCCTTTTGTGCTGATCAGTATATCTGTGCTGATCAGCAACTTTTTGGGGGCGCAGGGTTTTTTTTTTTTATATATATATACCTGTCAGTTGCTGCCAGTTGCACTGTCAGTTGCACCAAAGGTTGTGCACCTGCTGCCCCTCACTGGTAATCAGTGTTGCATCACTGATCACCTTTTTTTTTTTTGAGGCTGCTGTGGGTCTTTTTTTAATTTTTTTTTTACACACACTGTGATTTTGTGGGTGTCCTGTGGCCACTGTGCGCTGATCAGTGACGTACATCACTGATCAGCTTTTTCGGCACAGGGTTGATCTATTTTTTTTTTTTTTGATCAAATTCCTGTTGCCTTTGAGCGCTGTTCAGTGACGGACGTTACTGACCAACATCTGTGCTCAATTTTTGGCGCAGGAGCTTTTTTTTTTTTTTTTTAACCCCTTCAATTTTTTTTTTTTTTAATTGGGTTCAAATTCCTGTATAAAGTATTTTTTTTTTTTCTGCACTACATACACACTACACACTACATACCCCCCGGGTTGAAATAAAGTTTGTACCCCCCCCCCTACACTATACACGTGTTGAAACATTTCACTACCAGTAACACAAAAATAAAAATGGCATCCCAAATGTCATCCCAAATGTCATCCCAGTCATCCAGAAGAATGTATTCAGCGGAGGAGGCATATGCCATGCTTGCCTCTGATTCTGACACAGCCAGTGAGGCAAGCGGGGAATTTGAAGGATTCATCTTAAGCTCCTCTTCCTCCTCTAGTGATGAGGGACCCCCTCAAAGACGCCCCCGTAGAGCAGCTGAGACCCCCCCCCCAATAATTGATCTCGTATGGACCCCACCACCAGACAATTTTGAGCCCCAGGTTCCTGAGTTTTTGGCCATGCCAGGAATCCAATTTGATTCCACAGGTCTCAGAGAAATTGACTTTTTCAAATTATTTTTCTCTGATGATTTTATAAATTTAATTGTGGACCAAACTAATTTATATGCCCAGCAGTTTATTGCTCAAAACCCCACGTCATCATTTGCTAGGTGGACCCCTGTAGATGCAGTAGAGATGATGACGTTTTGGGGTCTGGTGTTTCATATGGGCATAGTAAAAAAGCCAGAAATTAGGCAATATTGGAGTACAGATGTTCTGTACAGCACCCCATTTTACCGTATGGCCATGCCCCGGGCTCGATTTGAGACAATCCTTAAATTTTTGCATTACAACGATAATGCACAGTGCCCACCCAGAGATGATCCCACCTTTGACCGGTTATTCAAAGTCAGGCCGGTCATTGATCATTTCAGTGCCAAATTTGAAGAGATGTACATCCCAGATAAATTCATTTGCATAGACGAGTCCCTTATACATTTTAAAGGAAGGGTTAAATTCCGCCAGTACCTTCCCAGTAAGAGGGCAAGATATGGCATAAAAATGTATAAGCTGTGTGAAAGCACCTCAGGGTACACCCACAGGTTTAGGGTATATGAAGGGAAGGATTCAAGAATTGAACCGCCAGAATGCCCCCCCTCCCTCGTAGGTGTTAGTGGAAAAATTGTCTGGGATTTAGTGCACCCCTTCCTGGATAAAGGTTATCACCTCTATGTGGATAACTTTTACACCAGCATCCCCCTGTTTAAGGCCCTTGGTTCAAGAGGTACAGCAGCTTGCGGTACTGTGCGCAAGAACCAAAGAGGCCTCCCAAAAACGCACATTGCCCAAGTAATGAGAAGGGGTGAAAGCAGGGGAATATGCACCGAAAATATGTTGTTGGTCAAATATAAGGACAAGAGGGATGTCCTTATACTGACAACAATTCACGGAGACAGTACCACCTCCGTCCCTGTACGAGGTACCAGTACCCACACCTCCAAACCTAATTGTATCCTGGATTACAATAGGTACATGGGCGGAGTGGATCTTTCAGATCAGGTACTGAAGCCGTACAGTGCCCTGCGGAAAACAAAAATCTGGTACAAGAAGCTGGCCGTGTATATCATCCAGATAGCACTGTATAACGCTTATGTGCTATTCCGTTCTACCGGCCAGAGGGGGACATTTATGCACTTTCAAGAGGAAGTCATAAAGGGCCTAGTATTTGGGAACCAGCAGGCAGAGGGCCCCAGTACTTCTAGTACTGGCCCCCGTATTGTACCAGGGCAGCATTTTCCTGATGAAATCCCCTCCACTGGAAAAAAGGGCAGGACACAAAAAAGGTGCAAAGTTTGCTATAAAAAGGGAATAAGAAAGCAAACTATTTTCCAGTGTGACACTTGCCCCGACAAACCCGGCCTATGTATAAAGGAGTGTTTTAAAATATACCACACATCTATGGATTTTTAGGTTCATCATTTCACCGTGCTTCGGGGGTCTTGCTAATGCCACATAGCACCCACCATTCATTCCACCAGAATCTGAGCCGCAAAATCCAAAAATCACTCCTTCCCTTCTGAGTCCTGCCATGCACCCAACTGGTATTTTTTGGTCACATGTGAGGCATTGCCGTACTCGGGAGAAATTGGGGCACAGATTTTGGGGTGCTTTTTCTCCTTCATACCTTCTGAAAATGAAAAATTTTGAGCCAGAACTGCATTTTTGTGTAAAAAAATGTAATTTTTCATTTTCACTGCCCAGTTGTATCAAAATTGGTGAAACCCCTGGGGGTTTGAAATGTACACTATACCCCTAGATGAATTCCCTGAGGGGTGTAGTTTGCAAAATGGGGTCACTTGTGGGGGGGTTCCACTGTATTGGTGCTTTGGGGGTCTTGCTAATGCGACATAGCACCCACCAACATTCCACCAGAATTTGTGCTGCAAAATCCAAATATCACTCCTTCCCTTCTGAGCCCTGCCACTTTTTGGTCACACATGAGGCATTGCCGTACTCGGGAGAAATTGGGGCACAGATTTTGGGGTGCTTTTTCTCCTTCATACCTTCTGAAAATGAAAAATTTTGAGCCAGAACTGCATTTTTGTGTAAAAAAATGTAATTTTTCATTTTCACTCACCAGTTGTATCAAAATTGGTGAAACCCCTGGGGGTTTGAAATGTACACTATACCCCTAGATGAATTCCCTGAGGGATGTAGTTTGCAAAATGGGGTCACTTGTGGGGGGGTTCCACTGTATTGGTGCTTTGGGGGTCTTGCTAATGCGACATAGCACCAACCAACATTCCACCAGAATTTGTGCTGCAAAATCCAAATATCACTCCTTCCCTTCTGAGTCCTGACACTTTTTGGTCACACATGAGGCATTGCCGTACTCGGGAGAAATTGGGGCACAGATTTTGGGGTGCTTTTTCTCCTTCATACCTTCTGAAAATGAAAAATTTTGAGCCAGTACTGCATTTTTGTGTAAAAAAATGTAATTTTTCATTTTCACTGCCCAGTTGTATCAAAATTGGTGAAACCCCTGGGGGTTTGAAATGTACACTATACCCCTAGATGAATTCCCTGAGGGGTGTAGTTTGCAAAATGGGGTCACTTGTGGGGGGGTTCCACTGTATTGGTGCTTTGGGGGTCTTGCTAATGCGACATAGCACCCACCAACATTCCACCACCAAAAATCACTCCTTCCCTTCTGAGTCCTGCCATGCACCCAACTGGTATTTTTTGGTCACATATGAGGCATTGCCATACTCGGGAGAAATTGGGGCACAGATTTTGGGGTGCTTTTTCTCCTTCATACCTTCTGAAAATGAAAAATGTTGAGCCAGAACTGCATTTTTGTGTAAAAAAATGTAATTTTTCATTTTCACTGCCCAGTTGTATCAAAATTGGTGAAACCCCTGGGGGTTTGAAATGTACACTATACCCCTAGATGAATTCCCTGAGGGGTGTAGTTTGCAAAATGGGGTCACTTGTGGGGGGGTTCCACTGTATTGGTGCTTGGGGGGTCTTGCTAATGCAACATAGCACCCACCAACATTCCACCAGAATCTGAGCTGCAAAATCCAAAAATCACTCCTTCCTTTCTGAGTCCTGCCATGCACCCAAATGGTATTTTTTGGTCACATGTGAGGCATTGCCGTACTCGGGAGAAATTGGGGCACAGATTTTGGGGTGCTTTGTCTCCTTCATTCCTTGTGAAAATGAAAAATTTTGAGCCAGAACTGCATTTTTGTGTAAAAAATGTAATTTTGCATTTGCACAGCCCAGTTGTATCAAAATTGGTGAAACCCCTGGGGGTTTGAAATGTACACTATACCCCTAGATGAATTCCCTGAGGGGTGTAGTTTGCAAAATGGGGTCACTTGTGGGGGGGTTCCACTGTATTGGTGCTTGGGGGGTCTTGCTAATGCAACATAGCACCCACCAACATTCCACCAGAATCTGAGCTGCAAAATCCAAAAATCACTCCTTCCTTTCTGAGTCCTGCCATGCACCCAAATGGTATTTTTTGGTCACATGTGAGGCATTGCCGTACTCGGGAGAAATTGGGGCACAGATTTTGGGGTGCTTTTTCTCCTTCATACCTCCTGAAAATGAAAAATTTTGAGCCAGAACTGCATTTTTGTGTAAAAAATTTAATTTTTCATTTTCACTGCCCAGTTGTACCACAATTGGTGAAACCCCTGGGGGTTTGAAATGTACACTATACCCCTAGATGAATTCCCTGAGGGGTGTAGTTTGCAAAATGGGGTCACTTGTGGGGGGGTTCCTAAATTTTAGCATCTTATGGTGCCTAGAAACCTACATGGTGCCTAAAAAATAATCTCATAAAAAGGAGGCTCCAAAATCAAGTAGGTGCTCCTTCTATTATGAAGCCTGTGGTTTGGTCAACGTGCACACTAGGGCCACATATAGGATATTTATGAAAACAAAAGAATTGGGGGAATCAATTTTTAGTCACATTTCTCTAGTAAAATGTACTGTGTTCCTTAGAAAAATGTATTAAAATTGCAAATCTGCAAAAAAAATGACATTTTGAAATTTCACCTACACTTTGTTTTAATTCCTGTGAAACACCTAAAGGGTTAACAAACTTCCAAAATGCTGTTTTGAATACTGTGAGGGGTGCAGTTTTTGAAATGGTATCATTTATGGGGGTGTCTCACATACAAGTCCCTCAAAGTCACATCAGAACTGAACTGGTCCCTAAAAAAATCAGTGTTTGAAATTTTCTTGAAAATTTGAGAATTTGCTATTCATATTGTAAGCCTCCTAGTGTCCAAAAAAATTAAAAGGAAGTTGAAATAATGATGGAAACATAAAGTAGACATATGGTCTATGTTAGTTATTAACTATTTTGAGTGGTATGATTATTTGTCTCACAAGCAGAAAATTTAACATTTTGCAAATTGCAAAATTTTCCATTTTTTCACGACATTTTGGTATTTTTCACAAAAAAACACAGACTGTATCGACCCAAATTTACCACTAATTTGAAGTACAATGTGTCACGAAAAAACAATCTCAAAATCACTGGGATAAGTAAAAGCAAAAAAAAGTTATCCCCACTTAAGTGATACATGTCAGATTTGAAAAAAAGGGCTCTGTCAGGAACGCAAAAACTGGCTCTGTCAGGAAGGGGTTAATAATGGCATAACACTGGAGATGTGAGCAGATTGGTAGTTGCTGACAACCTGTAAATTAAACAAATAAATAAAAAAATGGATTTTTGATACTCTTATCCTTTTGATCCTAGTAGGCCAGCCCCCTATTTTAACGAAGCTTCAATCATACAATCATGCAACAGATGGATTGTATGACAGATTGTGAGTACATTATGTGTCCAAAAACCACCAAGGACTGCCGGGGAGTTGAAGGGAATTTGGACACAATCAGACGGGTCTTTCTGATGTATGGCCACCTTAACACAATTTTACTCGGTTCTCAAAGTGGGATCTTATTGGCTATCCAAAACATGTGACAGCCGATAGGCAATCAGAAAAATCCGAACTTGGATAATTTTGGCGATAAGAAGCAATTAGATCTGAACTGCTTATCTCTAATTTTAAGTCTTGTTTTGATCTGCAAAAATACTGATTAATTTAACTAATTTATGTTTATTTATGTTTGAAATTGATCACGAGTGAGAGGACATCAGGACTTTCTTTATGCCATTTGTTACTATTTATTCATTGGAATGTTAAATCCAAAATGTGGTTAAATCCATGACACTGTGTAACCAATTTGGCTGAATTACTGGTTTTGTCCATTTTAAAGCATTGGAGAGCAAATGGTGTATTGTCAACTGCCCTCATCCATTACCAAATTTTAATTCCAACTAGCCAGATCTGGAAGATGATCTTCCAGATAATTGTATAAGCTATGCCAGAAGTTCCCAAACATGGTTCTCAAGGCACCCCAATGGTCCATGTTTAAAGTAAGTCTATGGCTCAGCACAGATGGTTAAATCAAAATTGACTGAGATACTAATTAAGTCACCTGTAGCCAAGCATGGATACACTTAAAACCAAGAGCACTGCATTTGGAAACCTCTGGTTTACACCATTATCAAAATGCCTCTAAAGTTGCCCATACATGGTGCGTTTTTCGGGTCTAATGAGATGCGTGCTCCTGCTCACATCACATCACACAGCACAAAAAGTATGTGCAGCCCGTACATGTAGCTGTAGCACATTGCATGCTTTTTGTGCTAGATATGTTGCAATCTAGTACAAATAGTATGAAGAACATCGCTCTGTGTATGGGCACCTTAAAACATCTTCTAATTATGCTTAATGTTTTGATTATAAACTTTACATTAAAAAAAGGACTGTCATTTACAATAAATATACAAAGTACAGTAGAGAACAATCATTATTGATTTTGATCTTTGTGTATATAATAAGCATTTTACTGGCCCATCTCAAATGTTCGATCAATTCATTCTTGCGTATCAAAACTGCTATATGCTTACATTTGTTTAATTCACATTTATCAGTGGACAATAAAAACTGGATGGTATTCCATACCATCTCCCCACATTGTCCTATCCGAAGTTGGGACTCCCATGCATCCCTGCCAAGAGGATACGAAAAAAGGGCATGGGCTCGGATAAAGGGGTGTGGCCTCACAGGAATGTCTGCAATCATGAGGCCATGCTCTGTTTTCGCCACTCTGGTGGATGGCCAGCACTCTATGAGCTGCTGGATATGCGCCCTGGCCATCTGTCTACCTGAATAGATGCTGTGTCTATTCACTGCTGCTCTAAGTGGAACACCAAACTACCCTCCACAGCGGGACACTTTTGGCTGCGGGTAGGATGTGGGGCAGTCACAAAAAAATCATGACTGTCCAGTGAAAATCTGGACAGTTGGGAGGTATGGTACTCCGAAATTCAAGGTCAACACAAAGTTAATATAGAAGATCTAAATAAATAATACACTGTGTCTGTACCTGCAGGCTTTTTAGCTGGGATGCAGATATCCCTGGAAGGCACAAGGCTTGGGCTAGGAATGCTTCTATATCGGTCAGGCTCAAACTGTTCACCTAATGATTAAAAAAATGTCTGTTACCAAAATGAAAGAAATAAAACACATTTATTATCACTGTTTTGTTTGAAAATGATTCCCACACAGGAGTCCCATATAGCACATGAAATTGGTTGGGATCATTTGGTCTACGGCATGATGGTCAACAGTCATTATTTCGACATGGGAAACCGTCGACATGGTTCTTGGTCGAAAGGTCATTAGTTCGACAATGTCTAGGTCAACAGTCAAAAGTTCGACATGGGGTTTTTCATTGTTTTTTGACCTGAATGTCAAGACAGTCGACATGGACACAGTTTAAAGTGCACCGCATCCCCTTGCTACGCTTGGCACACTATTTTATTCTCCCACCACGCCCTAGTGGATGGTAAGGCATAAAATACCGCCTGTCGGCACATGTCGGCTCAAAAAACAGTGAAAAACCCCATGTCGACCTAGACACTGTCAAACTAATGACCTGTCGAACTAATGACCTTTCGACCTAGACCCCTGTCGACCTAATGACTTTCTACCATCATGCTGTAGACCAAATGACTGCATCCCCATGAAATGCATGGCTTCAGGGAAGAGTACTTGAGCTATCTATACAGGTTAGCCTGAGAAATACTTACTTTCTAAGCAATCTGGTCAGATCACTTAGAAAACAGCACAAAATCGCTACAATGGACACTGGCAACCAAGTTGAGGGGAAAGATTGAGGAGCCGCATCTGACTATTTTTTTTTTTTTTTTTCGTTTTAACCCCTGGACTATTTGTAAAAAAAATAATAAAAAAAATAGGTGTATTGCGCTTTCCAGCAGCTTTGTAATGAAGTTAGCATTAAGATAGAGACAAAGCACTTGGAGATGTGAGGAAATGTGTCTGGTTTAAGTGTGTAATACATACATGCGCATGGCCATAAAAATAATAACGTAATATAATTCAATAAATAAAAACAATGTTTTACAGCTGTTTTGAGTGTTTTTGGTGGTCCGTTGCGGTGCAGTATGGTATCCAGATGGACAGTCCTTGATGGGGAAAGCCTGGAGGGGACCCCTTTACTGGGAGGTCTCCGCTCCCCCCATGGACTGACCAGCCTGGCTGGACTGACCAGCCAGGGTGTTAATGTGATGGCCAGGGGACCTTTTTCAAAAAGTGTCCCTGGCTGTGGAATTACAGCATTGGCTGTTGAAGCCCAGTGCTGGTTGCAAAATACGGGGGACCCAATTATTTTTGTCCCCTGTATTTTTGGAACCAGGACCGTTACCAGGTTCTTAAATATAGACAGACCCCATTCAATTTTTGCCCAGTATTTGAGAAACCAAAACTGGTTATGTATGGGCAGGTTTGGGACCCCACACCATTTTTTTTATTACATATTACCCACCAAAAAAAGAATCATACTTTTACTAAAAAAAAATCACACATTCCAGTTACTAAAAAAATCACCAGATATCACAAGTGATTTCTGGCTTGTTCTAAAAAATTACTGTGCATGAGCGATGACAAACGGCAAAAAACAGAAAATTCTCTTTTAGTAATCCGCCCGCAGTATGGTAAGAGAGGAAGTCACCTTTTATGGATGGTTTTCTGGGAGTGTAAGGGAAAATGCAGGTGTGCCCAGGCGTTTTCAGGGAGGGTCTGTGACATCAGCTAAGGTCTTGATGACCAAAAATTTATACCAAAAGTATATTGGGAGCAACGAAGATTAATTAAATAAAAACATTAGCTTAAACCAGTGGTTCCCAACCCTGGTCCTCAAGTACCCCCAACGGTGCACATTTTCCAGGTCTCCACACAGAATCGCAGGCAAAATAATTAGCTCCCCCTGTAGATCTTTTAAAATGTGTCTGAATGATGAGTGCACCTGCTGGGTGACCTGGAAAACATGCACTGTTGGGGGTACTTGAGGACCAGGGTTGGGAATCACTGGCTTAAACAATGCCACAGCATCAGCAAATTATTATGCTGATCCCATTAGCACAAAACCAGCATGAAAAAAACAAAAAGGATGGGAGTGCACTGTATTGATCTATAAATGATTTAATCGATAGAATAATCAATTTAAAAGCATAAAAAATCAGCACAAATATAACATTTACACTAATAAAAGACAAATATGATAAAAACATGAAATACAAACATACCACACCAATAAATTTGTAAGCCCACACTGTTAAATATCTAAAGGGTTGATATTACCGGATTAAATTAGCTCCAAAAGTCACTGATTGGTGTTCATAATGGATCCTTGATACTTAATAGAATTTGAAGTTCCTTAATTACAGGTCATTATGGTATAGATGTTATATTGAAACAGTCTAATTGCGTTTTTTTCTCTCCAATTCCGAGAAAATAACCCCATTGTGGAGAAACACTTGACAGACAGGAGGGGGTGGCAGCCTTGATGAACCTGTATCTATTGCAGACTGGTGGAAGAGTCAGAGTTATGCCCACTTGCACAGACCGGGGAAATCATTCGGTTGTGAGTGAGTTGCAAATTGATTTCCTCATGGGCGGCTTTTGAGCTGAAAGCAGTTCAAACTAGAAAACTGAGCTGCGCAAAGTCACTCAGTGTGTATAGGCCTTAAGACACACTTGTATCAGGAAAGGGGGAAAAAAATTACCAACAATAACAGAATGTCATCCGACCTGATGCGCCAAGAGTGGCTGTTCGGTGTGGCTGAAGCAAAGATGTACAACACATCTTTCCTGCTCGCCCAGAATCTTGGAAAAATAGCACTGACTGGCCATTTTGACAGCATTAACAAACAAAGGATCTGCTTATGAACCCTTTGTGAATAAGATGCATTTTTCTGGGAAAAATTTGCTAAATGATGCACCTTGGGTACGTTTATCCTGACTGCAGCACAGATGTAGGAGGGCACATTTGTACATGTATTGTACAAACACACACATAAAAACACATATACTGAACTATTTTAACACTTAATAAAAATAATTCCAAATAGACTGAATCCAAATTAAATCATAGTTACTTTACCCATGTAATCTCCCAGTCTTGTGAGGATACAAGTTAATTTGGATTCAATCTATTGAGAATTCTATATCAAGTGTATAAAGAGGTACATTTTTAACCCTTCTACACTATAAATTTGAAATTTACTGATACTTATATGGTACAAGTACTTGAAAAGAAAGGTCACTACAAACAATTGAACACCCCTAAAGAAGTCTTTTTGCATTGGGTGTACAGTGATCTATAACTAGGTTTACATCCTAAGGGTGATGAAGAGTCTAAATATTGCTATATGTTATTAAATGTATGTACCGTGTTGAATTTTAAATGTAATACAACATTATTAATTCAAAAGTGTGCCTAATTGATGGACTTACGCAATGTTGGGTGTTCTCAAGGAGAAATTCAGGAGTTTAACATTTACCCATTGTAGACTGATATTTAATGTAGAACCATTAAATATTTCCTAATAAAGCACTCCCCAAACTATTATTTTTATTTAAAATTTGATTGTATGGGGATTTGCATCAATATGAGGGGAGAGAAGTAATGCTGGGGAACAACATGTCCCAGGATACACTGACAGACATTAGATGATAGAGCATGCTTGGACTTGGGCCCTTATTCAGATCTCATCACAGTACAAATTGGCTCTCAAAATGGGCAAAACCAAGTGCACTGCAGGAGGGGCAGATGTAACATGTATCGAGAGAGTTAGATTTGAGGGAGTTATTTTGTTTCTGTGCAGGGTAAATACTGGCTGCATTATTTTTACACTGCACATTAGATTTAAGTTTCAACACACCCCACCCAAAATTAACTCTCTCTGCACCCGTTACATCTGCCCCACCTGCAGTGAACATGGTTTTGCCCATTTTGAGAAGAAGTTTGGACTGCGATCAGATAACAGCCTTGAAGTGCTGCTGAGAAACAGGTGCCTGCATCTGAAATTTATAGGGTCTTGGATGAAACCTATGTCTTTCTGCTTTGAAAGCAACAGGTCCTTGGAAACAGCAAGTCAACAGCAAGACTTTTACTTGTAGAAAGGGGTACTACAATTGTATGGTGTAACATGTGAGGCACTACTTCCATGTGGCATAATGTGTAAAGGGCACTAACAAAGTGTGGCATAATTAGAATTAGGAGTACTATTATGTGGCCATTCCCCTTCCCGAGATCACACCCTCTTTTTTGGTGTGCAACCCTATGTGCATACTGAAACTATTTAATATGTGGATGGGAAGAAGCACCAATGCTCTTCCTGGCACAGGGCACCAAAATGTCTAGTTACAGCTCTGATTAGTAATGTGTACATAATAAAGTGGCCACATGTTAAAAAATAATCCATGTATACGTAAAAACTATAATAACATTTGCAATGTTACTCTCAGAAAAACATTTATTTGAATGTGTTGATGTTGAATAAATCAGTAATTCTGCTCAAATCGTTGGGCGTATCCGGACGACAGTGTCTAGATCAAACATGTTATGGCTGACTACACTTAGGACCTTATTCTGGACCATGCGAAAAGCTGCAAATTTCTCAGCTTTGAATGTGGATGAAACGCCGCCCCCCCCCCCCCCCCCCTTCAATCCCCCCTTAAATATCTGTAATAATTAATAACAATACAAAGTTTAAATGACAACTTTACCTGCACTGCAATATATACAAGTAGGCAGCATGTAGCAGCAAGCAAGCTACTAAGGCTACTGAGTTCCTCTGTCCATCTTTCTACATGGAAACATGCCAGGCATGTGTAAAAGCGTTGTCTTTGAATGTCAGGCTCTTCAGAGAGCCAGAGGCTCCTGGCGGTTGGCGTTCCATCTACACACATACAATAATAATTTTTAGACAACAGCAATTCTTGCAACTCGTAAATATAGTATATTTACTTTGATCAAATACATACATAGGTGGATTAAAATAAAGCTGGATGTACTGTCTTTCACTACTCCATAAGGTGGAGTGCATTTTGGAGTAATCGGGCAATGTCTAGGGCAGGCATGTCCAAACTGTGGCCCTCCAGCTGCTGTGAAACTACACATCCCAGCATGCCTTGCCATAGTTTTAGCATGCCCTAATAGCAAAATTCTGGCAAGGCATGATGGAACTTGTAGTTTCACAACAGCTGGAGGGCCATAGTTTGGCCCTCCAATATAAAAATATATTAAATTAAGAAAATCTTATGTAACATGTTTATATCTTTATCATTATCATGGGCAGCACGGTTGGTGTAATGGTTAGCATTACTGCCTCACAGTACTGAGGTCATGTGTTCAATTCCCATCATGGTTCTAACTGTGAGGAGTTTGTATATTCTCCCCATGCTTGCATGGGTATACTCCGGGTACTCCGGTTTCCTCCCACAATCCAAAAATGTACTGGTAGGTTAATTGGCTCCCAACAAAATTAACCAAAGAATGAATGTGTGTGCATGTACATGTGGTGGGGAATATAGATTGTACTCTTCACTGGGGAAGGGACTGATATGGGAATTTTCAAATAGTCTCTGTAAAGCTATATTAGGAACTGTTAATAAATATAATAAAAATAAATAGTATGTGGTAATGTACAGGATTCACTTCTGTTTGTTCACAATTCGCCTAATACAATGGCCATAAAATGTTTTAATTGTTCATGGACCACCAATCCAGGGCATCCCTGCATGTCCTCCAAGGCACCCTAGGGTGTCACGGCACACAGTTTGGGAACCACTGACCTGCAGTATACTATCTATGTGTGGAGACAATAAGCTGCTATTATACAATTATATTTGTGTTTACTGAAGCAGTGACTGATAAAAATGATCATTCAGCGTTTAACTTATATATTTGTTAATATTCTGCTATGTTAACAACTGATGTAGAGTTAAACTTTTATGAAATTAAATGATATTATGTTGATCAATGTATCTGTCACATACTGTACATCTTACCTGGTGTGTAAAGTGGTAGTGCTGGAACAAAGTCTGGCTGCCGCAGTGGATTTCCAGGGTACACATACCACTCGCGGACTATAGGACATGTACCAGGGGTACCTAAAATGACAGAAAGAAAAACATGATTTATGGTACTTACCAGCTAAATCTCTTTCTCCATCTGGCGGACACTTCATTACACAGCGATTAAGAGTGGTAAAGAGGCAGCCAATCATTGCAGCTGCAGGAAGGAGAAGCATACTTCTCTATAGCTGCAGCCAGAGGGAGGTTGCAGACATGACTGCAGGGAGTGCTGGCATGGTGTCACCCCTTGCTAGTGACGCTATTGTCTGGGGGCCCCTAATGTGTGGGGGCCCCATGACAGCTGCCCCAAAGCACCTCCCTTAATACAGCTACAGTATATATATATATATATATATATATATATATATATATATATATATATATATATATATATATATATATATATAGATAGATAGATAGATAGAGAGAGAGAGCTGTTGGTCCCCGGTACTACCGCTGTCCCCAAGGGGTAAATGGCTCCGGTGCCCTCCTTAAGCGTGGTAATCCCTCAGTAATACAGTCCAATAACGAGTGCCGCCTCGTTATTGGACTGTAGAGATATATGTATATATATATGTGTGTTTAGTGAAAAAAAAAGGATACGCTGCACACAATAACTGATCCTGCTTCTGAGTGCTAAAGTAAGTGGAGTTATGCAAAAATACAAAACTAGCAGCCAGCAACATCAGATTTGTAAACAAGATTTTTATGGCATCTATTTAAAGTGCATAGTGACCAACAAGAGCATATACAAAAAGAGGAGTCCGCTTACAAAGCATAAAAATACTTAGCAGCAATAGGCATATTAGTAGATAGGGCAACAGTCCTCCTCCACCAAGGTCATGGCACGTTTTGGTGTTAGTGAGCACATTAGTCATCTATATAAATTAAAATGTAAATGTTCGCTTGTTCAAAATCATAAATCTCTGACAGTTCTTCATGATTGCTTTGAAATATGGACACAACGTTGCATTCGCGCATGTTTTTATATACATACATACAATTATTGCACAATATCAGGCTAGAAGATACATAAGTAGCAATGAAGCTGTATGAAAAATTCTTTAATTTCCCATATATGAACGAAGTCCAGCTGTTGTTCACTTAACAGTACATCTACAAAATGAACAACGCATTTATTTCACAGCTGCAAATGTGCAACAAGCATTGCTTTAAGAACTGTCCTTTGCTTTGTGGCCAGTGATGTGTGACGGGTCCCCAGTGGCTCCCCCTCCCTCCCTAACCCGGCTGCTGGCTGTCTGACATGGCTCTGCCTCCTCCTACCTGCAGCCGGAAGGGGATGTAGGGGCTAAGCAGGAGGAGGCCACTGGTCCGGCCAGCACAGCATTATATTGTCCGGACAACAGTGAGGGGGGGGGGGGGGGTCGGCAGGGAGGCGTTGCAGGGTGGCAGGGGTCCCTGCGGGGGCGGCGGGGTTCGGAATAAGAAGCCCATAGGCTTTTATGGGGTATAGCTAGATGTGTGTGTATATGTATATCAGAGTTACCTACCTGACCCTCTCCTTCAGGGAGAAAATGCTCTGTTCCTGGACCTCCATGGTAATGCATGCTGACATCCAGTGGCGTAACTATAGAGGGTGCAGGGGATGCAATTGCTATGGGGTCTGGGCCTTGGGGGGGGCCCGAGGCCCCAGCAGGATATCCCCTGCACCCTGTGTGTGTGTGTGTGTGTGTGTGTGTGTGTGTGTGTGTGTGTGTGTGTGTGTGTGTGTGTGTGTGGTGATGATGATGATGATGATGCACAGCCTATGTTTCTCCATAACTGCCCAGTCTCTAATATGTATTCTAAAAATATTCTACTTTTTGGCAACAATATGTTGTCACACCATTTATTTAATTTAATTTTGTTAATGCTAATTAGCAATTTAACCTGAAAACATACAGGTTCAATGAAGCCTGTAGGTTTTGGCCATGGCGGCAACATTCTTGCTCAAAAATGGAGCTGTTTTCAGGGATTTGATTGTATGTGAAACAAAATCCCAGTTACGCTGCAGCATGTGCTGGTTTATCAGAGCTAAATTAATTGCCCCAAGTGAGGCAAATACCCATGATCAGTGATTGCAGGTAACTGGATACTGCCCTGTCTCTGCCTAGTTACACAATTTTCGGTACTATTTACCTAGAAAGGCGCCCACGATTTTGATCGTGGGCATCGTTAGGGAAAAAAAAATCGCGTCAGTCGCATCGCATGCGACCAAAAAATCGCATGCGATGCGACCGACGTGATGACCGCGATTTCCCATAGGGAACAATGTTAAATGTCCCAATTGACCTGATTTTCCTGTTCAATGTCCCAATTGACCCAATTTTCCATAGGGAACAATGTTAAATGGCCCACAGAGGCCAAATAGGCACCCTGAAGTGTGAAATGGCCCCCCAATTGTTAACGCCACCCCACGATCAACGTCAACCCGAAGCGTGGCGAGCGCAGCGAGCCCGCGAGGGGCGGCGGTACGCGTCCTACGACCTTTTCATATCCCCCACTATCCACGTCGGCGTGGAGTTGAGAATAGAAAGTGTGGCGAGCGCAGCGAGCCACCGAGCCCGAAGCGTGGCGAGCCCCGCGAGGGGACGCGGACAGCTGTGAAGCCCGCGAGGGGACGCGTATACCTGTGAAGGTGTCCGCGTCCCCTCGCTGCGCTCGCCACGCTTCAGGCTCGGTGGCTCGCTGCCCTCGCCACACTTTCTATTCTCATCTCCACGCCGACGTGGATAGTGGGGGTATGAAAAGGTTGTAGGACGCGTACCGCCGCCCCTCGCAGCGCTCGCCACGCTTCGGGTTGACGTTGATCGTGGGGTGGCGTTAACAATTGGGGGGGCCATTTCACACTTTAGGGTGCCTATTTGGCCTCTGTGGGCCATTTAACATTGGGTACTTGTTTCCTAGCACGGCCACACCGATTAAGATCGGGGTGGTCGTGCTGAAAAAAATCGGGTCGATCGCATCGCATGCGATTTGGTCGCATGCGATGCGATCGACGCGACCGACCGATTTTTGACCCGATTTTTTTCATTGAATCCAATGTAAATTGGGTCCCTGGGACCCAATTTTACATTGTATTCAATGAAAAAAATTCCCAACCCCCCCAAATTGAAGCGCGTAAACAGCAGCCCACGATAGACGCATACCCGAAGCGTGGCGAGCGCAGCGAGCCCGCGAGGGGCGGCGGTACGCGTCCTCCGACCTTTTCATGCCCTACTATCCACTAGGGCGTGGAGTGAGAATAGAATAGTGTGGCGAGCCCGAAGCGTGGCGAGCGCACGCGGATACCTTCACAGGTAAACGCGTCCCTTCGCGGGCTTCACAGGTGTCCGCGTCGCCACGGACACCTGTGAAGCCCGCAAGGGGACGCGTATAACTGTGAAGGTATCCGCGTCCCCTCGCGGGGCTCGCTGCGCTCGCCACGCTTCGGGCTCGGTGGCTCGCTGCGCTCGCCACACTATTCTATTCTCACTCCACGCCCTAGTGGATAGTAGGGCATGAAAAGGTCGGAGGACGCGTACCGCCGCCCCTCGCGGGCTCGCTGCGCTCGCCACGCTTCGGGTTGGCGTCTATCGTGGGGCGACGACGGGGACATCTATAATGTGAAATGGGTCATATGGACCCATTTCACATTTTTTGACATTTTTACACCATTTCAATGTTAAAATTTTTTTTAACATTGAATCCTATGCAAAAATCGGGGGCATCGCGTCGCATCGCGTCGGGACCAATGTTAATGGTCCCGACCGACGCGATGCCCCCGATATTTTACCTTTCCCGACAAGATTTCAATGTTAAAATATTTTTTAACATTGAAGTCTATGGAAATATCGGGGGCATCGCGTCGGTCGCGTCGGGACCAATGTTAATGGTCCCGACCGACGCGATGCCCCCGATATTTTATCCTAGCCGGCAAAATGGACCTGATTTCAAAAGAAATCGGGTCCATCGTGGGTAATCGTGTCCCTTAAGTAAGGGACACGATTACTCACGATTGTGGCCGTGCTAGGAAACAAGTACCTAACATTGTTCCCTATGGAAAATCGGGTCAATTGGGACATTGAACAGGAAATCGGGTCAATTGGGATATTTAACATTGTTCCCTATGGGAAATCGCGGTCATCGCGTCGGTCGCATCGCATGCGATTTTTTAGTACATGCGATGCCCGCAATGGCCGCCCTTTTAGGTAAAGAGTACCCAATTTTCCAATAGCAGTACTCCCGGTCCAGATAGTCATACATAAATTCCACAAAGAAAGCAATATCATCTCTAGCTGTAAATAGATGTGCTATCTTCAGTGAAATCAGTCTTTATCTGACAGGATGAAACAAAATTAAAAGGATGAATACAAAAAAATAAATAATAATAATCAGACAATTATTTCCTTCTAACAGAGACTCTAACTGTGCAAATGATTCTAACCCTGGGGTAGCCAACCCTAGTCCTCGAGAGCTACCAACAGTGCATGTTTTGCAGGTCTCCTCACAGAATCACAAGTGAGCTAATTAGCTCCATCTGTGGATCTTTTAAAATGTGTCAGCGAATAATGAGTGCAGCTGTGCAGAAGCTAGGTTGTCTGGAAAATGTGAACTGTTGGTGGCTCTCGAGGGCTAGGGTTGGCTACCACTGTATCTAACCCATGCAGCATTTCATTACAAACAGTATAACCAGCATGTGTGTGAACTAGTAATAATGTATTATTTCCTCCACAATCTTATTGGGAATTATACTTGGTTCAGGTTCAGAACATGGGACCCCCCCTGGGTTAGCATAACCAACCTACTTCAGGAACATCATTAAACTTGTTCAGAACATTACAATGTAATGTAAAGGGTACCTTGCAGGCTTGCTTTGCTCAGCACGATTTGGGCACTCTGCTATGCTTACTGTACCACACTTTGGGCACGGCTTATTCCCAATAGTTGTCCACATGGATATTTGTCTCATGTGATGATCTTGAGCCTTTGGGGTTGATTCTGGTTTACTCGGTAAGCTGCAAAGCTCGCTTACCGAGCCCCAGAGACGCCGCCCACCACCCCGCCGAATACCTGCGGATTCCCCTTGGTACCTTGCGATGGGAGGTGTAATGAAAACACATCCCTTCGCATGCCTTCACTGCAGGAGAAATCAATCGATGGTAGCTGACTATCGAATGATTTCTCCCGCCTTCGCAAATAAAAGTCAGTCTGAAATTAATTTTAATTGCGCATGCCTGTCCGAAGATGGGGTGAATGGCTAACATCCTGTGACGTCAGCCGCACGCCTCTGGCAGGCATCAGCCCACACGCGTAAAAATGGCAACGGCCAGCGTTTTCATGGGGACACCGATAAAATGCTGGCTGTTCCCATGGGCAAGCCCTGTCCGTCCCCGATGTATGCAAATGGCTCAGCGAATATGCAAGTCGCCAAAGCCAATTGCGAAGGAGGCCTGTACATGCACATAATAGACCATGCACATGCACAGAGCCACAAACATCAAAAAGGGTCAGAATTTGCCCCTTTCCGAACAGATCAGAATGAGGGACTTTATACTGATATAATATACAGCATACATACAAACACAATTTAAATATATATCGGAGTAAAATAAATATAATTCTCCAGCATGAATCAGTAATCTCAAAAAAGTCTTTCATTGGCTGTTGGACTGAACCATTTCACATGGGTTGCTCCTTGTGGCTAATTGCTGTCCCTAGCTTAGCCAGATGTTACCTCAGCGAATTGCCCTCTTCCTCAGAGTAGACACTGAGTGCATCTCCCTCTACTGTTAACCCTTTATTTTAGGGAGAGAGTGACACTTTTTGCAAATGATCCAGCCACAACTTCTCTGTATAGATGTATGGTCTGGTCCAGTCCCACTTCCTGAGTAATCACATGTTGGCATCAACACCATGTGCTGCTGGTGGTGTGCAAGCGGCATGCCGTGTCCCCTCTCCTGTGGACTTCACTGCTGCACCTCCCACCTTCTCTGCTCAGCTCTTATCCCCCCTCTGGCTACTGCCTGTGACTCCCTTCCATGTCTTATGACTGTAATGAAGGTGCCAACACTCAGCCTTTCCAGTCCAACTCTGCCCTACTGAAGAGCCTGTCAAGGCAAGGAGGGGGACCACACTCCACACAATATCTGAGCCATATAGAAAAAAAGAAAAAATATTTCCTTAAGCTAATGCTGGGTACACACCAGGACGACTAGGGCCCGATCCCCACAATCTAGATCCAATTCCGATCAATTGGATGTAGATTGTGTGCTGATTGGGCCCTTTTCTGACCTGGTGTGGACGATACCGATCCGATGCGCGGTCCCGCGGGTCGGTCGGTCGTTATTGAGATCCTACCTGCTGCAGGTAGGATCTCAATTACGACCATACAGCCGGGTGCGGGTCGCCATCGGATCGGACCCGCTCACGGTGCACATCGTGAGCGGGTCGTGCCCCCCCGCGTCATCGTGAGCGGGTCGGACGAGACACTGACGACCCGCTCACGATGTGCATCGTGAGCGGGTCGTCCTGGTGTGTACCCTACATAACTCAGTGCTGACCTCCTCCTTCAGCAATTAATGAAAAATGAAGGTGGGGTTAGACAGGAGGAGCATTTTATTTTAACTAAAAATGTAGCTAATTAAGTGCTGACGCCTCTATACCACTTTACTCCATGTGTACTGAAACATCCTCCATAGCAGCAGGAAGAGAAACAAGAAGATGACAATAACAAGATATTTTGCAGCCATTAGCTGTAATAATAACAATATATCTTGGGAACTTAGATGTCATAGCAGTTAATATGAAGGAATACAAAACACATTTACAGACTAGGGGGCTATGTACTGAGGGCTGTCACTCGCCTTATGACACCAGGTGTGGCACTCTGAGAATGTGGAAAATGAGACGTAGCTTCGCAGTAGTGGGCATGGTGTCACAGAGGTGGTTTGTCCACAAGGTCCAAAACCCATTTTTCGTCACTCTGAGGCTGCCCCCAAGCAATGCTTTAGCTGCAGTTACAGGACAGCAACTGGGAGCTGCATGTAATGTTACAGTACCACACCAAGCTCCTGCCACTCAACAGGAGCTGGCACTCTGGAGTCACCAGAGTGCAGTCATTTTTAAGGTTCAATATGGCTACAGCTAGCCAATCATCTACCTTGTCCCTTTGAGTAAGGTAATATCAACCAGTGTGACTGTCGGTATAATTGTAAGGATTGTAAGGAAGGAGCAAGCAAGAGCTGCTGAAGCAGCAGATGCCGGAAGTACAGATGGAGACACTCTCATTAGTGTGGCTCCAGACGATGTTATCGCCATTGCTGTCTTACACTGTGCGCCAGGAAGGGGGTGTGTGCACGAGACGCGTGCGTGCCCCATTTCCCCAGAAGTGATGCAGCCCTGTCCCACTCCCTGCTGGCGGCATGGCTGAGAGGGGCTCCTATCTGAGACGACAATCATGCACAAAAATCATGAAGGTTTCCTCACCACCCTGAGGTGTAGAAGCCCGATTAAGATGCTAGAAGTCCTGGGGAGGCAACATCCACGCAAAAGCGTTAAATGACAACACTCCAAAGTTGAAGGCACTTTCTAATAAATTACTGCAACATTAAGTTATTTGTCTTTATTTTAATATTGTCTTTACAGGCAGACTACAAGTGCCAGCAGGAATTTTTTAATGTCCCGACATACAGGCACTTCGTTTCCTGCCATACAGGCACTACAAGTGCCAGCAAAGATTTAATGTCCCAGCATACAGGCACCTGTGGGCCTCCTGTAAAGAGCAATATTAAACATACCATTAACCCCATATTCACCAACACACAGCGGGCAGGGTGATGGTGAATATAGGATGAATATGGGGAGGAATTTTATCCCAGGGCTAGCCATTTTGGGTATGGTTAATGTGATGGCAGAGGATGCACACTGTATTCCCCTGACTGCTTCAGCCTAGTGTTGGTTATTGGAAAATAGTGCTGGCTTTTCCAAAAATTTTCATTAACAGATCTGGCTCAGTTCCAGGGCTTGGTATTGATTTGTAAGAGGAACTTACTTTTTTCATGTGAAACAATAAATGATTAGAAATCCTTGTTCCCATCTCCCAGCCACAATATGAAAAGCCCTCAACAATGTCATCAATATATTCCTCCCCTTCCTCCACTACAATATCATTAATCAATCCTCCTCCCCCTCCACAGCTGAATATATTCCTTCCACAGATTGTTTCAGCAGAAGCAGATTGGAGGTTTGCTGAAAAATTGCAGAAGTGATTACTCTACGCATGTAGTGGATGCAGAATTTACAATCAGGTCTGCAGAAGGATTATTTAAACAGAGATAGAAGATCACAATATTTTCTCAAAAGTGAAGAATAAAAAGTTATAGATTATAATATAGGATATTTGTATTCCATTGTTCGGATTATTCCACTAACTATGCAGTTCAATAGAGTGTGAAGTTACAACAATTGCTGGAAACATGACTAAGCTAAACACATAAATGAAAACTCCTCTGTATATCCCACCATTGATTTGCAAAGAAAAATGTTAAAGAGAACGTTAAACCTGTATAGAGTAAACCATTAATGTTTGTGTTAAACTGATGAAAGATAAGAGATTTCCATTGCAAAATATTTAAAAATATTTTCATTCCCTTTTAAACACATTTAAAAAGTATGTCCTATTTTTAAAGACAGAATAAGAAAACACTGATGTAAGTGCAAAGAAATGCACTACTCCAAAAAAAAAGAAAAAAACAATTATTTCTGCAATTTCCTTTCAGGCGCCTGAAGGAGGTCCACACTATGCATCAAG
Organism: Crinia signifera; assembly: GCF_055691185.1. Lineage (NCBI taxonomy): Eukaryota > Metazoa > Chordata > Amphibia > Anura > Myobatrachidae > Crinia > Crinia signifera. The sequence continues at coordinate 109,706,787 of NC_139219.1, read as the reverse complement.
ATTTATTATATGTCCTATAGCGGATTATAAAATGCTGCTTTCAAACCTCTGTCCCAAATGTATAGATGATTTCTATATGCAGCACTTTTAAAAAAGGATATGAGGGATGTGCACTAAGTTTACGGATACATAAAAGTACTGCACGAGACAGGGGTGCCCATTTTCTCCCCTACTCTTTCCAATGACCCGTTGTTTTGTTTATTACAAACATACATTTTTGAGGCATCAAAATAGGATCTTGGTAGAGCATCAGCATTTACGTTAATAACCCAAATCTTTAGGGGCAATACTTGATTTGTTTACAATATTTGGAAAGATTTTGGGGTTCCAAGTAAATTTTGAAATATCTAGAGGTTTATATCTTAAGCCGGGTATAGCTAAACCAGGATGAGGCAGACCCCTTATGGGCTAAATCGCTTATAACTTATCTGGGAATAAAACTAACTGAATATCCAGAAGAGTTACAAACATAACAGAGACAATTCAGCTCATTAAAAATTAATTGGAAAAATGGAAACCATTTAATGCAATCTTATCTAGGTAGAATAAGTCTGATTAAAATAATTACATTCCCAAAATTGTTATAGGTCATGCAATCTTTACCTATCTTACTTAGCAATTATAGCAAACAAAATTTAATGGAGGTGTAGGTTGTCCAAATATACAATCTTACAACCATACAAGTTTGTTTAATTTTATTAAGAGATTGGCTGAACAATACGTAAATCTAAACAGACACCAATCTAGACAATAACTTTTTGGAAAAGGAAAATTTTATTTATTTTCTTCATGAATCAGAAACAGACATGCAACACAGAGAGAACCCCTTATTGTGGTTAGTGTAACAACTATGGAAGAACACTTAGACAGAAAAACGCCCTACACTCATATAAAACACTAATTTTTTTTTACTTTGGATGATAAAAATTTCCAGCATGGGGAGGTCAAATTTCCATTCATGACGTTTCATCGGGAAGGAGTAAAGGATATGAACTGTCTAGCTGACTATTCTAATAGCAAGCCAAAAACATTCTCAATGGCACATCAAGTCTTCCCCATATTAAAAGATTATCCGATAGCATTCCCTCAAATGCAACATAAATTTAGTGAAGTATTGAAAAGCCTATCTGAACCCGATCTGTCAAACACCTTGGATGGGGTATTGAGGTCTCCCCCAGCTGCCAAAAAAGCAATATCTATACATTATAGAATTTTCAATGCTCAAATAGATAATTTTACTACTCAGTAGGGTATGAACCGATGTTTGCCAAGTTCTCCTGCCCTGACATGCGCGCTGTTGTTAAAATCATTATTAATTCAACGCTAACCAGCAGAACAATACCAAGAGATGTTGTTGAATATTTTTCACCGTGCAAATTACTCACCTAAACTACAACATTTGGCAGAAGACACAGACTGCAACGAATGCCTTAAATGTAAAACTCCAGAAGCAGACTTAGTTTTTGGGTCTGCCCTCTACTTTGTAAATTTTGGCAGCAAGTTAGGACATTCACAACCCAAAATTTACTTAATTACATTCCCTTCACAATAGAATGGTTAAATTTGGGATACTCCCTCACATTCTTAAGTGAAATCACTAGGATGGTCAAGCCATATGCCGATCAGAGGGTTATATTAGATGGATTTATTTTAAAGGGTTATGAAAAGCAATATCTCTGTTGGCAACAAATTAACATCTATCCACATCCTCTTCATTTCAAACAACTTCAACATGCTGGCTATAACAGAAACATAACTCAAATAATCAGACACAGCCTCCCCTGCAGCACTATCACATGGTGATCTCCACTTTACACACACTTTCAGGCCTGGTACTGTAAATGAGGTGGGGAGGGAATATTACTATGCCAATCCTTCACATACACAGTTCTTACACCAGTTCCATCACTCACATTCACATCATTCAAAGTACATTCTATCAGAACTTACACTCCTTTCTTGTTGCGTGCTGCAGCTATCTATCACCCACCTGGGCAACCCACACGATTTCTAGATTTTTCTGCTTGTCTCCCTAACTTCCTATCCTCTGACATCTCACCCATCATCATGAGTGACTTCAACATTGATATTGATAGCACAAAATCTGCTGCTCATGCCTCCGAATGGGATACGGTCACTAGGTTTAGAAGCAGTAGGTTTACAAGCATTAGGTCGGCACCACTAGGTCAACATGCATGAAGATCGACATGACTGAATGTCAACATGGGGTCAACAGGATCATTAGGTCAACATAAGCATTAGGTCAACATCGGGAAGGTCAACAGTCAAAAGGTCAACATGGGCTTTTCCACTTTTTTTGAGCAGATATGTGCCGACAGGTGGTATTTCATGCCCTACCATCCACTAGGGCATGGTGGGAGAATAAAATAGTGTGCCGAGCATAGCGAGGTACCATTCCCAGAGCATGGTGAGTGAAGCATGCCATGCAAGGGGACGTGGTGCACTTTTTGTTGTATCGACATGGTAAACAAGTGAAAACCCTTTTGACTGTCGACCTTCTCCATGTCGACCTAATGACCCTGTTGACCTTCATGCATGTCGACCTAATGCTTGTTGACCTAATTGTTGTCTATAAAATGATCCTTACCCCTCTCCAAACTACGTTCTCTAACCTCCTTTCTCAGCCTCTCCCTATGGACTGACTCCTTTACTCATTGGGAGGGCCACTGCCTTGATCTTGTATTCACTAAACTATGCTCAGTCTCTGAATTCACCAATACTCCTTTCCCTCTCTCAGATCATAACCTGCTCTCCTCTATTACTTTAAAAACAAAGACACTGAAATCCCTCAATCCACCTCAAGCCCACTAAAATATTAGTGAAAATAATTTTCAAGAACTCTCCTCCTCTCTGCAACAACAGCTTGGACCTATTTCTTCAATCACAACTCCTGAGATGGCGGTATCACACCTGAACTTAACTCCTAAAACAGCACTTGATGAAGTTGCTCCAGTTACCCTCCACACTCCACGTAGGGCTAGACGCCAACTGTAGCACTCTAAATTAACAATACACCAACAAGATCTCTCAAGGAAAGTTGCACGTAAATGGAGTAAATCTCACAGTCCAATGGACTTCCTCACATACAGTAGAAGACTGTATCCTGTGCTCATCCCATTAACTAAACTAATTTAACTAAAATCTGTAACCTCTCTTTCTTTACTGGTATCTTTCCTTCATTGTTCAAACATGCAATTATTATGCCAATTCTGAAAAAAAAAAACACAATTCTGACCCAAGCTCTCTCTCAAACTAACATGCCATCTCTCAGCTTCCATGCATCTCCAAACTACTTGAGAGAATTGCCTACACTTGCCTAAAACACTTTCTTATCTCGCACAACTTTTTGGACCCACTTCAGTCAGGCTTTCATTCCTAACACTCCTCTGAGACAGCACTGACTAAAGTTGTGGATGATCTGGTTACTGCAAAGTCTAAAGGCCACTACTAACTACTTATTCTTGTAGAGCTCTCTGTTGCTTTTTGACACTGCTGACCATACACTTTTCATACAAACACTACAACCACTAGGTCTTAAATACCTTTCTTGGTCCTCATCCTACCTATTTAACCACTCCTTCTGTGTTTGTTTCTCTGATTTCACCTCCTCTTCATTACCTCTATCAATTGGTGTACCGTACCTCAGGGTTCAGTATTAGGTCCTCTGCTTTTCTCAATCTATATCTCATCCCTTGGCAAACTAATCAGCTCTTTTGAATTTCAGTATCATCTGTATGCGGATGATACTCAACTCTACCTACCGTATATAAGCCGAGGCCACAAAAAAATGGGAAAACTTATTGACCCGAGTATAAGCCTAGGGTGGAAAATGCACAGGGTCTAGGGCAAGCATTCCCAACCACGGTCCTCAAGGCACACCAACAGTGCAGGTTTTAGTGATATCCAGGCTTCAGCACAGATGGTTTAATCAGAATCCCTCAGATACTAATTAAGTCACCTGTGCTCAAGCCTGTATATCTACAAAACCTGCACTGTTGGTGTGCCTTGAGGACCGTGGTTGGGAATGCTTGGTCTAGGGGCACACTGAGACACACTGTACAGGCTCTAGGGGCACACATACACACTGACACACACACACACTGACACTGAGGGGAAGTTTAAATTGTGGGACCCATGGTAGAGGGGTTAACAGTGAGGAGAAAGTGATTGATCCAAAGATGGCTGCTGTCACTGTGAAGGAAGCAAGTCCTCCACAATGCCTCTCACCTCTCTCCAGTGCCCAGCAGCGTGTACAGGGATCCAGGCACCAGGTAAACCGTGTAACCTGCAATACCGAGGGGGTGATCTATATGTTGGAGTGCCCCTGCGGGCTTCAATATATAGGAAAGACTAAGCGGAAATTGCACATACGCATTCAGGAACACATCTGTAACATCAGCAACAAAAAGACCAATCACAGCATTCCGACACATTATATAGAAAAACACAACAGCGACCCAAGATCCCTGAAATTTATCGGCCTTAAGAAAGTGAAAATTGACTGGAGAGGGGGTAATCAAGACAAAGCCCTAACCCAAGAAGAAACAAAGATCATCTACAATATGGGAACACTAACCCCCAAGGGTTTGAACGTGGACTTCGATATATCAGCCTTCCTATGAAACAGTAAAGGGGCTACCACCGCCCTACACCAGCCACCCCCATCAGGCCCATCCCAAACAACCACAGTTAGACCCCACTCGTCAACTTCATACCAAACAACAAGTTAACCGCAGCTACTCATATTTTGCTTCGTTTTCTGTTGTTGTTTTTGTTCTCATGTACTCTTAATTTAATATTATTATTATTCTTAATTTTTATATTTATTTTTATTTTTAATTTTATTTTTATTTTCATTTTCATTTTCAATTTTCATGTTCACTTTCATTTATTTATATTTATATCTATCCTGATTTCTATTCTAATATTTTCTTTTTTCATTTTTATGTATTTTTATTTTTATTTTATATTTATAATTTATATTTATTTTTATTATTTATTATTTATTTTTACTCTTATTTTTATCTTTATTTTATTTTTACTTTTATTACTATTTATTTTTATTTATTTTCCATTTTTATTTACTATTATTACCATTATATTCAGGTATCTTTATTTATATATCCATAAATCATACCTCCATAATTATAATTATTCACCTTTCAGTTTCAGCATCAAATTATACTATGAGTACATACCCTATTATAAATATCATTAGGAGTTATTTAATGTATTTCATATCCCTAATGTGTCTATGTCCGTCGTCTTGTGTCAATAAGCTATTCAAATTGAGCACAAGCACAGTGCATGGACCCCCACTGTAACTGTCGACACCACCTAATAGTTGACACAGATGAAACGGAGCCCCATCCACACTATGAAATCTCTCAATCATCTATCCTGTAACAAGGAAGAGAGACGAGTGCCTGGGAGAAAGCCGTCATACCGGCACAGCGAGAGCGGACCCCGAGCTGACAGCGAGGGCGGCTCCAAGCTGACAGCTGAACATAATACAATATCAGCCGGAACGAGCGGCAGAACATATGACACTGCTCCCACCCCCGCCCCTCTCCCCGAACACAGGACAGATACGGAGCGGACAGTGACGCCGCCTACCCGCCCCCTCACAAAGTGACGCCGCCCAAACCCGCCCTCTAACACAGTGACGCCGCCCACCCGCCCTCACAGCTGAGTAATCATCAACATCTCTTCTACCCGCCCCCCGCACACAGCTGATAGCGGCACAGTTAATACAAATAAGTGGGAGAACAAGAACGAAAGGAATGACGCCACTATTCAGCAACCAATAATTGCCAATTAAAAATCAAAGCACGCCCACGCAAGGGCAGAAGTCACAATAAGACAGCATAAGATTGCCTGACGCCCATACTGGGGCGTATAGGAAAGAACCAATTGGAGGACAAGAAAAACGTACTTAAACCCCAGCCTGCAGGGGCACCAACCACACACACCATCCTGAAGAAGCCTGTTTGGCGAAACTAGTCGATGCATGTGGAGATCCCGCCTATGCCGATTGCGCAACACGGCATTGATGGGTAAGTCTGCCGGCAGACCCCTTGTACCCTGGGAACAGGTATTTTCTCCTAACCGCTCTAACGAGCATACAAGACTTTGAACAAGCTACTCTTTTACACCCACTTGGCCAGTGCACCAGGACTATATATGTTTGTCCTGTGACCCCCTGTCCTTTTGTGTGTGTATACCGGTAGTAGCAGTCATTTTAATTATTTTTATTATCATTATTTTTATTGAGCATTATATAGTATATTTTTAACAAATACAGTACTTATACATTGCCATTTAAACTGACCTTTTTATATTGTTAAACCTGTTGTAATAAAAGTTACTTCAATTTTTTTCATAACCAATGTGTATGTATATTATTTGAATATTGTTAGTGAAGCGCAGGGTGTACATCCCCACTTGCCTACTCCATACTACTTTGGGTATTTGTAGTGTACCCACACACCCAGCAGCTAACTCACAATTTCATAGGTTTGTGGCGCAGTCATCTCACCCCTCCTACCTCTACCAGGTAAACCTTAGCAGGGTGGTCAGACCCTCAAGGTCCAGGGTCAGTAGGTGCAGCTCCGGCTGTAAAAGTCTGTGATTTTCGTCATGGAGCCCGATTCCTGGCCTGGCTCCGAAATTTAGGCCCCGGTTACCAGTCATGGTAGGCCGCAAGCTGAAAAACTGTCCACTGGGTCTGCAATGAACAGCGCTATGCTCAGGGGACATCTGGCTATCTGATGGAGCCCAAACTGGGCAGGTACAGCGCAGTTAGAGGGGAACAGGGCTGTGGGAAGGAGCATTAGGCCTGGATCCACTTCCTCACAGTCTTAACTACCGTTACCGTATTCACCCTAGTATAAGCCGAGGAGGTGCTTTTTCAGCATAAAAAATGTGCTGAAAAAGTCGGCTTATACTCGAGTATATAAAGTATCCTCTCCGGACCTGTCTCCATCTGTATTGGGCCATGTTTCTGAATGCCTTTCTGCTGTGTCTCCTTGGATGTCATCTTGCCACCTCAAACTGAATATTTCAAAAACAGAATTATTTATATTTCCACCAATAAATAGTCACCAACCAGATTCTTTCCAAATGGGAAAGCTACATCAACACTCTTCCTTTAAAAGGGGCAGACTAGATGGGCCAAGTGGTTCTTATCTGCCGTCAAATTCTATGTTTCCTAATGTTGAGACTATAACAATCACTCCTTCCACTCTAGCTCGCTGCCTAGGTGTCATCCTTGATTCTGAACTTTCCTTTGTTCACCACATTCACTCTCTCAAAATCATGCCACATGCACTTAAACAAAATATTAAAAATGCACCCTTATCTTACACAAGACACTGCTAAAACGTTAATACATGCTCTCATCATCTCACACATTGATTATAGTCTCCTATAGACTAGGATAGTCTCCTTATTTGGCCTTCCTCAACACAGACTCTCACTACTACAGTCCATCATGAATGCAGCTGCCAGGCTAATCTTCCTAGCCAGATGTTCATCTTCTGCAAAGCTACTCTGTCACCCGTATTCTACAGTATTCAAGACAAAATATTTTTACTTACATGCAAGGCCATAAACCAAACTACACCAACATAGATATCTTCTCTTATCTCAAAATATCTTTCAACCCGACCTCTCTGCTCTTCACAAGATCTACGTCTCTCATCCACACTAATTACTCACTCCCATTCCCAATTGCAGGGCTTTCTTTGGGCTGCATCCACTCTGTGGAATGCTCTCCCAACGCACAATAAGACTCTCCTCCAGTCTCCAAACAAGTGTTCCCTGAAAACTTACCTCTTCAGGCAAGCTTATCAAATTTCAGGCACCAGCCACTTAACTCTCACATACCGTTCCTATCCAATCACATCCCCACTGTAAAGGCCACACATATCCGCTCTTTCTTTTTCACATTTTCCATCCTCCTGAGCCCTGGTCAAACTGCTGGGTCACCGTATCATACAGCACACCAGGAACCTTTGCATTCTGGTGGACTTTATGCAATAAAGAATATCTATCCTTTTGTATCAATGCATATTTCCCTATAGATTGCAAGCAGGGCTCTCATACCTTTGACTGTTTGTAAATACCCAGTTTGTTGTATCACTGTCTATTATTATAAAGTGCAATGGGATATGCTACACTATACAAGAAACTGTTAATAATTAAAATAAATAATAAGATTAAAAGAACAGTGAACAGTTATAGAAAATTATTACTGGTGATAAGTGCAGCAGCACGCAAGCCTATTTTACAAACTTGAATAACTACAAATCCTCCACTCTAACCCTATTTCAAAACAAACTAAATCACTTTTTTTTAATGGATTGGTTAGAAACAACAATACTAGACTAATAAAAGGATTTTTTGCTACATGGGAAAGCTACATCAACACTCTTCCTGATCATCGAAATAGAATCAAAACTCCCTCTATAATAAGGAATATTATGAAATGAGAATATTGCTCAACGATCCCCTATAACATAAAAAAGTAAATGCATTAGATAATCAAATGTAGAATTAAACGAAGTTAGGTTAATGACTCCCTTTACATTTATCTACTGTTGCCCTTGTGTATGCCTCCACATGTGTTTTCTTGTTATATGTTTGAACATGTTATATGTAGGACTCTGATCTGTTATTGGAAGAATATAACAATAATGCAGGGTACACACCACGACGACCCGCTCACGATGCACATCGTGAGCGGGTCGTCAGTGTCTCGTCCGACCCGCTCACGGTGACGTGGGGGGGCACGACCAGCTCACGATGTGCACCGTGAGCGGGTCCGATCCGATGGCAACCCGCACCCGGCTGTATGGTCGTCATTCAGATCCTACCTGCAGCAGGTAGGATCTCAATAACGACCGACCGACTCGCGGGACCGCGCATCGGACCGGTATCGGTCCACACCAGGACAGAAAAGGGCCCAATCACCACACAATCTACATCCAATTGGTCGGAATTGGATCTAGATTGAGGGGATCGGGCCCTAGTCGTCCTGGTGTGTACCCAGCATAATAGTTTTTTTACAGCATATCATCCTATATGAATATTTTACACTTTGTATCCCTCAGAAAACAATTGAGGAATTAAAAAAAAAAAAGTATTGTATTAGGTTTTGAAATAAAGCAAACATTACATTTTTTTTTCAAAGTAATCCCCAGAGAAATCTATGTAAAATTGCATGTGCTCAAACCACTGGTGAAGCAGCTGGACCATTCAGAAACAGGTACAGTATATATTCTACAGGCTGTCTCTGTGTCAACTGTAGATCCAGGATTTATCACCACTGATGATCTCCCAAGCAAAGTCTGACAACCGCCAACAAACCTGGCCAGCATCTTGCAGCACCAAGTCATCAGTGCTTGCTCTCAAGTCAGCTGATGGAGCACCATAGGCGTGCGCATGTCACTTGATTTGTTGGTGGGCGGATAAATGGCCTAGGTCCGTATAGTGGTGGGTGCCTTTCCCCTCTCCCGGGTGCTCCACAGGCCACCTCTCCTCCCTCTGCTGCGCCTGTTCCGCTGTCTTCTCCAATGTCCCCTGACTGTGCACACTGCCCCAAGCATAGGTGGAGCGATCAGCTCGGCGCTCCCCTCTGACCTAGATCACCTCTGCGCACTTTCCAGCAGGCTGTGCTCTACCTGACACTGAGGATCCGGCCGGTAAATGCAGGGAGGAGGCAGATGCGCTGTGACGCAGACAGTAATAGTCTCTGAATTGCCTGTAACAGGGTGGCCTGAGTCTATTTCAAAGCTGATAGCCCTGACTTGAAGAACCTGTGCGGGGGTGGCTTTGCAAACTCTAGCTTGTAGCCTTGCGAAATGAGAGTCCGCACGTTGATACAGGACGCCTCCCAGACCTGTGTGTAGTGTAGCAAACGAGCTCCGACCTCGAGTACGACCCTTGGTGGTGCTGGGTAGTCAACATGACGCCTTAGAAATCAGCTCGCTCCCGACCAATCTGTCAATGCTTTTTTATTAAAACGATTGCAACATTTAAATACAAATATATTATGTATATATTTGTATTTAAATGTTGCAATCTTTTTAATAAAAAATATTTCTTTAAATATTTATTTTCCAATATTTACAAATATAGAAACAATCAATTAAAAATAAATAGAAAATCCCCCCACCCCAAAATGACATCACTTCACCTACAATTTTTTTCCATATCCTAGTTTTTACTTTATCCTGATCCTGAGTTTCTCTTATCTATTTTACCACAACTGTCACACTGATTCATACCCTTTCTTACCCATACCTCCCCATATCTCTGACCAAATTTGTCCCCTGTGTAAGGGAGATTTTCCGCGCTATGCTTTGAATCTGAGGTATTCAAAAGAATTAGCAAAGAGACAGGGGTATGTATTCCTGCAGTCCCACTAGCTGCACTGTTCCACTTTTACCTGAGAGAATTTACAATAGGGGTAGACACATTGGCAAAATTTACTAAGCAAAATACAGTTAAACTTGACGTATTCATATTTTAATAGGGCCTGGTATACATATTTTTAAAATGTACTAATGGAGAAGTACGTCAGTATTTTGCCTTTAAACGGACAGTATTCATATTCCTGCTGGTATATGAATATATATGACATCGAGAGAATACGACTTTCCCATTTACTTCATGTTATTTTGAAATGTACTAATAATTTGTTTATGGAAATATGTGCGTCTATGAGTCGTAAACCAGGAAAAAATACAACTTAAACATACACCTTGATTTTGAGGTGTATTTTAGATGTTTGCAGATTTACACATGTACAGTAAAAGTAATCTCTATTAAATCAGCACAGCTACTCTCCTGCACAAATGTTTGCCTTAAAAAAGGCCATTAACCACACACACACACACACACACACACTTCTCTGCTTCTTATAAACATGGGTAATTATGTGTCTACTGATGTGTTTTCACTTGGCTGTGGGATATGTGATGTACTGTCAGATGGGCCAAATAAGATGTTGGGGTCATAAAAGTGGACATCAGCAGCAGGTAGTTTTGAGGCTGCATTGGTGTAATTTGTTAGGATATGTGTGATTCCATCCAACAAAATAAGGTTGACATACACTGGGTAAAGCATAGATGTCCACAGGACAAAGGTAAACACTGTAAATATTTTAGCATGGCTAAAACCGGCTGTCACGGCCAAAGTATTAAGATTGGTATATTTACCTTCCAAGTGCTTAGCAAGACTGTCACTGCATTCCAGAGTTTGTTTCCATTAGCACTGAGTGCGCTCAGCCCACAGCACGGGTATACAGCGCTTCCCTAATACCACTGCCCCTGTAGTGACTCAGCTTTCCAGCAATGCAGTGTCCACATCTGAACATCACTCTACGGCTGCACCTCCCGTGGTTTCCACGCCACCACCATTGTCATAGACCAAACTCCATGTTGTCATACCTGAGGTGTTTGGTAGTATGAATTTGAAGATAGATTCCCTTAGGAACCATGTCCACATATGTGGGTAACCTCAGGTGTAGATGCAGTGACCAGAATCCGAAGCCGTGACCAATGATGGAGGAAACAGAAGTAAAATCAACTTGTTATTTATTGAACTGTATCTTAAATAATGGTAATTACTGTGAGGAAGTCTTGCTTTAATGATAGGAAACAGTGATAACTGTAAGAGTCTTTGGACTCGGGGTGGCCCGAGTGGAGTAATAGGAAACAGTAATAACTGTAATAGTCTTTGAAATCACTGATGTCCGATGATGACCATCGATGAATGAGGAGGAAGCGGTAAGTCTCTAGGAAGACACCACCAGGTAGTGTGCTCAGATCTACAGGAGACTTGGAGTACCTATACCACTGGCACAGAGTGGAATACACCTGATGATATTGGGCATTAATGGTGGACACCGATGGTGGTTGATATCAGCCTGGACTCTCTTAAGGTGACTGGGAAAGGATAGGTACTGTGAGAGTTAAGCAATGTAGAAGTACAGCTATGACCTATAAAATCAGCAGATGCAAACTGTAGCAGGTAATCAATAGAATCGTTGCAGGGCAAGGTGTTAGCGTGCGGTGCTAGAGAGTGATGCCTTTGAAGCGGTTGAGGTACTTGTGAGTTATCCGGGCTGCCGATTTTGTCCTTAAGTTTGGTTAACTTAAGGACACCCGACCGACGCGATGCCCGCGATTTAGCCCCAAATCGGGGGCATCGCGTCGGTCGTGGCCGTTATAAGGGGCCGCGACGCGATGCCCACGATTTCCCATAGACAGTAATGTTAAAAGACACGATGGACCCGATTTCCCATAGACAGTAATGTTAAAAGACGCGATGGACCCGATTTCCCATAGACAGCAATGTTAAAATAAAATGACAATGTGAAATTGGCCAATATGTTTTAAAAAAAAATGTTTCATGGCCCCCCACCACCGTTAACACCACCCCGCTATTGACGCCAACCCGAAGCGTGGCGAGCGCAGTGAGCCCGTGAGGGGCGGTGGTACGCGTCCTCCGACCTTTTCATGCCCTACTATCCACTAGGGCGTGGAGTGAGAATAGAATGGTGTGGCGAGCGCAGCGAGCCACCGTGCCCGAAGCGTGGCGAGCGCAGCGAGCCCCGCGAGGGGACGCGGACACCTGTGAAGCCCGCAAGGGCACGCGGATACCTGTGAAGGTGTCCGCGTCCGCTCGCCACGCTTCGGGCTCGGTGGCTCGCTGCGCTCGCCACACTATTCTATTCTCACTCCACGCCCTAGTGGATAGTAGGGCATGAAAAGGTCGGAGGGCGCGTACCGCTGCGCTCGCCACGCTTCGGGTTGGCGTCAATAGCGGGGTGGCGTTAACGGTGGTGGGGGGCCATGAAACATTTTTTTTTAAAACATATCCAATGTGAAATGGCCATATTCACATTGTCATTTTATTTTAACATTGCTGTCTATGGGAAATCGGGTCCATCGCGTCTTTTAACATTACTGTCTATGGGAAATCGGGTCGGAAATCGGGTCCATCGTGTCTTTTAACATTACTGTCTATGGAAAATCGTGGGCATCGCGTCGCGGCTCCTTATAACGGCCACGACCGACGCGATGCCCACGATTTCGGGCGCGATGAAAAAAATCGGCAGCCCGGATAACTCACAAGTACCGCGGTTGATAATAGAAACCAATGTTTGCAAATGATGTTGACAATAAATAATGAGAATCAATGAAGAATATCGATGATTAGAGATCGATGCTTAGAGATCAATGGAACTGCAGCTAGTGATCAATGATGACTATTGATGAAAAAATTTATGTTGAAAATCGATGGCAACAGTCCATGGTTGAGGAGTGAACATTGAAGATAGCAATGCAGAACTCAGCTGGAACAGAGAGGAGACACCAGGGATATTGGATGAAGCCAGACCGTGCAGCAGGATGGAGAATACACACAGAGACAGCAAGATCTCACTGTAGCTGTGGAGACATGCAGTTTACTCTGGAAACATCATACTGGTAACAGCAATGCATGGAATGAGCTGGAGTTGAACAGGTCAATAATACCAGCAATACTGGTAGGAACCAGACTGTGTAGCACAGGAAGCAGCTATGCAGTAGACTTCATTAAACTGGCAATTTCCCAGGGCTCAACCCACTATAGATATAGGGAGAGATGTATGGGATTGGCTAGAGTCCATGACATCAGAAATTGGTTGGAAACGACCATGTGACCGAATCGAAGATGGCCATGCCCATACATGGGAATGGAGGGAACTTTGGTTTGTATGCAGCGTGGCTGCAGTGTAGAGTAATGGTGGAGGGCAGTGCTGAGTATCACGGGACAAGACAGTCACTGATGAGACAGGAGAGAGCACCAGAGTATAGCAGGGAGCGCTATAGTATGGAGCACAGATGCACTGAAGAGATGCCAGATTGTCCACAGCATGTATTCCCTGGATTCGGCCATCTAGCAGCACAATGCAGAGGAAGCCTGGAGGGACACTTAAGGGGTAGGAAAGTGCTTCTAACACCCCGATTCATGTGCTGTACAAACAGCATTTCCCGACTCCCCTGAGCATGGGTGCTGCCATGTTCTTCCTGATCACGTTACTTCTCAGCCTATCCTGTGAGCCTCTCCGCATTGCTCAGCCAATCATCACCCTTCTGTTGCTATAAGTATGTTAGGTAAGTAAGGCTTCAAAGTGAGATCTATATTGCAGTGTAAAATAAAGCAGTCAGTATTTTCCCTGCACAGAAACAAAATAACTCACCCAAATCTAATTCTATCTGCACATGTTACATCTGCCCCCCTGCAGTGCACATGGTTTTGTCCATCTAAGAAGGATTTTGTCAGAAAGAATGAACTAGAATAAACCCCTTAGTGTGCTAATATCATCTGGACTTCATCAGAATTTTTACACTGCACCATTACCCCATTGTCACTACAGTTGTTATTATTGCTTGGACTCCTTCAATGTTCTTACACTGCACCATTTACCAGTTCTTCACCCTTTACTAAATATTATGTGAACTCCATCAGTGTGCAAACACGGGCATGATCCATAGGATAGACACGAACTAGGTCGACAAGCATTAGGTCAACATGACTGAAGGTCGACATGGGTTAGGTTGACAGGGTTGTTAAGGCGATGTAAGCATTAGGTCGACATGGGGAAGGTCGACAGTCAAAAGGTCGACGTGTTCACTTTTTTTCTTGTCCTGAATGTTGACACAGTCAACATGGACAGGAAACGTAGCACCGCGTCCCCTCGTATGGCTTGCTGTGCTCGCCATGCTTGGCACACTATTTTGTTTCCCCACCATGCCCTAGTGGATGGTAGGGCATGATATACCGCCTGTCGGCACATTTCGGCTAAAAAAAAAAAGTGAAAAACCCCATGTCGACCTTTTGGCTGTCAACCTTCCCCAAGTCAACCTAATGCTTGTGTCAAACTAATGACCCTGTCAACCTAACCCATGTCAACATTCAGTCATGTCAACCTTCCTGCATTTCAGCCTTCAGTCATGTCAACCTAGTGGTGTCGACCTTATACTTGTAGACCTAGTGACCGTATCCCGCAAACACTGCTACACTTGCCACCAAGTACTCCTTGCTCTCATAGACTGCATCAGTGTTCCTAGGCTGCACCACTTGCTTATTACTTGTGCTACCACTACGGAATTCTGTCTGTGATTATTGCCATTCATATATTCTTCAAGTCTCATCATTCATCACATGTGGTGTGGGATGTGGTCAATATGCCGGCAGTCGGAATCTCGGTGGTCGAAATACCGACATCGGAATCCAGACCGCATCAATACCAGCACTTTGTCCCTCTATGGGTGTCCACGACACCCATAGAGGGAGAATAAAATAGTGTGCCGAGCGTAGCGAGGCACCAGGCCCGCTGCATGGCAAGCACGGCCCCCTTGTCGGCATTCCGACCGCCGACATATTATACCGGAACCGTACCTTCTGTGGTATTTAGACTTGTGCTTTTACATTGTTGACCTTCTTCTAAACAAATGTTCCTGGGTGCCTCCTGTTAATGTGCAGTAGCCTTATCAAGTCACCACAGTTTGTGTACCAGTCAGCCCCTACGCCTGTGGTTGTTTTAAGTTTGGATCTGACCACAGGCATGACACCATCAGTGTGAAAATCTCCACACAAGCATTTGTTTGCCATTGGGAATGTGTACAATTAAAAGATCAACATCAAGTGCTTATGTTCGGACACTAATGTGGAAATAATGTACATTCATGCTGGTTCCTGAAGAAAAATAGCACTGTATACACCTTATTGGTTCCCTGCATCACACATGCCAGGGCGCAACTCTATGCATGGCTAATCATAGCAATGCACCATTTCTTGTCTCTGGCTGGAGCTCCCTCACATGCATCCTCTTCAGCAGAGAAGGCCTCCTCCAGCTCCTCTACCCCCACCTCATAAACCTTACTCTGACATTCGGACAAACAAAATACATAAAAACACTTACATATAAAAAGGGGATGCGGTCATTTGGTCTACTGCATTATGGTCGACAGTCAGACAATCCATTAGGTCGACATGCTAAAAGGTCGACATGACTCTAGGTCGACATGGGAAAAGGTCGACATGATTCTAGTTCGAAAGGTCATTAGTTCGACAGGTCATTAGTTCGACAAGGTCATTAGTTCGACAAGGTCATTAGTTCGACATTGTCTATGTCGACATTCACAAGGTCGACATGGAGTTTTTCACTGTTTTTTGAGCCAACATGTGCCGACAGGCGGTATTTCATGCCCTACCATCCACTAGGGCGTGGTGGGAGAATAAAATAGTGTGCCGAGCGTAGCGAGGCACCGTGCCCGACGCATCGCGAGCGCAGCGAGCGATGCGAGGGGATGCAGTGCACTTTAAACTGTGTCCATGTCGACTGTGTTGACATTCAGGTAAAAAAACAGTGAAAAACCCCATGTCGACCTTGTGAATGTCGACATAGACAATGTCGAACTAATGACCTTGTCGAACTAATGACCTGTCGAACTAATGACCTTTCGACCTAGAATCATGTCGACCTTTTCCCATGTCGACCTAGAGTCATGTCGACCTTTTAGCATGTCGACCTAATGGATTCGACCTAATGACTTTCGACCATAATGCAATAGACCAAATTATCCCAACCCTATAAAAAGACACACAAACACAGAACACACTCCCACTCCTTACCGCAAACACATACACAAACACTCACAAATAAAGAATAGAGACGTTTAAAAAAAAAATCCACAAAGACTAAAAATCAGACAAACTTTTAAATATACTAAACAAAAAGAGGACAGCACACCTTACAGCACACCTTACAGCACAATACCCAATCAGAAATCACGCCTATCTAAACTCACAAGGAGTTTTGGACGTGTTGGCTGGGAGAGCACTCCCATGTTTGAGGCAATTACGAAGTTGGTTTTGCTTTGTAAAATAGTGCCGTATTTCTGAAATAAGTAAATATCATATTTTAAAAATATGTCCGTAAAACTAGCCATTACTCATGCGTAAATCACTGAAAAAAAATACAAATATGTATGACAAAATATGACTCCATACAGCACCATACGCCATTGAAAAATACGAATTCTAAAAATATGACAGGCTAGTAAATATGGGGGCTAGTAAACACGCTACCGATCCCAGTTGTATTGAAAATAGGAATACGACAGACGTATTCTTAGTACATTTTGCCCATTATAGTCCACATACTGGTGGCCACCATCACACAATTTTGGACATCTTTGTACCCAACTTACTGACTATTGTAAACAAGATTCAAAGGCAGTTTGACTGTGAGACGTCATATTGCAAATGCTTATGTCTCATTTCCTCATATGAAATGGTTCAGCTATTAGGTCATTTGTTGCCCCTTTATTTGTTCCTTTTTTTTTCTTCTTATATGTGTGTAAATAAAAATAAAAACTATTAAGTAATAAATAAATAATACAGTGTAAAAGCAAAGCTTTCTATGGTCAGTGGCAAAATACCTCCTAACTTACAAAGCTGGCACCTGGCAGGATAGCCGATAAATATATGGAGAGGCTATTAGCATTAAAGTGCAATGACTGAAAATTATTGAAAGGACAACTAGTGTCATATCATACAAGTTTGTAATAAACGCATCAAATATAACGTAAAAGATTACCTATAGTATAAAATGCTTACCATTACCGACGCCAAGAAGAACTGCGTAAATATGCTGACGGGCAGTTCTAAAGACCACAGCTTGTCCTGGAATCTGTGGGTCATTTTCATCTTCCAAAGTATTACTACAATCACTCTCTCCAAGACACAGGACATTGCAGATCATGTTATTCTCTCCTTTAAAGTGTTGATTTAATGCAATCTGTCCACAGCAACAAAAGACAAATTAATTCAAAGTTAGAAAGTGTTTCTTCTGCCTATTTGTTTTAAAAGTGATGTAAATAGATTGTACTTATCATATGGGGTGAGTTTCTTTTAGGTCTGATACAAGTGAAAAAAAACCTCCTTTATCGGTCCGACATGTTTCGGGTATCCCTGAGGACGGGTAATACCCGAAACATGTCAGACCAATAAAGGAGTTTTTTTTTTCACTTGAAATTCACACACATACATACATACATACACACACACACACACACTCCAGTCCTTTGTTTTATGGAGGGGGTGCTCCTTTAAGGAAGTAAAAAATTTCCAATAACATTGCAGAGTTCCAGAAATACTGAAAGAGGGCACTCACCAATAAATTGAAGATAGTAAACTTTTATATGTTAAGGTGCGTACACACGGAGCAATATGATCGCTGGCAATATATTGCTCAGCAATCATATTGCTCAGTGTCCCATTTTCTTCTGCGACCAGAGATGGTCCTTGATGAAAATGACACACTGCCGGGAGAAGAGGCAGGGTAAGTCTCTGATCGGAGGAGCAGGACCAGCAACCATGAGGGGGCTGAAAACTGGATCGCGCACCCAGTGATTTATCGCCGGTGCACACTCCAATCGCACATCAACCATATTCCCAGTGATAAGTGTACCGTGTGTACACAGCTTTAGTCCCAATAGTCAGGACATCATTTGTCTACGTTTCAACCCCATTAGGCCGTTTTCAAGACATGTATAAAATACACCCAGTCAGCATGCAAGCAGATGGTATGTGTGTGTAGGAAACGGCATGTCACTGCAGTGGTTAAAATCATCTTTATTGGAGCCTAAACGGCTCGTTTCGGGGCATCAGCCCCTTTATCAAGAGGCAAAAAAACAGGAAACAGACAGACAGTACAACCAGGTTCAAATGCACTATTTCCTTTTAATAGCGCCATCTCCTCCCTTCAGCACGCTTCCGGCACGGACACTGGCGGCCCGGGCACCCAGAGATGATGTCAGCGGCTCTCACCCGCGTCATCATCTCCATGGTGACCAGACACTCGCAGTCTGGACACCAGGGAATGATGCTAGCGGCTCTCACTCGTGTTGTCATCACCATAGCGACCAGACGCTGCCATACTGTCCACCGTTGCGCAGCGCTGTGTTCACTCTGGGCTGTTCGCTGCAGATATCTCAGCTAACAGTCCAGAGTGAACACAGCGCTGCACAACGGTGGACAGTATGGCAGCGTCTGGTCGCTATGGTGATGACAACGCGGGTGAGAGCCACTAGTGTCACCCCCTAGTGTCTGGACTGCGAGCGTCTGGTCACCATGGAGATGATGATGCGGATGAGAGCCGTTGACATCATCTCTGGGTTCCGGAAGCGTGCTGAGGGGAGGAGGGGTCCCTCAGACAGCCTGCAAGCATATCCATCCAGCGTGGCAGAGGTAGGAAGCAGAAGACATGCAGGTGACACGCACCGCATCACGCAGCGGTCCCTGCGTCATCAATCCCCGTCTCAGACGCCATCTCCACTATGGGTGCACCAGTGTACGCCAAACTTTGCGCCACGTCATCGGGTCCCCACATGGAGCGCATCATGACCCGCACCGACATCTTTTGGAGGATGCTCTAGCAGATCCACTGCATGGAACGCCCAGCCATTTTTGGACACACCACTGGAGCGCAATTACAGTACTTGCAGTAGCAACTCATGGCATGAGTATAAATGTATCAGTCTAGCATGTATCAGCCTATATATTAATTAGTTAGAGAGCATCTCTGACTGGATCAAGTCATAGTTAAACACAAGAAATTACACCAAAACGTGAAAAATATAAAAAAAGTGAAGAACACATAGACATACTTATATTAACTTAGAAGATTACTAATAAGATAGAATATCAAGGTTGATGTTTTTTAGGCTAATGATATTATAGAGAAGAAGATAATGGAAACTCTTCATTTAAACCCAGTGGGGCTAATGAGTTCAGCCAGAGTATCTATTAAGTATCCATGTAATAGGTAAAACCAGTGCCGGGGGCTGCCAGTCCTGGACAAACAGGTTTAATTATGTGGAGAGGATAAAGATTTGCTTCTAAGGATGACATAAAACACAATTTACTAAAATATATATAGAATCTGTGATAAATTAAAATAGATTCAGAGATTTAGGGGCTGCCACAAAGTAATACAATGGAATTATCTTTATCTAAGTATAATTTGCTGTTTTCTTCTTCCTACTTCATGTCAGCTCTTTACAATGGGATATACCAAAGCAATAAATGGGATGGCTAATAAAATACCTTAAGCTATAGTCTGACTAAGGATGCCGCTACCAATGTGCTGCTTCACCGCATCAAATGCATAATGTTTAGAGAAGGTATACACTTAGGACTAGGTAGCTGCAGAACAGATTTATTTTACTGACACCTGAGCCACCTTAGCCTATGAGACCGACATTGCTCTGGCTGAATGTGCCTTTATTATTTTCAGAACCATATGACCAACTGGCGAAAGACCTTTCCAGGCTCCTACTGGAATTATAAATAGAGTCTTAGCCTTTCTGAAACTCTTAATTCTATCCAAGTAAATGGAAAAAGCTCTAACCACATCCAATGAGTGAAGACTCTCATCTTTCTTATTCGTTGCTTCAGGGAAAAAAGACGTCACAATAAAGTCTTGATTTAAATTAAATGAAGATACTGTTTTAGGCAAAAAGGACTTTTTTTTTTTTTAAAGATAATAAGGCTCCCATTTATTTATTAAGTTATTTATATACCGCACAGATATTAAGCAGCACATCAGTACCTGCCCCAGTGTAGCTTACAATCTATATTCCCTACCACATGTACACGCACACATTCAGACATTCTAGAGTTAATTTTGTTGGAAGCCAATTGACCTACCAGTATATTTTTGGATTGTGGGAGGAAACCGGAATAACCAGAGTAAACTCACACCAGTATGGGGAGAATATACCAACTCCACACAGTTATAGTGTTCACTCTAGCATTTAGAGCAGGCAGGGCACCGGGGGGCAGACCGGGCCCGCCGAAGTCACAGCTGGGGGCAGTCCCAGGCCTTCCCCCTTTGAGGTCTACGGTGGCGCTGGGCTTCCCAGTGAAGCTGTTTTAGCGGGGCGCCGCTAGAGGGGCAGGGCGCATTTTGCCCTTTAAAATTCGGGAAGGGCGCAGCGCCCCACTAAAACAGCCTAGCGGGAACACTACAGTTAGGCCCATGGTGGGAATCGAACCTATGACCTCAGTGCTGTGAAGCAGTAATCACAGGCAGGCATCACAGGCAGTACGGATGGGGTAATGGTTAGCATTACAGCCTCAAAGCACTGAGCTTATGGGCTTGATTCCCACAAAGGCTCTAACTGTGCGGAGTATGTATATGCTGCCCGTACGTTTCCCCCGGGTACTCCGGTTTCCTCACACAATCCAAAAATATACTGTGGGCTAATTGGTTCCCAACAAATTAACCCTAGAATGTGTGTGTGTGTGTGTGTGTGTGTGCATGTGGTAGGGAACATAGATTGTAAGCTCCACTGGGGCAGGGACTGATATGAAAGTTTAAATATTCTCTGTAAAGAGCTGTAAATAAAATTACACCCTCCGTGCTGTCCCATAAAGCATGTAGTTGCTCCATACCTTCTTGAAGTAATTGCAGTGAGAAATTTCACCTTCCATGTTCAGAATATTAACTTTACTCTGTCCAAAGGATCAGATGGGGGTATCATAAGGGCGTTAAGAACAAAATTTAGATCCCATTAAGGGATAAATTACTTGATTTAAGGTCTGATTCTCTTTAAAACTTGGCAAAATCTTAAAATCAACCTGTCCTTAGAAAATCTTCTGTCCAGCAGTGCACTTAGGGCTGCTATATGAACCTTGAGGGTGAAAATTACCTGGCCGTTATCAAACACTTTACAAACAAATTGTGGTGGATTAGTGGTGTATCTGCCTTGAGCACATCACACTTTACTTTTGCCCAGCTGAGGAAAATTTTCCAGTTTCTATAGTATATTTGTGATGATACTTGAACTACAGCAGGAGGCAGCCCTTTACTTTATAACAATTTCCGCTTAACTTCCATGTTGTAAAAATAGATTCTGAGGGTCCATAAGGGACCCTAACACAACATTCGTAGAATTACAAGTGATGTTAGAGGATCTTTGACTGCCATCCTTAATAATTGAAACCAGGACCTCCTGGGCCAGAAAGGTAGAATGACGATTACCTGCACTTGTTCCTCCATTATCTTCCTCAGTACCCAGGAAATTAGAGAAAATGGAGGGAAGACATAGACCAGCTTGAAATTTCACTTCTGCGATAGAGCATCTGTCCACAGGAGCTGTTCATGTTGTATCTGTTCTCTGAGTTGCCATCAAGTCTATTCCTAGAAAGCCAAACCTGATGACTACTAACTGTAATGGGTGCCAGTCGGGATCCCCGAAGCATGTCGGGTGCAGCGAGCACGCAAGGGGCTTTGTTGCGCTCACCATGCTGTCTGGGTCCGGTCAGTCGGTATCCTGACATTGGGCTAATGACTGTCAGGATCCGACTGTCGGACCCCTGTACCACACCTAACTGTAATATGGAATTTTCCAACTCCCATTCTCCTGGACAGACTCACGTAATCCACAACCGCATTTTCTTTGCCTGGGACATGTAACGCTGTTAACCATTTCAAATGTCTCTCTGCCCAGACCATGAAGTTCTGCACTTCCTCCATAATGGCCAAACCTCTCATCCGGCCCTGTCGGTTTAGATACACCACCAAGGTTACATTGTCTGAAAATACTCTCAAATGGTTTTCTGTAATGTTGTTTTAAAAATGACATACTCCCAAACAAATTGCCCTCATCTCGGATTGGAGAATAAACTTTTTTCTTGAGGGTACCAGGTTCCTTGACAGCTCTTGTGCAACCCATGAGCCCCCCAGCCGCTTGCATTGATGGTAAGAACCAGAAACACTGGTTCTTCTAAGGCGGTACCATTCAGACATATTTGACTGTCTATTCACCGAGACAGAGACTTCTTTGTGGATGCAAACACTTTTATTCAAATGACCCATGCAGTTAGGAGCCAGGAGTATTTTAGTAAGTCCCACGAAGTATTCGCATCCTCCATCCTGCCCATGGGACCATAACAACAGCTGATGATGCTCAATAACCTTAATGCCATGCATTGCTGAATTTTCTTTCTTCCAAACTTCTGCAGTTTATACTGACTCCCTTGATTGACCTGCAATGAGAAGGCTGTCTACGTAAGCCCATATCATAATGCCCTACTCCCTGAGGTGGGCTAGTCAAGTCACAAATATCTTTGTAAAGACACTCTGACAGGTTTGGGGAAAAAAAATAATTGTAACCGTTTTTTTGTTGTTGTTTTTTGCATTAATGTTTTAATTAAAGAAAAACAACAATCCCACTTGTTATAATAATACTGTGAAAAATTTATATGTATTAGAAACCTTGATCAACCATGTAGCTTGATGCTCGGCAGACTTGGCACCTCTCTTTTTTGAATGACCTTTCTATGGGTCTTATTTTGGTTCACTCTCAGAGGCAAATTCCTTCTCAAATGGACAAAACCATGTGCACAGCAGGTGGGGTCAGATAGAACATGTGCAGATTGAATTAGATTTGGGTGGGGTTTTTCTTCAGAGATCTATATTGCAGTGTAGAAATAAAGCAGTTAGTATTTTTTTCCTGCAGAGAAATTCACCCAAATCTAATTCTCTTTGCACATGTTACATCCCCCCTGCAGTGCACATGGTTTTTCTGAGAGTGAACCAGAATAAGGCCCTATATCTCTGTGGTGTGTGATTTCCTGCATTGGTTCAGCTTACTTAGATAAAGACAACAAGCAACAAAAATGTGGAATAACACCAAGGATTCCCTTACAATAGGCTTATTTTAAAGATTCACAGTGTTGTTTATTAACTCTCTCCAACTCTCCAGTAATGCTGAGACTTCTATTTTCATAATTGGTAGTATTGAAATGATAAAGTTTTCTTTCCTCGGCTTGTTGAAAAATCGAATAGGTAACCTTAGGTGACTATATCCAGAACCCACTTGTCCTGAATGTTTTTTTTTCCAGTTTTCTACAAATTTTAAAATTATTTTTCCAACTGGCATAAGGGGGTAAGTCACCAAAGTTTCCTAACAGTCACTGCTTCTGTCCACTTTTATTGGGCTAATGAAAGGATGACCTAGACAATCCAGAAGAATATCTTTATTTATACAGACATCAAGCTTTATAGGACATTGCTTGCCTGCAATGTTGTCTTGAGGACACATCCATAAACCTGCCATGCCTGTCCTTACTGGAAATGCTCTGAATCATGGAATCTGACTTTCTTCCAAATAAGAAAGACCCTTCATAAGGCAACGTTGCTAGAATATTTTAAGAATATTTTTAGAAAGGGAATCCACTGCCCAAGATTTAAGCCACAAAGATCTTCTAGCTATAACACCAGAAGTAATGGATTTAGCGGAAACATATAAGACATCCAACGATGCCCCACAGATATAATCTACTGACATTTGAATAGATGAAAGGTTCCTTACATATACGATCCCTAGGAACCCTTTCTTGCAGATCCTCTTGCAAGAAACACCACAATCTTAGCTCTAGCAACTTTATTGCTACTGTATTAGAAATGTGTAATTTGAAAAGCACTCTCCATTTTTTTTATCCATAGGATCTCTAAGCATGGCTCCATCTTATAATGGTATAGAGGTCCTAGTGTGATTTTAGCCACCACTGCATCAATTTTAGGAACACTACACCATTTAGGAACACTACACCAAGACTGGTCTGAGACCTAGATCTTTTAGAACAGTGACAAATTTCTTCAGAAACAAACATTTCTTCATCCAATCATTTAAATCTGAAAACTGAGTAGAAGTATTTAGGTTAGGTGCAGAATCATTGACACAATCCCCATAAATGATTTGTCACGTGAAGGGCAATGCTTGGAAGAGTTTCTTTTTTCATGTGCTTTTCTTCTTAGCACCAGAAGACAAACTAGAAGAAAGAAGGAACAAACTATAAGCTCCTACAATCAAAAATAAATACCAAGTCCTCTTTGAGGACCTACCTCAGCTGCAAGAGCACCATTTTTTGGGGTGAGGCAACCTCATTTTCCTGCAGCTGAATGCAGCCATTCCCAGGAACAGTAACATTTTTTTTTTTAAATCCAGCAGAAGACAGTGACCAGATCCAGAACTGAAGTGCGCCTTAGGAAGGCCTAGACGCCCATATGGAACTCCTAGGCAACACCTGCCAGATCTGGAAGTGCGCAGGTGGAATGCACAGGCACCCGGCTTGGAACACAGCTACTGGAGGTGTCAGAAACCAGTCTGTTTTGTTTTCTGTCAGTTTCTGTTTGGCATTTTGACTCACTGGTGGCCTCCAGTGGCAGGTCTGTTGCCATTACAGCTTTGTGTTCTGGGAGCTTAATTTATTCACTTGGCTGTGAGATAATTAAGCTAATCAAGCACTAGCCTGGGAGCTCCCTGAATCTTCAGGTGTAATTAATCACCTGAGCCCTTTATAGGGCAGGCTCACCTGCAGTACTTTGCCAGTGATAGCCTCAGTTCCTGTCAGCTTCTAGCTTCCTGTTAACCTATGTTTAGTTCCTGCTTCCTGTGGAGAGAACTCTCTGTCAGCTCTCAGCTTCGCTACCTGGTTCCCTGTTCCGTCTGCTATTTGGATCTCAGGATTTATCCTCTGCAGCTCATTGCTCACTGTAGCTTCAGCCTGTATACCCGGACCCCGGAGCTTTCTGGTTCCTGCTGTTCTCCTTTGGAAATTCCAGTGCTCTCCTGGTTTCCTGCTTCCAAGTCTGCTTGGTGTGTCATCCAGTCCTGGGCCTGAGCCTGCGCCTGATCCACTTCCCTCTTCTCCCTGTGGGTCACGTAAGTGCTCCTTTGAAGCCCGGTGGTTCTATCTTTTATTATTCATTTGCCCGCCGTGGCTGTTCCCCGCTGTGGGTCCGTCGTTATTCCTTTGTGTCATTTTTCCAGCTGTTCCTCCTGTTTTGTTATTGTCTGTCACCCTAGCTTCCATCAGGCAGGGGTGTTTCCCTTTCCATCTGCAACCGGTTTTGGGGAATCACTTGCCTTGGTGTGCCCCTGTTCCGAGATTCCCTATTGTATCTCTTGTGTTTGCGACTAGGTCGCAACTCCCATCCTTGGCCTGGTGCCGGTAGTCAGGGGTCTTTTTCCAGCTAGGTCCTTTAGCCAGATCATCCTTTTGAGCTACCCCCTGGCGATTGCTCACCCCTTGTCATTACCTAACACCTGGCTGCATCGGGGTCAGAGCCGGCCTAACTGGCTCTGTCGAACGCGGCTACAGGCGAAGCCTAGCACTACCGCAGGGGTATTCCATCTGCCCGGGGGACTCAACAGAGTCAGTGTAGGGTTTCGCTGTGGCCGTTCTAACCAGCGGTCCCGGCTACGGGCTCACGCCTGATCTCCAGCTCCCTGTCTTCTGCATCCTCACGTTACTGTCTCCGGACTCCCACGGTGGGTAACCCCCAAGTCCGTAACATTATCACTGGCCATACCGATATATGCATGTGTTCACAGTAGTCATAGGTGTACATGCATATATAAAATTTTGTTTCAAGGTGATTTGGGTGTTTTTGATTGGTTGCGGGACTTACAGATTTGTCCTTATTAAGATTTTTTTTTCTTCCCGCATTTTGCCCGTTACAGGGTTTTGCTTTATTCAGCTTGCCCAGTTGGTCTGGTCTGTTTGTTTGTTTCATTGCTGTACTTAATCATGCAGGCCTTGCAAGCTTCCTTGATGGCCTTAAATACGGCCTTTACAGAATTAAAACCTGAGCGGGTTAAGGGTCTGCAGCAGTCATTTCTGCAATTGCAAGATCTGTTAACCCAAATTTTCCTGGATCTGTCTGAGGTTTTTGGGGCTCAACCAGCTCCTAGGGAGACCCTGGCTAAGGGGGTAGTCAGTCAAACTTCAGATCAGGAGATTCAGAAGGGACATAGAAGTTTTTTACGGCCAAGGCTCACACCAGAAGAGCGGCGACGGCGTAAGGACTTTAACCTATGTCTGTATTGTGGGGAATCAGGCCACTTTCTCCAGTATTGCAAATTGCGCAGACCTGGTGGTGGTACCGGGAAGGATTTTCCTCAATCCAAGTGGTATCAGGAGGTTACATCTATACCGGTCTCCTCTAAGCAGGAGGAACCTGACCACACCCCCCACATACGTAGCGCTCCGACTTACAACTGGGGTCCTAGGACTAGAGCGCCCCATGTTGTGGTACGGAATCAGACGGGAATGTGGAATTCATCCACAAAGATTCCAGACAGAAAGACGTTGGATGCTAGTCTTCCAGTCAGGGAGCTCAACGTTCTTTCAATGTTGGAGTTGCTAAGTCCTGTAAAGGGGCTTCAAGTGGCATAATCCCAGAGGGGGTCCTTGAAACAGTCGCCCCTAAGAGGGTCTTGGGGAACTTAACCCCACATGGAGTTGTGGAGGTCATTGCTCCTGATGAGACCTCGGGAGGCATAACTCCCAAGAAAAAATCCCTGACATCAGTCTCAGCCGGGATTTCTAGTGACATCTTCCCCGATCTTGGAGTTGCCTCTGATGTTGTAGATCCAGGAATGGTACTCAAATTCCCGGTCTCCATAGGCGAGTCCGATGCCGTGGGCTCATCTAGCGGCAAGGGCGCTTGGAGTTCATTGAACATTTGTGGTGCTTGAGGTCAGTCGAGCCAATTTGATGCCCAAGGCCCGCCGGGTGAGTCTGATGATACGCCT
This sequence comes from Crinia signifera, assembly GCF_055691185.1. Classification (NCBI taxonomy): domain Eukaryota; kingdom Metazoa; phylum Chordata; class Amphibia; order Anura; family Myobatrachidae; genus Crinia; species Crinia signifera. The sequence goes on along the minus strand of NC_139219.1, from coordinate 109,679,098 downwards.
AACACTCCATACTTCGATGGAGATTTGGCCCAGCTCCGACCAATTGCTCAACAATTCCTCTCAAAAATGGACTTCACACCTGATATGAAGATAACCCCTACTTCTGCTGTCCATTATCTCCTGTCACGCTTTAGAGGAAGAGCTTTGGAGTGGGTTAAACCTCTCATAGAGGCTGACGATCCCATCCTAAGGGATCTTCCGTTTTTTCTAAAAACCGTGCGGAAAATGTTCGGCCCAAAGGCCGTAGCCCCGAGTGGGGGCCCAAAGGCCGTAGCCCCGAGTGGGGGCCCAAAGGCCGTAGCCCCGAGTGGGGGCCCAAACCGAGTGGGGGCCCAAAGGCCGTAGCCCCGAGTGGGGGCCCAAAGGCCGTAGCCCCGAGAGGTGGGCAAGTCTGTTTCGCCCCAGAAGGTGGGCAAGTCTGTTTCGCCCCAGAAGGTGGGCAAGTCTGTCTGGTCCCGGAAGGGGACTCTGTCTGTCTGGTCCCGGAAGGGGACTCTGTCTATCTGGTCCCGGAAGGGGACTCTGTCTATCTGGTCCCGGAAGGGGACTCTGTCTATCTGGTCCCGGAAGGGGACTCTGTCTATCTGGTCCCGGAAGGGGACTCTGTCTATCTGGTCCCGGAAGGGGACTCTGTCTATCTGGTCCCGGAAGGGGACTCTGTCTATCTGGTCCCGGAAGGGGACTCTGTCTATCTGGTCCCGGAAGGGGACTCTGTCTGTCTGGTCAATCCATCTAGCCTCAAGTGGTATTATAGAAGCTGTGTCCCCGGAAGGGGTGGCCATATCCTTGTCTGAGGTCCCAAAGACCACAGCCTCAGCAAGGGTCTTGAGGGCCGCAAACCCAGTGAGCATTTCTGTCTTGCCAGCTTCTCGGGAGGCTTCAGAAATCTTAGACCCAAAGGTTGTTGTTCCGATAGAGAATACCAGTTCTGAGGTCCCAGAGATGGATGTCCCTACGTCCATCATATTTGATGGAGATCTTGCCCATTTTATTGCCCTGGTTAAACACTATACTTCCCTTTTTGAATCAGGACCATCTTCAGGGGTCACTTGGACTAATATTATATACCTCCTCATTTCGGCCTTTAGGGGTAGACCTCAGACATGGGCCTATGAGCGGATCAATTCTGGTGACCCTTGTATCCGAGATCTATCTTCTTTCTGTGATGCAGTTATTAAGAAGTTCAGTCCCAAAAAGAAGGATGGGGTTCCACCAGCTCCTGGAAATGTGGTGCCCAGCATAAGGCTTAAGGACCTGGCTTCTGGAGACTCACAGTCTCTGTTTGTTCATTCTTCTGCCTCATCGCTTGGTCCGGAATCCAGGAGTTTAGCTATTGGTTTTGTCTCACTGACTCCTGACAAAAAATTTTTGGACACATCTGGTACCTGTAATTCTGGGTCTGGGGAATCCAATAAGAGTTCTGCCTATGGCCAATTAAGACATTCTTCCCTTTCTGAGATTCCATCTGTTAAAAAGACTCTCATGATCTCCTCAGATCGAGACTTCAACTCTGTTTCTGATTTGGTAACCCATAGCTGTGATTTGATAGAAGGTACCATCAGATCTGATAATGTGTGGGGCCTTAAACTGCTGATTCCATCAAAATCTAGGAAAAAGAAAAAGAAAAAGAAGCATTAATCTTTTTCCGCTTTCCTGGATCATCTTGTTTGTCTTTTTGGTTGTGCCCTGTGGTCACCCTCTAGGGGGGGCACTGAGACAAGCCGTGGTTTTAGCTTGTGTTCACCTTTCTGTTGCCTTTGCCCCGTTATCCAGAATCCAGATACATTTAATTTTTGGAGGTCTGGATTTTGGGGTCTGTTGACCCCTCCTCAAGGGGGGGGTACTGTCAGGAACCAGTCTGTTTTGTTTTCTGTCAGTTTCTGTTTGGCATTTTGACTCACTGGTGGCCTCCAGTGGCAGATCTGTTGCCATTACAGCTTTGTGTTCTGGGAGCTTAATTTATTCACTTGGCTGTGAGATAATTAAGCTAATCAAGCACTAGCCTGGGAGCTCCCTGAATCTTCAGGTGTAATTAATCACCTGAGCCCTTTATAGGGCAGGCTCACCTGCAGTACTTTGCCAGTGATAGCCTCAGTTCCTGTCAGCTTCTAGCTTCCTGTTAACCTATGTTTAGTTCCTGCGGAGAGAACTCTCTGTCAGCTCTCAGCTTCGCTACCTGGTTCCCTGTTCCGTCTGCTGTTTGGATCTCAGGATTTATCCTCTGCAGCTCATTGCTCACTGTAGCTTCAGCCTGTATACCCGGACCCCGGAGCTTTCTGGTTCCTGCTGTACTCCTTTGGAAATTCCAGTGCTCTCCTGGTTTCCTGCTTCCAAGTCTGCTTGGTGTGTCATCCAGTCCTGGGCCTGAGCCTGCACCTGATCCACTTCCCTCTTCTCCCTGTGGGTCACGTAAGTGCTCCTTTGGAGCCCGGTGGTTCTATCTTTTATTATTCATTTGCCAGCCGTGGCTGTTCCCCGCTGTGGGTCCGTCGTTATTCCTTTGTGTCATTTTTCCAGCTGTTCCTCCTGTTTTGTTATTGTCTGTCACCCTAGCTTCCATCAGGCAGGGGTGTTTCCCTTTCCATCTGCAACCAGTTTTGGGGAATCACTTGCCTTGGTGTGCCCCTGTTCCGAGATTCCCTATTGTATCTCTTGTGTTTGCGACTGGGTCGCAACTCCCATCCTTGGCCTGGTGCCGGTAGTCAGGGGTCTTTTTCCAGCTAGGTCCTTTAGCCAGATCATCCTTTTGAGCTAACCCCTGGCGATTGCTCACCCCTTGTCATTACCTAACACCTGGCTGCATCGGGGTCAGAGCCGGCCTAACTGGCTCTGTCGAACACGGCGGCTACAGGCGAAGCCTAGCACTACCGCAGGGGTATTCCATCTGCCCGGGGGACTCAACAGAGTCAGTGTAGGGTTTCGCTGTGACCGGTCTAACCAGCGGTCCCGGCTACGGGCTCACGCCTGATCTCCAGCTCCCTGCCTCCTGCATCCTCACGTTACTGTCTCCGGACTCCCACGGTGGGTAACCCCCAAGTCCGTAACAGGAGGTCTGGGCTATGCGGAGAAAGCACAGAACTCACATATGTACCCATCAGATCCCGGGAAGTCATACCACAATTGCTTAAGGTAAAATCCTAGAAATTGGAAAGAGGCCTAAACCCATGAAGTAGGAAGACCGAATACTACTTAGATTGGCAGATTTATTTTTCTTATGTTAAGTTAATGTAATTAAATTAGTCATTGTTGAGTAAGGGCTAGACCTTATGAAACAGTGACAAGGATAGCTGCAAGACAGAAGCTAATTGACACTCCATATAATTGATGCATGGTGAAGAACATTACAAACAAGTTCAGCTTCTGTAAAATAATTTGTGTTACTCGTATAATAAAGCAATGTACATGTGCAATGTAGAAGAAGTGATACAAGTTTTAATTGTGTATGTGTTAATTTTGTTAGATGCAACATTCATTAAAAATGCCCTGCATCGGTTATAACAATTTCCATTTAAAATAAAACAAAACCTTTTTTTTTCTTCACATTTCAGGAAACGGAGTACATTGAGTACACTGGAACTAAAGACACTAAACTAAAATGTAAATATCATGTTTCACACAACAAGAACTTGTAAATAAAAAAAAGAAATAAAACCCTTTTGCCTAATTCAAGATGTGTTTCCACAGAGAGTAATTGAAATCACTGTCAACAAATTGGCTAAAAAAGTTAATTTATCATTATGTTAAATAGAGTCAACTAGGAGGATATTCGGCATCCACATAGCACACTCTTTGCATGCCATGTTAGTTAAAAACAGATATAAAATTAACATTATACTGCCTAAAACCATATTAGTAATATTGCCCAGTGTTTACGCACCTATAGTTAATATAATTTATAAATCTATACATAATTCTTCCTCACATAGGAAATTGGAGAGGCTTATTGGAGAGACTTATACTATATTCGGTACCTGTGTAGTTTCACGACGGCAGTTCTGTAGTCAATGTAGTGCCCCCGTGGCCAGCATAGTCAGCTTGTGTCTGCGACTGTGTGTACTTTCGCACCTACCCGGAGCTTAAGCAGTTAGTGTAGTTAGTCAGCATTACACAGTTAGCGTAGTAAGTCAGCATTGTGTCAGCGCTTATTACATTGTGTGGGAACCATTGACAATTGTTCACCTGCCTGACATGACAGGTGTGAATGAGTTCCTGTTCCACGTCAGCCCGAAGCGTGGTGAGCAGACACTGTACGCATACTCCCGACCTGTTCATACCCCCACTATCCACATTGGCGTGGAGTTGACTTTATAAAGTGTGGCGAGCGCGGTGAGCCTGAAGCGTGGCTAGTACAGCCAGCCCCACGGGGCTCGCCACCCTTTGGGCTCATTTTACACGTCCGCTCCCCACGCCTTGGGCTCGGTGGCTCGCTGCACACACCACACTTTATAAAATCAACTCCACACTGACGTGGATAGTGAGGGTATGAACAGGTCGGGAGGATGCGTACAAAGTGCGCTCACCACGCTTTGGGCTGACGTGGATAGTGGGGTTTTAAATGGAGCCATTTGCCAGTATGTAATATGGAGCACTGGCAAATGTATCCTTTATTGTGCATGAAATGAACTTGCGCACCGCACCCCACCCCCCTGTAAATGAGACGCACGCACTACCGAACCCCTAACCCTGACAGTCTCCTGAAGCGGACACAGGCAAGGTTGCCGTACCGTTTTACTGAGACGCACAAGCATATGAGATGCTCAGGCAGATGGAGCGCCTCTCTGCTGGCGTCCGCCAGCGCAGGGGATCTGGCAGTTACTGGCGCTGTGTGAGACGCTCACTAGGCTTGCCAGGGACAGAGCAGCAGCTCATGTGGACAGTACGGTGACTACGCTGCCTGATGGGGACACTACGCTGACTATGCAGGGCTGCCGCTGGGACACTACGCTAGGCTGCAGTTAGGCTACGCTGACAGCGTAGCGTAGCCTGCCGCCGTGAAACTATACAAGTACCCTATATTCTATATAAAACTAATTTAGACTGGATTGCAAAGCACATTTTTTCTATAATGGACTTTTAAAAAAACATGTTGCACTGCAGGTGGGGGATGTGAAAAAGAGTTAGATTTGGGTGAGTTGTATTCAATCTAAAATTTAAATTACAGTTTAAAAATAAAGCAGGCAGTATTTTCCCTCTACAGAAACAAAATAACTCACCCAAATCTAAAGCCCCATACACAAGGGACAATCTACTGATTGCCCCGGTGGCTAGATCACCCATTTACACATAGCAACAGATTGTTTAGAACAGGGGTGGCCAAACTGGTGCTCGAGATCTACCAACGGTCCATGTTTTCCAGATCATCTAGCTGGTCAATACTAACGGTCGTTTTTTTTAAACCTGCTGCATTCATTCCTACTATATATCCACAGGTTGCCTGGAAAACATGCACCGTTGGTAGATCTTGAGGACAGGTTTGGCCACCCCTGGTTTAATATATAGGGGGAGGGGTGGAATCGTCTCGTGTCTATGAGCATTAACTCTCTCTGTGCATGTTACATTTGCCCCACCTGCAGTGCAATGAGGTTTTGTCCATTAACCCCTTCCTGACACAGCCAGTTTTTGCCTTCCTGACAGAGCCCTTTTCTTCAAATCTGACATGTATCACTTAAGTGGGGATAACTTTTTTTTGCTTTTACTTATCCCAGTGATTTTGAGATTGTTTTCTCGTGACACAATCTACTTCAAATTAGTGGTAAATTTGGGTCGATACAGTCTGTGTTTTTTTGTGATAAATACCAAAATGTCGTAAAAAAATGGAAAATTTAGCAATTTGCAAAATGTTAAATTTTCTGCTTGTGAGACAAATAATCATACCACTCAAAATAGTTAATAACTAACATAGACCATATGTCTACTTTATGTTTCCATCATTATTTCAACTTCCTTTTAATTTTTTTGGACACTAGGAGGCTTACAATATGAATAGCAAATTCTCAAATTTTCAAGAAAATTTCAAACACTGATTTTTTTAGGGACCAGTTCAGTTCTGATGTGACTTTAAGGGACTTGTATGTGAGACACCGCCATAAATGATGCCATTTCAAAAACTGCACCCCTCACAGTATTCAAAACAGCATTTTGGAAGTTTGTTAACCCTTTAGGTGTTTCACAGGAATTAAAACAAAGTGTAGGTGAAATTTCAAAATTTTTTTTTTTTTTTTGCAGAGTTTCAATTTTAATACATTTTTCTAACGAATACAGTAGATTTTACTAGAGAAATGTGACTAAAAATTGATTCCCCCAATTCTTTTGTTTTAAAAAATATCCTATATGTGGCCCTAGTGTGCACGTTGACCAAACCACAGGCTTCATAATAGAAGGAGCACCTACTTGATTTTGGAGCCTCCTTTTTATGAGATTTTTTTTTAGGCACCATGTAGGTTTCTAGGCACCATAAGTGCTAAAAGTTAGGAACCTCCCCCACAAGTCACCCCATTTTGCAATCTACACCCCTCAGGGAAATCATCTAGGGGTATAGTGTACATTTCAAACCCCCAGGGGTTTCACCAATTTTGGTACAACTGGGATGTGAAAATGGAAAATTACATTTTTTTACACAAACATGCAGTTCTGGCTCAAAATTTTTCATTTTCACAAGGAATGAAGGAGACAAAGCACCCCAAAATCTGTGCCCCAATTTCTCCCGAGTACGGCAATGCCTCACATGTGACCAAAAAATACCAGTTGGGCGCATGGCAGGACTCAGAAGGGAAGGAGTGATTTTTGGATTTGGCAGCACAGATTTTGGTGGAATGAATGGTGGGTGCCATGTTGCATTAGCAAGACTCCCAAAGCACCAATACAGTGGAACCCCCCCACAAGTCACCCCATTTTGCAAAGTACACCCCTCAGGGAATTCATCTAGGGGTATAGTGTACATTTCAAACCCCCAGGGGTTTCACCAATTTTGGTACAACTGGGCTGTGAAAATGAAAAATTACATTTTTTTACACAAACATGCACTTCTGGCTCAAGATTTTTCATTTTCACAAGGAATGAAGGAGACAAAGCACCCCAAAGTCTGTGCCCCAATTTCTCCCGAGTACGGCAATGCCTCACATGTGACCAAAAAATACCAGTTGGGCGCATGGCAGGACTCAGAAGGGAAGGAGTGATTTTTGGATTTTGCAGCACAGATTTTGGTGGAATGAATGGTGGGTGCTATGTTGCACCAATACAGTGGAACCCCCCCACAAGTCACCCCATTTTGCAAAGTACACCCCTCAGGAAATTCATCTAGGGGTATAGTGTACATTTCAAACCCCCAGGGGTTTCACCAATTTTGATACAACTGGGCAGTGAAAATGAAAAATTACATTTTTTTACACAAAAATGCAGTTCTGGCTCAAAATTTTTCATTTTTACAAGGAATGAAGGAGACAAAGCACCCCAAAATCTGTGCCCCAATTTCTCCCGAGTACGGCAATGCCTCATATGTGACCAAAAAATACCAGTTGGGTGCATGGCAGGACTCAGAAGGGAAGGAGTGATTTTTGGATTTGGCAGCACAGATTTTGGTGGAATGAATGGTGGGTGCCATGTTGCATTAGCAAGACTCCCAAAGCACCAATACAGTGGAACCCCCCCACAAGTCACCCCATTTTGCAAAGTACACCCCTCAGGGAATTCATCTAGGGGTATAGTGTACATTTCAAACCCCCAGGGGTTTCACCAATTTTGGTACAACTGGGCTGTGAAAATGAAAAATTACATTTTTTTACACAAAAATGCAGTTCTGGCTCAAAATTTTTCATTTTCACAAGGAATGAAGGAGACAAAGCACCCCAAAATCTGTGCCCCAATTTCTCCCGAGTACGGCAATGCCTCACATGTGACCAAAAAATACCAGTTGGGCGCATGGCAGGACTCAGAAGGGAAGGAGTGATTTTTGGATTTGGCAGCACAGATTTTGGTGGAATGAATGGTGGGTGCCATGTTGCATTAGCAAGACTCCCAAAGCACCAATACAGTGGAACCCCCCCACAAGTCACCCCATTTTGCAAAGTACACCCCTCAGGGAATTCATCTAGGGGTATAGTGTACATTTCAAACCCCCAGGGGTTTCACCAATTTTGGTACAACTGGGCTGTGAAAATGAAAAATTACATTTTTTATACAAAAATGTACTTCTGGCTCAACATTTTTCATTTTCACAAGGAATGAAGGAGACAAAGCACCCCAAAATCTGTGCCCCCATTTCTCCAGAGTACGGCAATGCCTCACATGTGACCAAAAAATACCAGTTGGGTGCATGGCAGGACTCAGAAGGGAAGGAGTGATTTTTGGATTTTGCAGCTCAGATTCAGGTGGAATGAATGGTGGGTGCTATGTGGCATTAGCAAGACCCCCGAAGCACGGTGAAATGATGAACCTAATAATCCATAGATGTGTGGTATATTTTGAAACACTCCTTTATACATAGGCCGGGTTTGTCGGGGCAAGTTTCACAGTGGAAAATAGTTTCCTTTCTTATTCCCTTTTTATAGCAAACTTTGCACCTTTTTTGTGTCCTGCCCTTTCTTGCAGTGGAGGGGATTTCGTTGGGAAAATGCTGCCCTGGTACAATACGGGGGCCAGTACTAGAAGTACTGGGGCCCTCTGCCTGCTGGTTCCCAAATATTAGGCCCTTTATGACTTCCTCTTGAAAGTGCATAAATGTCCCCCTCTGGCCGGTAGAACGGAATAGCACGTAAGCGTTATACAGTGCCATCTGGATGATATACACGGCCAGCTTCTTGTACCAGATATTTGTTTTCCGCAGGGCACTGTACGGCTTCAGTACCTGATCTGAAAGATCCACTCCGCCCATGTACTTATTGTAATCTAGGATACAATTTGGTTTTGAGGTGTGGGTACTGGTACCTCGTACAGGGATGGAGGTGGTACTGTCTCCATGAATTGTTGTCAGTATAAGGACATCCCTCTTGTCCTTATATTTGACCAACAACATATTTTCGGTGCATATTCCCCTGCTTTCACCCCTTCTTAGTACTTGGGCAATGTGCGTTTTGGGGAGGCCTCTTTGGTTCTTGCGTACAGTACCGCAAGCTGCTGTACCTCTTGAACCAAGGGCCTTAAACAGGGGGATTCTGGTGTAAAAGTTACCCACATAGAGGTGATAACCCTTATCCAGGAAGGGGTGCATTAAATCCCAGACAATTTTTCCACTAACACCTACGAGGGAGGGGGGGCATTCTGGCGGTTCAATTCTTGAATCCTTCCCTTCATATACCCTAAACTTGTGGGTGTACCCTGTGGTGCTTTCACACAGCTTATACATTTTTATGCCATACCTTGCCCTCTTACTGGGAAGGTATTGGCGGAATTTAACCCTTCCTTTAAAATGTATAAGGGACTCGTCGATACTAATACATTTATCAGGGATGTATAGCTCTGCAAATTTGGCACTGAAATGATCAATGACCGGCCTGACTTTGAATAGCCTGTCAAAGGTGGGATCATCTCTGGGTGGGCACTGTGCATTATCGGTGTAATGTATAAATTTATGGATTGCCTCAAAACGAGCCCGAGTCATGGCCATACGGTAAAATGGGGTGCTGTACAGAACATCTGTACTCCAATATTGCCTAATTTGTGGCTTTTTTACTATGCCCATATGAAACACCAGACCCCAAAACGTCATCATCTCTACTGCATCTACAGGGGTCCACCTAGCAAATGATGACGTGGGGTTTTGAGCAATAAACTGCTGGGCATATAAATTAGTTTGGTCCACCATTAAATTTATAAAATCATCAGAGAAAAATAATTTGAAAAAGTCAATTTCTCTGAGACCTGTGGAATCAAATTGGATTCCTGGCATGGCCAAAAACTCAGGAACCTGGGGCTCAAAATTGTCTGGTGGTGGGGTCCATACGAGATCAATTATTGGGGGGGGGGGGGTCTCAGCTGCTCTACGGGGGCGTCTTTGAGGGGGTCCCTCATCACCAGAGGAGGAAGAGGAGCTTAAGACGAATCCTTCAAATTCCCCGCTTGCCTCACTGGCTGTGTCAGAGTCAGAGGCAAGCATGGCATATGCCTCCTCCACTGAATACATTCTTCTGGATGACTGGGATGACATTTGGGATGACATTTGGGATGCCATTTTTATTTTTGTGTTACTGGTAGTGAAATGTTTCAACACGTGTATAGTGTAGGGGGGGTACAAACTTTATTTCAACCCGGGGGGTATGTAGTGTGTAGTGTGTATGTAGTGCAGAAAATAAAAATACTTTATACAAAAAAAAAAAATTGAAGGGGTTAAAAAAAAAAAATTGAAGGGGTTAAAAAAAAAAAAAAAAGGTCCTGCGCCAAAAATTGAGCACAGATGTTGGTCAGTAACGTCCGTCACTGAACAGCGCTCAAAGGCAACAGGAATTTGATCAAAAAAAAAATAAAAAATAGATCAACCCTGTGCCGAAAAAGCTGATCAGTGATGTACGTCACTGATCAGCGCACAGTGGCCACAGGACACCCACAAAATCACAGTGTGTGTAAAAAAAAAAATTAAAAAAAGACCCCACAGCACCCACAAAAAAAAAAAGGTGATCAGTGATGCGACACTGATTACCAGTGAGGGGCAGCAGGTGCACAACCTTTGGTGCAACTGACAGTGCAACTGGCAGCAACTGACAGGTATATATAAAAAAAAAAAAACCTCTGCACCCCCAAAAAGTTGCTGATCACCTCAGATATAGTGATCAGCACAAAAGGCGGGGGCAGCAGACACAAAATTTAGCACTCTCTATCACTCTCTGTCACTATCTCTCTCTATCTCTCACTATCTATCACTCTATGACACTGCAGCAGCAGCACTGACAGTTATATATATGAAAAATAACCCCTGCACCCCCAAAAAGTTGCTGGGGGTGCACAAAAGGGGGGCAGCAGACACAAAATATAGCAGTCTCTATCACTCTCTGTCACTATCTCTCTCTATCTCTCTATCTCTCTATCTCTCACTATCTATCACTCTATGACACTGCAGCAGCAGCACTGACAGGTATATATATATATATATATATATATATATATATATATATATATATATATATATATATAAAAAAAAAACCTGCGCCCCCAAAAAGTTACTGATCAGTTAATTTATACTGATCAGCACAAAAGGGGGGGCAGCAGTCAGTTATATAAAAAATATATAGCACAATCTGTCACTATCTCTCTATCTCTCTCTCTCTATCTCTCTCTATCTCTCTCTCTATAACTCTATTACACTGCAGCAGCACAAACTATAGCACTCTCTGTCACTAGGCCTCTCTATCTCTCTCTCTCTATCTCTCTCTCTCTAACTCGCTGACACTGCAGCAGCACAACACAGCACAACACAGCACAGGATGTCACAAGATGAAGCAAGATCCCAAGCAGTGATCAGGTAAGTATTGAGCAAGGTTCTGGTCAGTATATGGCGGCAGCTGGGCACGGTGACCGCACTGCACGCTATTCCAGACCGGAATGGCATCTGCAGTGCAGTCACCGTTAGTTTAAACCCCCCTCCATGGCTGTGATTGGTCCGTCGGTCCGACGAACCAATCACGGCCTTTGGGGGCGGGCGGGGTGAGGTGGGGTGACACCAGTGTCACCCTTACACCCCGCGGTGATTGGTGCTGTACTTTACAGCACCAATCACCTCCGATCCCGTGTCACCGGCGAACGTTATTCGCCGGTGACACAGAAAACGCTGTGAATGGCTGTTCACACTGAACAGCCAATCACAGCGATCGCCGACGGGGGGGCGGCATCGCAGCCCCCCCTGGGCATGCAGGGACATGTCTGCTGCTGACAGCAGACATCGTCCCTCTGTCACTGCGTCTCTAGACGCAGTGACAGTTAGAAGTCATGACGTATATATACGTCATGTGTCGGGAAGTACTTCCCGGCCATGACGTATATATACGTCAAATGTCGTGAAGGGGTTAATACATTTTTCTAAGGAACACAGTAGATTTTACTAGAGAAATGTGACTAAAAATTGATTCCCCCAATTCTTTTGTTTTCATAAAAATCCTATATGTGGCCCTAGTGTGCACGTTGACCAAACCACAGGCTTCATAATAGAAGGAGCACCTACTTGATTTTGGAGCCTCCTTTTTATGAGATTATTTTTTAGGCACCATAAGATGCTAAAATTTAGGAACCCCCCCACAAGTGACCCCATTTTGCAAACTACACCCCTCAGGGAATTCATCTAGGGGTATAGTGTACATTTCAAACCCCCAGGGGTTTCACCAATTTTGATACTTCTGGGCAGTGAAAATGAAAAATTACATTTTTTTACACAAAAATGCAGTTCTGGCTCAAAATTTTTCATTTTCAGAAGGTATGAAGGAGAAAAAGCACCCCAAAATCTGTGCCCCAATTTCTCCCGAATACGGCAATGCCTCACATGTGACCAAAAAAATACCATTTGGGTGCATGGCAGGACTCAGAAGGGAAGGAGTGATTTTTGGATTTTGCAGCTCAGATTCTGGTGAAATGTTGGTGGGTGCTATGTCGCATTAGCAAGACCCCCCAAGCACCAATACAGTGGAAGCCCCCCACAAGTGACCCCATTTTGCAAACTACACCCCTCAGGGAATTCATCTAGGGGTATAGTGTACATTTCAAACCCCCAGGGGTTTCACCAATTTTGATACAACTGGGCTGTGCAAATGAAAAATTACATTTTTTACACAAAAATGCAGTTCTGGCTCAAAATTTTTCATTTTCACAAGGAATGAAGGAGACAAAGCACCCCAAAATCTGTGCCCCAATTTCTCCCGAGTACGGCAATGCCTCACATGTGACCAAAAAATACCATTTGGGTGCATGGCAGGACTCAGAAGGGAAGGAGTGATTTTTGGATTTTGCAGCACAGATTCTGGTGGAATGTTGGTGGGTGCTATGTCGCATTAGCAAGACCCCCAAAGCACCAATGCAGTGGAAGCCCCCCACAAGTGACCCAATTTTGCAAACTACACCCCTCAGGGAATTCATCTAGGGGTATAGTGTACATTTCAAACCCCCAGGGGTTTCACCAATTTTGATACAACTGGGCAGTGAAAATGAAAAACTACATTTTTTTACACAAAAATGCAGTTCTGGCTCAAAATTTTTCATTTTCAGAAGGTATGAAGGAGAAAAAGCACCCCAAAATCTGTGCCCCAATTTCTCCCGAGTACGGCAATGCCTCACATATGACCAAAAATACCATTTGGGTGCATGACAGGACTCAGAAGGGAAGGAGTGATTTTTGGATTTTGCAGCTCAGATTCTGGTGGAATGTTGGTGGGTGCTATGTCGCATTAGCAAGACCCCCCAAGCACCAATACAGTGGAACCCCCCCACAAGTGACCCCATTTTGCAAACTACACCCCTCAGGGAATTCATCTAGGGGTATAGTGTACATTTCAAACCCCCAGGGGTTTCACCAATTTTGATACAACTGGGCAGTGAAAATGAAAAATTACATTTTTTTACACAAAAATGCAGTTCTGGCTCAAAATTTTTCATTTTCAGAAGGTATGAAGGAGAAAAAGCACCCCAAAATCTGTGCCCCAATTTCTCCCGAGTACGGCAATGCCTCACATGTGACCAAAAAATACCAGTTGGGTGCATGGCAGGACTCAGAAGGGAAGGAGTGATTTTTGGATTTTGCGGCTCAGATTCTGGTGGAATGAATGGTGGGTGCTATGTGGCATTAGCAAGACCCCCGAAGCACGGTGAAATTATGAACCTAATAATCCATAGATGTGTGGTATATTTTAAAACACTCCTTTATACATAGGCCGGGTTTGTCGGGGCAAGTGTCACACTGGAAAATAGTTTGCTTTCTTATTCCCTTTTTATAGCAAACTTTGCACCTTTTTTGTGTCCTGCCCTTTTTTCCAGTGGAGGGGATTTCATCAGGAAAATGCTGCCCTGGTACAATACGGGGGCCAGTACTAGAAGTACTGGGGCCCTCTGCCTGCTGGTTCCCAAATATTAGGCCCTTTATGACTTCCTCTTGAAAGTGCATAAATGTCCCCCTCTGGCTGGTAGAACGGAATAGCACGTAAGCGTTATACAGTGCCATCTGGATGATATACACGGCCAGCTTCTTGTACCAGATTTTTGTTTTCCGCAGGGCACTGTACGGCTTCAGTACCTGATCTGAAAGATCCACTCCGCCCATGTACCTATTGTAATCCAGGATACAATTAGGTTTTGAGGTGTGGGTACTGGTACCTCGTACAGGGACGGAGGTGGTACTGTCTCCGTGAATTGTTGTCAGTATAAGGACATCCCTCTTGTCCTTATATTTGACCAACAACATATTTTCGGTGCATATTCCCCTGCTTTCACCCCTTCTCATTACTTGGGCAATGTGCGTTTTTGGGAGGCCTCTTTGGTTCTTGCGCACAGTACCGCAAGCTGCTGTACCTCTTGAACCAAGGGCCTTAAACAGGGGTATGCTGGTGTAAAAGTTATCCACATAGAGGTGATAACCTTTATCCAGGAAGGGGTGCACTAAATCCCAGACAATTTTTCCACTAACACCTACGAGGGAGGGAGGGCATTCTGGCGGTTCAATTCTTGAATCCTTCCCTTCATATACCCTAAACCTGTGAGTGTACCCTGAGGTGCTTTCACACAGCTTATACATTTTTATGCCATACCTTGCCCTCTTACTGGGAAGGTACTGGCGGAATTTAACCCTTCCTTTAAAATGTATAAGGGACTCGTCTATGCAAATGAATTTATCTGGGATGTACATCTCTTCAAATTTGGCACTGAAGTGATCAATGACTGGCCTGACTTTGAATAGCCGGTCAAAGGTGGGATCATCTCTGGGTGGGCACTGTGCATTATCGTTGTAATGCAAAAATTTAAGGATTAACTTAAAACGAGTCCGGGTCATGGCCATACGGTAAAGTGGGGTGCTGTACAGAACATCTGTACTCCAATATTGCCTAATTTCTGGCATTTTTACTATGCCCATATGAAACACCAGACCCCAAAACGTCATCATCTCTACTGCATCTACAGGGGTCCACCTAGCAAATGATGACGTGGGGTTTTGAGCAATAAACTGCTGGGCATATAAATTAGTTTGGTCCACCATTAAATTTATAAAATCATCAGAGAAAAATAATTTGAAAGTCAATTTCTCTGAGACCTGTGGAATCAAATTTGATTCCTGGCATGGCCAAAAACTCAGGAACCTGGGGCTCAAAATTGTCTGGTGGTGGGGTCCATACGAGATCAATTATTGGGGGGGGGGGTCTCAGCTGCTCTACGGGGGCGTCTTTGAGGGGGTCCCTCATCACTAGAGGAGGAAGAGGAGCTTAAGATGAATCCTTCAAATTCCCCGCTTGCCTCACTGGCTGTGTCAGAGTCAGAGGCAAGCATGGCATATGCCTCCTCCGCTGAATACATTCTTCTGGATGACTGGGATGACATTTGGGATGACATTTGGGATACCATTTTTATTTTTGTGTTTCTGGTAGTGAAATGTTTCAACACGTGTATAGTGTAGGGGGGGTACAAACTTTATTTCAATGTAGTATGTAGTGTGTAGTGTGTATGTAGTGCAGAAAAAAAAAAAAGGTCCTGCGCCAAAAATTGAGCACAGATGTTGGTCAGTAACGTCCGTCACTGAACAGCGCTCAAAGGCAACAGGAATTTGATCAAAAAAAATTAAAAAAGACCCCACAGCACCCTCAAAAAAAAAAAAAAAGGTGATCAGTGATGCGACACTGATTACCAGTGAGGGGCAGCAGGTGCACAGCCTTTAGTGCAACTGACAGTGCAACTGGCAGGTATATATAAAAAAAAAACCTCTGCACCCCCAAAAAGTTGCTGATCACCTCAGATATAGTGATCAGCACAAAAGGGGGGGGCAGCAGACACAAAATATAGCACTCTCTATCACTCTCTATCTCTCTCTATCTATCACTCTATGACACTGCAGCAGCAGCACCACTGACAGTTATATATATAAAAAATAACCCCTGCACCCCCAAAAAGTTGCTGGGGGTGCACAAAAGGGGGGCAGCAGACACAAAATATAGCACTCTCTATCACTCTCTATCTCTCTCTATCTATCACTCTATGACACTGCAGCAGCACTGACAGTTATATATATAAAAAATAACCCCTGCACCCCCAAAAAGTTGCTGGGGGTGCACAAAAGGGGGGCAGCAGACACAAAATATAGCACTTTCTATCACTATCTCTCTCTATCTATCACTCTATGACACTGCAGCAGCAGCACTGACAGGTATATATATAAAAAAAAAAACCTGCGCCCCCAAAAAGTTGCTGATCAGTTAATTTATACTGATCAGCACAAAGGGGGGGGGCAGCAGTCAGTTGCACACGCAGTATAGTTGTATATATATAAAAAATATATAGCACAATCTGTCACTATCTCTCTCTATCTCTCTCTATCTCTCTATCTATAACTCTATCACACTGCAGCAGCACAAAATATAGCACTCTCTGTCACTAGCCCTCTCTATCTCTCTCTATCTATAACTCGAACACACTGCAGCAGCACAACACAGCACAGCACAACACAGGAAGTCACAAGAAGTAACAAGATCCAGGAACGCTACAAGCAGTGATCAGGTAAGTGTTTGCAAGGATCAGGTCAGTATATCGCGGCAGATAGGCACGGTGACCGCACTGCACGCAATTCCAGACCGGAATGGCGTCTGCAGTGCAGTCACCGTTAGTTTAAATCACCCTCCATGGCTGTGATTGGTTCGTCGGTCCGACGAACCAATCACGGCCTTTGGGGGCGGGTGGGGTGAGGTGGGGTGACACCAGTGTCACCCTTACACCCCGTGGTGATTGGTGCTGTACTTTACAGCACCAATCACCACCGATCCCTGTGTCACCGGCGAACGTTATTCGCCGGTGACACAGAAAACGCTGTAATTGGCTGTTCACACTGAACAGCCAATCACAGCGATCGCCGACGGGGGGGCGGCATCGCAGCCCCCCTGGGCATGCAGGGACATGTCTGCTGTCAGGGACAGCAGACATGTTTAAACTGTCACCGCATCTATAGACGCGGTGACAGTTTAAAGCCATGACGTACATTTACGCCATGTGTCGGGAAGTACATCCCGGCCATGACGTAAATGATAGATAGATAGAGATAGAATTCCTTTATTCGTCTCACAATGGAGAAATTTACAATTGTTACAGAATCTACAAATGTACGTCAAATGTCGGGAAGGGGTTAAAGAAAAAAATATTTTTGCAATTAAGGCTGGATTAAGCCCTACTGTATATCCAATGTGGTTAACAACTGAAAACACAAACCTCCAATTAGCAAACAGTAGTCTTACAAACATGTATATTTATTAGAAAACAAGAATTTGGTACTTACCGATAATTCCTTTTCTCTGAGTTCCCAGGGGACACTGAATGCTGCTTACACTGGGGATAGAGTGGGTGTTAGAAGAGTCGGCACTTTAGATTCTTTTGGAGTGTGACAGGCTCCTCCCCTCTATCCCCCCTCCCAGACTCCAGTCTTAGAAAACTGTGAGAGAGAGGAGGTAATAACAGGTAGGAAAGAAGTATCCACGCAACCGCCAATCACACTGTAACTTACCCAATGTATCTGCTCTCGGTGGGCGCTCAGTGTCCCCTGGGAACTCAGAGAAAAGGAATTAATCGGTAAGTACCAAATTCTTATTTTCTCCTTCATTCCCAGGGGACACTGAATGCTGCTTACACTGGGGACATCCCAAAGCTACCCCCATGGGTGGGAGAGCGCTGAGAACATTGCAAAACCGCTCTGCCAAAACTGGACGCGGCGGATGCAAATGTATCAAACCTTTAAAACTGAATAAAGGTTTGAGAGCTGGACCAGGTGGCCGCTCTACATGACTGAGTCATAGAGACCCCTCTTGCCGCTGCCCAAGATGGACCAACGGAACGCGTAGAATGGGCAGAAATTGGTAAAGGAGGCCTGCTGTCCGAAGCCAAATATGCTTGTTTGATGGGGAGGCAAATCCAGCGTGCTAGCGTTTGTTTTGAGGCAGGCCAGCCTTTTTTATTGGAGTCATACAAGACGAACATAGTGTCTGACTTCCGAATTGCTGCAGTTCTATCCACGTAAATGCGTAATGCTCGTACCACGTCCAAGGAACTGGAATCTCCTGACAGTGCAGGCATCACGATGGGTTGATTCATGTGGTACGCTGATACAACCTTGGGTAGGAAATCCAACCGCGTTCGAAGTTCTGCCCTGTCCTCATGAAAGACCAAATAAGGTGATCGACAGGAGAGCGCACTATGCTCAGATACTCGCCTGGCTGACGCTAATGCCAGAAGCAAGACTGTTTTCCAGGTCAGTAGTCGCAAACTAACAGATTCCAAAGGTTCAAAAGATGACGACTGTAGGAAGGAAAGAACCAAAAGGAAGATCCCAAGGCTGTCGGGGCTACTCCTGGTGGTTGAATGCGGAGGACACCCTTCAGAAAGGTCTGGACCTCTGGGAGTAAAGCCAATCTTCTATGAAAAAACACAGACAGAGCCGAAATCTGGACCTTCAAGGAACCGAGCCTCAAACCAGCAGCTAAACCTGATTGAAGAAAACCGAGAAGTCTTGCTAGGCAAAAAGCAGTAGTAGGAAACTTCCTCCGTTCGCACCGGAGGTAGGCCTTCCAAATTCTATGGTAGTG
Source organism: Crinia signifera (assembly GCF_055691185.1). Taxonomy (NCBI): domain Eukaryota; kingdom Metazoa; phylum Chordata; class Amphibia; order Anura; family Myobatrachidae; genus Crinia; species Crinia signifera. Next base: position 109,660,364 of record NC_139219.1, on the reverse strand, counting down.
CACTGACTTAACTTCCTTTCTTGCCTTCAGCATAGTTGAAATCACCTCCTGCGGAATACCCCTCTTCTTCAATAGGATGGTTTCAGCAGCCACACCGTTAAATGTGTAGTGTCCACTCTAGGAGTGACACCGGGCAGGGCGCTGGGGGGCGGACCGGGCACACCGACGTCACAGCTGGGGGCGTGCCCGGGCCGCCGACATCATGAAAGGGCCGTGCCCGGGCCGCCGACGTCATGAAGGGGGCATGCCCGGGTCACCGCCGTAATGAAAGAGGCGTGCTTGGGCCACCGATGTCATCAAAGGGGGCGGGCCCGGCCGCTACAGTCATCAAAAGGGGGCGGGCCTGGCCCCTCCGAATCCACTGTGCTGCCGGGGAAGCGCCAGGCATCGCCGTCAATGGCGACGCTGGTCTTCCCCATGAGGCAGTTTTAGCGGGGCGCTGCGAGACGGGCAGGGCGCATTTTGCCCTTTCAATAAATCGGGCAGGGCGCAGCGCTCCGCTAAAACAGCCTAGCGGGAACACTAATGTAGCCGTGGTAAATCGGGGTAAGTAAATGGTCCTTGAAGAAGAAGAAGATCTTCCTGCAGTGGAAGCCGCCAAGGTTTGTCTGCCAACAGGCGCTGGAGATCTGTGTACCAGGCTCGACAGGGCCAGTCCAGAGCCACTAGAATGACAGTGGTGGATTCCCTCCAAATTCATTTGAGTAGCCGTGGTATGAGAGGAAACGCCGGGAAGAGGTAGGCAAGTCTGTAAGGCCACGGAGCTGACAAGGCGTCTACTGCAGCCGCCGCTGGATCCCTGGTGCAAGAACAGTAAGTCGGCAGCTTGCAATTCAGCCTGGAGGCCATGAGGTCGATATGGGGAAGACCCCATCTCTGTACAAGCTGGTGAAAAACCGACGGGTGTAGAGCCCATTCCCCCGGGTGGAGATCCTGGCGACTGAGGTAATCCGCCTCCCAGTTCTCCACTCCGGGAATGAAAATTGCAGAAAAGGACGTGGAGTGACGCTCCGCCCACTGCAGAATCGGCTTCACCTCCTGCATAGCTCTTCCGCTCCGTGTGCCCCCTTGGTTTCTGATGTATGCCCCCGCCGTGGCGTTGTCCGATTGGATCCGTACGGCCCGCCCCTTGAGAAGAGGGGTGGCCTGCACCAAAGCTAACTGAATAGCTCGCAACTCCAGCACATTGATAGTGAGTCGGGACTCCTGGACTGACCATCTACCTTGAAACTGATGTCCCAGCACCACCGCACCCCAGACCTTTGGGCTGGCATCTGTGGTGAGAATGGTCTAATCCTGGTCAACAAAGCTGCGACCTTCCAAAAAGTTTACCTTGTTGAGCCACCATTGCAGAGACAAACGGGTATGAGGAGCAAGCCTCACCAACTGGTGAAGATGTAAATGGGATCCTGACCATTGGCTGAACAGATCTAGTTAGAACCGCCATGAATGAAAACAACCGAAAGGTACAGCTTCGAAAGATGCCATATCTTTCCAAGGAGCCGAATACACAGGTGGACTGAGACCTGGTGCTCTTGAAGTACCTTCCTGACAGATCCTGCAATGAGTGAATCTTGTCCAAAGGGAGAAAAACCCTGTTTTGTACTGTGTCTAGGATAAGGCCTAAGAAGACTAGTCTCTGAGATGGGATCAACTGCGACTTCTTGAAGTTTAGGAGGAAATTTACTAAAGGAAATTTGTAAAAAATGGGTGTATTTGTATCCAGAAATACACTTATTTCTGACATTTACTATCCCAAAAATACGGCAATTCGTATTGATAACACATCAATACGAATACGAATTGCCGTATTTTCAGGATAGTAAAAGTCAAAACTATGTGTATTTCTGGATACAAATACACCTATTTTTTTTACAAAATTCCTTTAGTAAATTTCCCCCTTAATATCCAGCCGTGCTGGACTAGGAACTGACAAGTGTGGAAAGCATCCCTTCGGAGCTGTTCCACCGAAGAGGCCTTCAGTAACCGATCTTCCAGATAAGGGATCACTGTGATGCCCTGCCGCCTGAGTGCCTCTACCATGCAGGCCATAATCTTCGTGAACACATGGGGCGCCGAAGACAGGCCAAAGGGAAGGCCCTGAAACTGAAAATGTAGACCCTGGACTGCAAATCTCAGGTATTGTTGATCCTGTTCCCAAATAGGGAAGTGCAGGTAAGCGTCCTTTATGTCAAGTGAAATTAGGAATTCCAATGGCTCCAGACTTGCAATTACGGACCGAATCGACGCCATCTTGAATTTTTGATACAGAATGTAATTGTTGAGGAGTTTCAGGTTTAGAATTGGGCATAGAGATCCGTCTTGTTTCGGAACCACGAACAAGTTTGAATAAAACCCCAGACCTCGTTGTTCCCGTGGAACCTGAATAATTACTCTGGATTGGAGGAGGGTATGAATTGCCTTCTGAATCCCCTCTCTAATGAGGGAGTCCTGTCGTGAAGAACCGCCTGGGTGGTGGCATGGCAAACTCCAAAGCGTACCCTCGCATCACGATATTCCGCGCCCAATTGTCCTTGCAAGTCTGAAGCCATTGATCCCGAAAATCTTTAAATTGATATAATTTGTGATTGTAATGCTACAATGAGATACTATATGCAAGCTCGAATGCTAGCAATGTCTATACACTGCAAAAAGTTCACACCTGTCACAAAGACAACAGGTGAAACATAATGAATGCTGTGTGCTGATAGGTGAAATCTGCTTTTTTAAAACGAGGACTGCAACACCCTTCCCCATCTTCTGAGGAAACCGTCAGTATACCTGTACGGAGAAACGCGTCAATAGGGGTTCCACAAATGCCCAAATATCTGCCTGTCCATTTGTCTGCTGACCTATTCATCTTCCCAGCCCCAATACCCAGCCTGGAGACATAGGGACGTTTGAGTGAACTGGGTGTCCGGCGGGAACCATCTCCCTCACACGAAGCGCTGATTATAACAGCTCACAACGAGACCAGTGTGAAGCCTGTAATCGCTTGTTCACTTACAGAGAACCAACCGGACTACGTCACCTGTCAACGCAGTCAGAGGTCGAGAGGTACTCACATCTTGTGGAGGTTGCTCCCGGCGTTGACTCACAACAACATAGTCACGCCGGTAGTAGCGACTGACCACCTACATACACGCGACGGAGATTGCTCCCGGCGCTGGCTCTCATTCCAACAGAGCTACGCCGGTGGTAGCAACCAAGACGCTGTGCCTGCTTCCAATCCTTCTCTACCTTCCTCCTGCCTGACCAAGTGACCATTTTCCCCACCTGCCCATACCATTGATCTCCATCCTGTGGCTCAACTGGGTGCCTAACTGGGACATTTGCACATATTACAACTGCTGCCACAATCCAATTATAATATTTGGAAACAAATACAAGTCAGTTGGCCAACTTGATCTCTGAATACAAAATTGTTACCTGCCGAGAGTCCCCACGTTGTAACCAAATTACACACAACTCAAGTGGGTACGAACATTGGGGGTATACACTTAATGCTTATGTGATATATCGTGACAGGTATGATATTTGGCAATATTAGTATTGTATTGTAATATTATTATTATATATTTTTTATTGTTCAATTTTTAATTGTGCTTTTATTTTTAATAAATTGTTATAGACATTCACAGTGCGCTCTCAGTTATATTGTGTTTTTTTTTTTCAGATTGATCCCGAAAAGCCTGTAGACGACCGCCCACCCTGGGGTTTTCCAGGTGGGCTGGAAGCCCGTCATGGCAAGGGCTTGTCAGCTGTCCTCGCGGCGGAGGACAAGGTAAAGGAGGACATGGTTCTACCTCTGCCAGACGCAGAGGTGCCTCTGGTTTTTCCCCGAAACCTAGGAGGAGCCTCGAAAGGACCGAAAGGATGGCCCCGAGAAAACCCTCTTCTGTGGGGGAGGTGCTGAGGGCAAAAAGGTTGACTTTCCCCCCGTAGCCTGGGTGATAAGTTTCTCCAGTTCCTGACCGAACAAAAAAATCACACGCGAAAGGCAAGGCCTCCACTGCCTTTTTTTATCTCGGCCTGCCAAGACCTGAGCCATAAAATACGTCTAGCCGAAATGGAGGAGGCTGAGATTCTTCTGGACTGCTGTTCCAATTGTCTGGATAACAACATTCACCAGACCGACCAGGATGATAATATAAACTCGTCAGCATTTACATATCCCATCTCAGCTTTAATTGATCTAAACAAGTATCCCGGCGATACACCATATAATCCCCTTGGACTCTATGTCTAGGAATTTAACATGTATAGTGTGATATTTTATATATAATTTTGGTACTTATGTAATATCTGGACTCCCGTTTTTCTTATGAGACCGCGTCCACTCGCTGCGCTCACCACGCTTCGGGCACGGTGGCTCGCTGCGCTCGCCACACTATATAAAATCAACTCCATGCATAGTTGGATAGTAGGGGTATGAAAAAATGGGGTGCATTTAACATGGGAGTCCAGATAATACATAAGTACCATCATTTTATATGTATTATTCTTATTAAAATTGTTATACTTTTTTGAGAAACGTCTGGTACAATTTATTGGTACAGCCAGCGCAGGCACTACCCTATTCAAGGAGTGTCTTCCTAGACAGCATTGAACAGGGTTTCTTGGCAGAATGAGCAAGACTTCACATGCAGTCCGGCTCGTTCGGCCGAGAACAGTCGGGAAGTGACACGCTCCCGGCCACAACTCATCTCTTCCCGGCCACGCCCCCTTCTTGCCCCACTGCAGGCAGGACATTGAATCTCGCCTGCAATTTCTCTGTCAAGCAGACTGCTCGACAGCCGTGACCCCAGATTGAATACCCTCCTATATCTCTCAACAAATAGGGCAGCGTGTTATTGTGACACACACACTGCCTGATAAGTCATAACTGTGTGGTCAATCACTGCTGGCTCCTGCAGATCAACAGTACACAGAGCACGATGTGCCAATACAGCTCGTATTTTAGATTGATATATTGGCACAGCCGATGCAGTGTGTTGTACAGCCGATACAATAGGTTTGTGAACGACAGTGTTCACAGACATATTGCTGGTACACACAGGCTGATGGACCATCAATATATTGCCCAGTGTGTATGCAGCATAACAATCCAGGTTTTAGTGATATCCATATTTGAGCACAGGTGACAATTAGTACCTCATTTATTTGGATTTTACTATCTGTGCTGAAGCCGGGACATTACTAAAACCTGCAACGTTATCGTGCCTTGAGGACCAAGGTTGAAAATGCCTTCCATAACCCTTAGCATTTTAATTAATGCTTTAAAGGGGTTCAAGTGCTGCACATCTTTTCCACACTTAATTTTCTTTCATCTGAAAATATGTTGAACCAACTATCTGCCAATGCAGAATGTCAAAAGTTATCATGTTTAACATACGGTGTGTCAGTGGCATTTAACCCAGTAGAGTAGCTAATCTATTCTGAAATGTAGGATCCAGGTTATACGTTTTTAAAACTTATAAAGCACTGTTCCCACATCTGTAATACCTGATTGAAGTTACTACATTTAGTTTTGAAGAAGAACATGTTGCTATTTCAAATGCTTCTTTAAACATAGCCATTAGAAAATGGGAAGAATTTGCAATTTTATAATTTGCACAACTGTAAAGCGTGCATTAGAAGTACTGATATATGCAGTATATCACAAACAAAATGAAAGCACAAGGGGGGATACAATTGTTTTTATAATGACACTCACTAATGGGCACCAAATAAAACACTTAAATTATTATGTGCAAGCTTGTCATGCCCACTTTACACAGCTAAACAAGTCTAAAGTCATGGATAGGACAACCATAATGCCATTTGTACTATTTGCACATTTCTACTAACCATCTCAGGAGGCTGGAAGAATAGTCCCACCTACAGCAATTGAGTGTGCTCGGAGTAGCAATGGAGTTGCTTAGTGGATGCCTATTAGTTAAAGCCATGATAAAAAAAAATTGTATTCCCCCATCAAATGTACATGAACTAAACATGATTTCACTAAATCTTCATTACCTCCCAGGACTACTCTTCCTATTTCACCATAAAGCCCCTGGTCTGTTTTTCCCGAAGCTCTGGGGCAAAAGCAGTCTGATTCTGATTGGTCCTCATACCTAAACACCCAGTGGCAAACTGAAAAGTTAAACAACTCAGTGGTAGTGGAGCTTGTAATATTCTCATAGATGCTATTTTCCTTTATTAGATGTTGACAATTTAGAATTAGAACATTGATATATCACTATTTTTATCACCAAACACCTTTTGTTGTTTAATTTAGTTGTGCAGATCAGAAAAACTAAATACACTGAAAGCAACTACTAGTGCAAAGTAATAACATATTAAACAAAATACCTGAACAATCTCTTGATCTTGGCAGACACTGGTTGCTACCTCTTTAGTGCGTGTATCACATGGCTGTGAACTTGAACAAATCCAAGGAGAACTTTGCTGTGGCAGAACATAGGATTCTATTCCCTTTTGCAGCAATGCCATATCAAATCTTGGGTGCAACATCTTCTCTACCTCTTTAAGGCCATGTGGTAGAAGTTGTATACTAGAAATAAAAGTAGCCACAGCCCTAATGATATTGGCCCTTTTATTATGTGTATTACTGCTAGGAGGATATGATGCCATGCATTTTCTATGAAAGCTTTCCATTACATTCTCTGGAACAATGTCATTACCAAGAAGACAGGCAAGAAGAGGCAGGTCTGAAAGATTGAGGCCCAGTTCTCCACAAAAGGATTCTCTTGAGTACATTAGAGTGACCAGTTTGTCCAAGCAAAGCTTGTTAATGGAAAAGTATGGGGCAGTGTTGAAGATGAGATAGTCACTATCCTCCCCTAAAATTCCAAGACAATTATGTTTCAGGGCATATGCAGCAACCTCATAATCTCCTTCAACTTGTGAACAAATTATTTCCTGGCCAAGACATTTTAAGGCAAATCGTGTAAAAGTAGATATTCCAGAAGGAATAAAGAACATATTCCGACCAGGCTGCTGCCAATTCGACTTAATAAAGGTGAAAATTTTGAAAACTTCTTTGTTGTTCTGTAACCGCCGTTTAATCCATTCTGCTCTCTTCTTTTCCTCTATAACACCGTCAAAAACAAATACAAGTCGAATACCGGCATTCTTAAAGGCCGTAATGAAGTTCTGTAAACTGTCCAGATATTCCTTCCACTGGCCTCCATGAACCCAAGCGTTTGGTGTGTACCAGGTACGTAGACAGGACATTGCATCAACAACAAGAGTAGGAGAACAACCCGGATAAGACGACATGTGCTTCTGGGCTAGAGTACTTAAGTTGACATTGCTGCAAACATTGAAACACTGATTCTGCACAAAACCCTGTAATCCTTTGATGCCCATTGCTGACAAAAACAACAAACTTTAAAACAAATGAACCTGTGAAGAAGAAAAAAGCAGATTAATATAAATAGACACTTGGAAAACCTAGAAAAAAATATATTGTTCAAAGGGTTAAATATATTTTGAGATAGCTTTTTGTCTTCTTCTATCAATTACAAAAAACATTGGGTCTGATTTGGACTCAGTTGTAGTTTAGCAAAGATTTGTTAAACTACAACTCCCAGAACTAAGCTGTGTGGGGCCCCGCATGCTAGGTACCACATCGTAATGTGGCTTTAAAAGTTAGCAGGCGCATCTATAAAGTGCAAGCATTTCTCTATACAATGAGGTGCTTGTGCATTACCGACTGCCCCCTGGCTGCGCAGCCATATTTCAGGTTCCAGTGGATGCTTGTGTCACGCTGCTGCCATGGCCCTCCCTCCAAGTGGCCAGGATACACCTGTGCTGGTGTCTCTGGACTGCTGGATATACTGCAGTCACAAAAAAACTGCAGTTTAAATGCTTGGCACTGGTGCATGCACAGGTCTCCAGAAATCGCTTAAGTAGCGATTTTTGCAGAGCAGGGCATGGGTCTAAATCAGGGACATTGGGCCTTATTCTAGTTTGCTCTTTCTGACAAAATCCTTCAAAAGCTGTGTACACACGGGGGCGATAGGGGCTGAAATCGCCAGGTGCGCGCTCCCGTTTTCAGCCCCGTTTTAATCGCTGATTACCTCTGCGGGACCGCTGGCAGAGGTTCCCTTTCATCAGCGACCATCTCTGGTCGCTGATGAAAAGGAGAAACTGAGCAATATATTGCTTAGCCATATATTGCTAGTAATATATGGCTGAGCAATATATCTCCCCCGTGTGTATGGGGCTTTAGATGGACAAAACCATGTGCACTGCAGGGGGGTAGATGTAAAATATGCAGAGAGAATTAGCTTTGGGTGGGGTTTTACTTCAAAGTGAGATCTATATTGCAGTGTAAAAATAAAGCAGCCAGTATTTACCCTGCACAGAAACAAAATAACTCCTGTCATTGATTGGCTGGTACTTGATCTATCTTCAAGTTTTGATATGTATGCTGCTAATTGAGAGTGAAACTAAATAGTGGACTAAAGTTTAACTGGAAAAGGTAAATTGGCAGATGCAAAAAAAAAAATCCCTGGCAACAAGAGAGTTAATGTGTAATATTACCCTGTTAAATCTGTGAACATGTTAACAGGTATTACAAAGGGGTTTAGGTAAAAAAGGAGCTGGAATCGAATTGCTCAGGTGATAAAGCCTGAGGCTACCACCTTTTTTTTTTTTTTTTTACCCCTTTTACCTTACCAGGGCTTATTGAATTTTACCCTATGTTTGAAAACATTTTCTTAATTTTGTGCCTTGTTTGCTAAAGAATACAACCACAATCTAGATGGGGGTGACAAGTAGACAATGTGGGGGGTGTAATCAGGAGTGGTATTGCATGTTTATGCAAAAGTTAAAAAATGTAGGTTTTTGGAGAGTCTTGATGGGAAGAGGCAACTATTTCCATAATTGTGAAGGCAAGAGGCGATAGGGAGAGGTTAAGGTCATAGGTGAAACAGATTGTCCAGGTTGCTGTGTATCGGTAAGAGATGTATTAAGTGCAAGCCTTGGTTATGGTAAGCAGTGTGAAGTAAATTTTGGAAAGAAAATGGAGCCAGCGAAGGGTTTTTCCAAGAGGTGCTGTAGATGAGGAACAAGAGAAAAAGATAAACTGGTGCATGAACTGAAGAAAAAGAAGGCAATTCTAGCAAGGATGAAATTGCAGTATTTTGAATAATGTATGAGATTGTTGGTTACATCCAGAGCGACAAAGGTGTAAAAGTTGGCTATTTTGTTTAAAAAAAAAAAGGTGGCAGAACTATGAGGTTGATTGAATGTGTGGGGAGAAACTGATATACAGTAGGAGTCAATGGTAACACCAATGTAACTGGCTTGAGATATAGGGGAGAACATAATGTGGTCAACCATGAGGGTGATGGAGGTAATATTGGAAGACAGAAATAAGCCACATTTGAGCTATTCATATTGCAGCTATACTGAATGAGGAGGTGAGAAGACACATTTTAGTTATACGGATGGGGAGGTGAGGAGAAACAGTGCAGCTACACTAATAAGAAAATGAGGAACATTGTAGCTATACTGATGGGAATATGAGGAGGAACATTGTAGCTATACTGATGGGAATTTGAGGAGGAACATTGTAGCTATACTGATGGGAATATGAGGAGGAACATTGTAGCAATACTGATGGGAATATGAGGACGCATATCTTAGTTATACTAATGGGGAGGTGAGGTGGAACATTGCAGCCATACTGATGGCGAGGAGAGGTGGCACATTGCAGCTATACTGATGGGGAGGTGGAGGCACACTGCAGTTATACTGATGGGGAGGTAGATTGCAGATATATTGATGGGGAGGTGAGGAGAATCATTGCTTATTAGAAACACTAATAGGGAAGTGAAGAGGAACATTGGAGCTATACCGATGGGAAGGTGTAGAGGGACATTGACGCTATACTGATGGGGATGTGGAGAGGGACATTGCAACTATACTGATGGAGTGGTGGAGAGAAACATTGAAGTTATACTGATGGAGATAAATATTGCAGTTATACTGATAAGGAGGTGGAGAGAAACATGGTAGTTATACTGACGGGAAGGTACATTGCAGCTATACTGATGGGGAGATGAGGATGCACATTGCAGCTATATTTATGGAGTGATACGTTGCAGTTATACTATTAGGGAAGTGAGGAGGAACATTGCTACACTGATGGGGAGGTGGAGAGAAACATTGCAGTTATACTGATGGGGAGGTGGAGAGGAACAATGCAGTTATACTGATGGGGAGGTGGAGAGGAACAATGCAGTTATACTGATGGGGAGGTGGAGAGGAACAATGCAGTTATACTGATGGGGAGGTGGAGAGGAACAATGCAGTTATACTGATGGGGAGGTGGAGAGGAACAATGCAGTTATACTGATGGGGAGGTGGAGAGGAACAATGCAGTTATACTGATGGGGAGGTGGAGAGGAACAATGCAGTTATACTGATGGGGAGGTGGAGAGGAACAATGCAGTTATACTGATGGGGAGGTGGAGAGGAACAATGCAGTTATACTGATGGGGAGGTGGAGAGGAACAATGCAGTTATACTGATGGGAAGGTGGAGAGAAACAATGCAGTTATACTGATGGGGAGGTGGAGAGAAACAATGCAGTTATACTGATGGGGAGGTGGAGCGAAACATTGCAGTTAAACTGATGGGAAAGTACATTGCAGCTACCGTATACTGATGGGGAGGTGAGGATGCACATTGCAGCTATACTGATAGAGAAGTGAGGAGGGACATTGCAGCTATACTGCTGGGGAAGTAAGGCCGAACATCACAGCTATACTGATGGGGAAGTGAGGAGGAATACTGCAGCTATACTGATTAAGGGTTTTCAAAAATAGCAGCTGGTATAGCATGCCACATCACACTTTTTTTTAAAATACGTTTTTCTCAAAAAATAAATGATAAAATTGTGTTTCTTGACATATTATATAGCAGGCAAAGCCACTTATTGCTCCCAACAGGGGCAGGTGATGAGACAAACATTCTGTATCAAATCGATGGGGCAAGTCAGAAGGTTAGCATTACATAGCGCTGAGGTCATGGGTTCAATTCCCACAATGGACCTAACTGTGCAGAGTTTTAATATTCTCCCCATGTTTGCTTGGGTTTACTCCAGTTTCCTCCCAAAATCCAAAAATATACTGATAGGTCAATTGGCTTCCAACAAAATTAACCCTAGAATGTGTGTACACGTGGTAGGGATTATAGATTGTAAACTGCACTGGGGCAGGGACTGATGTGAATGCACTATATAAGACACTGTTAATAAATATCCATCCACAAATTAAAAATCAATCTACAAAGGGCCCCACTTAACAAGTCTTAATACCAGCAGTATATGTTGTTAAGTATTTAGGAATACTTCAGGAATATACCGTTTGTATGTATCTTAATTTACCTGTAAAGTCCAGTTATGCCCCTCTCCTGGTAGTCTAAACATGCTTTCGTTTCAGCTAATCTGCACTAGGGATGGCCATCAACACGATCACCATCGCAATAGTGGAAATGACCATCAATGGTACCATACTATGTTATATATGACCATCGATGGTATTAAGTATCGATGGCCATCCTTTTTATTGGACTGACTGGCCCTTGGGCCAATCAGAACCCTGGCTAGAGGCAGGGGTTTACAGTTGTTGGGCTATTATCCATGTCCCGGCCCAAGGAAAAAAAAAAAGAACTATTGTTATTTGGAAACCATCTGTTCTACCCCATTGATGGCAAAACTATTCTACATCAATCATAAACCATTGATGATTATCCCTAAACTGCTCAGGGCTCTCCCCCAGTGGGAGCCCGGCTGCAGTGCCTCAAAGCATACTTGCCTGCCTGACCCTCTCTATGCGGGAGAAAATGCTCTGTTTCTGGACTTCCCTGGTAATGTATGATTGCCATCACCTGTGGGGAACTAGGTAAAGGTGTTTCACCACAGGTGATGGCAATCCTACATTACCAGGGAAGTCCAGGAACCGAGCATTATCTCCCGCATGGAGAGGGTCAGGTAGGCAAGTTTGCCTCAAAGGCTTCACTAAATTCAAAAAAGGCTGCACTGGGTCACCATTGCTGGCAGTGGGGATCTTATTGCTCTTGCCATCTAGCAATACAGTGACAAACAATGGTAATCTTTGTTGAACAATGGAGAGAGTAGTGCTAAAGTGGATATATCTTATTGTTAAATGGTAGCCTATGTGTGGCACCCTAGCAGCTGACCCTTAAGCCCCCTACAATCCCCTCCAGCAGGCCCAGTGTATTAGTAGTAGCCACTCTAGCTTCCCCTTGGCATCCGTGTTCCTATCTCATCAGAAAGTACAACACACACTCCACACTATGGTTTGTAGACTCATAATGAAAGAGAGCCACAAAATACCTACTTTCTGTAGGCCTCAGATCAGCATTAGCCCAGAAAACTACATCTCCCATGGCGCACTGCGTCGCATTCCAATTTACAGCACCATAGCATTTCGCAAGTGCTTTACTTTTACTGCACTCACCTGAGGTTACACGGCGCTTTGTATAGCTCTCTGCCTTCCGCTTCCCGGATGTTCTAATGATGTCACGGGGACATATGCCGAATGCAGAGCAGGGAGAGCACCGTCATAGTACTACGGCTCGAGCTCGAGCCATTGCACACATGCGCGGAAGTAGTGTGGTGACGTATTTTTAGTAGCAGTTTATTGTAAATTATTATACGCATATTCTGACGTATTTTCTTTATATTAAAATTCATGTGTTGAGCAAATAATGGAACATTGACTGATATTTTATTCATTCAAGTATATGTAACGTGAGTGGAAAGGTATAATCGTAACACTGTTTTATTATTTTCCCTTTACTTTTGTTTGTTGTTTTTAGCACATGTAAATACTGTGAAAACGGAATCACTGCTATCTTAATACAATAGATTGCATTGTACAGGGTTGTGCTTAATGCCTTTATCAGTAATTAAAGCATTGGCAACGGGGATGTCACGTTATAATTATTGTATAAAATATTGCAGTGGTTCCCAAACTGTGTGCCGTGGCACCCTGGGGTGCCTCGGAGCACTTGCAGGGGTGCCCTGGGATAGTGGTCCAGGATCAATTCATTTTATTTATGGAAAATCAGTGCTTGTGGTTTCCAATCATAAACTATGTGGACAAACCGAAGTGAATACTGTCCCTCACAACATAACTGGACCTAAGGATCACAAACACAATTTATTTTATATATTTTGAAAGTGCTCAATAAGAAACTTTTGGCCTAGGGGGTGCCACGAAAAAAAATCTGATACTCCAGGGTGCTGTGATTCCAAAAAGTTTGGGAACCCCTGGAATATTGTATACAATATGGCATCTCATCAAATCTCGGTTTTGAAATGAGATGTGATCTAGTACAAACCTTTTGTACTAGATCTCATCTCATCGCAAAACCGCGATATTGTATACAATAATTGTAACGTGTATGGGCACCTTAAAGCTGTGTACACACGGTGCGATTTGGTCGCTGAACAATTTGGGCTTAAAATCACTCAGCAATATATTGCTCAGTGTACTGGCACTATCTCTCAGCAATAAATTGCTCAGTGTACCGTTTTCATCAGCGACTTGCGATTTTGGCTGAAAATTGCAAGCCATTCTGTCTCATTCTAGCTGTGTACACACAGAGCAATATGATCGCTGGCAATATATTGCTCAGCAATCATATTGCTCAGTGTCCCTTTTCATCAGCGACCAGAGGTGGTCGCTGATGAAAATGACACACTGCCGGGAGAAGAGGCAGGGGAAGTCTCTGGTCGGAGGAGCATGCTCCTCCAACCAGCGACCATTAGGGGGCTGAAAAAGGGAGTGTGCACCCTGCGATTTATCGCCAATGCACACTCCAATCGCTGGCAATATGGTCCCACATCAAACATATTGCCAGCAATATTTTCCCCTCGTGTGTACGCACCTTCTGAACATTCACATCAGTCCCTGCCCAAGTGGAGCTTACAATCTATATTCCTTAACACATGTGCACGCACACACAGACATTCTAGGGTTAATTTTGTTGGAAGCCAATTAACCTACCAGTATATTTTTGGAATGTGGGAGGAAACCGGAGTACCCAGAATAAACCCACGCAAGAATATACAAACTCCATACAGTTAGATCCATGGTGGGGATCGAAACCATGACTTTAACGCTGTGAGGTAGTAATGTTAACTATTGTACCATGAATCCAGTCTATTAAAAGACCAATTTTCGGGGCTGTTACCGGCCCCCCAGACTCCCGTTCTTACTCCAGTGGGAAATTTTGGATTACATTTGGGAAACCCCCCTCTAAAAATCCTGCATTTGCCACTGTTAAGATATCACATGCAACCTGCCTACACTCCCAAAGTCCCTTTCATGTTCTTCGATCGGATAGAAAATGTTTGGACACAAAAAATGGTTCCACCCACTTTGTGTGGGCACTTAGGATTCCATTTCTGGCCATTATGGCACTTGTTGTGCACATGCGCGGGATTACATAACACAGTGCAGCATATTGCAGGATGCTGCCTCGTATGGACAGTACAATATATTACAGAGAAAGATTTATACATTTTTATTTATAACATGGAGGAAAACGACTCTAACATTCTCCATCGTACCAGGTAGTACCCCAGACCATCAGGCTAAGGAGGGAATACAACTTCCTAGTCCATGCCACAGTGATTGGTCCTAACAAAGTGGAGATCCCACCAAAGGAAGCAACATAGGAACGGACACTGGACACCATCTATCCAGGTCTCTGGGTGACTATCCTTGTTTATACAACCTATTTTGGTACCAGCTATTTTATTATTGCCATTGAGCTCATCCATTTACCCCCTTCCTCCCTTTTTAATGTATATTGTATTTATTTTTTTGTACACGTTTAGCGCAGTTTCACACCACCTCCTCTTTTTCTTCACTTTATCTATTTGGGCTTGACCCCCCGAATAAACCATAACTGCAGCTCTAGCAAACCCACTCTCCATAGGCACTTTCTCAGGACACTTAGGGCGGTATTCAATGAGGCTGATTCGCCAGGTTTTTATGGCGATTTTGTGCTGTAAGGCGAATGTTTGACTAAAATGGTGAATCACCCTATTCAATGACCAGATGGCGAATACATTTCATGGGTTTTTTTCAAGATTCACCGAGTAGCAATCGCTATCTTTTTATGGTGAAGTGGAATGTGAACTTTTAAAATAAAGTGTTTTTGTTTTTTACAATTGGTGTCAAAAAATCAGGAATTTTATTCTGAGGAGGGGCATGCTATTTTTATTCATGTGCTGTAAGCACATGAATATATATTTAATTTAATTTTTTTTTTTTCTTTACACAGACCAGCCAGCAGGGGGCCGGAGCCAAGCCGCTCATTAGATATTCATATATTCACTTCACCCGATCATTACATATGCATGATCGGGTGTAGAGAATATACCCGTTCCTGTGCTGCCTGGCACCCGGGGAGCCCACCTCCCCCCCCCCCCCCCCCCCCCCAGAAACGTTCTGGGGCAGGCAGGGAGACTTCCATCTCCCTGCCTGCCACCGTCCTCAGGCTCCCTGCGGCGTCCGCCGCAGGAGCTCAAATTCGCCGGTCAGGGGCAGCGAGCTCCTGACTCATTGAATACTGGAGCCGGCGAGGCTCCGGAACGCGGCGGGCAGTGGCGAATGTGCAGAGAATCCTAAACAGGATTTGCTGCACGTCGCCAGTATTCTCATTGAATACTGCCCTTAGTGTCCTAACCCCCTGTTTGTACACACTCACAGACCACTTCTTAAAAAAACTAATTTTGACCCCGACTGCATGAGCAACTACAGACCGGTATCAAATCTTTCTTTTCTAGGAAAGGTTATTGAAAAAGTGTTAGCAACTCAACTAGAAACCCACCTGTCAGCCCATGATATTTATGATCCATTCCAGTAAGGATTCAGAAGACACAGCACTGAAATTACCCTGGTATGTGTGCTTAATGATCTTCTGATGGCAAGAGACAGAGGTGACTGCTCAATCTTAATTCTTCTGGATCTCTCAGCAGCTTTTGATACCGTGGAGCATGATATTCTAATTCAGCGCCTGAAAAATGTATGTGGGTTGGATGGCACAGTTCTTAGCTGGTTAAAATCATTTCTCACTGGTAGGTCACAGAGTTTAATCTGGAGTGTTTTCATCATCACCAGTGCCACTTCTATGTGGTGTCCCGCAGGGTTCCAAATTATCTCCCATGATTTTTGCTGTTTACATGCTACCACTGGGTGAAATAATAAGATGTCATGGCCTGGTTTACCACTGCTATGCAGATGATACACAACTATACCTGTCCTTTACTCCAGGAATACCAACCCTAAATGGCTGTCTAGCTGAGCTACAGGAGTGCATGAGAGCCAGTTGGCTGCAACTGAACCCTGATAAAACAGAGGTGGTTATGATAGGCCACAGGACAAGAATGCATAAGAGCCAACCAACAGGACTTATGCTTGGGGATGCAGAACTTCAAAATACGGAACATGTGCGGAATCTTGGTGTTGTCCTGGATAGTGGCTTGACACCTAAACATCAGGTATCAGCCACAATTAAATCCTCATTCTATCATCTAAGGAATATAGCCAGAATCAAGCACTTTATTCCCTCAGAAGATCTGTCTAAAGTCATACATGCATTTGTATCATCACACCTTTAATACAATGCCCTCTACCTCGGTGTCCCAGCAAAAAATATTCCACCACTTGCAGATGGTACAAAATACAGCTGCCAGGCTATTAACCAGGGCTGGGCAACTCCGGCCCTCCAGATGTTAGTGAACTACACATCCCAGGATGCTTTGCATTAGTTTTGCTATGTGGCCATGCTGAAACTAATGCAAGGCATGCTGGGATGTGTAGTTCATCAACATCTGGAGGGCCGGTGTTGCCCAGCCCTGCTATTAACCAATCAGCCCCATTCCAGCCACATAACACCCATTCTGTATGCCCTTCACTGGCTGCCTATAAGATGGAGAATAATTTTCAAGATTGGCTTACTGACTTTTAAGGCTCTACCAGGGCCCAAGGTACCTACAGCAGCTTCGGATCCCTTATTGTTCCACTCAATTACTGCGATCGGTTGATGAAGGTCTACTAACAGTACCCAGGATTTCCCTGAATTCATCTGGGGTCGAGCTTTCAGCGCTATAGCTCCAACTCTATGGAACTCACTTCCCCGCTCAGTTCAAGAAGCTTCCACTCTGGAAACATTCAAAAATAGACTCAAGACTTTCCTGTTCACCCAAGCATTTCACTAATGTCGCTTGTTAAGTTTGTTTTGTATTTTGTGCTGTAAAAGGCTAATGCAAGCACTTTGAGTCCTATTAGGAGAAAGGTGCTATATAAATAACATTATTATTATTATTATTATTATCATATTTATTGCTTTTTGTGTTATCTACATAAAAAATGGTGTGTGTATGTATGTAAGGATTGTCTTCACAGTTTTTACAATTTAACTTTTATGTTTAAATAATTTTGGAGGGGAAATGGACTATCTTAATGAAGTACAAGTATAGCTATCATTACTGTATATGTAAATCATATTGGGGTGCTCGTCTCACTATTGTTGTAGCATTTCATGTGTAGCTTCCACTAGCAGGGTTCTTCGCGATAACAGCAGCCCAGTTATACCTTATACCTAACTAGAACATCATTAGAGCAACATAGAGGTTGTCATAGTTTTGTATTCATTGGTTTCTGTAATTTGCATTGGAATGGGATCATTGGATAGACAGCAACTAGGTCTACAAGCATTAGGTCGACATGGCTGAAGGTCGATATGCAGGAAGGTCGACATGTGTTAGGTCGACTGGGTAATTGGGTCGACACAAGCATTAGGTCGACATGTGGAAGGTTGACATGGGGGTTTTCACATTTTTTGTCCCGCCTGTCAACACAGTCGACATGGACACTGAAACGTAGCACTGCATCCTCTTGCATGGCTCACTTTGTTCGCTATGCTCGGCACACTATTTTATTCTTCCACCATGCCCTAGTGCAGGCATTCCCCACCACGGTCCTCAAGGCACACCAACAGTGCAGGTTTTAGTGATATCCAGGCTTGAGCACAGGTGACTTAATGAGTGATTCTGATTAAACTAAGTCACCTGTGCTCAAGCCTGGATATCTACAAAACCTGCACTGTTGGTGTGCCTTGAGGACCGTGGTTGGGAATGCCTGTCCTAGTCGATGGTAGGGCATGAAATACCACCTGTCAGCACATGTCGGTTCCAAAAAAAAGTGAAAAACCTCATGTCGACATTTTGACTGTCGACCTAACCCATGTTGATCTAATGCATGTCGACCTTCCTGCATGTCTACCTAGTGGTGTCAACCTAATGCTTGTAGACCTAGTGACCATATCCCTTTGCATTTATCAACTCCCTCCAGTGGTCAGCACAAATCTTATTATCAGTAGAAGTATTTTGTACCTCTTATCCCTCTGTAGCTAGCTTAGCAATGCATTCTGGGCCAAAGAAGCTGTAAGCAGCCGTTTCCATTCCCCACACATTTCACATGGTCCAGCCTGGTACAGCATTTCGATGGGGAGTTTATCGATTAATTAGTCAGTGATGTACGTTAGCTGTATCAGTTGCACTGTAGCATATCTCTTGTACATGTAATACCATGTTTATATGCTTAATGTTCTGTGTATTGCATATGTTTGCCTTGCCTTTTCCCATGTATTTATTGTAATTGCATCTTCATGTTTTATTTACAGTTTTACCACTTCATGTCACTATAGCAACTTCACAGCAATATAGAAAGTTCGGGGGAAATTTACTTAAGGAAATTTGTAAAAAATAGGTGTACAGGTTGAGTATCCCGTTTTTTTTTTTTTGCTAAAAACTCACTGGGGACATTTGTAACAGCACTACTGGTGACATGATATGTAACTGGCACTATATATGTGCAAGAAAATGATTGCTTGGCATTTAAATTCAATATCTGAGATAGTACACAAATTTTCTTTCATGTTTTGAAACCTTGTTTTTTGAACAAATAAAATATATTTGTGTGTATTTTATGTGGTAATAAAATATATTTGTGTGTATTTTATGTGTTTATACAGCATACATGCAAGATACTTCAAAATACATAATTGAAATATTAAAATATTCCGAAATACGGAATAATCCGTTATCCAAAATTCTCCTGGTCCCGAGCATTTTGGATACGGGATACTCAACCTGTATTTGTATCCAGAAATACACTTATTTTTGACATTTACTATCCCGAAAATACGGCAATTCGGATCCCTATTGACGTGCTATCAATACGAATACGAATTGCCGTATTTTCGGGATAGTAAATGTCAAAAATAAGTGTATTTCTGGATACAAATACACCTATTTTTTACAAATTTCCTTTAGTAAATTTCCCCCTTCATGTCTATGCAAAGTTATGCTTATTACATCATCAAATCAATCATCACATATATTCATGATGCCTTTATGGAATAATAAATATCATTCTTCAGACATTGTATCAGGATGAATTATTGAAAAGTAAAGGAGGGTTATATTGTATGCTTCGAATTTGCCAAAGTGAGAAATTGAACGGTAAAACATTGATGCTATCAGCGAGTTGGACACATGCACACTGACTTCATCAGTAAAATATCAGGCTGTCAGCAATTTAAACATACAGTATAATCCTGAAGTCATCAGCAGCATGTCTGTCAAGCAGTTGAATACATGTACTGTACTGACTCCTAACAATGGCCATCAGAGACTTAGAGAACTGAGGGGTAGATTTATTAAGCTTGGTGA
The DNA here is from genome assembly GCF_055691185.1 of Crinia signifera. Lineage (NCBI taxonomy): Eukaryota > Metazoa > Chordata > Amphibia > Anura > Myobatrachidae > Crinia > Crinia signifera. The sequence goes on along the minus strand of NC_139219.1, from coordinate 109,640,569 downwards.
AGTGATAAACTGTCTGTTTTTTATCACCGGCCAATCAGCTCCTACCTGTGAAGTTACAGGCTTGGTTTGAAAAATGAGAGGAAGGAGCTGATTGGCCGGTGATAAAAAACAGACAGTTTATCACTTCACGAGCTTAATAAATCTACCCCTGAGTGATTTACTAATGGGAGCTCCAAGTAGCCAAATGCGTGGGAGTCTTACCAGGACTTGCCTTCCTGGAGACGGCCATAGGTATTAACCATGTAGTGCAAAAACTACTTTATAAGTACAGGAACAATGGGTTATCCAGGATTCAACAGAGGAACAATGTACTATTTTACACCATTCTCTGTTTTTGTTTACTTTGTTCATCAAACAGGTGCTACCCCTGTGCTACAGTACCTAACCCCCACAAAACAGCAGCCACAGTTCACAAGACTAACATTTACTATTCAGATTCGTATCACAGGTTTTTCAGCTCTGATCACCAAGAAACCAAGGAGAAAGATCCTGGAAAGCAGTGCCCTCTACATCACAAACTGCACCATCTCCTGAAATTCAGAGCCTTCAGAGAAAAGTCCCTTTTGAACCGTAAGGTCTACTTAAGAGAAAATGGTATCTGCTACATATGCTGCTCTTACTCATCTTGCCAAGGACTGCAAGGTTAGTGCTAACTGCACAGAATGTAGCAGCACAGGCCATAACACAGCTTTACACCCTGGGCCTCCCCCGTGGACTTTACAACACAGCTACAGTGACAGGGCATGTACCAAAGTCTGTAAATATGCCATTAGCAACAGATCTTGCTTCAAAATCTGTCTAGTCAGAGTCTACAACAAAGGCCAACCAGATAAAGCTGTCAAACTGTATGCAATCCTAGATGAACAAAGTAACAGGTCTCTAGCCAGATCAACCTTTTTTGAGACCTTTAGTTTTAAAGGCCCCAGCATCCCTTTCAGAACCTGTGCAAGGAGTTTTTGAAACATCAGAAAGGAGAACCACTGGCTATCTAGTCGAATCCATAGATGGTAAGATATGTCTTCCCTTACCAACGATCACTCAGTGCAATGAGATCCCAGATAAAATGTCTGAAATTCTTACACCAGATGCAGCTATTCATCATACACATTTGAAACGCTTAGAACATCTAAAACCAGAACTGGACCCACAAGCTCAGATAAGTTTACTCAACATGAGAAATCTCCTACGAGTCCACAAAGCCAGAAGTCAGATTAATGGTCCAAACAATGCACCATATGCTCAGCACCTAGACCTACAATGGGTCATAATAGGAGAAGTATGCCTTGGGAGTGTGCACAAACCAGCTTCTATCAACACCAGGCTTACTTGTACATTTTAGAAAATGGACATCCTTCTCTTTTTCAACCATGTCACAATCACATCCTCATTAAAGAATTACCACACTGTACTCCAATATATTCTCTTAGTGACAACCATGTCTGTGACAACTACCAAGATCCTCTGGGGTACACAGTCTTCCAAAGAATTAAAAAGGATGACCCAGGAGCAATGTCCATAGAGGACAAACTATTCTTGGAAAATAATAAAGGAAGGACTAGCTAAAGATCATGCCAACAACTGAGTTGCACCTCTACCATTTAGAACATCTACCTAACAACATCTACCTAGCAACAGAGAACAAGTTCTTAAACGTTTCTCTACACTTAAACATAACCTTCCATGGAAACCGGAGATGAAAGATCATTTATTTTCTTTTATGGACAAAATATTTGACAATGGTCACGCTGATAGCTCCCATTCTTAAAGACTCAGAAGAATGTTGGTACACGCAATGGTTTGGAGTATACCACCTGAAGAAACCAGAGTCATATTTGATTCCAGTGCATAAGCCTCTCCAAGAGAGCTCAGTTAATGCTTGCATGCTCTAATCTCAGGCTTCACAAAATAGCTTCCAACAGCAAAGAAGTCAAGGAATTCAAGTTCAATTCCCAAGATCATACCACTGACTTAAGGGATTTGGAATTGTGAACTGATACTCTACCAGCCCAATGTAGCCTTGGACTCTTATGGGACTTGAAATCCAGCTCTTTTACCTTTCAATTGAACAGTGAAGAAAGGCCCTTCATTCACAGAGGTGTCTTGTGTACTGTAAATAGCTTGTATGACCCCAAAGGATTTGCAGCTCTTGTCACTATTCAAGATAAAGTATTCCTCACAGACCTAACTTGTGAGTCATCCGACTGGGATGTCCCACTGCCTCTACAAACAAGGAAATTGTGGGAAGAGTTGAAAAGTTCTCTGTCCTCCTTAACCAAACTTTATATTAAACGCCCATATACTCCTGTTCCTTCCACATAATTGTAAAATAAAAGATTGTGTGTATTCTCAGGTGCTTCAGTCCAAGCAATTATCTCACATATCTCAAAACCATGGACAATAAAGGTCAATGTCCTATTGAATTCATCAGTGTATTTCTGGTGATGGGGGCCGGGGATGGAAGCTCTGATGAATGGAAGCTTGCGTGTGTTTCCCCAGAGAAGGAGCAGGGGAGCCTCATGGAGAGGAGGAGGAGGGTGCAGGAGCACCGAGTGTCTCAGATGGCGCCACAGCTGTGGCCCCCAGCATGGTGACAGAGGGCCAGGACAGGCAGCAGCATCAGTGACGGCCCCGGCATGACCTGATCATAGAAACATAGAATTTGACGGCAGATAAGAACCACTTGGCCCATCTAGTCTGCCCCTTTTTTAAACATGTTAACTCAAACCATATTTGATCCTTATTTTTTTGTAAGGATATCAATATGCTTATCCCAAGCATTTTTAAATTGTACTACTGTATTTCCGTCTACCACCTCTGATGGTAGGCTATTCCACTTATCTACTACTCTTTCTGTGAAGTAATTCTTCCTCACATTTCCCCTGAATCTTCCTCCCTCTAGTTTCAGTGAATGTCCTCATGTTCTGTTGCTCCTCTTCCTGTGAAGAATGTCTCCCACCTGTACCTTGTTAAAACCCTTGATATATTTGAAAGTTTCTATCATGTACCCCCTTTCCCTTCTCTGCTCTAAAGTATACATATTAAGATCTTTTAGTCTTTCCTGGTATGTTTTGTGATGTAGGCCATGCACCATTTTAGTTGCCCTTCTTTGTACAGTCTCTAATGTATTTATATCCTTCTGGAGATATGGCCTCCAGAACTGAACACAATACTCTAGATGAGGTCGTACCAATGACCTATACAGTGGCATTATTACTTCTTTCTTTCTACTGCTGATACCTCTCCCTATGCAACCAAGCATCTGACTTGCCTTCTTCATTGCTTTGTTACATTGCCTACCTGCTTTTAAGTCCCCTGAAATAGTGACACCTAGATCCCTCTCTTCCTCAGTAGTTTCCATTATAGTGCCATTTATACTATATTTAGTCTTTGGATTTCTGAGACCCAAGTGCATGATTTTGCATTTTTTTGGCATTAAACTGTAGTTGCCATGCTCTTGAACATTCCTCTAATCTACCTAGATCCTCAATCATTTGTTTTACCCCTCCTGGTGTGTCTACCCTGTTGCATACCTTTTGTGTCATCTGCAAAAAGGCACATTTTACCCTCCATTCCATTTGCAATATCACCAATAAAGATATTAAAAGCACCGGTCCAAGTACAGATCCCTGGGGTACTCCACTTGTAACCTTTCCCTCCTTTGACTGTACTCCGTTTACTACAACTCTCTGTTTTCTGTCCTGCAACCACGCTCTTATCCAATCAACTATCTTAGAATCCAATCTCAAGCTTTCAAGTTTATTTAACAATCTGCGATGTGGGACAGTGTCAGAAGCTTTACTAAAGTCTAGATAAGCTACATCTACAGCCCCACCTTGATCTTTTACTTTAGTCACCCAGTCAAAAAAGTCAATAAGATTTGTTTGACAGGATCTTCCCCCAGTAAACCCATGCTGTTTTGGATCCTGTAAATTGCTGGTTTTGAGATATTCTACAACTCTTTGTTTTAAGAGTGTTTCCATCAATTTCCCTACTACTGATGTAAGGCTCACTGGTCCATAGTTGCTTACCTCTTCCTTGCTTCCACTTTTGTGCTGTGGGACTACATTCGCTGTTTTCCAGTCCTCTGGGATTACTCCAGTAGCTAGTGACTGGTTGAATAATTATGTTATTGGGTTTACCAGCTCCCCTTTAACCTCTTTTAGTATCCTAAGCTGAGACGAGGGATTTCCGGCCTGCAGGCTGCAGCTGCTGTCCTCCAACAAACTGTGGGAGCCTGCCTGCCCCCCACCCAATGCTCCAGCTCCAGGCAAACACAGCTGCAGTGGACCCCATGAGAGCAGGTACTGCTACTCTATCGGTCCAGAAAGGGCCCAACTACAGCCCCAGGGCCCACGGACTCTCACCTGGCCTCACTTCACCCCCACTACCTGAGTTCTGTACAGCCCAGTAAATATTTGTTCCATATGTCCGTGTCCGTCAGAATACATCCAGTGCATATCTGTATGTGTCCTATATGTGTACTGTTTTACTGTCTATCTATCTGTCTGTTGCAAACACCAAGTGGTGCCATTGAATGGCTGCCTGGGTGCTGTACAGCCCAGCAAATATGTTCCCCATGTCTGGGTCCCTCATCAGGATACGTCTAGTGCAAATCTGTACATGTGATATATGTCTGTACTGTCAATGTTTTGCTTGTTCCCACCATGGCTGTTGCACAGCAATCCAAATCTAATTCCTAGTATTCACAAGTATACCTGGCCAATAAAGCTGATTCTGATTCAGAGCAAAGCTAGCGCCACTTCCAGAGCACACAGTGCCCCGACTTTGTGCTGCAGTACTAGCTGTGGAAGCAATGGTATTAATTTCATCAGAGTTACCTATTGAACTCTCAGAAACAGAATTCTACACAGACAGTGAAGTAGTATTGGAAACATCTGGTCACATTGGGACACAATGAGACCAGATGTTTCCATGTTTAAGTCTGCAATCGTGTGCTATGGATCAGGAGATACACCAACTCAAAACAGTGGCACTATGTATATACTGCTCATAACCCCACAGATCACACTACAAGAGCCATTTTAGCCAGTCTCCTCAAAGACACCAAATGGCTCAGAGGGCCTGAATTCTTGTACAAGGCAGATTGGAACAATCCTGAAAAGACGCATTTGAACTAGAAGACGCATGCTCAGATGTTGAAATACATCCATAAGTAACTAAACTTCATACCATGGTTACTTTGGGATCAGACCAGAAAGGAATGGTTGACTTACCTCCAATAGAAGTCTAAGCGTAAAGTACTTTTCAACCAACATGCCATCTACTCGCAGGCAGATGTAGGAGGTAGTTACTTGGCTTATTTGGCTAGAGATGATCGTAATAGTGGCTCAATTCAGCAGATTTGTGACCAATCTGGTACACTGTAGTTCTCCACCCCGAGAGAGCGCAGGTGTTCTACTCCTTTTACTCCTCCTTGTACGCATCCAGGGTTTCATACATGCCATACCAACTGCAGGATTATTTATCATTAATCCAACTTCCCTGTTTGTCTCCCACATGTTAGGCGCCGAGGTCCCCGCCGCCTCCTAGTCCCGTCCGCAGCTTCAGCGCTGCAGGGACGGCGGCCATGTTCTTCCGGCGGTGTGTGCACGGAAGCGTTGGGGACGTTGCTAGGCAATGCCCCGAACTTCCAACAAGCGCCGCGGCAGGTGGAAGACTTTTCTGAGCGCACCTGACGTCACAGCACCACAGGGGGCGGCAGATTAGAATAAAAGATGGCTTGCCTGACAGTCAGGCGCTGGTTATAGCGTCCTAGCCTCCTGGTGTTTGGTAGTGTTCCTGGTTCCCTCACGCTGCTTGGCAGTCCCTTCTCCCTGTCACTTCTTGGAAGTGCTTCTTCCTGGTTCCTGCAGATATCCTGCTCCAGTGGTCTCAGCAGTGTACGGAAGTTTGGAGGTCTTTATTTGCGGCTCCAAGACATCTCCCAGATAAGTCAGGGGTAACCCTGCAGTACCTTCCATTTTCTCATTTTGTTATTAATACACCCCTGTGCATTTTTGCGCTTGTTTTATGTATTAATCCATCCTGGGCATTGTTGCCTTGATACCCATTATACTGTGTAGAGGGTATATATATTTTCTGTGCCCATCTGTGTATTATACAATCTCGGGTGGTCCACCACCATCAGGGCCATTTAGCGGGTATTCCGGTCTGTCCTTTTTGGTGTTTAGTTAGTCATGCTTTTGCACCATGCAGCCTCAGCGATCACGTTGTCCCCCCGTAAGACCTGACTGCAACGGACCTAATTCGCCCTTACAGCCGGGGCGGTTAAAGGAGAAGCCTAGCACCTGCACAAGATCGCTGACCACTGTTCCGGGCAACAGAGTTAGTGGACAGCACCGGTTACACTCCTGCTGGCCTTACACCACAGCTATTGCCTCACTAGACCTAGACATCACAGCAGCAGAGGTAGAGGCGGCCATAGCCTCCTTCCCTACTAGGGAGGTATCGGGGTGTGATGGTATCCCTATAGAAGTCTACAATAAATATAGGGACTTTTATATCCCTTATCTTTTGCTTTGTACCTTTGCAGAGAACTGCCGCCATCTATGATGGAGGCGATTATAATTGTACTCCTGAAACCGGGTAAGGACCCTACCCTCCCCGGTTCATACAGCCCTATCTCATTACTATCAACTGATATAAAAATTCTAGCTAAAATCATTGCAGTACGCTTCAATTCCGTTATAAACACCATAGTGCATTGGGATCAGACGGGCTTTATGCCGGGTAAATCCACCATACAAAACCTGCATAGACTGTTTTGTCACCTGCAACGGGAGATGTGGCTGGGTCGGAGGCAGTGGTGGTGTCTTTGGACGCCGCTAAGGCTTTCGACTCAGTGGAGTAGTCATATCTTTTGGGGAGTTATGCGCAAATTTGCCTTAGGCACAAATTTTTTACGGTGGGTCCAATTGCTTTATTCCTCTCCTAGAGCCAGGCTATCTATAAACGGATTTGTTACCCCTTAATTTCCATTAGGTCGTGGCACTAGGCAGGGCTGCCCACTATCTCTGGCCCTTTTTGCCTTAGCTGTTGACCTCTGGCCTGCATAATTAGAGAACATCCTGACATCAGGGGTGTACCTGAACTGATGTCATTGCATTATATGCTGACGATATGTTGCTCTTCCTGGGGGATGTGGGTCCCTCCTTGGTAGCCATGCTCGAAACAATTCATTTATTTGGTACTTTTTCAGGTCTACTTATCAACTGAGATAAGTCCAGTATCTTCACATTGGGGGTGTTATCCCTGCTAGCCTCCCCACTGCTTCCCCACTTCAATGGACCCTTCACTTTTAATATTTGGGAGTATGGGTTACGCCAATGGTAAAAGACTATGTCACTCAGAATCTGAACCCAGTCACTGCAAATCTCCAAAAGAGAACTCATGTTTGGAAGAAGCTTCCCCCTACCGTATCGGGAAGAATTTATCTCCTTAAAATGGTAATACAGCCCAAATATCTCTACCTATTACAACATTCCCCTATCTACATCCCAAAGAAAGTTTTTGCTAAGATACATAGTATATTCTCGACATTTATTTGGGGTGGAAGGACTCCCAGGGTGGCCTTGGGAACTCTGATGCGAGCTAAGAGCGATGGCGGCCTCGGCCTCCCTGACATACATCTGTATTATTTAGCTACCCAGTTAATGCACATATCCAATTGAGTACAGGGACGGTATAGCCCTACTTTCTCTGAGTTTGTTATTGAAAGGGTGGGACCTTCAGTGACACCACTCCATTTTCTTTTAACCGGTACTATACGTGGGCAGATCAGATCTGTATGGAAACAGTCCCATTCATATTTCACATGGAAAGACATTGATGGACACACCCCCTATGGAATAACGCTACATTTAGGGAGCTATTACCCTTAAAAGCGGGGCTTAGTTCAATTGCACAGCTGTATGGGGACAATACTCTTAAATCCTTCCAACAGCTGTGCAAAGAGTTTCACATCCCTAATAAGGCCTTTTTTAGATATTTCCAATTGCGCCATGCTGTACAGTCGCAATTTAGAGGGACCACTCCACATATATCGCCCTCTCCAGTTAAGCAGTTGGTCATTAGCTTGGGCCAAACCAAGCAGATATCCACTATATACGCTACACTTAACCTTAATGTGTCCTGCCGAAACTTAGATAGATTAAGGACCAGGTGGGAGTCTGATATTGGTTCCCTGGATGAGGATCAATGGATGCAGATGCTGGGATCAATAAGGTGTACTACCCCCTGTATAAAATTCCAACAAGTATTCTTTTACATTTTTCATCAGTCTTATCGCACACCTGTGTCTCTACATAGGGCAGGTCTGAGGGCGGATACAAATTGTCCCAGGTGCGGGACAGGTGATGCAGACTTTTGGCATATGTTGTGGGAGTGCCCCACGGTGCTTGCTTTCTCCAATCTCTGTTGCCTGCCTTATGTATGTTTGGCCTTGATCTGGAGGAAACACACTCCCTTATGATATATAGATACATCTTGTGCCTCACCACATTGGCTAAAGTGCTGATTGCATGATATTGGTTCTCTACCATGTCCCCCAGCATTCCTCATTGGAGGGCACTGGTCAGCGAGGTTTCGGGGCATGAGAAATTTGTACACCAGACACATTGTTCCCTTACCCATTATCATGCAAAATGGGACAGATGGAATGACTCCACTCTGGATAGGGATTCACCCAATTAGAGGCATCAAGGGGCTTCTACAACATATTGTACTTTTTACCTCTCTATTGACACTATTAAAATACTGTTACTGCTGCACCCCTATAATGTAATTGTTGTGCTGCTAGAATATCCTCATTGTATTTACTCTGTATATCTCTTTTATACCCCTTTCACACTGCACTTGTTAAACGGTATATTGCCGTTTTTTTCCCACTTCAAAATGTTTAAGGCTGCAGTGCCAGAGTTGATTTACCGGTTAAAGAAAACCAGTATTTCAAAACGTTTAAAAAGCAGAGTCCTACACGTTTCAGAGCCGTTTTTTATGCAGTGAGAATGGCTCTGAAACAGTATTTAGTAAAAACAACAGATTACAGACCTGTGATAGGCTGTCCCCTGCATTCTGCCTTGAAACATGTTCAGGGGATTAAACGGGTTGACTGATGTGAATGGTACTTAAACGGTATATAAAACGGTAATCTACTGCAATGTGAAGGCTCAGACCCGTTTTAAACACTGTTTAAAAATACCGTTTTTTGAAACGTTTTGGCAGTGTGAAAGCTGTATTAACGTGAAAACACTGCAAATGTACTCAAAGCAAATTCTTTATTATTTATGTATATCTAGATGCATTTTATGGAGTCACATGACAAGGTTTCTTTTTTTTTCTTCTTCTTTTGTATGTTTATGTTTCGCATATCTAAAAATCAATAAAAAAAAACGACACAATTAAAAAAAAAAAAAACTCCATACCATGGTTTTAGATTGTCAACTCACAGATTCCAACGACCCTTGACTACAGTTTCTAATGGCCTAGGATCCATTTCTGCTTACTCCTGCCACTCTTATAACTCAGAAGACTTTGACTGCTTATGCTCCTTCTGGAGAATTTAACACCAAAGACCTATTTAAACGTCAATGGAGACAAGTTCAAAGACTTGCAAACACATTTTGGGACAGGTGGAAAAGACAGTACTTGCCAAACCCAACCTGAAACCAGATGACATTGTGCTCATCAGAGACTGTCAGGCACAACATAACTAGTGGCCTTTAAGGCCAAGTAAGGATGGGAAAGCCTATAAGGTTTAGGTCAAGATCTGTAAACTAGGAGAGACTAAGTTGTTTCTCAGACCAGTATCTGAACTGTTCTTTCAGTTATCGTCTTAGAGTTTATTATATGGTAACAGCGATACTAGACTCCCTGTCTGGTATCGCTGGTACCATATATTAAACCTGTCATGCCTTTTCACATAGATTTCTGTTGTATTCATTTGTTTTCTGTGATTTACATTAACATAAACAATTCCCTCCAATGGTCAGCACAGAACTAAATCTCAGTAGAAGTATTTTATTCATTTTAGCTCTCTGTAGTTAGCTTAGCAATGCATTATGGGCTATAGATGCCCATAATAGATGCCCATATAGATGGACTCAGGCAGACCTATTTCACATTACATACAAAGTCATTCATTTTGAGAGCAAAAATGCTCACGCTAGTTAAAAATTAAATGAGGTTAGTGTTGGGAGCTGGAGAGGGATTCAGGCATTATCATAAATGATAGAATGGGTAATAGTGCACACTGCTCGAGTGCAGCAGCAGAAGCTAACAGGACCTTGGCATGCATTAAAAGGGGAATGGATTCAAGAGATGCCAGTGTGATAGTACCACTTTATAAATCGTTGGTAAGGCTTTATTTAAAGTATTGTGTCTAGTTCTGGGCACCTCACCTTAAAAAAATATATAAATGAACTGGAATTGGTTCAGAGAAGGGCAACTAAATTAATAAGGGGTCTTGAGTCAATAGAACATAAAGATAGGCTAACCAGGCTGAATATGTATTCACTTGAAAAGCTAAGACTGAGAGGTGATATGATTAGTATGTTCAAATACAGGATGGGAAATCATAATGAGCTTGGAGATGACTTATTCAGTAACAAGGCTGTACTTATAACGCGTGGGCATGCACTAATAGTTAAAGAGACAAAACTTCTTATGGAATTAAGAAGATGTTTCTTCACTGTGAGAGCGGTTAAGTTATTGAACTCTGCCAGAAAATGTGGGAATAGCAACCACAGTAAAGTAGTTTTTAAAATAAAACTGGATGCATTTATGGACACAAAGGGAATGATATAGTTATTCGCTAGTCGAATTAGATAAGTTGAACTTGATGGACTAACGTCTTTTTTCAACCTAAATTACTATGTTACATGGTCCAGCCTGGTACAGCATTCAATGGGTATTTTATCACTCAAAATGTGTCACCCTAATTGGCCAGTGCTCCCCTTTCCCTTCAGAGTTCAATTCAAGCTCATCACACTCACTTACAAAGTAAACAATCTCTCCCACCTATATATCTGACCAGTGGCGGAACTAGAGAGTAGAAGGCCCAAGTGCAAGCATATGCTTTGGGCCCACACCAACTTGCCTCTCACCACCTCCACTAAAGAAAAACAACACAGTATGTTGTTGTAATGAGTGCCCATGGCTGTGCTCAAATGCCCCCAGTGTCTCACCAACATGCACCTCCATCACCACAATACACTGCAATACATCACTATACTACATTACCAGATATGCTGCATACATCGCTCCACTACATCACCACAATACGCTGCAATACATCACTCCACTACATCCCCAAATACATTGCACACATCCCTACATTACATCATTATACTACATCCCCAAATACGCTGCATACATCACTACACTACTAAAGGACTGCACCCTCCTTAGTTATGGGCCTGCGTTGACTGGCTGGCTACTGTATTCTACTACAGGGGTAAATCCAGAAAAAATTACGGGGGCACTGTGTTGTAGGTTGCTGGTGTGGTCAGGTAGAGGAGTATGGATGAAACCACAATGTTGTTGCAAGGGTTGTAGAGGAGGAATATTGGGAGACAGGAAAGAGGAGGAGGAGTGGGAGAGCAGGAGGAATACGGATGTGGGCTGCAGGACACATGGTTTGCCAGCACCCTCAGTCACCACTACTTCTGTCCCTTTACCTATGGCTTGCTGTTGCCCAGTGAAAAAATTGCAGAGAGCGCCAGCTTATAACCATGTCATTGCTGTAATCTAAATGCACCGGTGAGCATCCTGTGGTGCCTTGAACCTTGAAAAAGGGCTATTTTTAAGCTCGAAACGCGAAAGTAAGACATCTCAGCGACACTCTGTGCTCCCCCATTGGTGGTTCACAAGACCTGCCAGCTCCTTTTATTATTTTATATGTTTGTTTGGGTTTATTTGACCCCTGTTTTATCTGTCAATTTTTTATGGAATAAAAACATCCTTTTTGAGGATCAACCATCACCTGCTTCTTTCCTGGGACCACCTGTGAGAGGGACAAACAAAGAAACCTTTCTGCGCACATAGGGCTTGGTCCCTAGGTGAGTGTTGGACATAAGGGGTGAATCTGTGAGAGTGAAGTTGTGTTACAGAGGAAATTATCAAAGATACCTTTATATGCAAATAGGGTATTGATATAAGGTCAGTATCGATCTAGCAGGTGCGTGGTTGCTGATGGTAATGTTTTTGATATTGGAAGTTGAATGGGAGAAAGACCATCGAATTCCAAGTACAAAGAAACCCCTATATGCACATAGGGCTTTGATTTAAGGTCAGTTAGCATCATAGGTCCCCCCGTCTAGACACAGGAGGATCCCTTAGATTCACCTCAGCTTATTGGTGAATCGAAATACATGTAGGGGATACAGCGCCAGTGACAACACCCAATTTTTTCTGGAGTTTGTTAGTGGGATCGTGTCCCAGGTGGAGTTCATAGGCAGCAGTATCCATTAGCGCGGTCATTGTTTGGTATAATTGTTTGTTAGGGGAGGGCAAATAAGTGAGCAAACACACAGTGACAAATACAAACACACTGTACATTGCAAGGAACCAGTGAATTACATGTCGTGTTCTTAACTGAAACCTATATACTGTAATGCAGGAGCTTCACAGGAAGGACAACGTGCAGCAGCCTCGGCAGGGAGAGTATAGCGTCCCCAGCCCAGGAATACCAGTCAAGTGCCAAGCACATGTCACGATCCGAGCTGTCAGACAGACTTTCTTACCGGCTAAGTGCCTCCGCAGGTTCAGCTTGCGGTCCAGACGTCATCTCTGCCGGCCTCCTGTCTCCCAGTGACAGTCCCCAGTGCACGGCAATCCACCTGTCCGCCGCCATTGCTCCCAGTATCCAGCATGGTGTGCACAAACACACTTTTCCGCCATAGCAGACATGGGGGCTGCCATGTTCTTTCCAGTCACATGTCTGTGCTGTCCAATCCTGTTGGTTCTGATCTCCCTGTCATACTTCCTCGGCCAATCCTGGCCACCCAGTGGGGATAAGTATGCTGGGAGCTCTCAGAACCATTGCTAGTGCTTCAGTTGTCTCCAGTGTATGGTCAGCTGTCCTTGTCTCTGTGCAAGTGTATTTCTCTGCTGGTGTTGTTTTCCATGCTGCAGTGTGTTCCAGGTTGTTCCATCTCCTGTGAAGTCCAGGTTATTCCACCGCCTGTGATCCTGCCTCTCAGCCCAGCGACCAAGCCTAGCTCAGGGACTCTGGTCCTTCCGATGCTCCAGCATCATCCACCATCGATGTTTCATCGCTAGTCCGATATTCCGGATCTCCTGCTTCCGTCCGTCATTCCGGACCCACAGTCATCTCCCGTCCGTCATTCCGGACCCACAGTCATCTTCCATATCCGATACCTGAATCCGATGTTCCCACATCATCATCGATAGTCCGATATTCCGGATCTCCAAGCCAAGCTTCCGTCCGTCATTCCGGACCCACAGTCAAACTCAAGTCTTCCGTCCGTCACTCCGGACCCACAGTCTCCACATCCGATGTTCCACCATCGATCCCACATATCATCACATCTGTAAAGTATTGCAATCTGCATAAACTGTCATTTCTCCTGCATACTTTACTGTCTGTTAATATTACAACCATCTGCAAATAAACTCCGGTTGTATTTTACCTCTGACTGCTTATTGGCTCTGGGTGCACTGTCGCGCACTCCATGCGCAAGGGTCCTCTCCAACCTTCCCGGTTCAGGTACCGGTCCAGGTCCCCACCAGAGGTCTCAGTCTCGTCGACTAAGCCCCCTGGTGTGACAGTAAGCACTAGCCAAATGGATCCAGCCGCAAACCAAGCATCTCCACCCAACCCTGTACAGCAACTGGCTGTTCGCTTGGATCAGCAAGAGGCTGCGCAGAGCCAAGTGATTCATTGTCTGCAAGATCTGTCTTCCCGGCTGGATAAGCTACAGACCACTCTCAGTGGCCCTGAGCCTGTCAGAGAACTTCCAAGTCCAGTTCATCCTCCTGTAATGGCTGCTGCACCTCGCCTTCATCTCTCTGTCCCCACCAAGTATGATGGGAACCCCAAGACCTGTCGAGGTTTTCTCAATCAGTGTGAGATTCACTTCGAGCTGCAACCCAGCAACTTCCCTACTGAAAGGGTCAAGATCGCCTACATCATCTCCCTCCTGTGTGGAGCAGCGTTAGAATGGGCGTCTCCCTTATGGGAAAGATCTGATGCCATCCTGTCCAACTACAAGGACTTTGTGTCAACATTCCGGCGTATCTTCGATGAGCCTGGGCGATCAGCATCTGCCTCCACTGAACTCCTCCGTCTCAGACAGGGATCCCGCTCCATCGGGCAATATCTGGTCCAGTTCCAGATTCTGGCGTCTGAACTCTCCTGGTGTGATGGGGCCTTATACGCAGCTTTCTGGCATGGCCTATCCGACCGTATTAAGGATGAACTCGCTACCAGAGACTTACCCTCAGGTCTAAATGACCTTATATCATTGTGTATCAAAGTAGACCTACGCTTCCGAGAAAGGGCTGTAGAACGTCACAAGAGCGCTCCAGTTAAAGTGCCAACTCCTCCGCCTTCTTTACCCACTGCTCCTGTGGTCCATTCCAAAGAAGAACCAATGGAGATAAACCGTTTCCGTTTGTCTCCAGGAGAACGTCAACGTCGACGGTTGGCACAGCTCTGCCTGTATTGTGCCGATCCTGCACATCAAATTTCTGCATGCCCAAAGCGTCAGGAAAACTCCTCCTCCTAGCCCGTCAAGGAGAGGGTAGGCTAGGAGTAATTAAGTCCTCTCCATCAGCAACTGATTGCGTCCTTCCAGTTTCCCTACAAGTTGGTCAGCATTTCAAGACTGTCTCCGCACTTCTTGATTCCGGTGCCGCTGGCAACTTCGTTACTGCAGAACTGGTCCGCAAGTGGGGGTTACCCACTGAAAGTCTTTCCAAGACTGTCTTCCTTACTGCTGTGGATGGCAGTAGGATTCCTGATGCGACAGTCTCCCGCAGAACTTTGCCACTTACAGTAAAAGTGGGAGTCCTGCACACTGAACTTTTGTCCTTCCTGGTTTTACCCCGAGCCACTCATGCTCTGGTTCTGGGTTTACCCTGGCTCCGTCTTCACAATCCTCGTCTTGATTGGAAGACATCGGAAATCCTTTCCTGGGATCCTTCCTGCTCCGGTACCTGTCTCCAAAAGGTACTCCCAGCTCGTCATTCTTCAGCCGATGCAGCAGACCTTCCACCTCTTCCCTACCAAGAGTACTCAGATGTATTCAGCAAGTCTGGCGCTGATGTCCTACCTCCTCACAGACCATGGGATTGCCCTATCGACCTTATCCCAGGCAAAGAACCACCCAGAGGTAGAACTTATCCTCTCTCTCTTCCAGAGACTCAAGCCATGACCAATTACATCAAGGAAAATCTGGCAAAGGGATTCATCCGTCCTTCAACTTCTCCTGCTGGCGCAGGGTTCTTCTTCGTAAAGAAGAAGGATGGAGGCCTACGTCCCTGCATTGATTATCGCGGCCTCAATGACATTACAGTAAAGAACCGATATCCGTTGCCCCTCATCACCGAGCTGTTTGACCGTGTCAGCGGTGCAACCATCTTCACGAAACTCGACCTGAGCGGTGCATATAATCTCATCCGCATACGAGAGGGCGACGAGTGGAAGACGGCGTTTAATACCAGAGACGGCCACTATGAGTACCTCGTCATGCCCTTCGGGCTCAGCAATGCCCCAGCCGTGTTCCAGCACTATGTCATTGAGATTTTTCGGGACATTCTGTATCGTCATGTAGTTGTATATCTCGATGACATTTTAATCTACGCCAATAACATCACAGAACATCGTTATTGGGTCAAAGAGGTTCTGTCCCGGCTGCGAGCAAATCATCTTTACTGTAAACTGGAGAAGTGTGTCTTCGAGGTGAAGTCTATACCCTTCCTAGGGTACATTGTCTCCGGTTCTGGTCTTCAAATGGATCCAGGAAAACTGCAGGCCATCCAAGATTGGCCAATTCCCTCTTCGCTGAAAGGTATTCAACGTTTCCTGGGTTTTGCCAATTATTACAGAAAATTAATTCGTAATTTCTCGTCTATTGTGGCTCCCATCACTGCCTTAACGAAAAAGGGGTCTAATCCAGCGAAGTGGCCGGCAGAAGCCATCGAAGCCTTCCATCTGTTGAAACAGAGGTTCACTTCCGCTCCTGTTTTAAGACAACCTGATACCACCTTGCCCTTTATTCTCGAGGTTGATGCCTCCTCCGTGGGTGTTGGGGCAGTCCTCTCGCAGAAAGCGCCCGATGGTCGTCTTCATCCCTGTGGGTTCTACTCCCGTAAGTTCCTGCCTGCAGAGCGTAACTATGCCATCGGTGACCAAGAGCTCCTCGCCATCAAGTTGGCATTAGAAGAATGGAGATATCTTCTAGAGGGCGCTGTTCATGAGATCACAATTATCACAGACCATAAGAATCTTCTGTATCTCAAGTCTGCTCAATGTTTAAATCCCCGTCAAGCCAGATGGACACTTTTCTTTTCCAGGTTCCGTTTCAAGCTGTCGTTCTGTCCAGGGACACAAAACCGAAAAGCTGATGCCCTTTCCCGCTCATGGGAGCAAGAAAGTGAGTCTAAGTCCACACATCAACATTTTATTATTGATCCAGTGGCCTTCTCCGCAACGAGAGTTTCAAATCTCACGCCCCCTACAGGGAAAAGATATGTAAAGCCAGCTCTAAGAAAGAAGTTGCTCTGTTGGGCGCATTCTTCAAAATTCGCTGGCCATGCAGGCATTCAGAAAACTTACGAGTTTATCACCAGGTCCTACTGGTGGCCGTCCCTCAAACAGGATGTACAGGACTTTGTTTCCTCTTGTGCTAAATGTGCTCAGCACAAGACCAGTCGTCAGTCTCCTCCTGGGCAATTGATGCCACTGTCAGTGCCACATCGTCCTTGGATGCATATCTCTATGGACTTTGTAACTGATCTTCCAGAGTCTGACAAGTTCACCACCATCTGGGTGATTGTTGACCGGTTCACCAAGATGGCACACTTCGTTCCCCTCACCGGTCTTCCGTCAGCTTCCAAGCTGTCCCAGCTCTTCATCAAAGAGATATTCAAGCTTCATGGGCTGCCTCTTGAAATCATCTCCGATAGAGGAGTCCAATTCGTAGCCAAGTTCTGGCGAAGCCTGTGCTCCCTGCTTCAAATCAAGTTAAAGTTTTCCACAGCCTACCACCCTCAAACCAATGGCCAAACGGAGAGGGTGAATCAGGACCTTGAAGCATGAAGCATGAAGAGTTCTGCCATAATAACCAATATCATTCTTCATCAAATGTCATTCCATTCCTTGCCAATTATGGGTTTCATCCTCGAGTTCCTGACTTCACTCTGCAACCTGTGTCCTCTGTTCCAGCGGTCGACACAACACGACATGACCATCCGGCAGTTCGTCAAATCCTGGAAGCTCATTCGTTCTTCACTTCTGAAGGCTTCAAGCAGGTACAAAAAATTTGCCGACAGGAAACGCAGAGCTGTGCCAGCCCTCCGTCCAGGAGATCGTGTCTGGTTGTCAACCAAGAATCTTCGATTGAGAGTGCCATCGATGAAGTTCGCTCCCCGATATATTGGTCCTTTCCCAGTTGAGCGAGTCGTCAATCCAGTAGCTTACAAGCTCAAGTTGCCGCCCTATTTGAAAGTGCCAGCTACATTCCACATTTCGCTGCTCAAGCCGCTGGTTCTGAATCGCTTTCATTCCAAGCTCCCCAAGGCTCCTAAGGTTTGCACCCAGCGTGGAACAGAATATGAGGTCAGTAAAATCTTGGACTCTCGCATCCGATATGGTCGTCTGCAATATCTGATCGATTGGAAGGGCTACGGCCCCGAAGAGCGATCATGGACCAATGCCATCGATGTCCATGCTCCCAGACTCATCCGGGCGTTCCACTCCAAGTTTCCCCGCAAGCCTAAAAGGTGTCCTGGGGCCACCCTTAAAGGGGGGGGTGCTGTCACGATCCGAGCTGTCAGACAGACTTTCTTACCGGCTAAGTGCCTCCGCAGGTTCAGCTTGCGGTCCAGACGTCATCTCTGCCGGCCTCCTGTCTCCCAGTGACAGTCCCCAGTGCACGGCAATCCACCTGTCCGCCGCCATTGCTCCCAGTATCCAGCATGGTGTGCACAAACACACTTTTCCGCCATAGCAGACATGGGGGCTGCCATGTTCTTTCCAGTCACATGTCTGTGCTGTCCAATCCTGTTGGTTCTGATCTCCCTGTCATACTTCCTCGGCCAATCCTGGCCACCCAGTGGGGATAAGTATGCTGGGAGCTCTCAGAACCATTGCTAGTGCTTCAGTTGTCTCCAGTGTATGGTCAGCTGTCCTTGTCTCCGTGCAAGTGTATTTCTCTGCTGGTGTTGTTTTCCATGCTGCAGTGTGTTCCAGGTTGTTCCATCTCCTGTGAAGTCCAGGTTATTCCACCACCTGTGATCCTGCCTCTAAGCCCAGCGACCAAGCCTAGCTCCGGGACTCTGGTCCTTCCGATACTCCAGCATCATCCACCATCGATGTTTCATCGCTAGTCCGATATTCTCGATCTCCTGCTTCCGTCCGTCATTCCGGACCCACAGTCATCTCCCGTCCGTCATTCCGGACCCACAGTCATCTTCCAGATCCGATACCTGAATCCGATGTTCCCACATCATCATCGATAGTCCGATATTCCGGATCTCCAAGCCAAGCTTCCGTTCGTCATTCCGGACCCACAGTCAAACTCAAGTCTTCCGTCCGTCACTCCGGACCCACAGTCTCCACATCCGATCCCACATATCATCACATCTGTAAAGTATTGCAATCTGCATAAACTGTCATTTCTCCTGCATACTTTACTGTCTGTTAATATTACAACCATCTGCAAATAAACTCCGGTTGTATTTTACCTCTGACTGCTTATTGGCTCTGGGTGCACTGTCGCGCACTCCATGCGCAAGGGTCCTCTCCAACCTTCCCGGTTCAGGTACCGGTCCAGGTCCCCACCAGAGGTCTCAGTCTCGTCGACTAAGCCCCCTGGTGTGACAGCACATCTATCACCATCAGCTTTCTCTGCTTACAACAATCTGGCTTTGGCTGCTGCTGTCAGAGCTCTGTTCTGAGAGCTGACCCGGCACCTGACTGCTGTTGCTGATCCCTGGTGCTAGCTGGAATCCCTGGATCCCACGGCAATGAAAGGGCCCATAGCGGTGGACACTATTAAGAATCCCAGGATAGGATTCTTAAGTAATGGTCAGGGGCCTCGGTGCAATGCATTGGCTGCACCGCCTGTAGTTCCGCCCCTGTATCTGACCTTATCTCTCCTTGCACTACCACCTGCCCCCTCCGATCCATAAATGCACATTGTGCTCAATATCTGTGGAATTCTCTACATCTCCCTATCAGACAAGCCACCTCCCTGCAAAACTTTAAATGGCTCTCAAAACCCACTTCTTAATTAAATCTAACCAATTCTCATCCTAACCTTATGACCATGCTCACTTCTACCCCTGCCATGTTACCCCAGTCTCTCTGCCCCTTCCCTTTTAAATTGTAAGCTCTCACAAGCAGGGCCCTTTCTCCTTATGTACTTTTCTAAGAATACGGTAGATCTCTGCCACTGTTAAAATAGCACCAGTGTTCGCTACTGCAAATGTCTTATTTATTTATGTATTTGTCCTAACTTGCATTTTTACTGTAAATCACTCTTTTCTTGTTTTTTGCTCATCTATGTAATAATAATAATTTTATGTTAGCTGTATCCGCTGCACTGTAACATTTCTCTTGTACAGGTAATGCCATGTTTGTATGGTTAATGTTATTTGTATTGCCAGGGCCGAAACTAGGCAGTCATTTGGTCGCCCCCCCCCCCCCCAAAAAAATAATAATAATAATCACTGCCTTGGGGACAGGCAGCGGGGGTCTGGGGACTGCAGAAGGTTAACTCCGGCTCCTAGCACTGCCGGGCGGTGGGCGGGAGGCAGATTTTGAAAAGACTTACTGGACGCGTCCGGTGCGCGTGACCCCCTAGCCCCCTCCTAGTTATGGCCCTGGTATTGCATATGTTTCCTTAGCCTTTTTTCATGTCCATATTGTAATTGCATCTTCATGTTTTATTTATAGATTTACCACTTCACGTCAATTTAGCAAATTCACATCAGTATTGCAATTTCATGTCTTTGCGAAGTTATGCTTATTAGATCATCTAATAAATCATCACATATATTCGTGATCCCTTTACTGATTAAGAAATATCATTCTTCAGACATTGTATCAGGATGAATTATTGAAAAGTAAAGGAGGGTTATACAGTACACTTCAAATTTGCCAAAGAGGCTTACTGAGAGGATGAGCAGAGGTTTTGTGCGTGTATGTATATATGTATGTAGTGTGGTAGAGTCAGCATTTCCCCACAAGAATGTAATGTGAAGGATCCAGGCCAGGTTTTGGAAGCCGTACCAGAATTCCAGGTGTAATCAGCAGCACCTGGGATTTCCTGATAAGGGATTCCAGGGCAGATTCACCTTGCTCTTGGTGGTTGAATATCTACCCGAGTGATAGGCCAGGGGTGTTCTAACATATTGGAGCCTTTCAAAATGCTGATATGCTGACAGAGCCTGTATGCTACTGCCTGTAATACTGACTGCATGTGAATCGAACCTGCTATGTTGTAACCTGCTGTTGATCCTTGTGATCCTTGTCACAATTGGTTGAGAACGCAAGCAAGGATCCATCTTAGCAGGACACAGTGTACAGCATGAGCCGTGGGTGAGATATCAGTGTTTAAACTGCAAGGTTTTTTTTCCCCTCTTCTCTGGTTATGCATTGTACTTGTAGCCTTAAAGGGACATTGCATTATAAACAGACTGTTAAATAGCCAGCAAAGCAGGCTGGTGTTGGCTCGGTCTGTTTTTATAAGCCTGGTACATTATATTAAACCTCCTAGGTTTGCTCTTAAAGGGGAAGAGCAGGGCAATATGGAGGAATTACTAAAAATATTAACTGACATGGCTGCTGGTCAGCAGACTTAGATACAAGTCCAGCTAGCCAAGGTCTAGATGATATATGAGGGGCAGCAGAAGCTGGCTGCTGATCAGCAGTATCTGGCTGAAAGTCAGCAAACCCAGTTGCAGAGCCAGCAGACTCAAATTAAAATATTGTGTCATGAGTTAAAAGTGCTTAAAAAAGGTGAACCAGAGCGAGAAAGGGTGCTGAAGCTCTCCCAATGATATAGAGGCATTCCTTTGCACGTTTGATCGCTTTGCCATGCGGTTGGGATGGCATGCAGAGGAATGGTCTGACAGGTTGGCTCCCTGTTTAACAGGGGAAGCACAGCCAGTGTATGTGTATATGACTGTGGTTGAGACACGCTCCTATCCTAGCCTGAAAAAGGCTATACGGGACAGGATTGGAGTGACGGGCCCAGCAAAGACGAAGAGTTCCATGACTGGCGGCTGGATTGCTCTGAGCCTCCCAGAATTCAGCTGGCCAAACTAGTCCAGCTTTCAAGGGCTTGGTTGCAGCCGGATAAAAACTCCTAAGTGAGGATTGTGGAGATAGTCACACTGGACCAGGCTATGTGGTTTTAGACTGCTCGGTGCAGCAGTGGGCCTTCCAGACATTTGAGGAGCTGGCGGTGCTGATTGAGTGGTCAGGTCAGGATATTTGCCAATACTGAAGCCCAGAACTTGGGTCCCAGTGGTTAAACTAATGGCTCTGCCTCCCTTGGTGTGCTTTGAGTGTGGAGAGCCTGGTCGTGCTGCAGTTCTGCCCAAAACAAGGAGAACCAATGGATTGCAGTGCAGGCAAAATGGCTCGACCATTGATCAGCATGGTGGCTGTGGGTGTATCCCAAGCAGAGTCCTTCCTGTTCTGGGTGCTGGTACAGTTGGAAGGCCAAGAGATCTGTGCCCTGGGAGATATCGGCAGTGAGGTCACCATTGTTCTGCCAATGTGGTTCCTCCAGGAGCTGACAAGGTCCAGCTTCCTGTCAGGGTGCTGTGTATCCATGGTAATGTGGAGGAGTGCCCATGTGTCTACTTACCTCTGATGATTTAAGGTCAGTCATTAAAGGTGGTAGTGGTGGTGATCTCCAGACCACCTTATCTGCTGATCCTGGTCCATGACTTTCCATTGCTTCAAGGGCTGGTTGCCTGGCATGAAACCAACAGCCACTGGAGCAACTAAGGGGCCAGATACTACCAAAGTTTGGCATCCAGGAGAGATGCTGCCAGTCCTGAAACAACCTAAGAGACTGAGTCTGAGGCCCAGTGGAACCCAGTTGGTGAATAGATATCACTACATGATTTTGGGAGAGATCAACGTGATTATAGCAATTTGGTACACAACGTTTAGACTGTTAAAGTGGTTAATGGCAGTGTAATTGATGCTTTGTGATTAGAGGGTGTACTCTATTTTGTTTTGAAAAATGATTTGCTATATCATGTTGCTACTTTACTGACTGGAGCGATTGGTATTCGAAGCCGCACATACGAATTTGTGGGGTGCTCTAATGGGGAATGAGAAAACAATCCAAAGCATCCAGTACTTTTGGCCCATCATCTATGCTTCCATTAAGAGGTACTGTATTATCAGGAATGCCCAGTGTGCCAGAGAACAGTCCCATGGCCAGAGTTTAGGGCTCCACTGGTACCCCTCCCTATCATTTCCATGCCTTTTGAGTGGATCTGATGAAGCCAGTGAAAAAATATGCTTAAGGGCACATATTGGTGGTAGTTGATTATGCCACCAGGTACCAAGAGGCTATACCCCTGTGTTATATGAAATCTGGCACTATTGCCAGAGAGCTGCTAACCATGTATACCCGCTTAGGAAAACTGAAAGAGGTCTTAACGAACCAAGGTACACCTTTTGTGTCTAGACTCATGAAGGATTTATGCCAGTTGCTAGAAGTAGACAGGATTACCACCTCCGTGAACTACCCGCAAATAGATGGCATGGTAAAAAGATTTAATAAAACCCTTAAGCAAATGATAAATAGGGCAGTGTCTCAAGAATAATGAGATTGGGATTTGCTCCTACTTTACTTGATGTTTTCCGTCAGAGAGGTACCCCAATCCTACAGAGTTTAGTCCCTTTAAGCTTCTCTATGATAGACAGCCCAGAGGAATTCCAGATCTCTTAAGGGAAGGGTGGGAAGACCAACCATGCCAGGACCCCAACATTGTTCAGTTTGTGGCCCAGTTATACAGCCGTCTAAGGCAGATTGCGCCACTTCTAAATGAACACATGGAAAGGGCCCAGCAACGTCAGAAGCAAAGGTATGATGTTACTTCAGTCAAGCGGTCCTTTAACCTGGGAAACAAAGTGTTAATGCTGGTACTTAGCACAGAAACCAAGATGTATGCACAATGACGGGGCCCTCATAGAGGCAGTGGGACCGGTCAATATTACAGTCTAAGAGGAGGGTAGAATCCAGGAGATACAAATCTAACATGTAAACCTGTTAAAACCCTGGAAGGAAACTGCAGGTCAGCCCTCTTTAATAGCTTAATAGGTTCCAGAATGCCAGGTACCCAATGCAGTCACGCTTACTCAGAACAGAAACGGGAAGTGAAAAACTTAAAGTGAAGCACTACCAATATGTGTTTTCTGCCATTCTGGGAAAGACCCAGATCATATGTTACACGGAGAAAAAGAAGACTCTTTTTGGGGGGCACTCTTGAAATATGTACAAAAATAGATGTACATATGTATACCTATTGTTACCCAAAAGTGTGGAAAAAAGAGCTATTGATTTGGTGATAGTACTTAAAACTTAACTTTTAATGTTTTTTGTTTAAATATAGAAGGGTAATTAACACAAAATATACATTTTAATTACACAATTAAAGTTTAAAATATGCACAACTCCCAAATGAGTCCCTGTCAGTGATTAAGATTTAATCAATGAGCAACTTAATGAGTCCTTAATCTATTATATTGAATTTAAAGATTTAAGAGCTCACAAATGTCAACCGTTGTGTTCACCACCGTTGCTAGTCATGAAATATTCTGTAATTTTGGGGTATTCTGCGCCCACTTGTAATGGTGAAATAGTCAGGGTAAGAGCCTATTCATACCAAACATTAAAAAAAAAACTTATTGGCAATATAGTCAGAAACAGTAGCAATAATATGTTTGTGTATAGATAGTATCAAATGAACATATTTATCATAGTTAAGTGTGTTTATTGCTAGCGGCCGTAGGTCATAAACAGGTATTATTGGGGAGAGATAAGGTAAGAGAGTAATAAGTTTTGCAGGTGTCTATATCTCACCCAAATCTCACCTTCTTACCATCATACGTTTAGAGGTAACAGCCTTCTCTACCCCAGAGGGTTTATTCCAGTATAAAGTACTCCCATTTGATTAACAACAACCTTCCAGAGCTATGAATAAGTTGCTGCAGCCCAACAGTGATTATGCAGCTGCATATTTAGATGACATTGTTATTTTTAGCTTTATCTGTGAATCACACCTACCAAAGTTAGAAGCCATTTTACAGTCTCTATGGGCACACAGATTTACTGCCAACCCTGAGAAATGTGCAATTGGTGTGGTTGAGGCGAAGTATTTGTGGGCAGAAAACAGGTTAAACCTCAGCCTATTAAAGTAGAAGCAGTCCTAACCTGGTCTAAACTTAAATTTAAGTCACAATTTAGGACATTTCTCTGTCTGGTGGAATATTATCATATGTTCGTTTGAGATTTGCAGCTAAAGTTGCTCCACTGACCGAATATCTTAAAATACAGTATGCAAACAAGATATCCATGTTACCTTTGAGAAAGCTTTTTATAGCGAAACGCGTTAGGTGGACACTAACTCTACAGCAGAAGCAGATAACAAGCTCCAGCAATCACTAGCGATTGTCCATCTGCCCGAACCAGCCTGAACGGACCGGATATAGCATCAGTTTGTTAAACCGACACCCTGTGGCAAGCCCCACTTTTCCTAATGGACTCTCCATTATAAGGGACTTTGGACAGCACAAGTGAAATTTCTAATTCCATCAGGATCCATTCCTCCCTAAAATCAAGCAAGGTGGACGGTAACTATAATTCACTCTGTTTACAGAGTCGGTCCTAATATTAATCCATCAGGCACCCTAGGAACGGACAGTTTATTGAGCCTATCCGAGTTCTGCTTTTCTGCTTAATGCATTCTTTTAACTATTCATTGTACCATTTGTGTGGCCGTGTGGCCTTGTGGCCTATTAAATTGTTATATTTTGCAATTTTAAATTTTACTATAAATTGTGAAGTCAATCCAACAAGTTTACAAGTTTTTATTTAGCGCGTGTTTTTTTTCTGTGTATACCTACCAATCAGGTCCGAGACACCTGATATCCCTGCAGCTGCTACCCAGTCAAGCAGGTCACACCTTCCGCCCCTAGGGGTTCCCTTCTCTGTCTGAGACAGCAGTAAAAGGGTTACCCCATCTTTTAACTATATGCAAACAAGATAACATGGTCTAGACCAGTGGAAAGATGAGCTTTGTGTACCAAGCCTTTCTTGCAAGCTCCTTGTGTTACAGACTGATGCCTCTGGGACAGGATTAGGAGCATTCCTCTTCCAAGAGGTAAGGGGAGAGGAGAAGTCCATCCTCTACCTTAGCCGTACATTATTGACCAGAGAGCACAAGTACTCAACAGTTGAGCAGGAGTGCTTGGCCATTAAGTGGGCAGTTGAGTCATTAAGGTATTATTTATTGGACAGTTTTTGTTGGTCACAGATCATGCACCGTTACAGTGGATGCATACAAACAAAGAGGTGAATGCTCATGTGACCTGTTGGTTTTTGGCCTTGCGTCCATTTAATTTTGAGGTGTGGCATCAACTGGGTAAACAGCACCTCAATGCCTATGCCCTTTCCAGGAGGTTTGTAGGTCATGATCCTCCAAGCAACCCTATGGTGAAGCTAGGGGAGGGAGAAGAGGTGGGCAACCTCTGGATGGTGGTGGAAGGCTGTGTACCCAGGCGGATGACACAAGTAGGGGTGGGTAAGGCTGAGAGCTCCCCTGAAAATTTTGTGGCTTCACCAGGGTGGTTGACACTAAGGTGGGGGGGAGGAGGAGTGTGGCAGAGTCAGCATTCCTCCACATGAAAGTAATGTAGAGGATCCAGACCAGGTTTTGTTCGCAGTAGCACAATCGCAGGTGTGTAATCAGCAGCACCTGGGATTTCCCGATATAGGTTTTCCTATAAATAAAAAACACAAGCAGCAAACATTATCTTGAAAAAGTGCAGTAGCTGCATGAACCTCCTCCCTGCCTCCTGCTTCACCTGATGTCAGAGCCGAAGCCTCAGCTGCCAGAAGAAGAGTGACATCACCATTAGGAGCCTGCAAGTGCCGGAGTACCGAATGGAGTGGGGAACAAGCAGCTAACAACACTTGCTGCCAGCACCCCACACTACCAATGGCTGTGCTCTAAGAGGTAGGGAAAGAGATCAGGTTCTCAAGAAACTCCAATAAACTAAAAGAGTTGTAACCATTTTAAAATTACATTTACTTTTTACAGATGCATTTTCTTGTCTTATTTTTCTTACTTTTTTTACTTTTTCTTCTTGCTGTTTATAAGTGCTGCTTACGTACATGCTTGTAGCTAGGAGTTACATGCTTGATACCAGGGATTACATGCTCGTTGCCTGGGGATTACATGCTCATTGCCCTGGGGAAACGCAGTGCCCTGGGAGACACAGTTGCAGACACAATAATGGCTGCGGAACTATGTATTGAGAGGGACCTGAAGGGATTATCTGAGAAAGATATTTGCTGGTGGCACAATCCAACCCTGAGCTGAACTGGCTTATGCCTAGGGCCGGCTTTATCTGGATGAAGAGACAACCCCCCTGGTCCCACTCCCCACCGTCTAGTGTTCTCAGTTTCTGCTGTCACATAGGTTAAACACGCCACCCCTCTGGTTGCCACCCCTGGCACACTCACCCTCGAGCAGCCACAGCATCGTCCCACACACCTTCATGGAGTGGAACAGCATGGCAGGTGAGTCTGACGCCAGTAAGAAAAGACTGCACATGTCCACGCATGGCTTCCGTTGATTGGTTACCCACTGCTGTTGAGC
This sequence comes from Crinia signifera, assembly GCF_055691185.1. Classification (NCBI taxonomy): domain Eukaryota; kingdom Metazoa; phylum Chordata; class Amphibia; order Anura; family Myobatrachidae; genus Crinia; species Crinia signifera. The sequence continues at coordinate 109,613,452 of NC_139219.1, read as the reverse complement.
TCCTGCACATTAACAGCAATGGGGCATCAATCAAAGGGGGTTGTGCATGGACATGAAGGAGGCTGCTGTACACGGGTGGGAGGGCTGCAGTGGGGACTACAATACACGACTGTGGCAGTGTTTATTTATATATATATATATATATATATATATATATGTGTAGAAGAAATGTCCCGCACTCTATTGCTGAAAATAACAGCGCGTCTGGTGCTTGAAATCCCAGTTGGGAGAAATATATGCACAAATGTATCTAGCACTCAGACTAAGTTGCAGCATTCATAACAAAGAATACAAAACCAACGGTTCTGTTGTCGACGTTTCGGACCTTGAAGTCCTTTATCTAGACATAATGTCTTGATAAAGGACTTCAAGGTCCGAAACGTCGACAACAGAACCTGTGGTTTTGTATTCTTTGTTATGAATGCTGCAACTTAGTCTGAGTGCTAGATACATTTGTGTGTGTGTGTGTATATATATATATATATATACACACACAGTAGCTCCCGTGAGGGAAAACAGCACTCACCAGACTTCTGCAGTAAAGGTCATCAGGAACAGTGTGTCCCGTTTTTAATCACGTCAATGTGGAGCCTGCCGACGTTTCGGTCCTACAGGACCATTCTCAAGGCAGTTTAATCCAGTGCAACAAAAAAACAGCAAACCGCATAGGTAGGGTAACCGGTTACCGGTGACCTTTACTGCAGAAGTCTGGTGAGTGCTGTTTTCCCTCACGGGAGCTACTGTATTTACATAGCACTGTTGTCTCCATACACTGCTATTTATACAGCACCCCAGCGGCTACCTAGACACAGGGGTGAGAGTGCAGGTCTTGTGTGTGTGTGTGTGTATGTGTATATATATATATATATATATATATATATATATATATACAGTATGGACGTATTTGTGTTCCAGCATAACTCTGGAATGCCTGGAGCAATTTGCACCAAACTTTGGACATCTGGAAAAAAAACTGGTGGTAAGACACCCTTAGCACCCCCATGGGGGGCCCACAAAGGGGTCCATCCACTACACAAAGTGGGTCAGGGATGCAAGATATGGCAGTGTTACATAACATAAAGGGGGTAGAAGACATGGGGTTTAAGAAAAAAAACTTGTCCAAATCGGTAGCCCACCACAGAGAGGTATATGCCGGTCCCAACATGGGCTTGGCGCGTGGTTAAGCTTAACAAAAAAGCAGGATAAACTAATTGCAATACTTTTTTTAAACTATTGCATTGGTAACTTTCCAGGCAGGTTTTAGGATAAGTATGGTCATCAAGAAGCTGTGGGCGGGGCACCACAGGGAGGGGTCTCCTGCATTGCTCTTGGCCAGCTGAGTGGAGCTGGATATTTCAGCTAGTAAATAATACATGAATTTCCCTGATTCACAATATGCAATACTTTTTATTTCAATTGCTGTGTTCATGCTTATTAATATATTTAAAATGATTACAAAACAATTTCTGAACACCACCAACATAATAAATACTAGCCATGGTTGTCATTGTTAAATCCTCATAAACTTGTGTTAAAGCTGGGTTTTCTGGCCGTGTACCAATGTCTCGTGTGGCAGGTCACATTCTTTGGGATTGTTTGTAAAGATTCTTGTTAAAGTATGTACATACAATGCAGCCATCTGCCACTTGTAAACTGCACAGACACTAGTGCAGATTCTCTAATGCTGAATACTAGGATTTTACATTCATTATCAAACCTCCTTTTGTTTGTTTTTTCCTCAGTTAGTGCGTGTTATTTTATTCCTAGTTGAAACAACAGGCATGTTACACCTCAAACTGTTTTTGAATAAATTTAACTGAGCAAAAACATTTACACAAATAAAAAAGTGAAAAAAATATGCAGCACTACATTTTGCTTATGTCATAATTGTAATGAACTGTAAAGAAGTACGTTGACAGAAAACCCCATACACAGTGATTTTTTCTTTTGTTTTTATTTAAATAATTTTAGTAGAACTATCCCCTAAATAGGAAAATACCACAAAGTGTTCGTTTGTGTACTGTTTTAGTATGCTGGAGTTTCTAAATCAGTACCATTATACAGTGCATCTGAAAAGTATTCACAGCGCTGCACTTTTATCCAAATTTTGTTGCGTTACTTATGTCACCAAAAAGTAACAAAACATTTTTTCCCTCTACATTGTACACACAATACCCAATAATGACAATGTGAAAAAAAGTTTTTGGGAGATAAGTATTCACAGCCTTTGCCATGAAGCTCAAAATTTAGCTCAGGTGCATATTGTTTCCACTGATCATCCTTGAGTTGTTCCTACAGCTTAATTGGAGTTCACCTGGGGTTAAAATCATTTGATTGGTTATAATAATTTGTTTGGGGGACAGATTTCATTTCAGTGCATGTGCAGATGCAGGGTGCGTGCGGCCATGGGGAACAGAGTGTTCGGCAGGTGCAAGCACCCAGGATTGCGGCCTAGGGGTGGGGTGGGACGGGGGCCAGGGTATTCACCCATGAAAATGCCCAGCATTTCATGGGAGTTCTCATGAAAATACGTGGCGTTCCCATGAAAATGCTGGGTGTTCCCATGGAAATCACCCGGTGATGTGGGTGCTGGGGGCAGGCAACTATCATTACCGGATGTCAGCTGCCCACCTATTTTTCCTGTTGAGTGTGCATACAAATCCAAGTGACCTGAGAGTCACTTAGAGATGGGTACACCCTCGACATCATTCGATGGTCAGTGTCTCAGTTTCCGGGCGGCGGGGCGACGGCAACCCTATCCGTCTCCGCTTCAGGGAGACGGACAGGGTTAGGGGGGGTGCGGGGAGGCAGTGGGGACCCGGGTGACCGCCGACAAGCTGGCGGGGACCCGGGGGAAGCGCCGGGGACCCGTGGGAAGCGCAGCCGGAAGTGGACGCGAGCACATCTCGTGCGCGTACCCTTTCGCATATCGGATGGCGGCTGGCGATTCTGCCGCCATCCCCTGCAAAGACCAGGCTGGCTCCATTTGTACCTGAGCGGTATTTTTGTAAAGCAAAATAGTGGCTTGATAGGCCCTTCTACTACAGGACACTAATCAACATTATAGAAATTCACTCAGGCTGGTATTTTTTTTCATATTTAATTGTTATTTTTTTTTTTTTGGATAAATAGTGGGTTTAAAGGATCATGAACATTTTTTGTTTTGCATAATATAATACACAAGGCGATAGAATTTCACTTAAAATGGTATGTGTGGCCTAGTTACTTAACAGATACTTAACTGGAACTCCTCCTAAACAAAATAAGTGGATAGATGGTCTTTTTGTCGGGGTTCAAAAAATTTGAAAAATTAGGTACCCCTTGTCTGGTAGGGGATCATTTAAAGGACTAACTAAATGGTTAACATTATATAGGACATCAGCCCCACCAAGTAGGATGGGGTGCGTCCTTTTTAGAGGCTGGAAAAACAGGGGTAGGGTCTTGATAATTGGCATAGATGGTTAGGTCTCCTAATAGCTTGTCCATTACCCGCACTGTTATAAAAATTTTAACGTGGAGGGACTTAATTCTCCCCTTAAAAGGAGAAAAGTCTGACAACACTTAAAACGGTTTAGACCTGATGTAGTAGTCCTACAGGAAACTCATTGCATAGAGGGAGACCCGAACACATTTAAAGTTATTTGGTTTACAGATTATTTCACCACCTCATTTGTAACTAAGAAGCGAGGAGTAATGGTCATAATAAACAAATCCTTGAGATATGAAGTGATAGATAAATTACAAGATTCAGAAGGTAGATATCTGTTCCTCAAAATAAAATTGGAAGGAGAGTTATTTGCAATCGCTAAAATGTATGCTCCTACAGGACCCAATACAGCCTTTTTTACCAATTTATTTGTCCAGTTGCAGGAATGGGCAGAAGGTAATATCATATTGGGGGGTGATTTTAATGCAACACAACAACAATCATTAGATAAATCCAATAACATTACTAGGGGTACTCCACCACCAGCCTTGCATATGTTGATGAATTCACTGGAATATGTGGATCCATGGAGATGGAGATACCAACATCCAGTAGACAAAGAATATATTTTATTCTCACCCACACCATACGTCTACCAGAATAGATTACTGGCTCATACCAATGGCACTATTATCAAGGATAAAACGCTCCAAAATAGAGGCAATAGCAATATCTGACCATGCCCCTACATGGTTCGAATTAATGCTTCCATCGCCGACCACTCAATCCTATAATCGGAGGTTCCCTACATATCTGTCGGAGTCTCCTGATTTTCGTTCAGCAATGCAGCAGCACTTTTTAAACTATGCGAGCGACAATACTCAGCACTTGGATAACATACATTTATTTTGGGCGGCATCTAAACCCGTAATGCGCGGTCACATAATAGCATATGTGGCAGCCAAACGAAAAATCTTGAACAATAGATATAGAGAACTTAGTGCTGCTGTGTCGTCTTCTTACGCTGTGATGCTGGATGACAATACACAGGAATCCCAATGGGTATTTCTCTATACAAAAGCATTGTATGACCCCATATACACTAAGGCCCAACCCTATCTAGATTTTCAAAAGCATAGATATTTTCATTTGGGAAATAAAGTGGGGAGGTTACTGGCATCAGTAGTGAGAGGAAGACGTCCAATAACTCGGATACCGGAAATCATTTCGGAAGAGGACGGTCAGAATAGAAGCATAGGAAATATAGCAGACGCTTTCTTAAAATATTATAAGAACTTATATTCCTCACCTTAAGATCATCCATCCTTAGGGATGGATTTTTTAAGAATAGCTAGACTCCCCACATTAACACAAACAGAAAATGATATTTTGGTAGATTAGCCAAAGGTAAATCCCCGGGCCCAGACGGATTAAATGCAGAAAATTATAAGTTATTACTACCTCAGTTAACATCACATTTACTTTATTTAACTACATTTTGTCGGGGAACACACCTCCGCCAGGTTTTAACCAAGCTAGGATTATTGTACTATTAAGATCAGGTAAAACCCCAAATCATGTAACATCGTATAGACCTATTTCATTGTTAAACCAGGATTTGAAAATATTGACAACTATTATAGCCCAAAGATTACAATCAGTCCTACCAAAATTACTTCATCCTGCGCAAACAGGTTTTATACAGGGTAGATCATCGGTGCATAATATCCGTCAGGTAACAGCAGCCTTGATACAGTCCAAACTCTCGATTGAGGGCAAATCCCTATTACTGAGCTGTGACACAGATAAGGCCTTTGACAGAGTGTCTTGGTTACATCTACTAAGAGTATTCCACATGCAAAGGCTGGAGGTGGGATTTATTACTCTTTTTCGAAGTTTATATGCTTCACCCACAGCATTTTTAACAATAAATGGCTTAAACACTCCATATTTTGACTTGACCCGAGGCACCCGGCAGAGTTGCCCTTTATCCCCTTTATTATTTAATTTAGCGATTGATCCTTTAATCAGATTATTTTATTTACAGTTAGATTGGTAGGGTATACAAGTAGGATCTATAGAATTGAAGGTATCAGCATATGCTTTGCCAACCCCCAAGAAGCCTTTCCTAGTTTGTTGCGAATACTTTCTGAATTTGAGCAAATTTCAGGGTTTATAATTAATAAATCTAAATACAAAGCATTAGCGCTAAATGAAGGCGTGAAAGTGGGGTGGTCTTATGATTTCTATGAGCAGAACATTATTTCATATATCTTGGTCTTATTATAACCAGGGATCCAGATGATCTTTACCTCGCTAACTGTCCACCTATAATAGCAAAAGTATTGGCAGACTTTAAATCATGGCAAGTCCTCCCCCTATCATACATTGGAAGATGCCATCTCATCAAACTGATTTCGTTTCCTTGCTTATTCTATGTCATTCAAATGTTACCTGGCCTGATTAAAGATTCAGACATACAGGTCTTAAATAAAGCTAGCAGCAAATGTATATGGGAGGGAAAAAAACCTTGAATATCAATGTTTAAATTAACTCAACAGACCTTTGCCCTTATTCTAATTCGGACGGTACGGCCCACGTGCGGCCGTACCGCCGATGTTTTTATTCTGCACATGCGCAGAGGTCAATCTGCGCATGTGCAGCCCCCTTCGCCGCAGACGTATTTCGTCCGCCGCAAAAGGGGCGTATAGGGGCGTGAGGGGCTTCATACCCTCATTTCCCTATGTGTACGCCCCGCGTTTCATGGGCGTTCCCATGCAAACGCGGGGCGTATGCATGGTAATGAGGGTATGACGCAACTCATGGGGGCGGAAAGCTGACGTCGCCGGATGTCAGCTCTCAGCCCCCATACAAGCTAGCACACGGACGATTGTCCGTGTGGTCTCAGCTTGCGGGAGCTGCTGGGGCGTGCGGACCTGCCTTCGATGGTCGACGACCATCGAATGCAGGGGGCAGCTCCCACCATGGTGGAGGCGTACGCCTCCACCATTTTTATGCGGATCGCCAGCCGTCCGTGTACGGACGGCCGTGGCGATCCGTCTCGTGGGCGGGGATTGGTTTGTGCGGCCAGAGCACCGTGTGCGGCTCTGGCCGCACCAACCAGAATAAGGGCCCTTGTTAGGAGGTATTAATCTCCCATGTATTAAGAGTTCCTGTTTCCCAATGAGGCAAAGTTCTCTCCATTTGCAGCCACTGCTTGTTTTCTTAACCCAACAGTTGCTGTAGATGCACTCATTGAAAACAGAGATGATTAAATCAGTGAACTTCTGGAAAATTAGTTGTCCTCAATGCATCCACATCCACAATACAGTTGGAGGAGAATCAGTTAAAGAAAGATGATGGTGATGCATCAAATAAGGATGATGTTGAAGAGGTGTCTTCAGAAGAAAAACAAACGCGTTTTAGTTTTTTTATCCACAAAGTCAGCATCTTCATTGTCAAAATTACCCAAGCCCAGTGATATAAGGAAATACAGAGATGATCTCTCATCTCTGAAGATATCCGATTTGGAACGTGGTATGGACTTTTGGTTGGCCCAGAACTCCATGGTATATGTAAATTGGAAGCCCCAGGCACTAGATTTGCTTGCAATGCCTGCATCACAGGCATTTGCAGAGAGGCTGTTTAGTGTAACAGGGGATCTGACAAGGGCGCATAGCAACAGGGCAAGGGTCATCTTAGAGAGAAGTGACTTCCTGAAAATAAAAAGAGAGAATTAATAATGTCAACTGTAAATCAATTGGAAATCACTCAGTTTAGCTAAATAGCTATATATTATTATTATTAGAGATGAGCGCCGAGGCCGAAGATTTAGATTTGTCAAGTGGTGGTGAATGGGTTTCGATTTGGATTTGGATTTTTTTTTCAAAAATGGTCAAACGCCCAAATCACATAATTTTTACATTTTTTGTTCCTAGAGTAATATTAACCTCAAGAACATCAATTTTCAGCCCTTTTCAGACAATTTTGACCACTTTACAGCTCACAATGTTGTTTTCATTCAATTTAGGCCAAGGTCTGCAGCAAGCAAACTTGTTTTTATTAATATTTTATACTAGGCGACAGAGCCTCGACACAAACAGATGGTTATTTGTTACATATCTGCCTCACAGCAGTGGAATTAATGAATGGTGATGCAAGGTGGAACCACCCACCCACCCTTACCTTGTAGAAAAAGGACATGCATATTTCACACTTGAACACAATCCAGTCATTTCATTCAGAGTAACTGCCAAACCTGTGACTGAAATGACTGGTTCATTTGGGCCCCCACAATAAAAGAAGCAATGCTCGAAATAGTGCATCATATAAGAAGAAGAATCTCAAGAAAAAAGAAGAGGCACAAGGTGGCATTGTCCCTGGGCCTGCCCACCCACCCGTAGGTTGTAAATAGGACAGTGTGCACTTGACAAACCAGTCATTTCAGTCAGAAGGAGTGCCAAACCTGTGACTGAAATGACCCAATAAGGTACAGACTGACTGTTATTATCATTCCCATCTTAATCTTCACTCTCATCAGTGTGTGCATCCTTGGAGTCATCATCATCGCACAATATCAGTTCATCTCTGCTGGAATCCTCTATTAGGCTGTTTTGCAATGGAATAGGTGGGAAAGGTCTTCATAATGAAATTTGTAGTTCATTTTTATGAACATAGTTTTTTCAACATTTTGAGGAAGTAGCCTCCGACTCTGATCACTCACAAGGTTCCCAGCAGTACTGAACACTCTCTCTGAGCACACACTGGAGGGTGGGAAGCTTAAATAATACAAAGCCAGCCTGTACACGGGCCTCCATATTGCCTTTTGTTCTTTCCAGTATGTAAAAGGACTCTCAATACAGCATATTTTAGGACAGCATCATTGTAGGCATGTCAGCCTACAATGATGCTGTCCTAAAAATAGTCCTCCAATAACCTCTGCATGGTGACCGTATCTAATGGCGTAGGCACGCTAAAGGTGTCACTGATACTGGGAAATTCACTTAGACCTGACTAGATGTTTTTGTGGACTGCTTTTCAACCCAACTAGATGTTTTTGGAACATTTTTGGCAAAAAAAAATTTACGCGCAGATTCTTGCGCAATTGAAGGAGATGTCACTTCAGCTGCCAACTTGCTCACCAGGAGCTCTTTGCATGTCTTCAGATCTGTGTAAGTTGGAAAGAAAGACACAGCATAGGACTTGAACCTTGGAGCAAGCACGATTGCCAAAAATGTAGTGTTCCGCTCTCAACATATTGGCAACCCGTGTATCCTGTGTATAGCTTGGGACGTCAGTCTTTTGGGACGTTAGGGGTCTAGTTATAAATATCTAGTTATAAAGGGTCAGCTTTAAATTAATAGCAGCGTTATACTGGCGTTTAACCAAAGGAAACAAGAAGGCAAACAACACACCAACAATACCTCTGAATGACTGCATTAAAACCAAATAACTCAGGAAGAGCATGTAGCTTCAACTTACCTTTGCCATGAGAACACCTGGACCAGGCCCACCACCCTTAAGGCTGAGAACACTAGGCCTACCCCTCATGGCCTGTTAAGCCCTTCAAGATGGCGCTGCAAATGGCTGCCTAGGAACTGTGCATTCAGCCATATGTAACCCCATGTCTCCTGTTTGGTAACTGTACTGTCTCTGCTATAACTGTGCTGTCTGTTCATACTGTTACCTACAGATGGAGCGGGTCTTATCCTTTCTACCTATGGTGATTGTACCGCCAGCTGGCCATGGCGGGCTACGGAGTGCGGCATCGCAATACATTTTAAAAGCATGGTGATTAGTCGTGGCGTCTCCGGATGAGTGCAATACCAGTGATCATCCACCAGATGTCACTTTTTGAAAACCTCATTGCGCATGCGTGAAATTTGTGCTGCAGCGCGTGCATGAAGCGCAGGAACTACAGTAAAGTACTTTATTGTCCCTGGCAAGCCTAGTCAGTGCCTCTCTCACACCACAGGCACGAGCATGATCCCCTCTCTTGGGCGGAGAGTGGATCATGCTGATGCGGGCGGAGAGGCGCTCCATTTGTTTGACATGCAGGAGCGTCTCTGACGCTCTAGGAATGATATGCTCCTGCGGCTGAGTTGCGGAGACGCTCCTGGAATGAGACGCTTTTGCGTCTGAGTTGTTATTACGGCAGGGTACTACAGTAAAGTACTTTGCTACTATTGTGCTGTGTCCAGCAAGCTGTACTGTTCTGTAGATAGTGTACACACTAATAAATAAAATTACATTGAATTGCGTACAGAATCATTACACTACATTATACTGTACTGTATGTCTCATTGGTTTTGTCGAAAGGTGCTGGGCTTTGGTTAGTACAGTATTGTAGTTTTAACACACATAAAAAATTCTGGTTTACCAATAAGGCTTTCCGGGCGTCTAAATTTGCACGGATGCTTGAGCATCTACACGGGTACTATACTGGAGCGGCACGGACGCTAATGCGTCTCAGTATATTGTTCTAAAGGTGGCCACATTTTGGTGTCATGACATTCACAGTAAGTTACTGATTCGTAAAGGGATCATTTTACTTTTACACACAGTACTGTTACAGTCATGTACTGTATACAGTGGTACTGTAGATTTAGTAAGCTCGTTGAAGTGATGCAATGTCTGGGTTTTATCAGTGGTAAATCAGCTGCTACTGTATAGTACAGTACATTACTGTGCTGTACAGTGCATGTCAATTTTTCAAGCCAAGCATGTACAGTACAGTAAATTCACAGTTACTGTAGGAGCTACTGTACTCACTACTCAGTGGCGGGCGCACAGAATGCAACACTTCTTCCGCACAGGACGCACGTGGGCAGGGCACCATTTTTATTGCCTTCTGAGATAGCAGAGATGGCATCTGCATGCTCATCCAGAAGAGCAAGGCCCTTCAGAAGAGGAGAGCTCCTGATCCTGGTGGCGTGGCGGGACAGGCCCCTGGTCTCCAAGCGAAAGGTTGTCGAGGCCTACCAGGAGGCAATAGTACAAAGATATAGAGTACTGACAACCACAGCGCAAACACCAATTCTGCCCAGGGCAACACCAATAAAGCTTCCACCACAGGTAGCTCAAACAATAGAATACAAATAAGAAAGTACGGTGTGTCCACTGGCGAAATGGATAACAACTTACACAATTTGAATAAATTGGCAGTCACAATATCTATAAAGAGAAAAAAACCATAGTGCAACAATGTCTGTATTGGTTGCTATTTGAATGTTGATACAGGCCATTCACATATTAGATGTTAAGTCTGCGCATGTACGCTCATATACACTTCTGAGGAAGGGCTCTGGTAGCCCGAAAGCGCGCTTAAGCTTTTACCATTACCGAACGGACCGGAAGGGGACCTGCAAGGGCGAGTTGAAAAATCTCTACTCCAATCAGGTGGACTGACTGGGACCGAGATTCTACCCTGCTTTGGGTGATATGCTTTTAACCTTTTATCTATTGTAAGTGCACCATTAAAATTGTTATTTGTTTATACCAAGCAATACTTGCACTATCGATTTTCTTAAAAAGTCCCTCTAGGTGGGCTAACCTGAGGAAGAAAAAGGGAACTAAAAGACCATGTTACATGCGCAGACTTAACATCTAATATGTGAGTGGCCTGTATCAACATTCAAATAGCAACCAAAACAGACATTGTTGTACTATGGGTTTTTTTTCTCTTTATAGATATTGTGACTGCCAATTTATTCAAATTGTGTAAGTTGTTATCCATTTCCCCAGTGGGCACACCATACTTTCTTATTTGTATTCTACCAGGAGGCAAGCCACGCCCTCAGGGAGCGTTTCCGGAGGGACAGGACAGTGAGGGCCCTGCAGCGCCGATAGAGTGAACTGGTCCGCCGGGACTCCCAACTGCTCGACTCCCTAAGGGAAAGTAAGTACTGCTTGTTGCCATGGGGGATTTCCTATTTGTTTTTAATGTGGTGATTACTGTACAGCATACTTGCCTACTTTTGAAAATGAGTTTCAGGGAGATTATAGTTGGTAGTAGAATTTTGCATAGGTTGAAAGGGCGTGTCATGCTCCACCCAAAGGGCGTGTCTAGTTCCATATATGGAGATATTATGAAAAGAGATTTTGAACGTGGCACCTAGAAGCGTGGGTGTGTACTGCTACATCTGAGAGGAATCTTTTTAAATAGTAATTTTATAATGTATATTATATCCAAATGTAGATGAGCCCCAAAGCAGTTAGTTCTTTCTCTCATTCCTTTTTCCCCAAAACATTTAACAATGTAATCTGGGTTAGGTGAAATGAGGGAGATTGCTAGACTAATGAGGGAGAGAGGGAGATTGCTGCAATGACCTGGCTGCTGCAATGACCAGTAGCACCGCTGATGGCTGTATAGGCGCTGTGCAGCTCGGCAGGTATGTGTTCTATGTGTGATACAGATGTATCGGGATTCATCTTTGCAGGTGATGGCGTCGCCATCGCCATCACCTGCATCCCCGCCATCTGTATGCCGGAAGGGGACGCGCTTGCACGAGGTGCGCTCGTGTCCCCTTCCGACGAGTGCTGCCCTCAGTCGCCCGGAGCCTCCTCGGGTCCCCCCCTATCGAGCGGGAGGCGGACAGTATTGCGTCCGCCTCGCCACCCCGCCGCACGGATACTGAGACGCGCGTGTGTGGGGGACGCACGCGCGTCTCAGTCAGATGGAGCACCGTGTTGCTGGTGGATTGCCAGCAGCATGCTGCTGGCGGTTCGCCAGCAAAGATAAAACCGGCCCCATCTGTAAGTGTATTTTCTCTGCTATAACTGTGCTGTCTGCTCATACTGTTACCTACCTGGCTGCTGCAGTGACCAGTGGCACCGCTGATGGCTGCCTAGGCGCTGTGCAGTTCGGCAGGTATGTGTTCTATGTGTGATAAGTGTACTGTCTCTGCTATAACTGTGCTGTCTTTGCTCATACTGTTACCTACCTGGCTGCAGCAATGACCAGTGGCACCGCTAATGGCTGCCTAGGCGCTGTGCAGCTTGGCAGGTATGTGTTCTCTGTGTGATAACTGTACTGTCTCTTCTATAACTGTGCTGTCTTTGCTCATACTGTAACTTCCTGGCTACTGCAATGACCAGTGGCACCGCTGATGGCTCGGCAGGTATGTGTTCTCTGTGTGATAACTGTACTATCTCTGCTTATATTGGTACCTCCCTGGCTCCCCGGTTCGCCAGCAAAGATAAAACCGGCCCCATCTGTAAGTGTATTTTCTCTGCTATAACTGTGCTGTCTGCTCATACTGTTACCTACCTGGCTGCTGCAGTGACCAGTGGCACCGCTGATGGCTGCCTAGGCGCTGTGCAGTTCGGCAGGTATGTGTTCTATGTGTGATAAGTGTACTGTCTCTGCTATAACTGTGCTGTCTTTGCTCATACTGTTACCTACCTGGCTGCAGCAATGACCAGTGGCACCGCTAATGGCTGCCTAGGCGCTGTGCAGCTCGGCAGGTATGTGTTCTCTGTGTGATAACTGTACTGTCTCTTCTTTAACTGTGCTGTCTTTGCTCATACTGTTACCTACCTGGCTACTGCAATGACCAGTGGCACCGCTGATGGCTGCTTAGGCGCAGTGCAGCTCGGCAGGTATGTGTTCTCTGTGTGATAACTGTACTATCTCTGCTTATATTGGTACCTCCCTGGCTGCTGCAATGACCAGTGACGCCGCTGATGGCTGCCTAGGCACTGTGCAGCTCGGTGGGTATGTGTTCCCTGCATCTATATCCCCCAGGATACCTCTAGCGTATACCTGTATGTGTTTACATATCTGGCACTGTTTAATGGTACCTAACTGGCTGTTGCACAGCAATCCAAGTCAAATTCCTATTATGCGCAAGTATACATGGCCAATAAAGTTGATTCTGATTCTGTCGAAGACAAAAAGGACTTGATCTACAAGTCCAGCATATTTTGCGCATGGGTCTTTTTTGATCTCCTCCTTTAATTTCACAAGTTGATTCTCCAAAGGCCTAATTAAAGGAACCACCTGGTTTAAACTAGCAGTCTCCGCACTCACTTCACAGGTGGCTACTTCAAAGGGTTTCAGCACCTTGCACAGCACATAAATTAGTTTCCAATGTGCTGGGCTAAGGTACATCCCCCCTCCTTTCCCAAAGTCATGGCTTGTTGTAGAGCTGTGAATGGCTTTCTGCTGTTCTTCCATCTGCTGAAGCATATACAGTGTGGAGTTCCACCTTGTTGGCACCTCCTGCTTCAGCTGATGGAAGGGCAGATTACATTCTTCTTGCAGCTGCTGCATTCTCCTGCACGCTGTTTCTGAATGCCGGAAATGCCCCGATATTTTTGGTGCAACCCACATCCGCTCTTGCACACCCTTGTCGTTCCTTATAAATGCCTGAACAACTAAGTTGATCGTGTGCGCAAAATAGGGGATGTGTTGGAATTCACCCAGCTGTAATGCTTTCACAATATTACTGGCGTTATCTGAAATGATAAATCCTAAGGAGTGTCCAAGTGGGGTAAGCCATGTCACTATGAGATTTCCAAGAAGTTCTCAGTGGTATGCCTCTTAGTAAAGCTGGTGATACACAGAGTAGCCTGCCTAGTATTAATGAGCTGGTGATGCTTGCTAGATCCTACTGCTGCTGGAGGGGATTCAACCACCCAGTGGGCTGTCACATCTCTTGTAATCATTGGTCTGTCCACCGCCGCTTGTCCACATATCCATGATTAAGTGGACACTGGTTTCAATCCCACTTTTCAGGCCATGGATTACTTTAGAATTAATGTCCTGGTACAGCTCAGGAATTGCTTTGCGGATGAAATGGAACTGAGATGGAATCTGGTACCTGGGATACGCAGACTCCATTAATTGTGTGAAACCCACAGAATTGATGGCAGATATTGGACGCACATCCAATACTATCATGGCAGTCATGGCTTCAGTGATCAGCTGTGCCACTGGGTGAGAACTGACGTACGGTTTTTCCTCGCCAATCACTGCTGAACAGTCAGTTGTTTTTTCAAAGTAGTATAATGGGTTTTCTTGGGCCACTTCTGGGTTGAAGAACTACCCTCAGCAGCAGCAGCAGTAACAGAGGACCTTGTGATCAAGAATTCTTCTGCAGAATCCTTGAAAGGGGAAGATTCTCCTAGCACAACAGTAGTATCAGAAGAACCATCCCTGGACATTACTGAGGATACTGAGGTTGAGGGTGTTGGTGCCATTGGTGGATATCACAAGTGCAGGGATCCACTAAAGAGTAGGAACACATTTGATGCTGGACTGCTTCTTTATGATAACTTTTGAGCACTAATTTTGGAACCCTCCCTATACTTCCCATGAGCTCGCTGCAGATGACATAATAGGGTAGATGTTCCAAGAGGCTTAATGTCCTTACCTTGACTTATTTTGTTTCCACAAAGGCTAATTTTCTGAATTAGTGTGCAAATAATTCCACACATTAGATGTGCATTTGTTAGTCCTATGACCAGGCATGACAATGGCAGTTTTATTATGCCCAACAGATGGTTCCACTTGTGCCTCACTTACACACACAACATCCTCATCCTCAATATCCGATTCCTCAGTAGGCCCATTGTCTGCTACACAAGTCAACCACTCATCCTCTTGCTGTAACTCGACGAGAGTGGAAGGTGGCTTCTCTGAGAGATTAGGCTCACACGTAGGACTCAAGGACACAATTGACTCCCCTCAGTGCTTTGTGGCATTTATGTTCCTAGACACACAGTTTGTTTCGCAGACTTAGTGGTTTAGCCTGTTTTCTAACTTAGGAAAGCGGAATGACAAGGTCTTTCATTGTCAGACGCATGAGATGCCTCACTGACAGCTGCAGATTCCCAAGTCTGTCTCAGAAATAGAGGGCAAGGCCGGAGTATTTCCATGCCACTGAGTGTGAATTGCATTCTGGCAATTTTAATTCTTTCAGCTACAGGAGTAACAAACTTTCTTTTTATTCCTGTTGGAGGTTTTCTTTTCAAAACTTTTTTGGGTGATTCTCCTTGCCCGGTTTGAGGCTGAGCATCAGTGACGGCATTAGTAGTACACACAAACAATGTATAAAGAGAAGAAAATTGATTTTGATATTTTTACTTTAATATCTTAATTTATTTTTAATGTGCAGCTTGTATATCGCTGCATGGAGGCCAAACAATAACACACGGAACTTCTGACAGTATATTATGTGTGAAATACACACAAACATTGAATAAAGAAAAGTAAAATTGATTTTGATTATTGACTTTAATATCTTAAGATATTTTTAATGTGCAGCTTGTATAATGCTGCGTGGACGTAGAACAATCACACACGGAACTTCTGACAGTATACTATGTGTGCAGTGCGCCACCTCTTCCATCATCTTCCATTTTGCACTGTGGATTACAAAACTATCTACTGGAACCTGAACCAGGACTCATTTTGGACACTGCCCATGACAGGGCTGGATTGAAGCCAACTTAAAGGACAGCTCACCACCATCGATTCTAAAGGGGACTCTTCCATCTGCCGCAAGCCATACAGCAACAAATACCCCGCCATATGTGAGTGTCTAATAATAACTGTCTATATCAAGCTTCCCATTTCCATTGAGCCCAATAGGAACAGGTCCACATCAAGGAAGTTAAGAGGGATGCTATTCCCTAATCAAAGTTCATTTATCTTATACTGTTTTACTGCACCATTTTCTTAGAAATATAATTGATTTAGAGAATGACATTTTCAATTTTTAGCATGTTTAATTTGTGATTTTTTTTTTATTAAAATATTTTATATTGAAAACGCTGTTTAGCAATTCATTCCTCATAGCGCAGTTTCCTTCTCTTTTTTCATTAAACCTCCTGGATTCGATCGGGCCCACCCATTCACCCTCGGTCGTGGTGTTTAAATAACGCCACACAGTGTTTAAATACCATGATTCACTTTTTTTCTTAAATAAATGCCATGATTCGTGCCCCCCACAGTGCTGCTGATAGCCTCCTCTCCAGGTTACCCCTGGAGAGGAGACTGTAAACATAGGCAACCCTGAAGTAATGGTTTCGCCCTTCTAAAAGGTTAGTGGTATAGCAGCTAATTGTAGATCATGGTATCACCCTTGCACATGACTTTTTTATTTTTTTCTCCACCAAGAATGCAAATAGGAAGAAATAAGAACACAAGTCTGCTATCAAAGCAGTGTACATATCAGCATGAGGTTCATTATTATCATTATCCTTTATGAACAAAAATGCATAAGCAAAACAGTGACTTACATTTGCATACAATAGAGGAACAGTACATGTTACATAAACAAAGCTGCATCATTAGAGGACACTGGAATAAGTATCAGAGTGGCAGAAAACCGCAGGATTTGGTGCCATCAAAGATAGTGTCACAACTGAAGGGCTGGATGAAGTCGTGTGGTGTGTAGCAACCGGAGACGGACCAGAGGAGGAAGGATTAAATCGTGCAGGTTTAATAATAGAATTCATAAATAGAACAATGCACGCTTGAATACTTTGTTAAGTGGCAGTTTAGCAGTAATAAGAATTGAGCCGGCACGGCACTTTGTAAAGAAGAAAAAGTTCATTTAAACAATGACAGTTCAAGCACTGCGGACTGCAGGTTGGGGTCTTGGAAAATGAAGAAATCCGGAAAGAGAATGCACTTGATGGTAATGAGGGATCCTTGAAGACTGAAAGAAGATGGATGATGACAGAAGAATGGGAAGTTGCTTGGAAGCAGACGACTTGAAGAACTTAGGCCAGGAAGCTCAGGGATGCAGGCAGAGACCAGACTGTGGAGAGATCTGGCAGCGATGGGGTTAAGCTGAATCGAGACCAACACAGAGCACTGAAGCAAGGCACCAAGTCAGGAGAGGTGAGTCAGAGAGCCGGAGTCAGCTGGGAGCTGTGAACGCCTCTGGAGACTCTTTGTACTGACACTGAACAGGCCTAGGCAGATCCCCTATATCCCTAGAGGGCGGCTGCCATTGGCTGTCAGGTCAGTATGGGCGGAAACCTCAGACAAGGACCAATCTGCTATTTGCCCTTAATCAAGATGGCGGCACCGGCCTCCCGGCGCCCCTACAGCACATACCGCTACACTTGCTAGCGTCCCACGCTGCCTGCTGCCCACCAGACTGCCGCTGCCTGCTGCCGCTGACCTGGAGACCACTACACGCTAGCCGACGGCGGGCGCGAACGGGTGAGTAGTAAGCCCGCCGCGCACCGCCGCGGCTGCGTGTGACAGTACCCCCCCCTTTCTGGGTGACCCCAGGGCACCTACGCACCTTGTGTGGATTTCTTTGAAAGAACTGTCTCACCAGACGAGGAGCATGAAGATCTGCAGCATCAACCCAGGAATTCTCTTCAGGACCGAATCCAAGCCACTCTACCAGATACTGAAGATGGGTATTGCGGCAACGTGAGTCGATAATGCGCCTCACCTCGAACTCTGTTTCTCTTTCCGAGCCAATCTTGGGCGGTTTAGGCACCTTCTTCTGATATAAGTTCAAACGCAAAGGTTTCAGAAGAGACACATGGAACGAATTTGATATTTTTAAGGAAGGAGGGAGCTGTAGTCTGTAGGCCACCGGATTAATCACCTGAGTGATCGGGTACGGCCCGATGAACCGAGGAGCCAGCTTCATGGACGGTAACCGAAGGCGTATATGGCGGGTAGACAGCCATACTCGATCTCCAACCTTCAACTTAGGAGCTGCTCTTCTTTTCCTGTCCGCCATCCTTTTATATCGAGCGGATGCTTTGAGGAGAGCTGTATGGACGTCTGACCAGATCTTTGCAAACCGTTGTAGGGAAGAAGCAGCTGCAGGGACTTCGGACAATGATAGATCTGAGAACTCCGGAGATCGGGGATGCTTGCCAAAGACAGTGAAAAAGGGAGTGGTGCCGGAGGAAGAATGATAAGAATTGTTGTGCGCAAATTCCGCCCAAGGCAGAAGGTCTACCCAGTCGTCTTGAGAGGAAGAGACGAACAAACGAATGAAGGCCTCCAAGTCTTGGTTGACTCGTTCTGTCTGCCCGTTGGTTTGTGGGTGGAAAGCAGTGGAGAACTTGAGCTTGACTTGTACAGCAGAACAGAGAGCCCTCCAAAACTTTGCGACGAACTGCACGCCACGGTCAGAAATGATCTCTTTGGGCAACCCATGGAGTTTGAAGATGGTGGAAATGAAGAGCTGAGCCAACACTGGAGCAGATGGAAGACCTTTCAATGGGAAGAAGTGCACCATCTTTGAAAAGCGGTCGACCACCACCCAAATTACTGTATGCCCTTTGGAGGGAGGAAGTTCGCAGATAAAGTCCATAGACAGGTGGGACCATGGTTCTGTTGGTATGGCTAGAGGTAGAAGAGGACCGACAGGGGACGTTCTGGAGGACTTATGCTGAGTGCACTTTACACAGGAAGCGACAAAGGAGTTTACATCGCGACGGATGGTAGGCCACCAGTATGACCGCAATAGGAACATTAAGGTCTTCTGTGCCCCGGTATGCCCTGCGAAACGGGAAGCGTGTGCCCAGGACAGCACTCTCTTCCGGAGATTGAGAGGAACGAAGGTCTTGCCTGGTGGAGGTGAAGGCTGGACTGTTACTTGAGCAAAGACCAGAGGATAGAGGATGGGTCGAGGAGGAGTCTCAAGATCAGCGGAAGTTTCAAAAGAGCGTGAAAGGGCATCGGCCTTGGCATTCATCGTCCCGGGTCTGAATTTGATTTGAAAATCAAAGCGTTCGAAGAACATGGCCCAGCGGGCTTGACGAGCTGTAAGACATTGGGCCTGCTTGAGGAATGAGAGGTTCTTATGGTCGGAGTACACCGTAATTTTATGTCGTGCCCCCTCCAGGAGGTACCGCCACTCCTCCAACGCTGATTTGACTGCCAGTAACTCCTGCTCTCCAATGGGGTAATTCTTCTCCGCTGGAAGAAACTTCTTGGAAAAGAAGGCACAGGGATGAAGCACCTGGTCCTCCCCTCTCTGTGACAAGATTGCCCCTACCCCCTCTGAGGATGCGTCCACCTCAAGAATAAAGGGTTTGTCGAGGTTTGGCTGGAGAAGGATTGGGGCGGAGACAAAAGCATCCTTTAGTTGTTGGAAGGCTTGAGAGGCTTCAGGTGACCACTGACTTGGATCAGAACCCTTACGGGTTAGAGCAGTAAGAGGTGCAGCAAGGGTGGAGAAGTTCCGGATGAAACGACGATAGTAATTTGAAAAGCCCAGGAACCTCTGGATGCCTTTGAGCGTGGTGGGCGCTGTCCAGTCTAAGATGGCTCTTACTTTCTCTGGATCCATCTCTATCCCAGTGCTGGAGAGGATGTGGCCAAGGAATGGAATGGAGGTAACCTCAAAGACGCACTTGTCTAGCTTGCAGAATAATTTATTTTGGCGAAGGCGCCGCAAGACCTCAGCTACTGTTTGCCGATGGAGATGGAGGTTCGATGAGAAGATGAGAATGTCATCGAGATACACCACAATGGAATGATACAATAAATCTCGAAATATGTCATTTACAAATTGTTGGAAGACGGCTGGAGCGTTGCAAAGACCAAAGGGCATCACCAGGTATTCATAGTGGCCGTCTCGGGTGTTGAACGCCGTCTTCCACTCATCTCCAGATCGTATACGGATCAAGTTGTACGCCCCTCTTAAATCCAGTTTAGTAAAGATGGAAGCCCCTCGGATTTTATCGAATAATTCGGTGATCAGAGGCAAAGGATAGCGGTTCTTGATCGTGATATCGTTCAGGCCCCTGTAGTCGATACACGGGCGGAGGGTTCCATCTTTTTTTTTTCACAAAGAAAAACCCCGCTCCGGCTGGCGAAGTGGACGGGCGAATAAACCCCTTATCCAAGTTCTCTCGAATGTAGTCAGACATGACTTTGGTCTCTGGCAGAGACAAGGGGTAGATGCGGCCCCGCGGTGGGAACTTCCCAGGTATTAACTCTATCGGACAGTCCCAGGAACGATGAGGCGGCAGGGTATCGGCACCTCCTTTGCTGAAGACGTCAGAAAAAGAAAGATATGGTGTGGGTAACGACAAGGGTGGAGCTGGTGAAGATGAAAGACTGGAACCTCCTACTTCTTGAGGATTAGTTTGATGGAGTGGAATGACACGAGGCATGCAAGTAGTTAGGCAGTTCGTACCCCAGGCTGTGATCTCCATACTGGTCCAATCAATATGAGGGTTGTGCTTAGTAAGCCATGGTAGGCCCAGGACTACCTGGTGTGAGGACTGAGGAAGGACAAAAAATTCTAGAGTCTCTTGGTGTAAGGCACCGACGAGAACTGTCACTGGATCGGTCTGAAGGGTGATTTGCCCGCTGCTGATGCGACTCCCATCTACTGCAGTGAGAGCCAACGGATGGGCCAAAGGTTGCACCGTCAAGGAATGTTGAAGAACGAAAGAGGAAGAAAGGAAGTTCCCGGCTGCTCCGGAATCTAGTAGAGCCTGGACCTTGATTTTTCCCTGAGGGCACACAAGAGTAACAGGAATGGTGGGCACAGTTGAAGAGGGAGATGAAAGCAGAACTCCTAACCTGGCCTCCCTCGGGGAGGTTAGGAGCGGTCGTTTCCCGGACGCAGTGGGCAGGAAGACAACAGATGAGCGGAAGAACCGCAGTACATGCAAAGATTCTCACGACGTCTACGGGATTTTTCTTCAAAGGAAAGCCGAGAGCGGTTGATCTGCATGGGTTCGTCTGGTGGTGTGGTTGTGGAGGGCCCAGGTCTAGGAACAGGAACAGCGTTGGTGGTGAGACGAGGGCGGAGACGGTCGGAGCGATTTCTCTCTAGTTGACGCTCCTGCATCCGTAGATCTACTTTGTTGCACAAGGAGATGAGTTCAGCCAAAGTAGCAGGAGAGTCATGGGTAGTTAATTCGTCCTTGATACGACCTGCCAGCCCATTCCAGAAGGCGGAGACGAGAGCCTCTTCATTCCACTTTAGTTCCGAAGCCAGAGTCTGGAACTGCACAGCATATTGTCCCACTGAGCGACTACCCTGGCGAATTCTCAGGATCTCAGTAGCGGCAGACGACACTCTGCCAGGTTCGTCGAAGATGTGACGGAAAGAGGTAATAAAAGCTTCATAGTCATTGAGCAGGGGATCAGCACGTTCCCAGAGAGGGGACACCCAGTCCAAAGCTGACCCTGCTAGGAGAGACACAATATAAGCCACCTTTGCCTTGGAAGTAGGAAAGTGAGAAGACTGTAAGGTGAAATGCACATCGCATTGGTTCAGAAACCCACGGCATCCTTTCGGAGAACCATCATATTTGCTGGGGGTTGGTAATTGCATGTGATGAGGAACTATTGGTCCAGGTGTAGGAACAGGGACTGGAACCTCTGGAGCTGGAGCCACAGAAACTGAGGGAGCCGCCGGGGGCGAAGCCAAGACCTGAAGGAATTTAGCCACTTGACGTTGGGTAGCCTCCACTTGCTCCAGACGAGCCATGATGCTGTGAAGTGCGTCCGCCATGGAAGCCTGTTCTTCACCCGACTCCATCGGGTCAGTACAAACTGTCACAACTGAAGGGCTGGATGAAGTCGTGTGGTGTGTAGCAACCGGAGACGGACCAGAGGAGGAAGGATTAAATCGTGCAGGTTTAATAATAGAATTCATAAATAGAAAAATACACGCTTGAATACTTTGTTAAGTGGCAGTTTAGCAGTAATAAGAATTGAGCCGGCACGGCACTTTGTAAAGAAGAAAAAGTTCATTTAAACAATGACAGTTCAAGCACTGCGGACTGCAGGTTGGGGTCTTGGAAAATGAAGAAATCCGGAAAGAGAATGCACTTGATGGTAATGAGGGATCCTTGAAGACTGAAAGAAGATGGATGATGACAGAAGAATGGGAAGTTGCTTGGAAGCAGACGACTTGAAGAACTTAGGCCAGGAAGCTCAGGGATGCAGGCAGAGACCAGACTGTGGAGAGATCTGGCAGCGATGGGGTTAAGCTGAATCGAGACCAACACAGAGCACTGAAGCAAGGCACCAAGTCAGGAGAGGTGAGTCAGAGAGCCGGAGTCAGCTGGGAGCTGTGAACGCCTCTGGAGACTCTTTGTACTGACACTGAACAGGCCTAGGCAGATCCCCTATATCCCTAGAGGGCGGCTGCCATTGGCTGTCAGGTCAGTATGGGCGGAAACCTCAGACAAGGACCAATCTGCTATTTGCCCTTAATCAAGATGGCGGCACCGGCCTCCCGGCGCCCCTACAGCACATACCGCTACACTTGCTGGCGTCCCACGCTGCCTGCTGCCCACCAGACTGCCGCTGCCTGCTGCCGCTGACCTGGAGACCACTACACGCTAGCCGACGGCGGGCGCGAACGGGTGAGTAGTAAGCCCGCCGCGCACCGCCGCGGCTGCGTGTGACAGATAGATTAAGTAATAAAAGGAAAAGCACATGAGGGAAGAGGGCCCCTGCTCCTCATGAGTGTGCAGTATTCAAAGACAGCATTTTTAAAGAATAAACTCATATCAAACAAAAACTACGGATTATTACCTGTTAGTACGTTTTCCTCTACTCCACCATGGCAGCCAACCTCTGGGTTCTCTCCCTATAGGTAGATATCTGGAAAGGAAAATAAAAGACACCTCCCCTATATAAGGACCTCCCCTTCTAGGCTCAGTGTATTTTGATTATACAGCTTCAACATACACTATACTCAAACCATATTTACATGGGGGGGGGGAATAATGCTGCCATGGTGGAGTAGAGGAAAACGTACTAATCCGTACTTTCCTCTACCTCCCCATGGCAGCCAACCTCTGGGTAGTACCCTAGCAGTTACTTCACTGGGTGGGGTTAAACTTAAATCTATATAAAATAACTGAAAAAAAAGGATACAAGGTTCTTTTCACCTCCTTTTTTTATTGCACTACTGCACTGAGTATCCTTATTCCAAACTTTGCGTCGCATGACGACCCTACATCCACTCTGTAGTGTTTGGTGAAGGTGTGGGCCGAAGCCCAGCACGCCGCTTTGCACAGCTCCTCCATTGAGGCTGCGCCCGTTTCCGCCCATGATGCTGCCACTGCCCTTGTTGATTGCGCTTTAATGCCTTCATGCGGATCCACTTCCTTGATTTTGTAAGCCTCTGCTATACATGATTTAATCCATCTGGCTATCGTCATTTTCGTAGCCCCCATGCCTTTGTTTTTCCCTTCTGATATTATAAAGAGCCTCTTTGTTTTCCACCACGGCTCGACTCTCTGTAGATATATCGATATCGCCCTCTTCACATCCAGATTATTTCTTTATCTTTATCATTTGCTGGGTTTGCACAAAAAGACGGTAATACTATTTCCTGGTTTAGATGAAATTGCGATACTACCTTCGGCAGAAAATGAGGGTTTGTTCTTAAGACGACTATATCCTCGAACATATTCAGGAATGGCTCCTCAGCCCAAAGGGCCTGCAGTTCAGATACTCATCTTGCAGATGTTATTGCCACTAGGATGCAACCTTTATCGTGAGCAGCTTGATGGGTATGTGCTCCAATGGCTCAAACGGCTCTTCTGCCAACACATTCAAGACCATGTTCAGGTCCCACGGTGCCATAAGACTGTGAAATGCCGGCCTTATCTTTTTTGACGCCTGTAGAAATCTCTAAAAATACTTGTCTTCAGCTATTCTTCTGTCCAACATGGCCCCTAATGCTGCCACTTGCACTTTTAAAGAACTTACTGAAAGATTTTCTTCTAACCCTCTCTGCAGAAATTCTAGCACTGAAGCAATCAGCCTGTGATCTCTGCTTTTTGCTTTACAAAACTCTGCATATGCTCTCCATATCCTGTAATATGTTCTAGACGTAGAATTCTTTCTTGCCTTCAGCAGGGTGTCTACCAACTGTTTCGAGAATCCTCTTGCTACCAGGTTTCTGGTCTCAGCAACCACGCCGTCAGATTCAAGTTGTCGGGTTGTCACTGGAAATATGGACCTGCTGACTCAGATTCTCCCTGTCCGGTAGTTTCCACTGCCATCCTGGTCAATTTGGGGAACCAGGCTCGCCTCGGCCAGTATGGAAGGATCACTATAACTGTAGCCTCTTCCTGTTGTATCTTGTTCAACAACCTCGGTATCACTGGGAACGGTGGGAATGCGTACATCAGCCCTTTCCCCCAACTGGCAGTCAGAGTGTCTGCTTGCCAGGCCCCTTGCTCCCAGTGTCTTGATATAAACTTTGGAGATTTTGCGTTGAACTTTGTGGCCATCAGATCCACCTGTGGGATACCCCAATAACGTGTCAACATCTTGAAGACTTCTGGGGACAGCTCCCATTCTCCTGGCTTTATAGGCCCTCTGCTCAGTGCATCTGCTCGCTGATTCTCCTTCCCGGTAATAAACGCTGCCGACAGGCCTTGGACATGTTGTTCTGCCCATATAAGTACATTTGCCGCTTCTTTCATCATTTCCCAGCTTCTCGTGCCTCCTATACCACTACCGCCTGATTGTCGGACCTGATTATAACTTCTTTTTGCCAAAGGTTGCTTCTGGAATGCCCGGCACACCATCAAAACAGCCCTTAGGTTCCAATGTGTTTGAGACCAAGCTCGACCCCTTTCGCCTTGGGCTGTCAAACTGCCACACACTGCGCCCCATCCGGTCTGGCTGGCATCCGTGGTGATTACCAGTTGCTCCCTGTTTATAAAGTTTTTCTTTGCTGTAATCTGTTTACACCCAGCCACCACCTTAGATTCTCCCTTGCTCTTCCTGATAAGGAAATCCTTTGAAAGGGATTCTTTCCGTCCCCATCCCACTGGGATAGGAAACACATTTGTAAGTCTCTTGTATGAAACCTGGCCCATGTGATGGTGTCTAGTGCTGCTGACATAAGGCCTAGAAACTTTAAGCAATCTCCTGCACACACCATCTTTTTTCTCAGAATCTTGAGAATTTCCAACCTTATTTTTTCCTGTGTTTCCTGCATCAGCCTGACTTTCATGGCATCTGTGTCTATATAAAAATGTGGGATTCACCGCGCTCAGGGTTTGGGCAGCTCCAGTTAAGGGATAGTTATATAAGGTGAAAAATGGTTGGAAACGCTGTGAGTGGTCAAACCTCTTTTGATATTATAAATATGTTCTGCTATTTATAATATCAAAAGAGGTTTGACCACTCACAGCGTTTCCAACCATTTTTTAGAGAACCATAATAAAGATCCCACCGGACTGAACTTCATTTTAATACAAAAAATCAATCAGAACTGGAGAGGTGGAGATATCGTGAAAGATCTCCTAAAACATGAAACAAAATGGATCTTCGAACTGAAAACCCTCCATCCATATGGACTAAACATAGATATTTCATTAAATGCCTTTTTAGAATAACAAACCTCTAACTAAAACCAAATCAACTTCATATTAAAATCGAGTGACACCGAATAAATGGAATACACGTGATTCCCACCAAAAAATCTTTTACTTCCTTTTTGGCACTTCCTGTGCAATTAATAAAGTTTTATCAATAAAAGAAGATTCTTTCCAAACACACCGCATCCTTGAAAAAGTGCCCGTGCGGCATGAAACGCGTTGGAGCGGAGAGAACATACCTGACCGTCTATCCCCACCAGCACCAAGAACTGCAGCATCAAGAGACAGTGCCGGGACGCCGGCGAAAACTGACATCGGGAGCTGCGAAAATCCGGCGTGACACGGAGCCGCGATACTAAACATCTGACAGCCGCTGAGCTGTCCCGCTGGCTCAGCCGGTAAGGTAGGGAAAGTCAGGTCACCAGGAACTCTCTAAAGTACTCCAAAAGGAGTGTAAACATTATGTTTTAACCAAAAATCCCCCTTTTTTACAGGTGTCACTCGTTTAACATATTCAGTGCATCTGTGTCTATGATGACCCACAAATACTTTGCCACCTTCGTTGGTTCCAAGTGACTTTTCTCTCTGTTTATAAGCCATCCATGCTGGATTAATTACCTTATCGCTCTCTCCGTATGTTCTCTCGCTAAGCCTTCTGACTTTACCATAATCAGCAGGTCGTCCAGATAAGGCCATATTGTCACTCCCTCTCTTCTTAGGTTCGCTATGAGAACCACTAGCACCTTTGTAAAGGTTCTTGGGGATGTAGGGAGGCCGAACGGCAGAGCAGTATACTGGTACGTGACACCTTTGAGTTTGAAACTTAGGGGGTTATTCTGATCGTGCGTACGTTCCATATTAGCGTACGCTCTCCGTACGCGGCCGTTGAGGTTAAGTCCACCCACAAATCAGCCGCATACGTACGGCCAGAAACAACGTCAAAGGGGAGTGGCGTACAATTGAGCGTACGCCAACGTACACGGACGGATCAGCCCTTAGACTCCGACAACTGGCGTACAACAGAGCGTACGCCACCGTTTACGGACGTCTCTCGTCCGTCTTCACACCGACTTCTTGCGGCTATCTGAGCTTACGCCACTGTGCACGGATGGGTCTCTATTGTTTTCAATGGAAAACTCAGCGTATGTCACCGCTCATGAGAGTGAGCGTACGTCCGTGCACGCTGGCATACCCTTCACATATATGGACCTGCAAATCTTGCCTTTTAACTATAATTAAGACAATTAATTAATTATTCGAATTGTTATTCAATTATTGTTTTCTATTAACTCAATTGTCTACCTTAATAAAGACCCTAATAACACAACATTTTAACCCTCATTACATGTATATTTGTTATGTTCTAATGTGGCATTTTAATCACTATCTATGTGTCCCCACATTGCTTTTACTTTTAAATAAATTTATGTTGGTGTTTGTGTGTATGTACTAAATTATGTCCATAATTAGTTTGTCCAAAATTTGTAACATGTATACCTACCCTGATGTTATGTGTGATGTTTTAATCTAACAACATTAAACATTCATGCATTTTCACTGTGTTATTTAACTCAAAAACACACACATTCACACATCAATCGTTACCCCTCACCTCAAATTACAAATATAACTTACATTACACATCTGTATGTACCTACCCTTACAAGCCTTCTAACATATTTATTATTAAAAACACAGGCAACTTCTAACTGAACATAAACTTTTATTAATAACAAACATAATAAGGGGGGGGGATAAAAATAAATTAAATGAGGGCCTCCAAACGTAAAAAAAGAATATTTAAATAAAATAGGGTTAGGAATATCTCCCGCAAAATGTTGTCCACCTCCTCCTGGTGCTGTTCAGTGTCTGTAGTGGAGGGATAAAAAAATAATAATATTATATAACATACACAAATGTTTGTTGTATTTGTACACAATAAGAAGTTGTGAGTTAAGTGTGAAGGCCACATACATTTTTAAACTACATTGAAGATGGGTAACACAGTCCTAAATACTATTCTGTTGACACACACATACTGTACATATTACATAACATTAAATAAATTACTCCTTCTTGGATGAATGTATGCTGTATCCCAATTGGTAGTTTTGTTTTGGGGGACTCACCTCTAACCTCACAATTAGGCTGTGCTATTTAAGGGTTATGACATTGTTGCGGCTTAAGCACTCCTTACTATTTTACATTTAGGACATTGCTGTACAAATTATAGGCCTAAAGCTATGTTTGTAAAGCATGCATCCGCATGGCCTCACACACTATTAACAAAACAATCTATAAATTTATGTTGCACATCATGCTGTGAAGTGGAGTTACACAACACCTGGACCCACATAACTACAACACCACTAATGTCGGATATGTCATTGGATGTACTGTTATGTCAATTAATCAAAGGGTTGAGGCATGGCCACACTCAAAAAAACCACCAAGGGGACCCTTGTTCCTGGAGAAGGACAGGCCACACCTCATGGTCGCCAAGCAGTGATATGTTGCAACTAATGTTGATGTTGGATACACATATGTGGTTGTTGTGATTGTTTATGTTTAGAAATGTGTAGGTAAACATTAGACACATTATTTACTTACGGCTAGTTGAGCCATCCTGCTCGCCGCTGGTTGGGTGTCCAGTGGTTAGGGGGGTCAGGAGCAAGGGGGATGGGATTGGACTTGGGAAACAGGTAGTGGGTTGGAGTGGGGATTAAAGAGGTTTGGGGGTGGGTGGTGGGGAGGTGTAGGGGGGATGGAAATGGGGTGGGGAGGGGGTTTTGGTGGGTGTAGGGGTGTGGGTGGGGGTAGGGGTGTGGGTGGGGGTAGGGGTGGGGGTGGGGGTGGGGGTAGGGGAGTGGCTGGTGGAAGGGGATGTCGAAATGGGGTGGTCACCAGCAGGTGCCAATGTCTCCTCCTCTTCCTCCTCCTCTTCCTCCTCCTCTTCCTCCTCCTCTTCTTCCTCCCGGGCTGCCTCCTCCCGGGCTTCCATGCGTGCCCTTGCGCGTGCTGAAATGTTCATGTTGATGGCATAGAAATCGAAGGTTGGGTTTCATAAAAATGGGGGAATTAAAAATTCACATTAGTCATGCTCATAACCTTACAAATTATACCCCCCATATACACCCCTTATACACCCCCTATACATATACCCCCCATATACACCCCTTATACACCCCCTATACACCCCCTATACACCCCTTATACACCCCTTATACACCCCCTATACACCCCTTATACACCCCTTATACATCCCTTATACATCCCTTATACACCCCCTATACACCCCCTATACACCCCTTATACACCCCTTATACACCCCTTATACACCCCTTATACACCCCCTATACACCCCCTATACACCCCTATACACCCACATACCCATGAACATATTTATAAAAAGTACAGAAATCATTGCTAAAAAACGCAGACATACTAGTAAAAAAAAAACTTACATCGTGCAATATGGCGGCGAATTGAGCATAGCATCACTGGCTGCCGCCGGCGCAGGTCAGACCAGCGCCGCTCCACTTGGGCCAGGCTTCTGCGGACGCCGGTCCGGGCGTATATTAGCCGGCGGGCAGCATTATATGCCCGCCGCTTGTCCATGTTGGACACATATGGGCCCCTGGACCCCAGGCGCCTGTCCATCACCACAACCAGGGCCACCAGCTCCTGGTTCGAAAAGGCGTTAGCCCTGGTTGAAGACATATTGGCAATGGCGCAGTTATTAATTGCAGGTACATATATAACTTTTGGTGCTTGCTGATTGGTCTAAAAACTTGTTTGTTTAGTATTAACTTTATTAATCCTTCTTACATTAACAAACTGGATGCGAATAGAAACTTACGCGGACCGTTCTAATATACACACACCATAACCAACAGTATGCTTTCAATTTATAGAGAGCTGTACTGTATATACAGTGTGCTGAAAATAATACACGCAACCGTCTACTAAGAAATACGCTGCTAAAAAAGGCACAATGCAACATGTTGGTGTATGACAATTTCATACTCATTACATATGTAAGGAAAGCATTATAACGTGATGTTTTGAAATGTGATTCAGAAAGCATACACAAACTCCAACAGATACCACCTGACAACACTCATCATTGGAATGACAGGTGCACACATTTCACCATGTAGCACACA
Organism: Crinia signifera; assembly: GCF_055691185.1. NCBI lineage: Eukaryota > Metazoa > Chordata > Amphibia > Anura > Myobatrachidae > Crinia > Crinia signifera. The sequence continues at coordinate 109,583,554 of NC_139219.1, read as the reverse complement.
ATGGTCCACAACCTGTGTGTCACAGATCTGCTTAGTCAAGCTTACCTGTTTGGTGATTCTGCTCTGTGTCTCAGTCTGACTCAGTCCTGTCTCCATTCATGCTGCCAGACAGTCTGTGCATTGCTGGTTCATTGATTGATTGCACCTGATTGAAATCCAGGCAGAAGCTGGAATCACCTGTAACCCTTTGCTCTCCTGTTCCATGTGGCTCACCTGTTTAGTTCAGACTGAAGTATTCTGGATTCCTGCCTCAGATTGCAGATTGCCCTCTGTCATTTCCTCCAATCAATACAAGGCAGGGGGGATAAATATCTTGCTCACAGAGGCAGAACTGACTTCAGCAACTTGTCTTCCTGCTGCATGTGCTGGATGTTCTGTGCAGTTCAAGCCTGCTTCCTGGAATCCCTGCGTGAGTCTTCAGTGTTCAGCTCCCAGAGGCTCTGCTTGTCCGGCTGGTCCAGCGCTCACGGTCTGGTCCACAAATGGTCCAATTCCTGCTCCAGTTCCTGCTCATCTAGTTCCTGTGTTTATACTCGGTTTTCTTCAGTTATTTGTTATATGCCAAGTCAGCCATTTCAGTTCTGTTATCTCCGTCACCTGTTCCTGTGTCAACGCCAAGTCGCTACCCTGTCCTGATACCAGTTTCCTGACCTGCCTGCTACAAGCTGCATCCAGCTATTGTGTGCTACGTCTCTGCTGTAATCTTCCAGTAATCCTGTCATTCAGCTGTATCCTGATCCCAGCCATCCAATCTTCAGTCATCCAGCCATCCAATCTTCAGTCATCCAGCCATCCAATCTTCAGTCATCCAGCCATCCAATCTTCAGTCATCCAGCCCTCCAATCTTCAGTCATCCAATTGTCCAATCTTCAGTCATCCAATTGTCCAATTTTCAGGTATCCTTTTCTCTACACTCAAATCCTGAACATTGCCTTATCCTCCCAGAACTACCGGCACATATCTTGTTTATTTTGAATGGACTGCCATCTTGTTTATTTTTGCAAAGGACTGCTATCTTTTGTTACTTGTTATTTATCAGAGACTTGCATCTAGTTATTATTTGTCCAATCAAGAAGTATTGATCCTGGTTACATTATCTGTTATATGAGTTCCTTCAATAAACCTGTTTGTGTTAACCCATCTCCGGCTGGTCACGCCTCTCTTCCTGAGATCCGCACCACTCCATCAATCCACCATCTGACCACTCCAGTCACGACTGATTCCACACACCCATTTCGTGACAGTTTGCTGAAGTCCCATGGACTTGGTCAGTGATCCGAGTGTGAGAAGTGTGGGTTGTCTAGATCACAGTACCAGCATGGAGAGACAGATTGATCTTCAGTTCTTACTCACAAAGTTCTGGCAAGACTTATCTGGTTGTTCTTGCAAGCTGCAGCAATCCTTGCCGGCTAATGAATCCTCACGCGTCACATCTGCAGCCGCATGTCATTTGGCCTCTTCACCTCTACCCCCTGACTACCTGGCTACTCCAAAGGAGGACGATGAGGCTTCTGCGGACAGTGGGTCTGTCATAAGTCCGTTACTTTGCCATCTGGAATCTGGTTCTGCTTGGACCTTTAAAGAGCCAGAATCAGAGACATTAAAGATTTTACACCAGTTACTGAATCAACTACAGGAATTACCATCTAAAAAATTTTCTGTAGTCTCCGCCATATTGGACAGTTCTTTGGTACTACTTTCCAGTGGAACTGTGCTCAAAGGAACTTCCACTACACTTCCAAGTACTCCTGAGAAGTCCTCTCATAAGCCTTGTAAGGACATACCACAAAGCAGACCACAAGCCCAGCTGTCTGAGGAGGAACGTCAGCGGCGCAGGCAGCTAGACCTGTGCTTCTATTGTGGTGGTTCAGACCATTTCATAGAAGATTGTTCTCTCCGTCAGCCCAGAAATGGGGAGATTCCTCCCGTTACAGCTCAGAAAGAAACCCGAGTTAATACTTGGGGCCCTAGAACAAAGATCATCTTGGCCAAACACGGTTTTACTGCTGTCCACAGAGCTCCTGGGAAAGTTCCTGTATCCATTACTGGAGGTGGTGTCTCAGGATTTTCTGCCCAAAAGCATGTGTCCGTCTCATCAACCTCAGGAGGGTTGTCCAATACCGCAGCCCCAGCAGAGGTATCTTGTGCTAAAGATTCAGAACGAGTATCCCGTCTCCAGCCCCAAGAGGGGGTTCAGCCTTTCCAGCCCCAGAAGGGGGTCCAGAATCTCCAGCCCCAGGAGGGGGCTCTCTGTCTCCAGCCCCAGGAGGGGGCTCTCTGTCTCCAGCCCCAGGAGGGGGCTCTCTGTCTCCAGCCCCAGGAGGGGGCTCTCTGTCTCCAGCCCCAGGAGGGGGCTCTCTGTCTCCAGCCCCAGGGGGGGGCTCTCAGTCTCCAGCCCCAGGAGGGGGCTCTCAGTCTCCAGCCCCAGGAGGGGGCTCTCAGTCTCAAGCCCCAGGAGGGGGCTCTCAGTCTCCAGCCCCAGGAGAGGGCTCTCAGTCTCCAGCCCCAGGAGAGGGCTCTCAGTCTCCAGCCCCAGGAGGGGGCTCTCAGTCTCCAGCCCCAGGAGGGGGCTCTCAGTCTCCTGCCCCAAGAGGGGGTTCAAAGTCTCCTGCCCCAAGAGGGGGTTCAAAGTCTCCTGCCCCAAGAGGGGGTTCAAAGTCTCCTGCCCCAAGAGGGGGTTCAAAGTCTCCTGCCCCAAGAGGGGGTTCAAAGTCTCCTGCCCCAAGAGGGGGTTCAAAGTCTCCTGCCCCAGAAGAGGGCTTTCTGTGTCCAGCCCCAAAATGGGATTTCAAGTGTCCAGTCCCAAGTAGGGGTGAATCCAGGTGTCCAGTCCCAGAAGGGGGATATTCCAGGTGTCGATCTCCAAGAGGGGGAAATTCCAAGTGTCCAGTCCCAGGAGGGGGTCCTGTATACCAGAGACCCTGGAGGAGAGTCGGACACTTCTGCCCTGGCCTCCGGGCCTGGGGACACTTCTGCCCTGGCCTCCGGGCCTGGGGACACTTCTGCCCTGGCCTCCGGGCCTGAGGACACACCTGCCCTGGCCTCCGGGCCTGAGGACACACCTGCCCTGGCCTCCGGGCCTGAGGACACACCTGCCCTGGCCTCCGGGCCTGAGGACACACCTGCCCTGGCCTCTGGGCCTGAGGTTGTTCCAGTTATTCCAGTGCAGACTGCCTTGCCCAAGGCATCCGAGGGGTCTGCCATGCACAAAACACTCAATGTGCCCGCCGTGTCTGAGGCTTCCGTGGTTCCAGTTTTTCCTAAAAAGTCCAAGATTCTTGATCAGCTGAAGCCTTCCAAAGCCCCAATTCCATCAAAACCATTTCAAGATTCAAGCAGAGAATATTCGCCCATCTATTTTGATGGGGATCTTGTCCATTATGAAGCCCTGGTGAACCAATATTTGTCTATATTGGAAACCGAACCTTCATCTGGTCTCACGCTAGTCAACATCGTCAGTTACCTGTTTTTGTCATTTAAAGGAGAAGCTTTGGAGTGGGCTTGTCCGCTTTATGAATCTAACGACTCCAGACTTCGAGATCTGACATCCTTCTCCAAGGCCGTAGTGGAAAGGTTCGGTTCAAAGACTCCCTGTAAGAATTCCTCCACCACTACAGTTAAAAGTCATCCGGTGGCCAAAACCAACCATTCTTTGCCATCCATCCAAGATTGTGCGCCATCTCAACAATGCCTTAGAACCTCCAAGGTTTCAAAAAATTGTCTATTGATGCCCAAATCTATGGACGTTAGAATTGGGTACACATCCATGTCCACCCATTGTGTTGGTTCCTCTGGACTGTCCAATTCTCCAGGATCATCTTCTGAAAAGCAATCTGCCCCGTCAATACCCACCATATGTATTGGATCTTCCGCTTCATGCTACCTCAGTGGTCCTTCAGGGAGTTTCAATTCAACTGAGAGGTCTTCAATCCTGACCTTAGACCAAGACTCAAATTCAGAGTATGATTCTGATTATGATGCCACTCCCTTCCTGGGAGGTCCTGTGCTCTCTGGTGCCTGTTTTGCAGAACCTAAAGCTTCACCTTCCTCAAAAAAATCAAAGCATTCATCTAAGAAAAAGAAGAAGCATCGTCGTTAACCTTGAGCTCCCTTCCAAAGAAGGTTCTGGCAAAGGTGTCCGGAGTCCACCCTGAAGGAGGGGGTAATGTCACAGATCTGCTTAGTCAAGCTTACCTGTTTGGTGATTCAGCTCTGTGTCTCAGTCTGACTCAGTCCTGTCTCCATTCATGCTGCCAGACAGTCTGTGCATTGCTGGTTCATTGATTGATTGCACCTGATTGAAATCCAGGCAGAAGCTGGAATCACCTGTAACCCTTTGCTCTCCTGTTCCATGTGGCTCACCTGTTTAGTTCAGACTGAAGTATTCTGGATTCCTGCCTCAGATTGCAGATTGCCCTCTGTAATTTCCTCCAATCAATACAAGGCAGGGGGGATAAATATCTTGCTCACAGAGGCAGAACTGACTTCAGCAACTTGTCTTCCTGCTGCATGTGCTGGATGTTCTGTGCAGTTCAAGCCTGCTTCCTGGAATCCCTGCGTGAGTCTTCAGTGTTCAGCTCCCAGAGGCTCTGCTTGTCCGGCTGGTCCAGCGCTCACGGTCTGGTCCACAAATGGTCCAATTCCTGCTCCAGTTCCTGCTCATCTAGTTCCTGTGTTTATACTCGGTTTTCTTCAGTTATTTGTTATATGCCAAGTCAGCCATTTCAGTTCTGTTATCTCCGTCACCTGTTCCTGTGTCAACGCCAAGTCGCTACCCTGTCCTGATACCAGTTTCCTGACCTGCCTGCTACAAGCTGCATCCAGCTATTGTGTGCTACGTCTCTGCTGTAATCTTCCAGTAATCCTGTCATTCAGCTGTATCCTGATCTCAGCCATCCAATCTTCAGTCATCCAGCCATCCAATATTCAGTCATCCAGCCATCCAATCTTCAGTCATCCAGCCATCCAATCTTCAGTCATCCAGCCATCCAATCTTCAGTCATCCAGCCATCCAATCTTCAGTCATCCAGCCCTCCAATCTTCAGTCATCCAGCCCTCCAATCTTCAGTCATCCAATTGTCCAATCTTCAGTCATCCAATTGTCCAATTTTCAGGTATCCTTTTCTCTAAACTCAAATCCTGAACATTGCCTTATCCTCCCAGAACTACCGGCACATATCTTGTTTATTTTGAATGGACTGCCATCTTGTTTATTTTTGCAAAGGACTGCTATCTTTTGTTACTTGTTATTTATCAGAGACTTGCATCTAGTTATTATTTGTCCAATCAAGAAGTATTGATCCTGGTTACATTATCTGTTATATGAGTTCCTTCAATAAACCTGTTTGTGTTAACCCATCTCCGGCTGGTCACGCCTCTCTTCCTGAGATCCGCACCACTCCATCAATCCACCATCTGACCACTCCAGTCACGACTGATTCCACACACCCATTTCGTGACACTGTGTATGTGCATGTACAGGTGAATGTTCAGGTGCGTTGAGACCTGCGTAATTTAAGCGGGAAATATCGGCGTAAATTAGCTACTACATTGCGGGAAAAATATACGCCCCCTTGTTCATGGCGGGAGATTACCATATAAATATTCAGGCAGATGCAGGCCAGAATTGCTGCAAACATGTCTAGCTCAGATGATTCCGCAGCTGAGGACGCTCTACAGAGAGCAAGAGCAGAATCCTTGCTTGAAAGGTTGAGGCACAGGGAGCAGGAGAGGACAAGGAGGACCCAAGATCAAGGGGGCCCCTCACTAACAGCCACTACTGCAATGCCACCAGCTACACAAGGGCCAAGCAACCAGCCAGAACAAGAGGTTGCATCTCTCCAAACAGGTGTGACCCAGCAGGTGCATGGTGAGAGAACTGGGGCCACCAGAAAACGAGCTGCAACATCTAGGGTGAGGACTGAGCAGGATACCACCACCAAAAAGAGAAACCCTGCATTTGTAGAGGCAGAATTGAGAATTTTAGTGCCCAGGGCACGCGAATGGATCGAATTGCCAACCAGGAAGCCGGGTGCCAGTGCAAAGAGAAACCTTTGGGACAAGATCACAGAGGAAGTGAACCAGGTGTCACCAGTGGTCAGAGATTGGCTAGCAGTGAAGAAAAGGCAAGTGTGTTTCTCCCCCTGATAATGTCATATGTGTGTACATAAGTTACATGTATGTTTTGAGAATAATAGAAAGGTGTGTTTGTAGATAGTGCTACACTTCAATGTCACATGTGAACACAACCATGTCTAATAACCCACATTTATATATGAAACATGCACCATTGGTGTGATGTGAGGTTATGGGCACAGTTCTGCTCATGTGAAGTATGTGATGGGACAACAGAAAGTGTGTTGTTGAAAAAGAGTTGTTGTAACATGTTCCATATGATGCTACTGAAACAAGAATGACCAAACTGTGCACATGTAGCTGGTGAGAAACTACACATCCCAGTATGCCTTCCCATAGTTAAATTACTCCATAATAACCACACTGTCAAGCTATGGTGGAATGTGTAGTTTTACAACAGGTGGAGGTGCATAATTTGGCCATGGATGATGTCATTTCTGCATAGTGATCTATGTATGTGCATTTAGTGGCCTAATGAATGAGATGAGACACTGAAATGCCTCATAATGGAGACATTAATGTGTGTGTGGGAAACATATGGCTAAAAAACATAAGATCACCCACACTAGGAAATGTAACGTAGTCATGATGTTCACTAGCACAGTGGTGCACATATCTCATGGTGATATTTGTATTTTTAAACTTGTAGGTGGTCAGACTTCAAAAGTACACTAAAGAGGAAGATGACTGACCGGTACAACCACAGCATGTCCACCGGGAGGGGGCCTATGCCAGATCATTTGGAATATACCCCCCTGGAGCAGGACGCCTTGGATGTTATTGATGAGGCCGAGGTCAGGGGGATATCCAATATGGATAGTGAGCTCCCGGTGGAGGTCTTTGCTGCTGCTTTTGATGGTAAGTCACAGTAATGCATTGTATTTGGAAAGATATTTTTTAGTGCGTATGTGATGGTGACATTGTTTTCAATTATTATCCTAGAAGAAGCAGAAACACAGGATGAACCGGCAGCATCTTCCTCTGCAGAGCCACAGGTGGAGCAAGTGGTCCAGCCTCCACCAACACGACACCCCCAGCCACAGGACACATGGGATGCCAGGTGGATGGTGATACTGGAGAGGATGGAGCAGCGAGTGGAGGAGTCTACGGTCTGTCAGCAGAAGGATGTGGAATTTCTGGCAGATTGGAAGTCCACAAAGAGGCAGCAGTGTGAGGCCTTAAACCGCATGAATGACACTCTGGCGGCTGGCATGCAAAGCATTGTCCAGCAATTCAGCCGCCAGAATGACATTCTGGTGGAGCTGCTCACCACCGCCAGGTCCCTAAGGGACAATCCCCCATCTGCTGGCCCACCCCAAGCTGCTCCCCAACCTTCCACCTCTGCTGACCCTCCTGTGTCCAGTAGGGGAAGGCCGCACAAGCCATCAGAGCCAAAGGCCCCTGTCCCCAAGGCCCCATCTAAAAAGGGGAAAAAAGGGCCCAAATAATGACACCTGGTTCACTTCCTCTGTGGTTGGACCCCAAATGTTTAAATTGCACTGGACATCCACTTCCTGAGTTGGCCATCAATCCATTTTTGTGCCATGGGCATTAAAGTTCTTATTTTGACCTCTAGAAATGCAGGATACATTTTTGGTGGTGTGTATCATGCTTAGTATTCACCCTGGTTGTTGCAGTACGTATTCTGGTGTCCCCATTTCTTTCACCATTGCATTTGCAGGGTAAGACATGTTTGGAGATATGCAACCTCTTGTTCTGGCTGATTTTTATTTTTGTGTATATTTTATATTTTATTTTTATTTATGACATTAAAGTGGCAAATAAGCTGTGATGCTGAACAGCAAATACATTTATTTTCCCAATTACAACACAATTGTTGTATGTGTAATTTCTTGTGTGAAACAAATACTACATTTATGTGTACTTACTGACCAGGGTATTTTTGAGCATTTCTTGAAGTGTGGTAGAAGTTTCCCATGTGTAACCCTCTCCATGGCCATTCACATGTTCATATCCAACTTTTCCCTGCTAATTAGTTTGTGTCAGCACATGTGCAGAGCAACTTAATAGGTCAGAAAGCAGTTTGTGTGCAGGTGAGGTAGCTCCTACATTAGTAGGTAAAAGCAGGTCCAGAACAATGATTTCCTCATGGAGTGGGTGAGGTAGACAAACAAGGGTCAAAAGGGACATTTGTGTAGGAATGCATATGTGTCCTCCCTAAAAAAAGATGTGTGAATCGGCCAAACATAAAATTGCTTGGGAACAAACATGTTTAACTATTTAAATATATATGAGTTTACAGTGTCATAAGCAGATGTAGGAATCCTTTGTTAGAGAGATGTGAGTGCAATAATGTGATTGGTGACATCTTACATCCAGAGTGTAGTAAAATCCAATTCATAGCAGATCAGAAAGTGGTACAGTTCGGTATTTTGGGTACTATACAAAGATTGTGTGCAAAATAGTGGGCATGGGCTTAAAACATTGCTGAAACATCCTTTGTAGGTGTTAGATGTGGTTTATGTTATTGTATCATAAATACAAAACATATGTTTGTATTAGAGTGAACACGTTGACACATGTCGACTTGTGTAGATTGAGTGTGCTACTGTGTAAAGTCTATGAAAGCACGTAGTGAATGTGTATAACTGTTTAACAAATACCTACCTTAGCATATATAAGCAGGTCTTACAAAGATTCTTACCTTAAATTAAACAAACCTTTAAATGTCGAGAAGTATAGAAAGATAAGCTTCCAAGGTGTTTCAGTGCTGTGTGTGGCTTGCAGGTAGTGAAATCATGGTTTGGACTTAATAGACTGCAGCATTGCTTATTACATTCAGGTGTATGTGTTTGAGTAGTAATCAGTGTAAATTAGCAAACCCAGGCGCACGCTGTCATGCGGTATCTGTAGGGGTGGTCTGAGGTGGCGGTTGGCGGCCGCCTGTTTTGTGTCCGAAATGAACGGTGCTTTAGGCGATCGAGCGGTAGTAGCACCGTTCATTTTTGGTGCACACCCCCGTGTACGCCCATATTTACGCCCATTTTCCCTCATTATTTCGGCCGCTCCCCTCAACACGCCCCTATGCCGCCCCCAATGCCCGTACTCTCGCGTACAGGTTTTTTTCGCACGGAGAGACCCGTCCGTAAGCGTTGTGGAGTGTTCGCGTCTGCGCATTGGAGATGGTACGCATGCGCAGATCATTAAAAACCCCGGAACGTACGCGTACGGCCCGCCCGCACCAACCAGAATAAGGCCCTTAGGTACTTCTGATGCTGTTGACATATAGGAATGTGTAGGTATGTGTCTTTTTAGGTCTATCGTTGTGAGAAAAGACCCCTGTTTGATATCCGGTAGGATGGACCTTATCGACTCCATTTTGAAGTTTTTAACTCTGACGTAAGTTTTGAGTCTCCTCAGGTCCAATATGGTCCTGAAGCCGCCCGTCGCTTTCCTTACTACAAAAAAGCTGGAGTGCCATCCCTGACCTTCCTGATCCTTGGGTACTATGACTACTACACCCTGAGAAATCATGATCTGCAGACTGTTCTTTTATATTGTTAAAACCGTTCAGGTGAAATTATAAACCACAGAATTTTAATTAGACAAACATTAAACAGTACAATAAAATGAGAAGCACGTGTTGTGTGAATGATTGTGTTGTTCAATTTTACTGCGCAGTACCCTAATCTTATTTGGCGAAAATATCTCAAATCCTGTCAGGACAATTATTGTTGAAAGATACATGCTTCTCATTTTATTATACTGTTTAATGTTTGTCTAATTAAAATTGTGTGGTTTATAATTTCACCTGGACGGTTTTAACAATACAAAAATAAAAGGTATATTTTACGAAATCTTCTCTTTCTCTTTAAAGTGTGCCAGCAAAAAAGACAATCCTTTTCGGTCTTTCTTTCTTGTATCTATTTATTGTCTTTGGCAGCACCCCCAAGCTTAGTTGTACTGTAATTCAACCAAGAAACTAAATATTTGTGGATTATTACAACGAACCTTCACATATCTGGTGCAGAAGCAATTCCAAAACCCCTTTCCCCTTCAAATACCCCAGTATTTTTTATTTATTGCTGTCCTCTCATTTCGATTATGTACAAAAATTCAACTGGATAGCACACAATTTCACTCTAAACTTTGTTGAGATTGAGGAAAAAGCACTATTCATCTTGAAGCTGTTCAAAGACCTTGTTGTTGATCTCATAACAGTGGAAGTTCTTCAGGCAAAGAAACACTCTATCTTTTAGTTTATTTTACGACTGTGTTTGAATGTTAGTGCCATATATAATTTCAATAATGTCAGCCTTGTGTAACATCTTTGGTATTTGAATGACAGGTGAATCTGGAATATTGGTTAAGTAAAACAAGACATTTTTCCCCCAGCTCACTGAGTGGTATTAGTAACCAATCTTGAACACTACATGATAATAGAATTCAGAGATATTGGTTACATATTCCTGCGCAGTTGTACGATATGCCCCCAAGCCACGTCAAGGCTTCTATGTATATTGGGGGTCCCTAGCGCTATATCTAGGTGCAGGGTGCGGCACCCCAAAAACTGTCATAAGCTAGAAAGCCCAGTGCGGCATGCCAGTGAGATACTATAGTGTTAATAAATATTAGTGAGAGGAAGCCGAAGCTATATATAGAGAGAGATAAAATAAAAATAAAATGAAATGTAATTAAAATAGAAGAGAGATAGTGTTAGTGAGTGAAAAGTGTTAATAGAATGTAAGGGCATGCCGCACTAAAGCCACCCAGCTCAACCAGTCCAGGGGCACCGCAACCCACACCACCGTTACCCTAAATTGGGTCTACAATTAACCAGCAAAGAGCCACATGATAATGGCTCCTTACTTGATATATTTGAACTAAGAGCTACCTACCTTGGAGCAACCCCAGACTACTCCATGTGGCATATCAGGACCCACATCTCCTCCTAATATGGGCTCCCTTCTGCCTCTAACAACACACATACAGATAGTGGTAGATGCTCAAATTTGTTCAGTAATACTACTCAGGTGCATGCAAGGGAGGGGTTAATACTGGTTAAGTAAAACAAGACAGTTTTCCCCCAGCTCACTGAGTGGTATTAGTAACTAATCTTGAACACTACATGATAATAGAATCAGAGATATTGGTTACATATACCTGCGCAGGTGTATGATATGCTCACAAGCCACGTCAAGGCTTCTCTGTATATTGGGGGTCCCTAGCGCTATATCTAGGTGCAGGGTGCGGCACCCCAAAAACTGTCATAAGCTAGAAAGCCCAGTGCGGCATGCCAGTGAGATACTATAGTGTTAATAAATATTAGTGAGACGAAGCCGAAGCTATATATAGAGAGAGATAAAATAAAAATAAAATGAAATGTAATTAAAATAGAAGAGAGATAGTGTTAGTGAGTGAAAAGTGTTAATAGAATGTAAGGGCATGCCGCACTAAAGCCACCCAGCTCAACCAGTCCAGGGGCACCGCAACCCACACCACCGTTACCCTAAATTGGGTCTACAATTAACCAGCAAAGAGCCACATGATAATGGCTCCTTACTTGATATATCTGAACTAAGAGCTACCTACCTTGGAGCAACCCCAGACTACTCCATGTGGCATATCAGGACCCACATCTCCTCCTAATATGGGCTCCCTTCTGCCTCTAACAACACACATACAGATAGTGGTAGATGCTCAAATTTGTTCAGTATTACTACTCAGGTGCATGCAAGGGAGGGGTTAATACTGGTTAAGTAAAACAAGACATTTTTCCCCCAGCTCACTGAGTGGTATTAGTAACCAATCTTGAACACTATATGATAATAGAATCAGAGATATTGGTTACATATACCTGCGCAGGTGTATGATATGCTCACAAGCCACGTCAAGGCTTCTCTGTATATTGGGGGTCCCTAGCGCTATATCTAGGTGCAGGGTGCGGCACCCCAAAAACTGTCATAAGCTAGAAAGCCCAGTGCGGCATGCCAGTGAGATACTATAGTGTTAATAAATATTAGTGAGAGGAAGCCGAAGCTATACAGAGAGAGAGATAAAATGAAATGTAATTAAAATAGAAGAGAGATAGTGTTAGTGAGTGAAAAGTGTTAATAGAATGTAAGGGCATGCCGCACTAAAGCCACCCAGCTCAACCAGTCCAGGGGCTCCGCACCCCACACCACCGTTACCCTAAATTGGGTCTATACAGAGAAGCCTTGACGTGGCTTGGGGGCATATCATACACCTGCACAGGTATATGTAACCAATATCTCTGAATTCTATTATCATGTAGTGTTCAAGATTGGTTACTAATACCACTCAGTGAGCTGGGGGGAAAAATATCTTGTTTTACTTAACCAGTATTAACCCCTCCCTTGCATGCACCTGAGTAGTATTACTGAACTAATTTGAGCATCTACCACTATCTGTATGTGAATCTAGAATATTAGGAGAAACAGAACCAAACACAGTTATAAAGTTGGTGAATGTGACCTCATTAGAGTTTGTAGCCATGTTCTGTGTCAGAGGAAAAACTTTTTGAAATGTAGCCACAGTGTTCCCAATTTCAGGTGAGGAACTACAATTCGAACTTGTTGAAAATTTCATCCAAGTATCAAGAACTTGCTACAAAATGGTTGTCTGTATTATGTGATGTCGCAGAACAAATTTTTATGGCAAGTCAGGGCATTAGCATGGTCCTGTAAGTGTCGTATTGGGGCAACTGTTGCCCCAATCTAATTTTGCTCTTCGGCTGGTACATCTACATGCTAAGATTTTCATTTAGATACCACAACTATGTTTACACTCAGAATATTTTTTTCCCCAAACACTACCCAAAATGTATTTTTCAGTGACTGAATTAGGTTAAGAACATTTATATAAACATCAATAGTCAGAACATCGTGACCACTGATGGTCAGAAAATTGCAACTTCAGTTTCCTGGCACCTGATATCCTCTACAGCCTCCAGGGGCTCCAAAGGGAAGGTGAGGGCTTCTTTATTTTACATTTATCCAGAGGCTGCTAATGTCTGCAGATGCTGGTGGGGGGTGATGCTGGACAGACCGATCATAGGCGTGCGCACAGGGGGTGCCGGGGGTGCACAGGCACCTCCTAATGACTGGCACCCCCCGCACAATTGCAGCACCTCCTAATAACCAGCAGCAGCAGTGCTCCCTCCTTCGGCCGGCTAGTAGTACCTGTGCTGGGCTGCTGGCCTGGCTGGGCTCCTCAGTAGCAATCAGCACGAGTCGAGTCAGTGTTCAAAAGGGGGCGTGGCCACGGGGGGGTCCGTGATTAGGCCACGCCCCTGCCTTTTCCTGTGCCCGGGTAGACCACACTGCAGCTGCAGCGGCCCTGCCTACTGTTCTGTCACTGTGGCAGGCTCCCAAGCTGGCTCCTGGCTGAAGCCTGAAGGTAATGTGTGCACTGCAGAGACTGGGGAGTGTGACATTTATTGTGAGGGAGTGGGCTGTGTGTGAGAATGTAGTGGGGGGGGCTGATTCAGGATCACTCACTAAGCAACAATCTTTTGCTGCTTAGCAAGTAGAACACCGCCCGCAAATAACTGTAAAAACTGTAATGTCCCTGCTGTATTATTGCCTGCCTGGCTGATGCGGTGACCAGTGGTGCCACTGATGGCTGCCTAGGCGCTGTGCAGCTCAGCACGTGTGTGTGCCCTGTGTGATAACCGTACTGTCCCTGCTGTATAAACCGTACTGTCCCTGCTGTATTATCTTATCCACTGCGCCACTGGTCGCCGCAACAGCCAGGCAGGGCTGTTGCGGCGACATGGATAAGATTTTTTTTTCTTTGGTTGCCTAGGATCTGTGCTGCTCGACAGGTACGTGTTCCCTGTGTGATAACTGTACCGTCTCAGCCTATATTGTTACCCACCTGGGGGTCCAGTGGCGCAGCTGATGGCTGCCTAAGCCCTGCACAGCTCAGCGAATATATGTTCCCTGCGTCTATATCCCTCAGGGTACATCTAGCGTATACATATAATACATATATTAGTCACTATGCACTGTGTAATATGAATATGGGTCACTATGTGCTAATATTAGTCACTATGCATGCACTTTGTAATGTGAATATGGGTCACTACACTCTGTGTAATGTGAATATTGGTCACTACGTGTCAATATTGGTCACTGCGCGCTGTATAATATGAATATGGGTCACTACGCACTATGTTATGTGACTATGGGTCACTATGTGTGAATATTAGTCACTATGCGCTGTGTAATGTGACTATGTGCGAATATTGGTCACTGTGCTGTGTAATGTGAAAATGGATCACTACGTGCGAATATTGGTCACTGCGCGCTCTATAATGTGAATATTGGTCACTGCGCGCTGTATAATGTGAATATTGGTCACTGCGCGCTGTATAATGTGAATATTGGTCACTGCGCGCTGTATAATGTGAATATGGGTCACTGCGCGCTGTATAATATGAATATGGGTCACTACGCGCTGTGTAATGTGAATATCGGTCACTAAGTGCGAATATTGGTCAGTACATGCTGTGTAATGTGAATTTGGGTCACTACATACTGTGTAATGTGAATATGGGTCACTGCATGCTGTGTATAGTGATAATGGGTCACTACATGCTGTGGTCTTTACCGCTGCTCTGCCGGACCGATGATGAGGTGAGTAGAATTAAATGGGTGAAGGGTGTACAGCGTGTGGGACACTTATGTGGCATCATATGTAATAGCTATTACAATGTGTGGTATAATATGTAATGGGCATTATGGAATGTGTACTGGGCATTATTGCATAATGTGCAATGGGCATCACAGTGTGAGGCGTAATGTGTAATGGGCATCACGGTGTGAGATGTAATGGGCATCGTGGTCTGGGTCAATGTGTAATGGGCATCACAGTGTGAGGTGCAACATGTAATGGGCTTCACAGTGTGAGGTGTAATGGACATGACGGTGTGAGTCACAACGTGTAATGGGCATTACGGTGTGTGGCGTAATATGTAAAGGGACTTACAGTTTGTGGTGTAATGGGAATTACAGTGTTTGGTATAATGTGTGTGACATAACATGTATTGGTCATTATGGCATGTGGGTGTGTGACGTGTAATAGGCATTACAGTGTGAATTTTTGGCACACGCCTTCAGCGCACACTGTCCCTATTATCCCTATTTTACAAAAATTCGTCAAGCCCTGGCATAATGTCGAATGTCCATTACTGTGTGTGGCATTATGTTTGATGGGCATTATGGTCTGTGGTATTATGTGTATTGGGCATTATGCTGGGTGGCATTATGTGTAATGGGCATTACTGTGTGCGGCATTATGTGTGATAGGCATTATGGTGTGTGGCATTATGTGTAATGGGCATTACGGTGAGTGGCATTATGTGTAATAGGCATTATGGTGTGTGGCATTATGTATAATGGCCATTACAGTGTAAATTTTTGCAGCGCGCCTTTGGCGCGCACTGTCCCTGTTTCTCGTGTGTGTGATGGGAATGATTAATTCTTAAGCCCATATACATAAATAAGTCACCTTCTATTTAGTTTGCATTGATGCCCAGTAGGCATGACGGACACGCCCAGTAGGCTTTGATGGACACGCCCAGTAGGCATGATGAACACGCCCCTCCAATGGTGCACCCCCTAATAAAATGGGCTGCGCACGCCTATGAGACCGATCAGCAGTGATCAGCATCATGGCACACATTGGGTGGAGGGGATAATTAAGCAGGGGGACTGGAGGTTCTTCTGAGAGTGGCAACTGCAGTCTCTTCCAGAAATGAGCTTTCCGACAAGTCACAATAGATGAAACTATATTAAGGAAAGCACAGCCTGGTATGGTGGCATCAGATGTAACCATGCCAGATAAGTGGTTAAACTAAATATGACATTATTATTACCAACCTTAAAGAGGAACAGCATGTATATCTGTACAGTAAGGGAAATGTTAAGCATGACACTTTTGGTCCAGTTTCACCCATGCAAATCATTCCACATAATTTATAGTTATCTGAACTCCAGCTTCAAAGATCAATTCTGCTTTTATATTACATATAACAATGCAGTTTTCCTGATAGGGCATCTTGAAAGTGGTCATATTTTCAGTAAACAGCACAATCACTGAATGTATACATAGATTATGATTATTATTATAATTTTTTTATTATCATTATTACCAGATACTAGATTGTGTGACAAATGAAATACCACAGCTTGAGATAAGTGCTGCGTGAAATGTGTATATGCAGGTACTGTATATGGAGTTGTCTCTGTTTACAGAAGACATATTGACTGCCACTGATTAACATTCCTATAGCAGTTCTATAGAGGCCCATTTCCTTCAGTCTCTATCCATGCAGTGTAAATTTGTAACTGGCACCTGCTAGTAGAGGTTACTGCTTTGGTGACCATGGTGTTTTGTCTGGCCTCTGACTGCAGCGGCTGTAGAGCAGTGTTTAAACCCAATCTAAATCACCATTGGGGGAGGGATACTGGGTGTCTCACTGCCTGTTTTCTTTTTTTTTTGTGAGCATCTGTCTGAGAAGAACAGATGTAGGCACCTGAAGTACCATATTCACAGGTTTTCAGACGTGTCTAGAATGGCAGGTGTGCAGCCATAAATGCTAAATATATTAATCTGACTTTGACTTCTCAAAGCTATACCGTGTCATTTTTGTTCTCTCGTGACAAAAAAAATCTGAACATAATCCCCTCCCAGTCCTCCAAGTGGCAGTATCTCTGCCTCTTTATCTCCCTATCTCCAAATCCCTAGAAATGCCTCATCTGGTCCTTTTTTCCTTTCTATGTGCTGCTCCACCTGTCACACTCAAATCCAGCCCTAATGGTCATCAGTTTCACTTCTTATCTATAAATTAATAATTGTTTTAGGAGGAACCATAATAGTTTACAGTTTTGCAAAATATCAGATTTTTTTATTGATTTTGATCAGTCTGCCATTCTGCCAGTTTTGGGAAAGTTATCGTTAGCAATAACAAGCAGATTGGCATATCATTCTTTAGAATGTAAACTCTCACGAGGAGAGTCCTCTTCACTCATGTGCTTTTCCTTCTCTTACATAAACCATCTTCAATGGCACCAATTCCTGGGGTTTTCTACTAATCTGATACTTATTACAGTGTTGTCTGCTGATGCAGCTGTGTTCATGTACTCTGTACTTGTCCTTCATTGTCTTTAACTTTAAGTAACAGTTTCCTGTTTTGTTTATTTGTTTATGCACCCTGTAATTAGGCACTGCAGATCCCTTGTGGTGCCATATAAATAAAGGATACTAATATCAAACAGGGAGTGGTAACAAATTAGCACACTATCTTCATTAATTTTACCATCTAAACTATATATACTAAGTATATATATATATATATATATACACATATATATATATACACATACAATTTTTTCCAATATATATATATATATATATATATATATATATATATATATGCAATTCCATTTTCATTGCTTTGATTTATTTAGATTTGCAGTATAAAACATTCCAGATGTAAGCTTAAAATTTTGCTACTAAAATTGTGTTATTGGTCTTTATGTATTGTACCGCTCTTTCTCCATTTTGATTTGTTTTTCATTGACAATGGGGTCTTTGGGTGCTATTGTGGGTCTTACAATACAGAGGGACATCAGGCTGTGAATGAAGGCAGAAGTAGTTTAAACAAACCCAGGTCTTTCCCCCTCCATTGTGAGTGAAAGGGCCTGCTTGATTTGGCTGCTAGGAAACACAGCTTGCAGTAAAGCATGTCTTGACTGAAAGGACACTAATAAAAAGATAAACTATGGAAAAAAAAGTAATTCTTGCAACCAGTTAGTAGGTTTTTGTTAAAGAATAAAATAAATAAATAAATCTTCATTTTGTTAACTTTCTTTTAAAAAGGACTACAATGAACAATAATGTCCTGTTTGAAATTGGCAATATTAACATAAACAATGAACCTGTATTCAAAGAAATGGGAGTGCAAATGCTGCTTTTTCTTAACATCTGAATTCCTTTAGACAAATTTGCATGACAAAAACATAAAACAATATGGACATAACAGTCATAGAAAAGTAATGTTCATTGTACAACTTTAAAACCTTTAAAAAAAACAACCAAACCCTGCAATAGATATGAAATGACAATTATCAACGTAAAAAGAAGTTTTTACACAAATATACATGTTACCACAGTATATATTACATATTTATATATATTAATAACAACACTCTTAAACTAAGATGAGTATCAAAGGATGTGATTTGAAAAAGTGTGGAAAAAAATTAGGGGGAGTGCAAAATCCTCTTTGATAGTGCAATGATGCTCTATAAATGTTAAGAAAATGTATTTAGACAAATATACAAATGCACAAATTGCTACAGCCAGGGCCGGCAACAGAAACCTTGGGGCCCTGTACACTGATATTTCTGCGGCCCTCCACCCTTCACCCTTCAACCCCCCCCCCCCCCCTTCAACCCAAGATGAGCTCCAGACAGCTCCTTGCCTTATTCCATCCTAAGTCCACTCCTTACCTATACCATTTAGGATCCAGGGGGGCTTTTACACTTCAGTCTTCAACTGTGTAGTAGAATAGAATCTCCATCCACAGGATGACCACATCAGCAGGGCAGCTGAAGGCAGCCACCACAGTGCGGAACACAGATTAAATGTGCCGCGCATGCACAGTAGGTCAGTGACGCGGTGCGCAGTGCAGCATAGGAGACAGCCGACTCAGGCTCAACCTCCGAGCGCTTAGCGGCTGACCTGGACAGTGGGCGGACAGAGTGACAATCAGCGCTGCGGCAGGAGGAGAGACCCGGGGCAGCAGCGCGCACAACACAAGTGAGTCGGCCGAACAGAGCCAGCCCAGCATAGACACCAGAATGCCGCAGCAACGGGGTTGACACAGACAGCCCTGGCCAGACTCTGGGGCCCTTCAGATCGCCGGGGCCTGTCACATATGTCCCCCTTGACCCCCCCTGTCGCCGGCCCTGGCTACAACAGCCCTGATGTTCTCCCACTCTCATGATAACATTAAACCTTAGATCATACTTGCCCACTCTCCTAATACCTCTGGGTGACTCCCACATTTTGGGGAGAATCTATCAGCAAACTGGGTAACTAGCCAGTATACCATTGGCTAACCCATGAAGTGGGCAGGCACATGTAATAATGCAATTTGCTATGAATTGTGTAATCACAGCCCAACACCCTGCACAATATATCTGGGAATCCCCACTAATCATCACAGGGGGCATTGATGTAATTTATAAGGATAAACATTATCCCTTCCACCTACCTTCTCTCCTCAGACCGCCCAGTTGACAAAGTCTTTAAGTATGTATTTCATGAGGAAAAAAAAGTTTTATATGCTAAAAATTGTGGTGCATATATTCGTAGTAGGTTGAACCTTTGATTTGATAATTATGTTTTTGCACAGTGCACCTACAGTATTTATATTTCTTTATATACATTAGCGCATGTGTGCAAAAAACTGTTCATGAAAGTTTTCACATGCAAGGACATGGAGAAGGGGTTAACAGGCACTAATATATCAGGCATGGTCAAGTTGAGAGGCCTGGGGCTTGGTGCCCTCCCCCTTTCTTACCTATCAGTAACAGCACCCTTTCTCAACAGCCCAGAACATGCTGCTGTATGGTAGTCTCCTCTGCTTTCATGATGTGCATGGTGGGGGGTATTTATAAAGGATTATTCATATTTTAGGGGGTTACAGGCAGTTGGTCAAGCCTCTACAGATATCAGCTATCTCCCCTACAATACCTGGGGAGATGTCTGGCCCCCAACTCCTCTCTCCACAGAAAAGAAACAGGAAAGAAAAAGGATTGTCTCTTTGTTGGCGCACTTAGAAAGAATAATTTTAAAATTTGCCTTTTATTGTTATTAATTAAAAAGAGAAATTATTGACGTGAATTTTTCTCCAAAGATAATCAAGAATTAATAAAATGAGTATTAAATTATTAGGTACTTGTGTAGTATCATGGCGCCTGTCGCATTGCATACCACTAATTAAGGTATGCGATGGTATGCCATGGCATGCGATGGACCCGATTTGAGGCTTTTCCCGGGAAGAGTGTACAATTTTAATATCGCGTCGCATCGCATGCCATTATAATGGCCCACCCAGATACGATTTTTAATTGTATCCCCACCCTCATGGGTAATTACAATGTTAAATGCCCCCCCATTGTTAACGTCACCCCACTATCAACGCCAACCCAAAGCATGACGAGTGCAGCGAGCCCGCCAGGGGCGGTGGTAGTGTGTGTGTGTGGGGGGGTGTTGTTCTCTGTGGGGGGATTTTGTGGGGTGGGAGCACCCACCGGAAAAAAATATAAATCGGCACCCCTGTTGGCACAGTATATCAATTTATTTGAAACTGTTACTGGGAGAAGACAGATTTCTCAGAGTTCAAAAGGCCTCTGTACTCAAAAAGTATATGTGTATCTCTTCATTGATACGTTTATTTGTCTGGTCTCCTTATATAACAAATGGACTCTTCAATTGTCTGAGCCTATTAATTCCATGTACAATCTGTATTCATTCAGTGTAGATTGAGGCTAGCAGACATTTGATTTTATGGCAGTTCCTTATAGTAAATAATTGAGGGTGCTGTGGGTTATATTTATTATCACTGGTAGGGGTACTCATTCATAGGTTATGGTACAGTTCTGAGTGGTAGGATTGAATAGTATCAACCACTCCTAGGCAATCATACCTGTGTCTCTCTCACAGGCACAGGTCTCATGTGAGTTACTGTTTGCTTATATTTCCTTTTATATTATTATGGGCATTATTTTCCAATTTTATTTATTTGGAAACATGTATTTAACCCCTGTGTATCACTAATAATGATTGTACCTGCTACCTGGTCCTTAAAGGGCCGTTAATAGATTACACACAGCTGTTGGTCAACATATATATGTCATTTATCACTCTTTTGCTGTTTTGATAGTACCTGCTGATTGGTGGTCAAAACAGATAGTATTTATGTCTAGCCTTATAGTTAATATATAATAAAACCACTTATTTGTTATTAGTGGGCAAAAGATAATGTCTAACAGCGGTTAAACAGATAATGCTTCTTGTATAGCCGTACAATTAGAACCAAAATCTGGCGGTAATTAATACAGATAATATTTCTGTTTGCCATACATTGTTATTGATGGACAGAAAGGTAATGTCTAGTAGCAGCTAAGTAGATATTGCTATATTTGCAGCCAAATGATTTAAATAAACCTGTGTGTGGTTGTGTGATATATGGCAAATACAGCCAACCTAATTGTGGAATATGCGATTAAGTTTAATATCGCATTTCCAGTTACACAAAACAAGCACTGTTTGATCAGGCATGTTTTACTCTAATTACACGGCCAACAGAAATATTATCTGTATCAGTCGCCGCTTGATTCTGCTTGTTACCCAATAATAATAGTGGCTATATCACACAGCCACACACAAGTTTATTTGAATCATACGGCTGCAAATAAAGCAATATCTACTTAGCCGCTACTAGAAATTACCTTTCTGTCCATCAATAACAATGTATGGCAAACAGAAATATTATCTGTATTAATTACTGCTAGATTTTGGTTCTAATTGTACGGCTATACAAGAAGCATTATCTGTTTAACCGCTGTAAGACATTATCTTTTGCCCACTAATAACAAATAAGTGGTTTTATTATATATTTAACTGTAAGGCTAGACAGAAATACTATCTGTTTTGACCACCAATCAGCAGGTACTATCAAAACAGCAATAGAGTGATAAACGACATATATATGTCGACCAACAGCTGTGTGTAATCTATTAACGGCCCTTTAAGGACCAGGTAGCAGGTACAATCATTATTAGTGATACACAGGGGTTAAATACAAGTTTCCAAATAAATAAAATTGGAAAATAATGCCAATAATAATATAAAAGGAAATATAAGCAAACAGTAACTCACATGAGACCTGTGCCTGTGAGAGAGACACAGGTATGATTGCCTAGGAGTGGTTGATACTATTCAATCCTACCACTCAGAACTGTATCATAACCTATGAATAAGTACCCCTACCAGTGATAATAAATATAACCAACAGAACCCTCAATTATTTACTATAAGGAACTGCCATAAAATCAAATGTCTGCTAGCCTCAATCTACACTGAATGAATACATATTGTACATGGAATTAATAGGCTCGGACAATTGACAAGTCCATTTGTTATATAAGGAGACCAGACAAATAAACGTATCAATGAAGAGATACACATATACTTTTTGAGTACAGAGCCTTTTGAACTCTGAGAAAACTGTCTTCTCCCAGTAACAGTTTCAAATAAATTGATATACCAACCCTTTGAAACAAATACTTGATACTTAGTATAAGGCTAGTATCTTAAAGTACAAAGACATAAGGAATTGGTAATAAGGCACAAAAGACCATCATAACAGTAATAATACATAAATGAAACAACACACACAGCCAGAATAATAATTTAATACTAATTTTATTAATTCTTGATTATCTTTGGAGAAAAATTAACATCAATAATTTCTCTTTTTAATTAATAACAATAAAAGGCAAATTTTAGAATGATTCTTTCTCTCTAAGTGCGCCAACAAAGAGACAATCTTTTTTTCTTTCCTATTTCTTTATTGTATACCTTTGTCTTTGGCAGCACCCCCATAATAACCATAATAACGAATAACCATTCTTAATAAAAATTGGGGCTATTCTTGGGAACATGAAGTATCTACCTGTGCAAAAGTAACTTCCCCTTTTTCCTGAGTATCCTCTCTCCACAGCCCTGATCAGAAGTCTATCTGATGAGATGCAGTTAATTTTGTCATAAATTAAATCTCACATTTTTAAGTTTCAGTCAGTGGATCTTGACGAGCATTTTTGTCTCATTTTAGTCATTGATTTTGTCAAAGCTTTGCAGTTTAATGATACTGTAACTGCTGTTACTAAGGGGGAATTTACTAAGCAAAATACCGCTAATTAGCGGTAAACAGCCATAATTGCCGGCCAAATACGCCAGAAAAATACACTTCATTTTCCTGGCGTATTTGGCTTTAGCCTGCACGGATCAGTCAGATCCATGCAGGCTTCACTGTATAAAAAAAAAAGAAAGATAAATAAATTTAAAAAATGGCGTGGGGTCCCCTCCACGTCTATAACCAGCCCCAGGCCCAACCAGCCAGCAGGGTAATGTCACAGCCATGGCCAAAACATTAACCCTACTGACCAGTGAGCCTGAGTAGGGGTCCTGGGGGAGTGGGGACCCCCCCAATGAAGGAGTCCCCCCCCCTCAAGAACTTACCTGCCCAGGTTGAAGCCTGGTGCTGTCCCCCCTGGGCTGTGGGTACTGGGCTGATAAATGGTGTAAAAATTTGGAAATCCATTGGGTTTTGCTGTGGTTTTGCTTCTGGAGTCCCAGAAAGCCTGGAATGCATACTGGGACTTGGAGAACCACAAGTCCCAGCATGTAGCCCATTAATGGGCTTGCTGGGACTCCTAGTTCCACAGCAAACTAATAGTTAAATAAAAGCACACTGACCCATGAAAAATAAAGCTTTGTAACATACATAGCCCACACATAGGGCCTTATTTTGGTTCATTCTTTCTGACAAAATCCTTCTTAGATGGACAAAACCATGTGCACTGCAGGGGGGCAGATGTAACATGTGCAGAGAGAATTAGATTTGGGTGAGTAATTTTGTTTCTGTGCAGGGAAAATACTGACTGCTTTATTTTTACACTGCAATATAGATCTCACTTTGAAGTAAAACCCCACCCAAATCTAATTCTCTTTGCAAAAGTAACACCTGCCCCACCTGCAGTGCACATGGTTTTGCCCATCTAAGAAGGATTTTGTCAGAAAGAATGAACCAAAATAAGGCCCACAGATCTGTCATCTTCGTTCCATGTAGGCTCCCCCGGACTTGGCAAAATAACAAACCAAGAATGCGAACCACCGGACTGAGCAGGAGCCGCATGCTGTCTTTGTTTACATTGTGCATCTCTTCCCCCTGAATAGCGTTATTGGCCAGCTAGCAGCGCCTGGCGGCCAATCAGGAGCCGCTAGGCCGCAAGCTGGTGTAAATGTTGTACACCAAGAGAATTATATTGATGTAGCTGGCTCTGAGGAGGAAGTTGATGAGGTGGATGCTGATGTGGTTTGCTTAAATGAGGCAGCAGGGGGGAAAACAGTTGTTGTCCATGGGATGAAAAAGTCCATCGTCATGCCTGCGGAGAGGACCAATAAATCCACCTCTTTGGTCTGCAATTTTTTTATACAAATCCAGACAACAAATGTATTGCCATATGTAGCTTATGTAAAGCAGTAATAAGCAAGGGTAAGGATCTTGGCCACCTAGGGATATCCTCCGTTATACGTCACCTGAAGACTCATAATTCAATGTTTACTTCAGGAACTGTGGCTAGGGCAGTCAGCAGTCCAGGGACACCTAAATCCCTTGGTCCTGTTGTATCCAAGAGCCTTGAAATCACACCAGAAACTCCCTCCTCATCAATTTCCTCCTCGATCCGGATCGGAGGTAGTCCTGCAAGCCATGTCACCGGCATGACTGACTCCTTTTCAATCCGGGATTCTTACAGACGATACTGCAGCGATATGCCTACTACTGCCACTGCTGCTGGAAGTCGTCATCTTCCCAGAGAGGAAGTCATAAGACTGGTACATCTTTCTTTAAGCAATTGACCATCCAACAGTCATTTGCCATGAGGATGAAGTACGACAGCAGTCATCCTATGGTAATGCGGATAACTGCATCCTTGACAGCTATGTTGGTGTTAGATGTGCGTTCGGTGTCTGCCATCAGTGGAGTGGAATTTAGACAGTTGATGGAGGTATTGTGTCCCCGGTACCAAATCCCATCTAGATTTCACATCACTAGGCAGGCGATACCCGGGATGTACAGAGAAGTACAAAAAAGTGTCCTCAGTGCTCTGAAAAATGCTGTTGTACCCACTGTTCACTTAACCACGGACATGTAGACCATTGGTTCAGGGCAAACTAAGGACTATATGACTGTGACAGCCCACTGGGTAGATTCATCTCCTTCCGCAGCAACAGCTGCAGCATCTCCAGCAGCATCTCCTGCATGCCAGCTCCTTCCAAGGCAGGCTACGATGTGTATCACCAGTTTTAGTAAGAGGCACAACCTTAGAGAAACTGAGGGAAATCATCTCGCAGTGGCTTACCCCACTTAGACTCTCCTGGGGATTTGTGGTGTCAGTAACATTGTGCGGGCATTACATATGGGCAATTTCCAACACGTGCCATGTTTCGCCCACACGATAAATCTAGTGGTGCAGCATTTCCTAAAAACTGACAGGAGTGTGCAGGAGATGCTTTTCGGTGGCCCGCAAAATTGCTGGACACTTTCGTCATTCTGCCAGTGTTTGCTGAAGGCTGGAGCGGCAGCAAAAACTCCTCAAAATGCCCTGCCATCACCTCAAACAAGAGGTGATGAAGTGCTGGAACTCCACCCTATATATGCTGCAGAGGATGGAGGAGCAGCAAAAGGCCATTCAAGCCTACACAGCCACCTACAACATAGGCAGAGGAGCGGGGATGCACCTGACTCAAGAGCAGTGGAGGCTGATTTCCATGTTGTGCAAGGCTCTTCAGCTGTTTGAACTTGCCACACGTGAAGTTAGCTCCGACACTGCCAGCTTGAGTCAGGTGATCATGCTGTTGCAGAAGCAGCTGGAGAAAGTGAAGGAGGAGCTAAAGTGTTGCATTTCCCCAAAGCATGTAGCTCTTGTGAATGAAGCCCTCCATATGCTTTGCCAGGATACGAGGGTGTTCAGTCTGTTAAAGTCAGAGGAATACATTCTGGCCACCGTGCTCGATCCTCAGTTTAAAGCATATATTGTGTCTCTGTTTTTGGCAGACACAAGTCTACAAACATACAAAGGCCTGCTGGTCAGGAGATTGTCATCTGAAGGGGACCGTGACATGGCAACAGCTCCTCCCTCATTTTCTCCCACACCTGTAGTTGTGAGGAAACTGCTGAAAATTCTGACACAACCCACTGGCAGAGATTCAGGGCAGGCAGCAGGGAGTTTGGACATCTGGTCCGGAATAAAGGACCTGCCAACGATTTCTGACATGTCTACTGTTGCTGAATTGGATGCTGTCACCATTGAAAAAATGGTGGATGATTACTTTGGTGACAGCATCAAAGTAGACATGTCAGACAGTCCATAACTCTACTGGCAGGAAAAAAAGGCAGTTTGGAGGCCCCTGTACAAACTGGCTCTATTTACCTGAGTTGTCCCCCCTCCAGTGTGTACTCCGAAAGAGTTTTTAGTGCAGCAGGGAACCTGGTCAGTGAACGGCGTAGAAGGTTTCTTCCACAAAATGTGGATAGGATGATGTTCATCAAAATGAATTATCAATTCTTGAACGAAGACCAGCAATTGCCTTCAGAATTGCCTCCAGAGACTACCAAGCAACCTGTGATTGTGGAGGCCAGCGGGGATGAATTGATAATCTGTGAGGATGAGGAAGGGGGTGAGGAATCGGAGGATGAGGACAACATCTTGCCTCTATAAAGCCAACTTTGTACAGGGAGAGGTGACTTGCTTCTTTTTTTTTAATGGGGGCCCAAACAAGCCAATCATTTCAGCCACAGCCGTGTGGCAGACCCTGTCGCTGAAATGATTGGTTTGTTAAAGTGTGCGTGTCCTATTTACGCAACATAAGGGTGAGTGGTAGGGCCCAAGGACAATTCCATCTTGCACATCTTTTTTTGTCATGTGCTTTTTGGGGCCTAGTTTTTCAAACTGCCATCCTGTCTGCCGCTGCAGTGCTTCCTAGCTAGCTGAGGAAGCCACCAACTGTTACTGACAGAGAAACGTGTTTTATATTTAAAGCCCTAAAGCTCTGGTCACTGCAATTCCAGGAGGATTGCTGTTGGGATTCACAGCCACTGGTAACTCCAGCCCACATTAACCCTCTGGCTAAAGGCTCACATCCATTCAATACGGAGCGCATCTCTGGTAATAAAAGGATTACAAACATCATCTGGAAGAGTCTATATTAAAACAGCCATTGGAGGACCAATTTTCAAAATTCGGCACTGGTAATTATAAATACCTAAGCCTCTATTAATTAAAGACTGAGAAAGTGAAATACCTAAATTGGTGCCAGCCTTTATTTATGTTATATGTTGTGTGTGTGTGTCTTGTATTGTCTGTACATTTATGAAGTGCACTTCAGAAAATTGATAATTATGTATTCTTATGGATTAAGCTTTTAATACATTTATTATCATTTATTTGAAAATATTGTGTTTATTACAGTAATATAGCTGTGCCTCTCATTGTATTAGTGACACTTTGTCACTAGTACTCCATTGCTCTTGTTTCATTTAAAGGTTCACACCCTTTTCTGAGGGGTAGCAGTAATATCCAGAAAAAATAAGACGTTGTTAGACGCTTTACCTGGCGTCGCCGCCGTCCTATGTCCTCGGCAGCGTCTGCGCTGCTAGGACGGCGGCCATCTTCTTACACGGAGCTCAGGGAAGCGTCGGGGGTTGCTAGGCAACGCCCCGAACTTCCGTTGCGGCCGTCTCTGCAGGGGGAAGACTCTGCAGGACGGACCGGAAGTGACGTCATCACAGGGAGGCGGCAGATTCAAACATAAGCCGGCGTCTTCCTCAGCCAGACGCCGGTTATAGCGTTCATTCAGCCTATGCTGTGTTCGTGTTCCTGGTTCTGGAGTCTGTTGGAGGATCCTGTGTTCCTTTGCCTGATCTGCCTTGCCTGGTTTTGTCCTGACGTGTCCTGGTGCCTGAGGATTGCTGTGCTGCAAGGGTCCGCCATCCTCGGAGGGGCTTGTCTGTGGTTCCATCACCTTCCAGATAAGTCAGGGGTCACCCTGTGTTCCCTCCTGCTATTGGACACATCTCTTTATATTACATCTCTAGCATTGTTGCCTTTTTCCATATCATCTTCTTAGCATTGTTGCTATTTTTTGTATATAACATCTCTTGGGCATTGTTGCCATTTCTCCTTTGTTCCACCGTTACGCATTGTTGCGCCCCATAAGGGTTACTGCCTAGTATCATCACCCCTCGGGGAATTCGGGGACCTCTATCCGAGAGTCGGGTTAGTCAGTTGTCCCCTTGCTCTCCTCTGGCCTTGGTGGGCGTGTTGTCACTCTCAAGACCAGGTGGCATCGGGGTTGGAGCTGGACTAACCAGCTCCTTCGGACGCGGCTATTATTGGCGAAGCCTAGTTCCGCACGCGTCCGCCAACTCCAGCTCGAGGCAACGGAGGTAGGGCAGGGTAGGTGGTCCCTATTCCCTTACATTATAACCGGCCCAAAGATTTAAGATCCTCAGCTGTACTAGAGGATCTTTCGTTTTTTGCTCAGCTCAGGTTTTTTGTGGAGTGTTTTTTCTTTCACGTGTCCATCATGGATCCCACGGCAGGAAATCCTGCTCAAGTACTCTCTGACCAGGTCCGTCTCCTCACGCAGCAGATGGTGGAATTGTCCCTGCGAGTGGAGACGCAGGAGGAGGTTAGAAGAGTAGTACCAGTTATACCCCAACCAGTAATAGAGCCTAAGATGAGTCTACCCGATCGCTTCTCTGGCGACCGGAAGCAGTTCTTCAATTTCAGGGAGAGCTGTAAATTATTTTTCCGTCTCCGTCCCATATCCTCTGGCTCCGAGGCCCAAAGGGTGGGGGTGGTGATCTCTCTACTCCAAGGAGATCCACAGACCTGGGCCTTTGGATTAGGGGCAGATAGCCCTGAGCTCAGTACTGTGGATGCTTTTTTTTCGGCTATGGGGGTGCTGTATGATGACCCCGATAAGGCAGCCTCCGCCGAGGCTCACATCAGGGCCTTAAGACAAGGTCGCCGTACTGCGGAGGCTTATTGCTCCGAATTTCGCCGCTATGCTGGGGACACCACTTGGAATGATCCTGCACTGCGGAGCCAATTCCGTCTTGGCCTGGCAGATCAGGTCAAAGATTTCCTGGTGCAGTATCCTGCGGCTGCCTCCCTAGATGATTTGATGCAGTTGGTAGTTCGCATCGACAGGCGCATCAGGGAGAGGCGTTCTGAGCGAGAGTTACCTTCCGGCTCGCCTGCCGATGTAGGAGGAGAGGTCACAGGCGGGACTGAAGAACCAATGCAAATTGGAGCATCTCGTTTATCCAATCAGGAGAAGGCACGCCGACGTTCCTTAGGCTTGTGTCTGTATTGCGGGGTTAAGGGGCACCTTGTTGGCACATGCCCGGAGCGTCCGGGAAACGCCAAGGCCTAGGGGTTAGGGGAGGAATCCTCTTAGGCCAATCTCGCTTGTCTCCCAATAATTCACTTTTATTATTAGTATGTTTAGGTCTAGGGGTTCAACGATGGGAATCCCAAGCTTTTGTGGATAGTGGAGCAGCTGGGAATTTCATTGATTCTCGGTTGGTCCATGATCTTGCCATCCCATTAGTCCCACTGCCATCCGAGTTATCTGTTTTTGGCTTGGATGGTAGTCTTCTTCCCAAGGGACTGATCTCCCATCGTACCATACCGTTAGACCTAAGCATAGGTTCCACCCATTCTGAAAAGTTAGAATTTTTTGTTATCCATAGTCCTTTAGCTCCTGTGGTGCTTGGCTTGCCTTGGTTGAAAGTGCATAATCCCCATTTTGATTGGCAGACTGGGGAATTGCTGCAGTGGGGTGGTTCTTGCGTTGACTCATGTCTACACCTCCCTGTCAGGGTCTCTAGTTTTGTCAATCCCCTGCTCCCTGCTCCTTATGCTTCTTTTGTTGATGTATTCTCTAAAAAAGAGGCCGAGACGTTACCACCCCATCGGTCATATGACTGTGCCATCAGTTTACTACCACAAGCTAAGTTGCCTAAGGGTCGTTTGTACTCCTTGTCGTTACCCGAAGCAAAGGCTATGGAGGAGTATATAGCCGAAAATTTAAAGAAGGGGTTTATACGTCCCTCAAAGTCTCCGGTAGGGGCGGGGTTTTTCTTTGTTGGCAAGAAAGACGGGACCTTACGTCCGTGTATAGATTACAGACAACTCAACCTGATTTCTGTCAAAAACTCATACCCTTTGCCTTTGATTTCCGTTTTGTTTGATCAAATTCGCTCTGCCACTGTGTTTTCTAAAATCGATCTCCGAGGTGCTTACAATTTGATTAGAATCAAAGCAGGGGATGAGTGGAAGACCGCTTTTAACACTCACACTGGTCATTATGAATATCTGGTAATGCCCTTTGGGTTGGCTAATGCCCCTGCGGTCTTCCAAGACTTCATCAACGACGTCCTCCGGGATTTTTTGGGTATTTTTGTGGTTGTTTATCTGGACGACATTTTGATTTTTTCTTCTTCTTTAGAACAACATAGAGTACATGTTAAAAAGGTATTGCAGAGACTCAGAGAGAACTGTCTTTACGCCAAACTCGAAAAATGCGAGTTTGAGGTCCGTAGTATTTCCTTCCTTGGCTACATTATTTCCCCAGAGGGGTTCTGTATGGATCCTGCCAAGGTTCAGGCTATCCTGGATTGGGTGCAGCCCACCACCCTTAAGGCGGTCCAGAGGTTTCTGGGATTCGCGAATTACTATCGCAGGTTCATCCCTGCGTTCTCGGATGTTGTTGCGCCCATCGTTGCACTTACTAAGAAGGGTGCTGATCCTGCTTTCTGGTCTACAGAGGCCGGTAATTCTTTTCGCCGCCTCAAAGAGGCATTTGTTTCCGCTCATATTTTACGTCACCCTGATCCTGACCGCCCTTTTATTTTGGAGGTTGATGCCTCCGAGATTGGCATTGGGGCAGTACTGTCGCAGGTAGATCCCAAGGATGGTCTTCTACATCCCTGTGCCTTCCATTCCCGTAAATTCTCTTCCGCGGAGTGCAATTACGATGTGGGGAACAGGGAACTCCTTGCCATAAAGTGTGCTCTGGAGGAATGGAGGCACTGGTTGGAGGGAGCCAAATTTCAGGTGACCATTTTTACGGATCATAAGAACCTCTCTTATCTACAGGATGCCAAGAGGCTTAATGCCCGCCAGGCGAGGTGGGCGTTATTCTTTGCGCGATTTAATTTTCTCATTACTTTCAGGCCAGGGTCCAGAAACATCAAGGCAGACGCCTTGTCTAGGAGTTTTTTGGGCCTCCAGGAGAGGGAATCAGTGCTTGAGACCATTATTCCCTCTTCCCGGATTTGTGTTGGTATCACTCAGACCCTCTTCGATAAGGTCTTACGGACACAATCTGAGGCACCTGAACTCACTCCCCCGGGAAGATTGTTTGTGCCCTCCAGACTCCGAGGAAAGGTTCTTATCGAGTTTCATGCAGCCAAGACTGCAGGTCATCCAGGTACATCTAAGACTTTGGATTTAATTTCTCGTTCGGTGTGGTGGCCATCAATGAGGGGGGATGTGGAATCTTTTGTTAAATCCTGCGAGGTCTGTGCCAGGAACAAATCCCTCCGCACCCCACCCACAGGTCAACTTCTTCCATTATCTTGTCCGGTAAAACCATGGACCCATATCTCCATGGATTTTATTGTTGATTTACCCTGCTCCACCGGTCATGATACCATCTGGGTGGTAGTGGACCGCTTCAGCAAGATGGCTCATTTTATTCCTCTTGTCGGTCTTCCCTCTGCCCAGAGATTGGCTGCATTATTTGTGCTGCATGTCTTTCGCCTCCATGGTCTCCCGAGGGACATTGTCTCGGATAGGGGGGTACAGTTTATGGCCAAATTTTGGAAGTCTCTCTGTTCTGCTTTGGGCATCAATCTCAGTCCATCTTCTGGATATCATCCCCAGTCGAATGGGCAGACTGAAAGAGTCAATCAAACACTGGAGCAATTCTTAAGGTGTTATGCTTCCAAGTGCCAGAATAATTGGTCGGAGGACCTGCCTTTGGCGGAGTTTGCATATAATAATGCATGGCATTCAGCTTCTAAGATGTCCCCATTTTTTTGTAATTCTGGTCAACACCCCAGAGCCAATTCCTTTGATCCCGGATCTGCTGGGGGTGGTTCTTGGTTGTCACAGAAAAGGGCCATTTGGAGCAAGGTTCATAAGGCTCTTCTTGCTTCATCGTTGTCTGCCAAACGGTTCTCAGATAGGCACAGGAGGCCCTGTTCCTTTAGAGTGGGGGACTGGGTTTGGCTTTCAACCCGGAACATTAAACTTCGCCAGGTCTCTCATAGACTTGGTCCCCGCTTTATTGGTCCTTTTAAAATCATCACTCAAGTCAACCCAGTGGCTTTCAAGCTCCAACTGCCCCGGACTATGAAGATTCACAATACCTTTCATTGCTCCCTATTTAAGCAGGCTTCTCAGCCCAGGCGCCAGAGACCCGCACCCATCCTTGTCCAGGGTCACAAGGAGTTTGTTGTAGAAAGGATTCTGGATTCCAAGGTGACCCGCAATCAGCTCAGATTTCTGGTCCATTGGAAAGGATATGGTCCGGAGGAGAGATCCTGGATTCCGGACAATGAGCTCCACGCTCCTTCTCTGAAGAGGAGGTTTTTTGAGGAATTTCCCCATAAACCCAGGGTTGGGGGTCCCTTGACCCCTCCTCAAGGGGGGGGTACTGTTAGACGCTTTACCTGGCGTCGCCGCCGTCCTATGTCCTCGGCAGCGTCTGCGCTGCTAGGACGGCAGCCATCTTCTTACACGGAGCTCAGGGAAGCGTCGGGGGTTGCTAGGCAACGCCCCGAACTTCCGTTGCGGCCGTCTCTGCAGGGGGAAGACTCTGCAGGACGGACCGGAAGTGACGTCATCACAGGGAGGCGGCAGATTCAAACATAAGCCGGCGTCTTCCTCAGCCAGACGCCGGTTATAGCGTTCATTCAGCCTATGCTGTATTCGTGTTCCTGGTTCTGGAGTCTGTTGGAGGATCCTGTGTTCCTTTGCCTGATCTGCCTTGCCTGGTTTTGTCCTGACGTGTCCTGGTGCCTGAGGATTGCTGTGCTGCAAGGGTCCGCCATCCTCGGAGGGGCTTGTCTGTGGTTCCATCACCTTCCAGATAAGTCAGGGGTCACCCTGTGTTCCCTCCTGCTATTGGACACATCTCTTTATATTACATCTCTAGCATTGTTGCCTTTTTCCATATCATCTTCTTAGCATTGTTGCTATTTTTTGTATATAACATCTCTTGGGCATTGTTGCCATTTCTCCTTTGTTCCACCGTTACGCATTGTTGCGCCCCATAAGGGTTACTGCCTAGTATCATCACCCCTCGGGGAATTCGGGGACCTCTATCCGAGAGTCGGGTTAGTCAGTTGTCCCCTTGCTCTCCTCTGGCCTTGGTGGGCGTGTTGTCACTCTCAAGACCAGGTGGCATCGGGGTTGGAGCTGGACTAACCAGCTCCTTCGGACGCGGCTATTATTGGCGAAGCCTAGTTCCGCACGCGTCCGCCAACTCCAGCTCGAGGCAACGGAGGTAGGGCAGGGTAGGTGGTCCCTATTCCCTTACAGACGTGCTGTTAGGGCTCTGGGATTTTCCCCGACACACCCTAACTCTGTTGCCTCTGACTGGGGTTGACGGACGTGTGCAGAGCTAGGTTTCACCTATAATAGCCACGTTCGATGCCACCAGGTCTTATGTGTGACAACGCACCCGTCAAGGCCAGGAGATAGCAAGGGGAAAAGCTGACTAAAGCCCCGCAAGGGATGGGAAATCCCAGAAGCCCAGGGGAGTAACAATACTCAGGAGATGTCACACTAACGATTGGGACACACCGGTGATAATGGTGGGATTACACACAGTGTGGGTGCAACAATGCACAGTGATGGAATTAAGACCAATAAGCCCCTAATGACCTCACACTGAGGTGAACTACCACCAGGGAAGTTCCACCAGGCAGTGCAGGCTCACTAGCACAAATAAAGATAATATGACAGTGCTGAAAAGGGAGCAAGATTGCAGGGAGAACCCTGACTTATCTGGGATAGATGGTAAACCACAGATGCGGGTGGACTGCCGAACCACCGGAGATTCAGGACTGACAGATGACACCAGCAGGAGAATATCCAGGACATCAGGAACAAAAGCTGGAGAGCAGGCACAGCAAGGACCAGGACGCCAAGGCACCACGAACGATATAACCGACGTCTGTTCCCAGCAGACGTCGGCTATTTATTTGAATAAAGCGCCCTGGCTGATAACGTCAGCCACAGGACGCTTGGGCGGAAGTTCAGGCGGTTGCCTAGCAACACCCAATGCTTCTGCCCTGAGCCGCTGGGGAAACATGGCACCACCCGCCGCGTCTTGCGGCTCCGGTGCTGTCATTTACAGTGATGCCTCCCGGAGTCCACGGATGCAGGGGGCATGTAACAGTACCCCCCCTTGAGGAGAGGTCGATAGACCTCCAAAAGCTGGACTATCAGGAAATTGTTTAAAAAATGTATTTTTCAAAGATGGTGCATGGAGATCTTTATCAGGTACCCAGGACCTTTCCTCCGGACCATAAACCTTCCAATCAAGAGTAATTGATTATGGACTACTTTGGAGTCAAGGATACTGTTGACAACAAATTCTTTGTGACCCTGACGAATAACAGGGGTAGGTCTGTGAGAACTTGGCTGCACGGCTGGCTTGAGTAGAGAAGAATGAAAGACGTTATTGATTCTCAGGGATTTGGGAAGACGGAGTCTGAAAGCAACCGGATTGATTTTATCAATGATCTTGTATGGTCCAATAAAGCAGGGACCTAATTTCTGTGAAAAGTGACAGAGTTTAATATTTTTGGTGGACAACCAAACCCAATCTCCGGTTTTAAATAAACATGGTCTCCTGTGACGGTCAGAGAAATGTCTTGCGGCCACGGTCGCAGAGATGAGAGCCCTACTCCTCTCCTAATAGTCACCCACCTAGAATTTTAAGGACACAAAAAAGGAATTCCAAGACCAGTACCTTTTGTTTAGATTCCCCTCCCCCAGTTATTTTCAAAATTTAGGGAGATCTAGTCTTTCCCAAAGTTAGTCTGGGGGGTGCTACCCACTACTTAAAGTGAGACCTAAACACCCACGAAGAAAAATAAGTATCTTACAGGGTGCACTGAGAATCAATTACTTTCATAAAATATAACCTTTATTTATTTTGAATATAAAAAGTCTCTTATCAGAAGGAGACTGTACGACCTTGTCTCAGAGTGAAATATTTAAAAGATAGATAAATGTGATAAAGAATGAAAAGAAATGTTGTACAATAAATTTAAAATTAGAAGAAAAGGATGAAAGTGTGTGTGTCAGCTAATATTTCACAGTCCTTGGCTTCGAATTGCCTTTATTGTAAGTTGCTACTTGCTGCTGCTAGTATGTTACAATTTAGCCAGCAGTTATGTTGCCACTGGGATTTGTAAGATTTGGTGATTAATAAAGAGGCTTTCACTGTTACATATCTTATATATTCAAGATTGCTCTTATCATATATATATTTTTACAATATATCACAGTGTCGGTGTTCCTCTTGCTTACAAGAGGAACACCGACACTGTGATATATTGTAAAAATATAAACGCCTCTGCATCCTTCCTCATCAAGGGCTACCAGATGGACCGGGATAGCAAGGCACAGGTCTAAGATATTCCGGGATGACCAGCAGCCTTGCTGGAGTGAAACTCAAAAATAATCTTTCTTCTCAAGTTCGGGGGGGGAACAAAAAGTCTACCCTCCGGAAGGGAACCAGGCACTGATGTTTGAGCCCGTAGTACCTGGTCCAACAGGGTTTGAGTTACTCCCGCCAAGATGCACGTAGGGGGGATAATGGGTTCAGGGTGGGAATGAGAATCCTGGGCTGCCACAAAACTTCTGGAGAGGGTGTCCGCAACAGTATTTTTAGAACCAGGTCTGAAGGTGATAATGAAATTAAATCAGGCAAAAAACAAGTCTTTTGGCTGACTTTAAATAGGCAAGAATCTTATGGTCAGTAAGAATGGTCACTTGAAATTTAGCCCCCTCCAGCCAATGTCTCCACTCTTCCAGTGCAGATTTGATGGCCAGGAGCTCTCTGTTGCCAACATCATAATTACATTCTGCCAGAGAGAACTTTCTGGAAAAGAAATCGCAAGGATGAAGGAGACCGTCCTTGCCATCCACCTGAGAGGGGACGGCCCCAATACCAATCTCTGAGGCATCCACTTCCAGGACAAAGGGAAGATCAGGGTTAGGATGCCGCAGAATCCCTGCAGAGACAAAAGAAGCCTTTAATCTTTTAAATGCCTCTACAGCAGTGGGAGGCCACGAGGAAGGATCTGCCCCCTTCTTGGTTAAGGCAACGATGGGTGCCACAATATCAGAAATGCCAGAATAAACCTATGGTAATAGTTGGAAAAACCAAGAAATTTTTGTGTAGATTTGAGACTGGAAGGCTGAACCCAGTCCTTTATGGCTTGAACCTTAGCCGGATCCATTTAAAATCCGCTGGAAGAAATTATATAGCCTAAGAAAGAAATGCTTTCCTTTTCAAATTCACATTTCTCCATTTTCGTATACAAATGATTATCTCTTAACTTCTGTAAGACCATACACACATGACGACGATGTTGTTCGAGAGAGGATGAGAAAATTAGGATATCATCTAAGTATACAACAATGAAAATTCCTAAAAAATCCCTAAGAACATCATTGATGAGATCTTGAAAGACAGCTGGGGCAGTAGCGAGACCAAAAGGCATAACCAAGTACTCATAATGCCCTGTGTGAGTGTTGAATGCTGTCTTCCACTCATCTCCCTCTCTAATTCTGATCAAATTGTAGGCACCCCGTAAATCAATCTTAGAAAAAATGGTGGCCTTCCGTCTTTGAACAAACAGGACAGAGATGAGGGGCAAAGGTTAGGAATTCTTTACCGTGATGTCATCAAGCTGTCTATAGTCAATACACGGTCTCAGAGAGCCATCCTTTTTTGCCACAAGAAAGAACTCGGCTCCCACATACTTAGAGGGCCTAATGAAACCTTTCGTGAGATTTTCCTCAATATAATCCTCCATGGCCTTAGCCTCTGGCAAGGATAAAGAGTATAATCGTCCCTTGGGAAGTTTGGCATTGGGAAGGAGAGTGATGGAACATACGGCCGATGTGGTGGTAGAACATCTGCTTCTTTTTTAGAAAACACATCAGAAAAGGCAGCGTATTGTACTGGGAGACCTGGAATTACAGGGGTTCCCCCATTTCTTAAACCAGCCCCAGGCTCCAGGTCCGGGGCTGGTTCCAAAATTACGGGGGACAAAATGACTAGGGGTCCCCCGTATTTTAAGAACCAGCCCCAGGTAAATCCTGGAGGGGGGGACCTCTTTATTGGGGGGTTCCCACTCCCTCAGGACCCCTGGCCAGGCTGACTGGTCAGTAGGGTTAATGCTTTGGCCGCGGGACCTTATATAATAAGTGTCCCCCGGCTGTGGCATTACCCTGTGGCATTACCCTGCTGGCTGGTTTGTTTGAGGAGTTTTTTGAAAAATCAACCCAAGAGCTGTATTTAAAGGGACATTTATGGAAATTGATGCGGTTGTTCATTGTTATTAGGATCTCCAAGGGATCTATCTATATACATTTTACATCTTGTTAGAAGGATATATACCTGGAGTGAATTTTTTTTATATTTACTGTCCAATGGCCTACAGAAAGTTACCCCTGAGGAAGTTGTTTTGACGAAACGCATTGGATGTTTTCCTTGTCATATCAAACTGAATAACTGACTACATACAGATGAAAAAGTGTTTTTACTTTGTTTTTTAAATTGTATTAAACTGTTGAACAGAGATGTGTCTGTAATTACTACAGTTCGGATACATTTTGTGGTGGAACTCTTGAATAGTGGCGCACTCCGTTTCCTTTTTTCTATATATGTATATATATATATATATATATATATATATGTATATATATATATATATATATACACATACATACATATATGTAGATTAATATATATATATATATCTGTATAGAAAAGAGGAACAGAGGGGCGCTCCATAGTGCATAAAACAGTTTAACAATAAAAAGGCACACAGCACAGAATACAAGCCATAAGAAATGCTCGTACCAAATATATCATTGGCAGTGGGCTGGATACCACAAGATTTTATAAATGTTACCAGGCTGTATCAGCACACCAGTCCGGAGCACAGTCAGGATACATGCGGCCCACGCTGCTTTTCTTGGAGGATACACAGCGTGCCGGGTCCTTCTGGGAGCAGACGGAAGGAGGACAGCCTGGAGCAGACAGCGAGCATCACCGTAGCCATGCCACCAAGTCCCAAACAAATTCGGACTGCAGCTCCCTCAGAAAAGAGACTCCTGGGATCCTCAAGAGCAATAGATGTCTGTATAGAAAAGAGGAACAGAGGGGCGCTCCATAGTGCATAAAACAGTTTAATAATAAAAAGGCACACAGCACAGAATAAAAGCCATTAGAAATGCTCGTACCAAATATATCATCGGCAGTGGGCTGGATACCACAAGATTTTATAAATGTTACCAGGCTGTATCAGCACACCAGTCCGGAGCACGTTCAGGATACACGCGGCCAACGCTGCTTTTCTTGGAGGATACAGAGTGTGCCAGGTCCTTCTGGGAGCAGACGGAGGGAGGACAGCCTGGAGCAGACAACGAGCGTCACCGTAGCCACGCCCCTATAGAGAAATGGATGATATATATATATGCACACTCCCTCCAAATCTGGGTTACTCCCTTAGGAGTGAGTTCATTCTATAAGATTACAGGAAAGTAGGCGGCACACATAAGGCTCCAAATTTATTAAGAAAAGTGCTGGTGCAGTTTAATGCATGCATACAGATGAGCCGGCCTAAACTTTGCAGTCCCCAGCCCCGCCAGCCGCCGGCTCCCACCACTGGGGCGCGCATTAGACGCTGGCACACCCCGTTGCAACAGAGCATTCCCTGGGTCCCCACCGCCGGTCCCCCTCGCCATTACGACCCCCCCCTAACCCTGCCCATCTCACTGAAGCGGAGAAGGGTAGGATGCCGCTGCCCCACCGACGGAGGATTCGGACACACGTGTGCGTGAGACGCATGCGCGTCCCAGTTCAGTGTAGCCCCTGTCTGCCGGCGCTCGCCAGAGGGGAGGCTCTGGCGAGCCCCGGCCAAAGATGACAGGGGCTACATCTGTGTATATATATATATATATATATATATATGTATATATACGTATGACAATTGTATCCGGCACTCCCTGATGCTGATTCGTGAAGCTGCCCTGGTGCCCTCCTATGAGCAGGATACCTCCTGCCCTGGTGTATGGGAAGCAGAGACGGGCGGCACTCAGGTGGTGGTGAACAAAACCAAGAGGGTTTATTAGTGCATACAGGCAACGTTTCGGGGCTGCGCCCCTTTCTCAAGCCAAAAGACAACAAGACCAAAGATGACAGGGGCTACATCTGTGTATATATATATATATATTGTAACACTATAGGGAAGTTGGATGCCTTTTCCTGGGGTAGAAGGCAGCCAGCAGCAGCAACTGAGAAATCATACAAGTCCAGTCTTTGTGGTGCAACTGGCCACAACCAGTTTTGTTCAGCAGAAAATAAAATAAACATGAAAAGAAAATACCTTGCCTGTCCGCGTTAACTAAACACAAGATGTTCCTAACTGTCACTAAACAAAGTGCAGCCAAGGAGCAGTGGGCATTTCGTGCAGCACAGAGTTTGTCTGCAAGTGTGTAACTGTTTTGATCACTTTAACATCCAACAAGACCCCTATCTGGCTTGATTGTTTAATTTTGTGATTATTATTCATTTATTAGCAGTCGTCTCTTAAATCATTGCCTAATGGGGGGAGGGGGCTAATCAATTTTAAGGTGGCAGATGGAAGAGTTCCTCCACCTCTTTAGGACCTCTGGGTTGGAGATGTATCACTTTCAGCAACCGGTGTCTTACTACCTAACCGTACATGTACGGGTAAGCAGCCAACAAGACCCCCTATCTGGTATGTGAGGGCTACCTAGCTGCTACTTCTCTCACTCAATTGATCGTTATGGTCGATTCAACTATCTGGCTCGTTAGGCGGGTGTTTCCTTTTCTCCCTCACCGCTTTACATGCGTCAGGTACAGCCCCACTCCTCTGCCTATGTCGTAGGTGGCCGTGTAGGCTTGAATAGCCTTTTGTTGCTCCTCCATCCTCTGCATCATATAGAGAGTGGAATTCCAGCACGTCATCACCTCTTGTTTAAGCTGATGGCAGGGCAGGTTGAGGAGTTTTTGCTGTTGCTCCAGCCTTCGGCAGGCAGTGGCAGAATGCCGAAAGTGTCACCGCAAGCATCTCCTTTGTTTGTCTTTGTTCGTCTGCAAGTGTGTAACTGTTTCGATCAGTTTAATATCCAACAAGAGAAAATGTTAAGGTTGTTAATGGGGAACCCGTAGTACCAGGTGACAGGATTACGTATCCCCACATGGCTATTTGTAATGAGCTCTTGTACCACGTTGTCAAAAAGGGTGAAGATGTGGTGGATCAGCTGGTAGTTCCCCAGCCTTATAGGAGAATGGTACTAGATTTAGCACATAGTCACGTTACAGTAGGACATTTAGGGGCAGAAAAGACCACTGAAAGAGTTTTACA